>NC_053491.1:356601360-357237610 GCF_905171775.1 Rana temporaria | reverse complement strand
TGTAAGTTGCTCCAAGTCGCGCTGATGTCGCCTTGCAAAGTCGCGTTGTAAGTCGGGTTGTCCCTGTGTGAACCGCCACTTCCAATGAACTCCTCTTATTTGCTCCCTTTTTATTTGATAAATATACTATTAAAATAATTTTCTTATATATTTTTGACACGTAAAAAAAAAAAACTGTTGTTCCTGCCAGAATGATATGGCTCATCTGAGAAGGGAGGGTTAGTTCTGGAGTCTGAACCAATTGCATTCTATTTCAGGCAACCGTTCGGCAGGAGGGTGGAAAACTGGTTGTGGATTTTCCTAAATACCATCACACTTCAGAGATTGTTGGAGGAAAATTGGTGGAGGTAAGACAAGACAAGACATTATATCATTTTTTTGGTTTGTTCTTTTCATTACTGCCTATGTAGAACACAGTAAAGACTATTTAAAACAGAACATATCTACATTTCTCAATTCCATCAAATCCCCAAAATTAAGAGTTTTATTCCTCATTTTAGGATAGAGGGAAGAGTTGTATAAATCATATATTTTTGAGCCCCTGTGCCAACTGTACGTCCAGAATAGCTGGTTCACAGCACAGATACAGTTTATATTATAGAGCTATTTATTTAAAGCTGTATACAGATTTACAAAACACATCAAAGGAGGACAGCCTGTGTAGTGTGTGCAGTTTTTGCAATGGTCCGTATGTGATGGGTGGCTTTACTGACCAACATTGGGAGGTAAGGGAAACCAAAATGGTCAAGGCATCTGTGGCTAGGGTTTTGCAAGGCTGCCTATTAGGAAAGGGGTTTTCAGAAAAATGGACTTTGTAGGCACATACAAGTTTATCAAAATGTAATACTGTAGTCACATAAATACATATACATAAGATGCATCTAAAATCAAATTACAAAGTATTGATAATATGCCCAATGGTTTCTCAGGGAAAGTACTCAGGTCTGCACAGTATACTTGATGCGGGGCTGTATCGAAGAACCAGGCTCACGCTATAGTAGAGTATTGGTTCCTGAGTGTAGCCAAAGGGATCCTAGTAGAATTAAAAATAGCTCAAGATGTTTCGCGACTTGAGGATATCGCTTCTTCAGGAGCTTCTAAATTTTGAAAGAATAGACTTCAATTAGAGTATAGTATAGACCATGAAATGCAAAAAAAACACAGCATGTACATACGGTAATACATAGATTTAAACCTCAGTATACAGTAGTACATGTAGACTCACCAATAAAGGTGCTACAGAAAGTGTTAATGGTTTCCCATGCTAGAATGGCGCCACGGCTGTACAGAACCCCCCTCACATTGAGGGAAAGGCCACCAGCCCCGGTGACGCCCCGAGAAAACGCACAACGCTGATACTGGAATATGGGGGTGCACCGGGTAACTAAAATTTAGAAATGTACAAACATATAATGTATTGCTTATTACAGGGCTCAAAATTTCAAGTCCTGAGCCACTAGCCAGGCCTCAAGAGTTACTCGCCACCAGTTGCCCCATCTAATTCATACACTGCCCTGCGCCTAATTGCACCCGTAAACACGCCCTCGTAGATTATCTCATGGAATGACAATGTTTTATGCAGAATCAAGTTACAAAATTAAATATTACCAACAACAACTTTAACAAAATGGGACAGGGCACTGGGGGCAGACCAGAGGGACAGGGCACTGGGGGCAGACCAGAGGGACTGGGCACTAGAACTGGGTCTCTTCCCCATTATTTTGCTGTCTCCTCTGCAACTCCCATCCATCCTCTCTCTCTCTCTCTCCCATTCATCTCATCATCAGGAGCCTGTGTGTGCGGCTCCACGTTTTCATGTCCCCACTTCCCCCTTTTATTCAGGCTGGCAGAGAGGAGAGGAGCTGCAGCACAGCGGGAGGGAGTACACTCCAGCGCCGAGATCCACACAACTGCACAGCCATTGACACCATAGCACAGCGCACACTGACAGCGCACAGCACACATTGAGACCAGTCTGTTCACAGTGCTCAGGCTAAACTTACATAGAGCACAAGGAGAAGAAAACTGCACAAACTAGAAGGCTGCCGCTCTCATGTCAGGGCAACTTTCAGTGAGCGCTGCACCGGAGTGGTAATTTTTGCAATCCTCCACCTCACTCATTACTTTCTGCTCTCCAGCTACATTGGTCGGGGCCCGGGGGAGGGGGGCAGGCTCAGAGAGGTCATACTGTTAGGTCCCATGGCTTAATGAGAATTGTAAGGAGAGCACCTGTGTACTGCTCTGCCTGTGCGTGGCTCACCAGACTACTTTTCACGAGCATGCACCTTTCCTCTTCGGCCGCCAATCTCATCGGGACTCTAAGTTTAGGCACAGATTGGAGGGAGATTGGTCATGCAGCCCCGTCATCACTCGCCCCCAGCTTAAATCCACTCGCCAAATGCTAGAAGGCGAGTGGAAATTTTGAGGGCTGGCTTATTATATGTATTTAAGCAATACATTATATGTTTTTACATTTAAATTTACAATTTATGATTACATTTACGATCCGTTGCACCACTAGTACCAATCAAAACAATTTTGATCAACCAAAAAAAAATAACGATTAATCAAGGAATTAATCTTTAATTTCCACAGCCCTTTTTAGAACCCCTTTAATTCTGAACTGATAACCTATAAAGGCTTTTAAAAGTCACATGTGGACAATTTTGAGTATCAAAGTGTTTTGACATTTCACAGGCACACGCAGTTTTAAGGCTTGACATATTTGGTATCTATATATATAGTATAATTTCAGAAACTATACTATATAATGTTTTAGGCCTGAAATGCATGTTTGAACACAATTGCAAAACATTTAAGAAGTGCTCCAGATACAAAGTTTTTTTCATTATATGCTCCTTTCTACTTTGGTACTGGTAAGGTTTATGAACATTTTTAATTTAAAATCTCTACATCGAAGTTTATTGTAAAGAAACTGGGTTTCCAAATAACATTTTATTAAAAATAGTATGCTAGTTTAAATGAAAAGAACAGCAATGTATACTGTATGATGCACCTTTAAATTAGGTGTTAAAAAAATATTAATTATTCATATTCTGAGTTATCCCTAGAAAATCAGCCCCATGGTACCCATGGAAACCACGTATGTACTTGGGATTCCTGCCTTACGCTTCTTCCCTTATATCTTGCAGACCTCGGCAGCAGGAGGAATCACATTTGTAAGGACCAGCAAGAAGGTGGCATAAAGCAGAAAGCCATAGATGGACGCCAAAGCAGTTTTTTAGAAACAAATAAACTTCAATTTCCTAATTATCGACTCATGCTTTTCTTTTGAAAGGAGCAATCCATAAGGATCTCTTCACATTTGTGTTTGTTCATACCATAAATCAAATAATGGCAGTCATAAAGTGGTTAAAGTTGAGTTGCCCTTTAAAATGTAACACCAGCCAGCAAAAATAAGTTTTATATTGGAGCTCTTTAGCCCTCATTTACACAGATGTATATATCCGTACACTTGCGCAAAGAGCCATCTTAATAGCATTGTCGGCCCCTGGGCAAAGTAATGCACTGGGGCCCCCAAAAGCCTGCACTACCACTCACCAAACGCAACCCATTTAAAGCGGTGGTTCACCCTCCTTCACATCATTAGACCATTACATTCGGCATCGTAGCGCGAGCTACGGTATGCCGGTCTTAAATTTTTAATCCCCGTACTCACTGAAGAATCCGACTCCCGCGGGGAATGGGCGTGCCTATGGAGAGGGAGGATGATTGACGGCCGGCTCTGGCACGTCACGCTCCCCGAAGACAGCCGGAGTAGGTCTCGGCTATTCACGGCGCCTGCGCACAGGCTATGCGCAGGCGCCGTGAATAGCCAAGCCTATTTCGGCTATTTCCGGAGAAGCGTGACGTGCCAGGGCCGGCCGTCAATCACCTTCTCTCACCATAGGAACGCCCATTCCCCGGATTCTTCAATCATCGATAGCACAGTGAGTACGGGGATAAAAAATGTAAGACCGGCATACCGTAGCTCGCGCTACGATGCCGAATGTAATGGTCTAATAAAAAAAAACATTTTTTTTTTTTTTAACAGGGTGAACCCCCGCTTTAAATAAAAGGGGGGTGTGTAGAGGTCATTAATAGTTAGGGCGTTGTGTAGAGGTCAGTAATAGGTAAGGTGGTGTGTAGAGGTTAGTGAAAGGTAGTTCGTGTGAGAGGTCAGCAAGGGAAAGGTGGTGTGTAGAGGTCAGTAACAGGTAGGGCGGTGTGTAGAAGTCAGTTATACGTAATATGATGTGTAGAGGTCAGTAATAGGTAAGGCGGTGTGTAGAGGTTAGTAAAAGGTAGGTCGTGTGTAGAGGTCAGCAAGGAAAAGCTGGTGTGTAGAGGTCACTAACAGGTAGGGCGGTGTGTAGAGGTCAGTTATACGTAATATGATGTGTAGAGGTCAGTAATAGGTAGGGCGGTGGGTAGAGGTCAGTAATATTTAGGGTGGTGTGTAGAGGTCAGTAATAGGTAAGGTGGTGTGTAGAGGTCAGTAACAGGTAGTGCGGTGTGTAGAGGTCACCATGTATCGTCGTGCACACAGTCCCATTGATGTCTATTGGGACACAGCAGCTGAACTGGCACAGCCACTGGTCCCAGTTTGACAGCTGTGTGGGTGTGTCCCCATACACAGACAGCAGGGACATGCACAGATGTCAAATTGAGAGCAACAGATGTGTTCATGCTGCCGCTGCATCCTAATAGACATCAATGGGACTGCCTACATGAAGATGAATGGAACAACTGTGCTACCTTGTGTGGGTAAACATGGCCCTCATATGGGACATGCATTGATTTGCCCTGAGTGAATGAGGCATTATGCCCCCTTCCCTCTTGCAAATGGGCTTGCAAAGGGCTGTTAGCGATTACATGCGGGCAGGGCCGCCATCAGGGGGGTACAGGCAGTACACCTGTAATATATATTATTATTATTATTAAAGGGCCCAGAGGTCCCCAGGGCTCCCGGATGGCAACTCCCCTTTTTTTTATAAAAAAAAATATTGTTTTTTTATATTTTATTTCTTTTTTTTGTTCTATTTAGTTCTTTTATATATATATATATATATATATATATATATATATATATATATATATATATATATATATATATATATATATAAATATATATATATATATATATATATATATATATATATATATATATATATTTAATTATTTATTAAAGGGCTCAGAGGTCCCCAGGGCCCCATGTGGCAAACCCCCTTTTTTTAAATGTTTATTTTTGTTTATATATATTTTTTATTTTTTAAAGGGCCCAGAGGTCACGGATGGCAACCCCCCTTTTTTTGTAATTTCTTTTGATAAAAAATAATAATAATTTGTATATATATATATATATATATATATATATATATATATATATATATATATATATATATAGGGCCCCAGATGGCAACCCCCCTTTTTAAAAAAAAAAATATATATATTTTTTTTTATTTCTTTTTATTAAAGGGCCCAGAGGCAGAGGTCCCCAAGGCCCCCCTTTTTTATATATATTTTTCTCTGCTCCAGGGGGCCCATGCCTGAAGCTGTGTAAGGGGCCCCATAGTTCCTGATGGCGGCCCTGCATGCGGGAGACCCAGCAGGGTTTCCCATCAATTAGCTGCCAATGGAAACCTCATTGGAAGCAATGGGAGGTGGACAGCTCTCATAGATATTCATGACTGCTCACTTGTACAGACATACACCACTTTTAAGTACACAATGGGGGTTATTTACTATCGCTGGAAAATTAAAAATCAGGCTCACTTCTGCATAGAAACTAATGAGCTTCTAACCCCAGCTTGTTCAGTTAAGCCTGGTAATAAAACCTGGAAGCTCATTGGTTTCTTTTTTTTTTTTTGTCATGTGTGAAAGCCTCAGGGTTTGGTAGCTAGAGTAGGAAGGACCCCAAACACGGGAAATGCTTTTCACATTTGACCGGGACACAAACAGTACCACAATCACTTTCGATGCAGGGCAGCTCATTGGTTTCTATGCAGAAGTGAGCCTGATTTTGCACTTTCCAGCAATAGTAAATAAACCTCATTGTGTAGTATGCCTGTAGTTGCTCATGGAGCGATTACCTGTGAATGACTGGCTCTGGACACAAACAGGTAATTGCTGATGCTGGCTCTCCTGCATGGAAAAGCTAACAGCATCATTCACAAATGTGCACCCGTGTTAATGAGTCCTTATTTAAACATTTGTTGAGTGTTTCAGAACAGGTCCTTTTTTAAAATATCATGGACAAATATAAAGGTTTGCCTGCGTCCCCCCCCCCCCCTCCCCCTTTGCAGCTATCGGTTTGTAAATAATTCCAAATTGCATAATAAGACTCTCGTGGATAGAATCCATTGCTGTATTACAAATACAAAGTGATGAAAGATGTGATCCTCTGGCTCTTTCTCAACTGGCCTTTACTGGAAAAGGCTTCTTCTCTTCCCAAATATGCACATTACCATCTGCCTGCAGCTTATTAAATGCCACTAAGCTGCCCTTGGAGTGATTGTCCCTCTGCCGCAGGACACTATAATATCGATGACCCTATAATATAGTCATTAACATGCCATCTTGTTGGCAAAGGCAGTTACAGCAGTGGAGAGAGAACAGTCTACTTATTCAGAATAGGGAATATCGTTGAGGTTAGAGCAAGTACAACGTTACCCCAACGGGTTGTGGAAGTCAACAAGGTTCGCCGAACAGCCATTATTATACCTAGCCTCAATTATAACAAGATGGGCACAGAAAAATACTGTACTGAATGCAAAATAGGCAGGTAGGCTGCTAAAACTTAAACACATGCTTTAAGAAGAATTCCAGGTATTGCATTTTTTTACATAGTTAAATTGGTCCAACGTCGACTAATGTAACTATGTATATATTATACCTGTGGGATCCCTCTAGAATCTGGAAATCACCATAGTAAACACTGCTATTCTATTGATCCTATTGTTGGAGCTGCATGCAGTTGTAGGGGTGGGATCAGCATCTTTGAAGGGGCTGGGTGGCTGATGTCATCTGGAACTCAGAGGAAATGAGATCTCCCATGCTGGTATTTCTGATCTGAAGTCTATGAATTTGGGCAGTACAACCCCCCAAGATTAGTCTGCCCATTAGAAGCCCCCCCCCGGTCAGTCAGAATAAACTGGGGAATAGATGGATTGAAGGATTATACTGGGTTACAGACAAACCTGGGGGGTTGTCCTGGGCACAGACTAACCTAGGGGGCTGCACTGGGGAACAGACTAACAGGGGGTGGAATTTTACTGGTCGACAGACTAATTCCAGAGGGAGGATTGTACTGGGGACAGGCATGATAGCGGGCATGGTTCAACAAAAGGCTTCCAGTGGCATAGCGGTGAAGGGCCGATTGTGGCACAGTGGTATAGTGGTAAGTGTTCTTGGTGGCCCAGTGGTATAGAGGTAGGGGAGCTGGGTGACACAATGGTATAGAGGTAAGGTTTTGAGGTGGCTGGTGGGAGGGATGCCTCTATCCACCTATTTTTTGTGGATAGAGGAATCTCCTAGTTTATTTCCTATTCTGCCCACTGGCGCACCAATCTAAGCATATTTTTAAGGTACAAGAAGGCTTTTGTTTTATTTAGCCACATTCCTTTGACAGTGATAGGGAAGGGGGGTGGAGGGAGGCAAGTAACAAGGGTGTAAGAGGATATGTTTTGGAGTCACGCTTTGAGAGGGGATAGAACTTGTGCTGAAGGGGGGATTGGATTTGAAATCCCCCCACCCCACCTTCTAGCACATGTCCTCTCCCCTCCCAAAGGCACCCCCCTTCAGTACATATCTGACCCTCCAGCACAATTCTGCACCTCCCCCAGTATGTATCTGACCCCCCAGCACAAGTCTACTCCCTTCCCAAAGTGCCCCCCCCAAGCACATATTAGCCCCCCACCCCACATTCTAGCACAAGTCATCGACCCTCCCAAAGCACCACCCAGCACAAGTCTGCTTCTCTCCCAAAGCACCCCCTCTTCTCTCCTAATGCAACCCCCAGTATATATCTGTCCCCCACTCTACTCCGCACATGTCTGGAGCTTGGGTTTTGTTTAACCATGCCCTTTAAGTCTCTCCCACTGTGAAGTTTGGCCACACCCATTTTTTTTTTTGCGGTGCGCTTTGCACATTGTAGGCTGCTACCTCCCTCATGTGTCCCTCATTCTCAATTTTGAAAGTTGGGAGGTATGCATGTATATCTGCTGTCTTTAGCTTTATATATTCTTTAGAAAGTTCAGATCAAATTATATTTTCTTCCTGTTCAGCACTGCAGTGAAACCTGGGCATACAGCCAAGACAGCTGTTTGGCGGAAAGGCACACACACCCTCTTTACATAGGTAGAGTCTTTCAGAGCTGTTTGTTGAATACTTTCTGCTAATCTATTTATAGTAGTCTTCCCAACACAAAACTCTGGCTGCTTTCATCTCAGTTGACGGAGAACTTGTCAGAAGTTATCAGGCTGATAAAATAGAAGCAGAGCAGGAGACAGACACCGCACATAGTGCTTTGAAGAGAGATAAGAAAACACTGCAGCTATATGTGCCCAGCCCAAATTTCATGAATCGGGTTTACATCCACATTAATGCAGTGCCACTCAAAGAACCAATGGCATGTTGCCCATGGCGGCAAGCTTCATGTTGATATTTTTAGCTTAAAAACCAGAAAATTACAAACATTTCTACAGTGTTGGATGAATTATTGCAGTAACCAATAGCATTAGAGGCCCTTTAGCAGTTCTTTGATTCCTATATTACCTATTAAGTGTTTTCTACTGTCACTGTAGACAATTGTTTGTGCCTGACTTTGCGCATGTAATTTTTTGTAAAATGCATTTTTTTGAAAGGAGCATCTCCTTGTGGGAAAGTTTCAGGGACAATTTTTAAACATAGCACAAAGGTTATTAATATGAGTTCACTTATGGCAATCAAAAAGAAAATAGCCAGAGAATCAGGAGTCCTTGTGTGAGCTCCATATGGGATGGTGTCAGAAATTACACAGATTTCGTTATTTCTACCCTTTTTTCAAGTGATAGCGGTCAAGCTTTGTGATTGGCTGCTCTGGTCAAAGCATTCGTATTGAGAGGGGGTTACATGCCCCCCTTAGAAAAGCCAGGTATTCCCTGAAGGCTCCAGCGTGATTGGACAGAAGGCCCAGAATGCAGAGCAAGTGGGATTTAAGCACCATGGAGGAACTTTAGCCTAATTGGGGTACTCAGGAAAGCTGGTAGCTAAACTATTTAGAATTTTTAAGTTAAGAGCTACTGCTTGGACCTTGAAGAAGGGGACATACCCCAAAAGCATGTCCTGAAAAATTGTATGTTAGGCAAGTAAAAAAGTATCACGGACAGTACTCAATTTTTTAAGTTAGGAGCTGAATTTACAGATGATGGGTTGGCTTAAAGTGATTCTAAGGCCGCGTACACACGGCCGGACAAAACCGGTGAGAATGGACCGAGGTTCAGTTTCATTGGTCCAAACCGACCGTGTGTATAGCCCATCGGTCTGTTTTCCTTCCGTCCAAAATTTTAAAACATGCTTCAAAATCGAACTGATGGACCGCTGCCCGATCGGTCCAAACCGATGGTTAGTACAGAAAGCATCGGTCCAAACCCGCGCATGGTCAGAATCAAGTCGACACATGCTTGGAAGCATTGAACTTCGTTTTATTCAGCACGTCGTGTGTTTGACGTCACCGCGTTCTGACCTGATGGGTTTTTGGAACGATGGTGTGTACGCACATCAGACCATCAGGCCACTTCAGCGGTGAACCAATGGAAATGGCCCGTCGGACCATTCTCATCGGTTTGGAACAACCGTGTGTACGCGGACTAAAGGTTGTCATTTTCAAAATAACAAACATAGTATTGTAGCAAGGTCCCAGGTCTCCTTCAGTCTAATGAGAACCCCAAGAGCCAAAGACAGCTGACATCTTTCTGTATTGAGTGGGTTGCAAGGCATAGTGGGTATGATGTAAGGTAGATTCATGGGCGCCAGACACTTCTTGAATGCAAAGAGATTTATTTTCTCTTGAACAGAACAGTGGGAGAGAGGGACCAGGACACCCTTAAGTAGTTGCAATGTCAATTAGCAAAATCCAATTCTTTCAGGGAAAGGCATGCAGCAAGACACCACATCTGCATGTGTAGGAATGCAGTTTCCTATGGCAACAGTCTTAGAACAGTTTCTAACGCATTTTTAACAAGCTCCTTTACTTTTATACAGTCACTTCTTGTAGATGAGCTCCCAGTCTCTCTCACTAGACTTGCTGATTCACTACCACTGAATCTCATGAGCTCTTATAATCTTCTCACTCTAGTATCTTCCTCAAGCGTCACCCCGCTTCCCTGCTGGGTCCCTGCCTTGGCCCCCCAGAACCCCTCAAACGTCACCCCACATGGCTGGGTCCATGGCTTGGCATCTGTTGAAGTTTCCAGATTCCTCACTGTCCCCGGTTGGTAAGAATACTGCTCCGGTACTTGCTTCAGCTACTTACTGTGGTCCCTGGTAACAAGGTGGATGGACCCTTAGTGGCGACAGCTTCCCCTCTACCTTCGACCATGACAGATTCTCCGGCTGGCAGAACCGTCACTTCTGGTTGGACTGCAAGCAGCAATCCCAACCCTACACTGCTTTCTTGCTTCTGGATAGGCCCAAACTCTGGCCTAGCATCCGGGGCAGCACAACACACATTCACCCAGACAGGTAGCACAGAACCCCAATCACCTGACTTCAGTATATTGCAGTACCTTAGTGCGTGTTTAATGCAGTATATTTCAGTGCATTAGTGCACGTTTAACACAGTATATTTCAGTGCGTTATTGCAGGTTTACCGCAGTATATTGCAGTGTGTTATTGCATGTTTAACGCAGTATATTTCAGCGCGTTATTACATGTTTACCGCAGTATATTGCAGTGCGTTAGTGCACGATTAATGTATATTGCAGCGTGTTACTGTAAGTTTAATGCAGTATATTTCAGTGGGTTATTGCAAGTTTACGGAAGTGTAGTGCAGTGCGTTAGTGCACGTTTAACGCAGTATATTTTTGTGCATTGATGCACGTTTACCACAGTATATTGCAGTGCATTAGTGCACGTTTAACACAGTATATTTCAGTGCGTTGGCATGCTTTTACTGCAGTATATTGCAGTGCATTAGTGCAGGTTCACTGCAGTATATTACAGTGCAATACTGCACATTTAACACAGTATATTTCAGTGCTCTATTTCAGGTTAACCGCAGTATATTGCAGTGTGTTAGTGCATGTTTAACATAGTATATTTCAGTGCGTTATTGCACGTTTAATGCCGTATATTGCAGTGCAGTATATTTCAGTGCATTAGTGCACATTTACTGAAGTATATTGCAGTGCGTCATTGCAGTTTTACTGCAATACATTGTAATGTGTCAGTGGAGTGTTTCCATGTAGTGACTACTCATGTTACAGTGCACCAAACACCACTTTCTATTGATTAAAGTGCATCCACGTACACATTTCCACATCTTTATTACATTTTGTTAATAATCCTCCCCCTATTATATATGAGGCCAATAAGGAGAGACAAACATTCCCATGGCACTGTGAGGGGGCCAGCAACATCTCTGTCCACAGTCAAATGTGGACATTGTCGTCCTCAGGCAGGGCATCATTTCCTCTGTTTAATGATGTTGCCCGTGCTATCCAGCCACAGCATGCAGAGGATGTGGTGGACTGGCTTACTAAACCATCCTCATCCTCCTCATCACCCAAGCAGAGACTGGTGCGCAGTCCACTGCAGCTTCCAGAGTGGCTTATTGTGCCTCCTTGTCCACAGCTATTCCTGCCATAGCCCCAATATCGGGCATGGAGGAGTCAGTTGAGTTATTTGAACACAGCGCCAGCCACTTTTTCCTTGACGATGCACAGCCATTATTTGATTTAGATCTTTTTTCTGAGGTTAAGGAAGGTAGGAACACAAGCCTACAGAGAGGGGAGAACACTGGTAAACAACAAATTGGAAGTCATGTTCCACCAGCGGCAGCGTATTGCCAAGTTGGCTCCAGTGGTGATGAGGATGGAGGAGGTGATGATGATGAGGTCACTGATGCGACTTGGGTGCCTGATAGAGCAGAGGAGGAAAGTGAGGGTGAGGCCCAATCCCAACGAGTTAGTCCTTATGGAAGAATAGAGAGCAGCCACCCTATTCCACCAGATTGTGGAGCTGTTATCTCCCGGCCAACTTCCCACAGCTCAGCTGTCTGTGCCTTTTTTAGCACACGTGCAACCAATGTTGCAATGGGCAAACTTTGCCTGAAGTAGATCAAGCGTGGCAAAAACCCCAGCCATTTGGGTACCACATGCTTGACAAGGCATTTAAACTCCCACCACTCAGCCTGTTGGCAAGAGCACCTGAAAGCCAAACAAAAGGGATGAAATTCTGCTCCTTGCCTCACCTTTCCAGTCACCCATCACTCATGACCTCTTAGCAGCCTCCAGTGACAGGGATGATGGTAAAGCGAAGGGTGTCACCGATCCTTGCAGCACATCTGCCAGAAGCACACCACCAGGTAGACTATAGCAGGCAAATTCAAGCTTGTCAAAGCTGCTGGCTTTACAACTCCTGCCTTTCCGTCTGGTGGATTCTGTCCCCTTCCTCCATACAGCTACTGATGGTGATGCGCTGAAAAATCCCAGCAAATGGGTTTCAGCGGATAGATCCTACACTCCAGCGGATCTGTTTCCGCGGATATTTATCCCCTGGGATGGATTTCCAGCGGATAAATATTTGATGACATGCTATCAAATCTATCCGCTGGAATCCATCCCAACGGATGGATCCGCTGGTCTGTACAGACTCACCGGATCCATCCATCCGAAGGGATCCCCCGCATGCGTCGTAATGATTCGACGCATGCGTGGAATTCCTTATATGACAGCGTCGCGCACGTCGCCGCGTCATAATCGCGGCGACGGCGCGACACGTCATCGCCAGAGGATTTCGGCGCGGATTTCGATTCGATGGTGAGTACACTCCATCGCATGGAAATCCGCACAAATCCTCGAGAGGATTTATCCGCGGATACGGTCTGCTGGACCGTATCCGCGGATAAATCCTCTCGTGTGTATGGGGCCTAAGTGTTCAAGGGGATATTCAATAAGTCAGGATAAAAGGTGCCATGAAGTGCTTCAGCTGGTCTGTGTAGGTTACAGGATCCACATTGGAGCAGAGATTATTGCAGGGGCAGGCCCAGAGGTGATTCACGCCAGATAGAGCCATGAATGGTGGTGTGCTATAATGGCACAAACCTCCTGTCCGAGACAGAGAAAGTTGACACATGTGCCATGAAATGTCCTTAATTTGGTGGTGTAGAGTTTCTTAAAGAGGTCCCCAGGATTGTAAGATCTGCTAAAGCAGGCCAGAGGAGTCTGTAGCCATTTCGGGCAGTCATGCACAGCCAGTGGCGGTACCTGGTCACGTGATAGCCTGATGTCCTCTCCGACGCTGAGGAGCTAGCAGCAACCGGCGGCACGCACGTCTACCACGGAGGTGGGAGCAAAGTAGAACCGACACGAGCGGTGACATACCTGCAGCCCCAGTGCCGGGAGGCACTTTTTAACATAAGAGGCCACTTGGCACCTTTTTTCATATGCTTTTAAAATAAAACAGTATTACGCTATTGGCTTCTTTCCGGTTCTTTTATATATCCAACCTGGGACGCTGAGAACGAGGTTCATAAGAGCACTTTTCCTGTCAATTCAGCATGTGTGCAGGCACAATCCTGCTAAAGCTGTATCTGACTCTGTTTTTCATTAAAGAATTCAGATATATCTGGTAAGCGCATCCATATGTTTGAGAACTTTTTGGGTGAAAGAAAATTTAAATGTTTGGTGCCGGAAAGATATCACCTTAACAAGAATGCAGTTGATAAGAAGATTGTAATATCAGACTCACTGTAACGCACAAATTGGGACTATTTAAAAGCGACACTAATTAAGCACTGGATTTGTGTTGATGCACAATTGTCACTTACGTGTCTATATATTATTTAATATTGTTGATGATTTCTATTATATATACATTGTATAACTATAGGGGGTAGTTAAATATCATCCTATAGTTGAGCCCCCTCTATATTCTCTTTCACATGCTCAGCCAGTGCTCAGTTGGCTGAAATTCAGCGGGAATTACACCTGCCCGTAAACCGCCTAATTTGTGACATGCCCACCAGGTGGAACTTAACTTTGGCAATGCTGCAGCAGCTGCATATGCAACAGAGAGCCGTCAATGAGTACCTGTGTGAGTATGGCACAATGACAGGCTCTGGTTCATAGCCATAGCTGCTGATAAATGATGCATGCACTATACTGTCACCATTTGAGGAGGCGACAAGGATGGTGGGTTGTGACAATGCATGCATTAGTGACACAATCCCTGTTGAGTTTCTGCTGAAACAGACTCTGCATGGCATTATGGACAGGGCACTTAAGGCAGAGCAGTGGGAGGAAAAGCAGGACTTTACGGACCCGCTTTATGCAAACACTTTTCTTGTGACGCCACACAACACTCAAGAGGAGAGGGAGGAGGATTCTGGTAGTTTTGGAGACATTGAAGCATAGGAAGACATATGCCAACTCTTAACAAATGGTTTTCTATCCCCAGAACCCTTGAGAGTAGTACGTGGCTGGGAGGCAGATCCAGATACTTTAATCCTCAGTGACCCCAAGGAGTCTGCTTTTCATGCCTCTGCAAACTTGCGGTGCATGGTCTCCCTCATTCTTCAAAGCCTGTGAAAGGACCCGAGAATACGTGACATCAAGGAGAAGGATCACTATTGTTTGGCAACCCTCCTTGACCACCGCTACAAGGAGGAAGTCTTGGAACTCATCTGTCCCCACAGAGCGAGTAGAAGATGAAATCTCATGAGGACACCTTAAAGACGAGTTTATGTAACACCCTTCCAGACTCTGGTACGTTGCAGTCTTGTGGAAAACATAGTTTTGAGGCTTCTTTTGGTAAGCGGAGCGGTGGAGAAGCAGTCTGCCTCAGTGATGGATTTAATTTTTTTTTAGTCCGTGGCGCCCAGGGCTGTCAGCTTCCACATCCCATTGGCAGCATCTGCATCATATGGTGGGACATTATCTAGGGGCCAAAACAGACATGGAGAGCTTTCCAGTTGATGATCCACTGAGGTACTGGGTCATGAGAATAGACCACTGGCCAGAACTTGCCCAGTATGCAATTGAGCTGCTAGGCTTCCCTGCATCCTGCATCTTTTCCGAACGAGCATTCAGTACTGCTGGAGGTTTTGTGACAGATAAGAGAGCGTGTCTGTCCACAGACTCCTTGGTCCGGCTGCCATTTATCAAAATGAATCAATCAGGGATTAGCAGTAGTTATCAAGCCCCTGATGCCGTTGTCGCTGAATAAGTGCTTTCTGGATCTGGAATCTCTGAAAGACTGTCTAGACTGCTTGACATGTGCAGATCATTAACATTTTTGACAGCAAGGTCAATTTTTGCTTTCATCAAGAGAACCTCAATAGGGTTATGGTGTGAAGGCACCACCGACACCCAAAGAGCAATTGTTCTGCATCTGTAGGACAGGTGCATATCATTTCAATTTTTGACAACAAGGGCAATTGTTACTTTCATTAAGAGTACCTCTATAGTGTGTTACAGTGTGAAGGCATGACCCACACCCAAGGACCAATTTTTACACCACTGTTGGGCCGGGGCATATCATTTACATTTTTGACAGCAAGGCCAATTCTAGATTCTCCATTTGCAGAAGGAGGTGGAGGGCAGGGTGCGGTTTGTGGGAGACTTCTCTCCCCCCACCCCTCAGGCACAGATATCCGCTGTGACTTATCCAGATGCTAAAAAATGGGAAGTGTCTGTTTATACAACCTGGGGCACTATTGGGCACATTGAAAAGAAGAAATATGTGATGTACTGCAAGCAGCGCAGGGACTAATGCACCTTATGCATGCAGAAGAGGAGCAACGGACAGCGCCAGCATTGACCCCAGAAAAGGAGTTAAGGGGGCCGCTCTGTGCAAAATCTTTGCCCAGAGCAGGTAAGTATACCCTCTTTTTTATTTTAGAAAACATACACAGAGTTTTTAGTATTACTTTAATCACAATCAATAATTACAAACTGCTGTACTGGTATTGTTGAAATGTTTGTTCTTACTTTGAAAATGTGTGTATAGCCTCAGTCCATCTATAAAGCTGCAGCTGCTGTTTTGGCTCTTCATAACAGCTAGCAGAGCGACAGAAATGATTTTGAACGAATTACATTTTTCGATTACATATGCTTTCATGAACACAGACTGTTGACATAGAGAAAACTTTGCCTGATCCATTCCTAACTTAAAGTAGAACTTCAAAAAAATAGTGGGAACATTTACCAACCAGCAACCGCTAAGACCACATACACCTTGTTCAGAAGTGCTGTATGCAATATTTATAAAGCAAAGCTTACAGAAAAAATCATTCTGGACAGTGTAATGTACAGAAATGCTTACAAAGCGAAGCAGTCAGGATTATGTAATGTACAGCATAGATGTAATAATAATGTACACAGTGCAGCAGCAGAAGTATGTATTGAGCAACCCAAATTGCAGAGCAGAGCCAACCGGACTGTGCAGAGTGGTCATTGTAGGGTCCCTTGGAGGAAATGTCCTCCTTATGGTGGTGGTTAGTAGTAAATGCCCCTTTTTCATGGGCAGTTGTGAGCTTACTTTTAAGTTGCTGACCTTTGTCGAGTTCTCCCTTACAATGGTGGCTGATGCTGAGTTCCTCCTTAAGTTGGTGGTCAGTGATGAGTCTCCACTTTCCTTGGTGGTCAGTGGCGAGCGCCCCCTCCCCTTGGTAATTAATGGTGGTCAGTGGAAAAGGGCCTCCTTTTATCAGTGGCCAGTATTGAGTATTATTTTAGGTTGGCCATACACTGGTTGAATTTTGGACAAACCCTGATAAACTGGCTGAAAATTGCTTTATGGGTGACCCTAACACCACCCTCCTGCTCAACTGAAAAATCAAAGACAACGGGTGGAAAGTTGTCAGCTTAACAGTAGGTGCATCCAATTAGATGAAGCCACTCTTTGGGTATTCTTTGTTTTTGATTATTATTATTAAAATTGCTCTTACAGTTTTAAAAAAAAATGACAGAATGAGTGCAATCTTAATTTAGTTTCTACTTTACAATTACTGTCCATAATGTAGATGCTCTACAATCATATGAAATGTCATACAGTGAGGTAAAGACGGCATTACAAATAATGAATGTGGAAAAGAGGGTGAGCTGTTTTATTAATGGTGGTGAAGTCTGCTATAAAGTGAAAGCATGGTGATGTTGGTGGTCAGTGGAGAAGTGTCCCCCTACATTGGTGATTTCTGCCAAGTGCTACCTTCCTTGGTGATCAGTGTCTGTACCTGCTCCCTGTACCATGCCAAATGCAGTCCTTAGCATAAATGCATTGAAGTGTGTGTGTGACAAAAAAAAACACTTTTCATTGGACACAAGTAATAAACACTCAGTAATTAAAGCCAGTCTTTGATTTGGTATTATAGGTCCCTACACAGCTCTGCCATGTTATTAAAAGACATTAAAATTAGGTGACACAAATTTTTAAAACAAATGCAGCACTGTAAAATACATATACAATTCTTGCCTACTTACCATTTCTGACTTCACTGACTTCCAGAGTTGTAGTCCAGTGGTCTGGGGATTTCAAGTTCCCGGACCACTGGAGGGCCTGCGGGAGCCCTGACAGCTCAGGATCACCAGAGGTAAGTACATTGTGGATCAGAGGGAGGGAAGGTGGGGGGGGGATCCGATATTAGTACACCTTTACATTTTGTGTATAGATGAACTAAGGTTGCCGTGTGTTTGCCTGGGGAGGAAATTTACCCAAACTTCCTGTGTGGCCACTAAGACAAGAAGCAAGCGGAATTCTCCACAATAAAAAAAGGGAATTAAATGTTGACATAAGATTCATCAAGCACAGTAAAGCCTTCCTAAAACAGAAAGTGTCAATATGTCTCATTCCACATAGCCTCAAAATAAGAGGATTATTCCTCACTTCATAATAGTGGGCATAGCAATGCAAATCATTGCTTTACACCCCATTGGCCAAGGGCTTCAAGGACTGTTGCAAGGCACTAATCACTAAGCTGCCACGCCACCCGTTTATCCAATACAAACATACCGTGCCTTGAAAAAGTATTCATACCCCTTGAAATTTTCCACATTTTGTAATGATACAACCATAGGTGTGCGCACTAATCACCCCATGCACATTAGTGTTATCGCGCTGTATAGCAGCAGGAACATGGGGAATATCTCCCTCTTACCGGTTCTGCCATAAGAGAAGTGTTTATGCTCTTCTCTTTCACTGTCGGGGTCATATATATGTAGATACATACACATGCATGTGTGTTTGAGCTTAAGGGTGCACACCCTAACGCAATAGGCTGTGCACACCTATGGTTACAACCAAAAACGCAAATGTATTTTATTGGGATTTTATGTGATAGACCAATAGAAAGTGGCACAGAATTGTAAAGTGAAGGGAAAATGACAAATGATTTTCAAAATTTTCTATAAATAAATATCTGAAAAGTGTGGCATGCATTTGTATTCAGCACTCTCAGTCAATGCTTTGTAGAACCACCTTTTGCTGCAATTAGAGCTGCAAGTCTTTTTGGGGATGTCTCTACCAGCTTTGTACATCTAGAGAGTGACATTTTTGCCCATTCTTCTCTGTAAAATAGCTCAAGCTCTATCATTTGTGAACAGCAATTTTCAAGTCTTTCCACAGATTCTCAATTGGATTTAGGTCTGGACTTTGACTGGGCCATTCTAACACAAAATTATGCTCTGATCCAAAACCATTCCATTGTAGCTCTGGCTGTATGTTTAGGGATGTTGTCCCGCTGGAAGGTGAACCCCCGCCCCAGTCTCAAGTCTTTTGCAGACTCTATCAGGTTTTCTTGCCCTGTATTTGGCTCCATCCATCTTCCCACCAACTCTAACCAGCTTCCCTACCCCTATTGAGGAAAATAATACCCACAACCTGATGCTGCCACCACCATGTTTCACGGTGGGGATGGTGTGTATAGGCTAATGTGCAGTGTTAGTTTTCCACCACACACAGCGTTTTGCTTTTAGGCCAAAAAGTAACATTTTGGTCTCATCTGACCAGAGCACCTTCTTCCACAAACTGCAAACAGGACTTCTTATGGCTTTCATTTAACAATGGCTTTCTTCTTGCCACTCTTCCATAAAGTCCAGATTTGTGGAGGGCATGACTAAGGCCTTGTACACACGATAGGATAGCCAGAGGACAACGATCTGAAGGACTTCGTTTTTTTCAGCACGTCGTGTTTTACGTCACCGCGTTCTGACACGATCGGTTATTTAACCTATGGTGTGTAGGCGTGACGGACCATCAGTCAGCTTCATCGGTTAACCTAAGACAAC
Source organism: Rana temporaria (assembly GCF_905171775.1). Lineage (NCBI taxonomy): Eukaryota > Metazoa > Chordata > Amphibia > Anura > Ranidae > Rana > Rana temporaria. Next base: position 357,218,126 of record NC_053491.1, on the reverse strand, counting down.
GGTCCTTCAGACCGTTGTCCTCTGGCTATCCTATTGTGTGTACGAGGCCTAATAGTTGTCCTGTGGACTGATTCTCCCACCTGAGCTGTAGATCTCTGCAGCTCCTCCAGAGTTACCATGACCTCTTGGCTACTTCTGTGATTGACGCTCTCCTTGCCTGGCCTGTCAGTTTAGGTGGACAGCCAAGTCTTAATAGGTTAGCAATTGTGCCATACTCTTTCCATTTTCGGATGATGGATTGAACAGTGCTCCATGAGAACTTTATAGCTTGGGATTTTTTTTATAACCTAACCCTGCTTTAAACTTCTCTACAACTTTAACCCTGACCTGTCTTGTGTGTTCATTGGCCTTTGCGATGCTATTTGCTCACTAAGGTTCTCTAACAAACCTTTGAGGGCTTCACAGAACAGCTGTATTTACAATATCTCACAAAAGTGAATACACCACTCACATTTGTGTAAATATTTTATTATATCTTTTCATGTGACAACACTGAATAAATTACACTTTACTACAAAGTAAAGAGTAGAGCTGCACGATTCTGGGCAAAATGAGAATCACGATTTTTTTGCTTAGAATAAAGATCACGATTCTCACGGCGTAAAATCTTTTACATTTATACAAAAAAAATTTGCGCTAACTTTACTGGCTAGTTTTTTTTAAATTCATTAAACTAATTTTTTCCAAAATAATTGCATTTAATAAGACTGCTGCGCAAATACAGTGCAACATAAAATATTGCAACAACCGCCATTTTATTCTCTAGGGTCTCTACTAATATATATATATATATATATATATATATAAAATGTTTGGGGGGTTCTAAGTAATTTTCTAGCAAAAAAAAAAATGATTTTAACTTGAAAAGAGCTGTCAGAAAAAGGTTTGGTGTTTAAGTGGTTAAATGTTTTTAATTTACATACAGAAGTAAATTCCTTTGATGTACAAGTCAATGTGATACAATGTTTAGACTTAGAGCCGGTTCACACTGGGGCAACTCATCAGGCGTTGCGTCCCATTCAATGCAATGGAACCATTCTAATAGGAGCGACGCAAGTCGCTCCAACTTAGAAAAAGGTTCTTGCACGACTTTGGGGGCGACTCGGGGTGACCTGCATTGACTTCTATACATAAGTCGTTTTGCAGGTCGCCTCTGAAGTTGTCTTCAGGACGACTTGCACAGTCGCCCCCGAAGTTGTGATGCGGAAGTGTGAACCGGCTCTTAACATTCCACTGATAAAGAATGTTAAGAAAATTATTTTCATGTCAAAGATCATGAAACCCTTTGTCAAGATCGCAACGGGAAAAAGATCGCGATAGCGATTCTTAATCGTGCAGCTCTAGTGTACCACTTGTATAACTATGTAAATGTACAGTCCCCTCAAAATAATTCAACACAGCCATTATTGTCTACACCCTAAGTGAAAATGTCCAAATTGGGCCCAATTAGCCATTTTCCCTCCCTGGTGTCATGTGACTTTTTAGTGTTACAAGGTCTTAGGTGTGAATGGGGAGCAGGTGTGGTAAATTTGGTGCTATCGCTCTCACTCTCGTCACTGGAAGTTGAACATGGCACCTCATGGCAAATAACTCTCTGAGGATCTGAAAAAAAGAATTGTTGCTCTACATAAAGATGGCCTAGGCTATAAGAAGATTGCCAAGACCATGCAACTGAGCTGCAGCACAGTGACCAAGACCATAAAGCGGTTTAACAGGACAGGTTTCACTCAGAACAGGCCTCGCCATGGTCGACCAAAGAGGTTGGGAAATAGACGTTGAAGACGTTGAGGTTGAAGGGGTGGCGGGTCAGCCTGTGAGTGCTCAGACCATACGCAGCACACCTGCATTAAATTTGTCTGCATGGCTGTTGTCCCATAAGGAAGCCTCTTCTAAAGATGATGCACAAGAAAGCCCACAAACAGTTTGCTGAAGACAAACAGACTAAGGACATTACTGGAACCATGTCCTGTGATCTGATGAGACCAAGATAAACTTATTTGGTTTAGATGGTGTCAAGCGTGTGAAACCAGGTGAGGAGTACAAAGACAAGTGTGTCTTGCCTACAGTCAAGCATGGTGCATGGTGGTGGGAGTGTCATGGGCTGGGGCTGCATGAGTGTTGCAGGCACTGGGGAGCTACAGTTCACAGTTCACTGAGGGAACCATGAATGCCAACATGTACATACTGAAGTAGAGTATGATCCCCTCCCTTTCGGAGACTTGGCTGCAGGGCAGTATTCCAACATGATAACGACCACAAACACACCTCCAAGACGACCACTGCCTTGCTAAAAAAGCTGAAGGGTAAAGGTGATGGACTGGCCAAGCATATTTCCAGACCTAAACCCTATTGGGCATCTGTGAGGCATCCTCAAATGGAAGATGGAGGGGTGCAAGGTCTCTAACATCCACCAGCTCCAAGATACAAGTCCAAATGAGAACGGAGATTTGCAGTCCAAGGACCCAGACTATGGAACGCTTTACCAACCTGCATCCGATTGGAGGTGAACCACTTGGCCTTCAGAGGAAAAATCAAAACCTATCTCTTCTGAGGGCAAAGTCTCACTCAGAAAATGGATACTAAGCGCCAGGGGCGATTCAGTTTGCATGTGGGAGGAGTGGAAGAGGACTCCAGTGGCAACCTGTGAACCTTTGGTGAACTCCATGCCCAAAAGGGTTAAGGCAGTGCTGGAAAATAATGGTGACCACACAAAATATTTACACTTTGGGCCAAATTTGGACATTTTCACTTTGGGGTGTAGTCACTTTTGTTGCCAGAGGTTTAGACATTAATGGCTGTGTGTTGAATTATTTTGATGGGACAGCAAATTTACACTGTTAGGCTGCTTTCACACTGAGGCGTGCAGCCGCGGTGACGGTATAGCCGCGCTATTTGTATCGCGTCGTATTTACCGCGATATTCGGGCGCTAGCGGTGAGGTTTTAACCCCCGCTAGCGGCCGAAAAAGGGTTAATACCACGGTATTACCGCGCTTTCCCATTGATTTCAATGGGAAGGCGCGGTATAGGAGTGGTGAACACACCGCTCCTATACCGCGGTAAAGATGCGGCTAGCAGGACTTTTGGTGCGCTCCTGCTAGCGCACCGCTTCAATGTGAAAGCCTTCGGGCTTTCACATTGAACACTGCAGGGCATGATTTTTCATGCGATATAGCAGCGCTATTTTTAGCGCTGTACCGCATGAAAAACGCCCCAGTGTGCAAGGGGCCTTATACAAGCTGTACACTCACTACTTTGTAGTAAAGTGTCATTTCTTCAGTGTTGTCACATAAAAAAATATAATAAAATATTTACAAAAATGTGAGGGATGTACTCACTTTTGTGAGATACTATATACCGAAATGAAATTACACACATGCGGACTTACTAATTAGGTGACTTTGGTTCCACTAGATTTTAGTTTAGGGGTATCAGAGTAAAGGGGACTGAATACAAAAATCCATGCCACATTTTTCAGATATTTATTTGTAAAAAAAAAAACATTTTTCATTTTTCTTCCACTTCACAACTATGTGCCACTTTGTCTTGGTCTATCACATAAAATCCCAATAAATAAACCTTTTTGGTTGTAACATGGCAAAATGGGGTATGAATACTTTTTCAAGGCACTGTATAGACAGTATAAGACATTCAAGAGAACAATAACAAACTATAGAATGACAAATTTAGAGTTGTCATCAGACAAGAGGTGAGGAAAAAAAACCTCCATTAGAGACATCAAGTAACAAAGGCATCATCTATGGTAACCACATTACATTACAGTCTATGAATATTATCTTTTTATTTTGTATAAACAGTAAAACCTTGGTTTGAGAGTAACTTGGTTTGAGAGCAATTTGCAAGACAAGCAAAACATTTTAACAAATTTTGACTTGATATAGAAAAGATGTCTTGATATAAAAGTAGTGTCATGTCACAACAGAGTATAGAATAGAACAGAGTTGCCTCTAAGTGTAGCAATATGGTTACATTTAATAAAGGTACAACATATAGAAACTCACATGGTTGATGAATAAAACAGGCACATCTAAGTATGCAGGCATTCGGGGTAAAGCTGTCCACATAGACCATTCTCCTCACCACCATTGATGTCGTCCCATCCACACTGAGCTCCACGAGCGGTTCAAGCCTCGCTTTCAGATCGCTCTACTGCAGGGTAGTCTTCCCAGCCATGATTGCAGACTGGTAGCGGTGAGAGCCGGCGGTGAGGATGGTGGTCTATGTGGATCGCTTTAACCCGGATGCCTGCATACTTAGATGTGCCTATTTTAATCACCAACCATGTGAGTTGCTAAATGTTGTACCTTCATTAAATGTAACCATATTGCTACACTTAGAGGGGCCTCTCTTCTCTTTTATACTCTGTAGCTCCTGCTGGATTTTACTTCTAATCCCCTTGTGGAGGCTGCCATTTGTAGATGGACATTTTATGGTTACACAACCTATAACATTGCTATAATCTTTTTATATGGACTATAAAGGGAAGGACCTATGAATTTGGTTGTGGAACGAATCATTTGAGTTTACATTTTTTCTTATGGGAAAAATTGCTTTGATATACAAGTGCTTTGGATTACAAGCATGCCTCCGGAACGAATTATACTTGTAATCTAAGGTTTTACTGTAGTAGGGAAAGGTTACTATCTCTACCAGGTTGTTGTTTTTTTTCATACTAGGGAGATCTCCCTTTACTTCCTGTCTAAGAATTGCAGAAAGTTGTTACAGGAGATCCCTCCAAAGTTAGCAGAATTAAAGATTTTCCCATAACATTTTGCATTTTCCCTCACTTTCTATCTCTGTGACAAGGGCCGCCAGGTCAAACAGAGGGTTAAATCATCCCAGTAAGAACCGAGCACAGTAACAACTTGTCGAAAAGCCAAACTATTATAAAAATGCCTTTACATACATCCGTGTAATAAAAAAAATCATGTAAAATCAAATATCTTTTTTTGCGTCATTTTACTGACAATATCTTATTCTTTATGGATACAGTAATAGAATTTTTTTTTTACAATTTAGTAACAAGGCTTCAACTTCAATAGCCTATAAAATATTATACAAAGAACTCTTTACATTGTTCCAAACCCAGTTCCTTTTCCGAAACGTTGAGCACTATTTCCGTAATTAAATCACATACAATAGTTAGATAGAAAGATGCACTTGAAAAAATGAATCGATTTCTTGGCAGGTTCAAAGTTCCATAATATTATTACTTTTTCTTTTTTTTTTACTTTTTTCTTTTAATACTTAATTACAAGGCTAAGTCCAAATACTGCTTCAGGAGGCTGTAGAATGATATCACTGCCACAAACCAACTGCGAAATGAAACAAAATATAACAAAATGTACATGAAGAATCATTTTTTTCCAGTAAATCCAGAGGTAAAACAAATAAAAATAAAATAAAGAAACACTGTGATTAAGATTACAAGAGAGAAAAAAAAAATATCAAAAAAATATAAGATTCCTTTTCTTGGCAGTATTTTGAGTTTTGTTAGTGTTGGTAAAATAATGCTGTTCATTGATGCCGTACAGTCCGCGTCAAAGGCTTGTTATTCTGCGCTTGATAGCAGGCTGCCGTTTGCACGTTTAAACATGAGCAAGTGTACGAAGGCACACCGAGGAGAAGGGGCAAGCTGATATTAGAAGATGGTGGTCTCGTACTTGGTGCTGATCCCCCGTTTTGTTTCCTGTCCTGGTTCAACGATCCAAGGCAGATTAGCAAGAGTCTTTTGATCTGGTTGATCTATCTGTTGGAAGGAATGATTATAAAATATGATTGCTATCACAATGCAAAGCTTGCATAAAAAAAACTTGGTCAAATTTAAAACCAAATTCTGGGAACAAATATGGCTCCACCATGGATCCAGTAAACCCATAGGAGTGAACTAAAGTTATAACATCTCACACTTTCTTTGGTTGGAGTAATTCCCAATTTTTCTCTCTTTATTATTCTCAGGGAAGTTCCTTTTGAGGACTTGTTAACACCAGGAAAATGTATCTGGGTTGATCAGTTAGATCAACTCAAGCTCAACACAAGGACACTGAGAGGACAAATTGTTCATACATCTTTTAAACCATGCCATTCTGGGTAAAGTTTTGTTACTTACCGTTGCCTTTCGGATACTGACTCGAGGTTTGGGGATAGGTTTGGTTGGCTTGCTGTCAAAGCTCTCTGGAAGTGTTGAGGAATGTCCGCCTTTCCTGGCTTGCAATGCGAGCTGATAAGCTACTTCAAACGCTTGTCCTAAAGTCAGGATGATCTCATAGGCTAAATTCTGCAGTGAAAGAAAACAGTCCATATTATTCCACTATTTTATCATAGGGCACATATTGTACATAGCTTTCTGCCTGGAGAGTGACCATGCAGCTGCCATCTCTGAACTGTTAATTACCACACTGTTACTGCATAAAATAAAAAAACTATCTTTAACTTTTTACCAAAAAGGTCTTAAAGTGATACTCTAGGGTTGATTTACTAAAACTGGAGAGTGCAAAATCGGGTGCAGCTGTGCACGGTAGCCAATTAACTTCTAACTTCAGCTTGTTCAATTAAGCTTTGACAAAAAAAAAATGAAAGCAGATTGGTTTCTATGCACAGCTGCACCACATTTTGCACTCTTCCGCTTTAGTAAATCAACCCCACTCACAGGAAAAGAAGGTGGGCTGCCATTGCTGGTATCTTGAATACAGTTCTGGCTGCTTAAATTTGTATTATTTAATGTGTATCTATACCCAAGAACAAAAATGTAACATACTGCAGCTTATTAGTCCTTAGATGTTAACCACTAGCCGACCAGCCGCCGCAGTTATACGGCGGCATATCGGCTCAGCTGTGCCAGATTACATAGCTATACATCATCTTCCATTGCAGCCAATAGGGGCGCGCGCACGTGCCCCCCGCTCGCCCCTGATGCCGACGCGTGTGCCCGGTGGGCGTAATCACAGCCGGGCACCTGCGATCGCTTGTTACAGAGCGAGAACCGGGAGCTGTGTGTGTAAACACACAGCTCCCGGTCCTGTCAGGGGGAGAAATGATGGATCGTCTGTTCATACAATGTATTAACAGCGATCAGTCATTTCCCCTTGTCAGTCCTACCCCCCCTTCAGTTAGAACACACACAGGGAACATAATTAACCCCTTCCTCGCCCCCCTAGTGTTAACCCCTTCCCTGCCAGTGGCATTTTTATAGTAATCAATGCATTTTTATAGCACGGATCGCTATAAAATGCCAATGGTCCCAAAAATGTGTCAAAATTGTTCGATGTGTCCACCATTAGGTCGCAGTACCGATAAAAATCGCTGATCGCCGCCATTACTAGTAAAAAAATAATTATTAATAAAAATGCCATAAAACTATCCCCTATTTTGTAGACACTATAACTTTTGCGCAAACCAATCAATAAACGCTTATTGCGATTTTTTTTATGAAAAATATGTAGAGGAATACGTATCGGCCAAAACTGAGGAAAAACATTTTTTTTATATATTTTTGGGGATATTTATTACAGCAAAAAGTAAAAAATATTCATTTTTTTTCAAAATTTACGCGCTTTTTTTGTTTATAGCGCAAAAAATAAAAACCGCAGAGGTGATCAAATACCACCAAAAGAAAACTCTATCTGTGGGAAAAAAAGGACGACAATTTTGTTTGGGAGACACGTCGCACGACCGGGCAATTGTCAGTTAAAGCAACGCAGTGACGAATTTCTGGCAGGGTCAATAGGTACGTTTCTGTACTTGCAGAAAATGTTCTAAGCCTAAAAGAAATACAAAACAAATGCAGCCAACGTATCTAAGGACTGATAATCTGCAATATATTACATTTATATCCTTTTCAGATCCATAACAAACATAAGCTAGCAACTTGATAACTTCTTTATTTGAGAACTTTATTGTTGCACTACAGCAATGGCAAAATCCACAAGATGCTAACGTGTTTTGGCTGAAGCCTTCCTGATAGCATACCACATAACATTGGTATACTATGAAGAAGGCTTTGGCCGAAAATAAGAACTGACACTTTCTGTGAAAATACTATCTATCCCAGTCTCTCAGTCTAGTGTCCGTCAGGTGAAATCTGCACAGTAATTAGATCTGAAAAAGACACAAGCAGGCAGAGAAGGAAAGAGCAATCCCACATTTGTGATGCAGAAATGACAAGGCATGGATTGAATGCTGCGTGACCTGCAAACTGCATGTCCATTTAGCTAACAGGGACAAGGTGAATAAATACATGGACAAAGGGGAATGAATCAGCCATGACACTAAAAACTGCAGCCATGACATGTGAGCCCATCAGTACAAGGTAAGGTAAACAAACAACACAGGGAATAAAACTAAACTAAACCTAGCTAAAACAACAAAAACATTTTATAGTGTACAATGCCTTTAACCCCTTCCCGATTGTAAAATGATGACTGGGTGGGAGCACCAATTTTCCAGGAAGGACATCATATTATGTCATCTCAGAATCGCGCCTCACACATGCCCCACAGGCACAACCGATAAAAAAATCCTAACCACCTCCCCAGGGTAAGATTATTGAAAGGGTCCCAAAGAGGATAGTGATGGGACTATGTGGGTGCTAGCAATATACCGAAAATGCCTATATTCTATAAAAATATATTTCTTTATTGCACATACAAAATGATCATTAAAGCAGAGGTTCACCCTAAAACAATTATATACCATTCCAACCAGCATACTGCCGACATGTACAGTATGCTGTTTTTTTTTTTTTTTTTCGCTGTACATACCGTTTTATACTTCTTTTTCTTTTCAGACTCCTGCGGGGAATAGGCGTTCCTATGAAGAGGCGTAGATGATTGACTTGCGGCTAAGGCGCGTCACGCGTTCCGAAAATAGCTGGACTGGGACTTGGCTATATACGGCGCCTGCGCAGTCAGCTCCTAGTCTGTGCGCAGGCGCCGTATAGAGCCAAATCCCAGTCCGGCTATTTTCGGAATGTGTGACGCACCTTAGTCGCACGTCAATCATTTACGCCTCTTCATAGGAACGCCTATTCCCCGCAGGAGTCTGAAAAGGAAAAGAAGTATAAAACGGTATGTACAGCAATTTTTTTTTTTTAAAACAGCAAACTGTACATGTCGGCAGTATGCTGGTTGGAATGGTATATAATTATTTTAGGGTGAACCTCCGCTTTAAGAAAATTCATATAATATACAACCGCAGAGAAAAATGCATGATTGGTATTCTCCATGTTAATATTCAGCTTTGATTGTTCTACATGTTTCGCCAAACGGCTTAGTCAGGAACAGGCATGAACATTGATTTCTATTATCTAATAGAAATCAATGTTCACGCCTGTTCCTGACAAAGCTGTTGAGCACGTAAGGAGAGGCTGCCAACTTGATTCTGAGCCTGCGTGGGTTTTTTCTCCGTTGGAGTTGCACACAGACTATAGGAATTTCCTATTGTTTTTTTTCCATCGGAAATGTTCTATTGTTCTATTTTTTAAAAACAGAAAAAATCCGATGGGGCCAACACACGATCGGAATTTTCGATCATGTGTATGAGGCACAAGAAGCTGAGGGTAAAGCTGATGGACTAGCCAAGCATATCTCCAGGCCTAAACCCTATTGAGCATCTGTGGTGTATCCTCGAAAGGAAGGTGGAGAACCACAAGGTCTATAATATCCACCAGTTCCATCATGGAGGAGTGGAAGAGGACTCCAGTGGCAAGCTGTGAAGCTCTGGTGAACTCCATGCCCAAGAGGGTTAAGGCAGTGCTGGAAAAAAATGATGGGCACACAAAATATTGACACTTTGGGCCAAAATTTAACATTTTGACTTAGGGGTGTACTCACTTTTGTTGCCAGCAGTTTTGACATTAATGGCTGTGTGTGTTGAGTTATTTTCAGGCAACAGCAAATTTACACTGTTATACAAGCTGTACACACACGACTTTACATTGTAGAAAAGCGTAACTTCTTCAGTGTTGTCACATGAAAAGATTTAATAAAATATTTACAAAAATGTAAGGGGTGTACTCACTTTTGTGAGATACTGTACATATATATATATATATATATATATATATATATATATATATATATATATATATATATATATATATACAGTATATATATATACATTTTTAAACCCAATTCTTTTGAACTCACCACATCAAACGCTGTGAACACATGACAATAATGGAGATTCGATTTCAAATCTTTTGTGATATATGCAAACGTAGAGAGGTCTTCTGGATCCTGTGCAGCACATGATATATTGCGGATTTCGTGTTCGGCAATAATTGCCTGTATGAAGAAGAAAATTAGGAGAAATCAAATTAAATGGAATCAAATTAAGGAAAAGGTACTTTGAATAAAATATTTCTACATAAAATGCCTGTTATACTGCAGTTCATAATATTATAAATCATATTTGCTATGTGTTTAAATCTTTATGTACTTATTCTCTAATTTTCTACCTTTTTTCTCTGATCCTGAAAACTCTTTTGCCCCGTACACATGATCGGATTTTCCGTTGAAAAAACCTTGGATGGTTTTTCTGACGGAATTCCGCTCAAGCTTGGCTTGCATACACATGGTCACACAAAAGTTCTCGGAACTTTCGACCGTCAAGAACGCGGTGATGAACAACACTACGACGAGCCGAGAAAATTAAGTTCAATGCTTCCGAGCATGCGTCGGAATTTTGCATGTCGGATTTGCCACAGACGATCGGAACAACTGAGAATCAGCTCTCAATCTTTTGTTGGTGGAAATTACGACAGCAAAAGTCCGATGGAGCCTACACACGGTCGGAATTACCGTTCAAAAGCTCACATCTGAGTTTTGCTGGCGGAAAATGCGATCGTGTGTACGGGGCTTATGTCCTGTTTCTTTTTAAAGTGCTTCCAAAGTCAGAAGTTTTTTTACCCTAATGCATTCTATGCATAAAAATGAAAAAAAAACCTTCTGGGTGTGTGTGAAGACCTGCAAGAACTGAAAGCAGATAGTTGCGGAGGTGCCCCAATGCCCTAAGGCAACACACATGTGTACTTTAACACATGGCAATGCACCATAGTGTGTAGTCGCACACATTTTTCAGCATGTTTTTGGAATGTTTTGGTTCATTGTAACCCAACTGATTTCAACTGGCTGCTTTAAAGGGTTAGTCCACCTTTACCAAAACAACTACCTATGCAGGTAAGAAGAGCCTGTACAATATATAAAAGAAAAAATAACCATGCAAGTCAGATCTTGCCACTTAGGTACCTTTTGAACTAAATATAGATTCAAATGTTCTTTATTCATGGACTGTGACATGGGAAGCACACACGCCCCCTAGTGGCCTGGGAAGGCGAGGATGTCATATGACGTCCTCCAAGAACGAGAGGCTTATCGTCCCGCCGTCATTTGATGGTGGGCGGTAGGGTAGTGGTTAAGGTCCCACCTATACATTTTAGTTTTTCAGTTATTATAGGGATGTGGTCCTGATTTCTCAGACAAGTCTATTTTTGTAAAAATACCTTTTGAAGCCTGTCCCAGAGATGGGATCACCTCATCCAGGCTTGTTTCTAGGTCTAGGACATTGCTAAGACACACCCCCCCCCCCCCACCACCCTCACACATGTCTGGTCTACTATCTCCTCCATTGCAGCATGGCTGAGCTCAGAGCTACTACGACAGGGGATACACAGCACAGACAAGGGGTTTGAATCAGATTGGAGTGTCTTAGTAAGCTTCCAGCAACAGGGTTCTTAAAGGACCTACACCAGGCATGTCCAAAGTCCGGCCTGCGGCCTGGTTTTATATGGCCCCCACTTGCAACTTTGCTTTTATCACTTTTGTGGCCCCCCACATGGGTAAGGATGAGCTTGGTTTTAAATATATATATATATATATATATATATATATATATATATTCTCTAATCTCATAATATTAATAAAAATAAATAAATAATAATAATAGCTCATCCTTGCCCTGAGTGGAACTTGGGGGCCACAGAAGAGATAAAGGCCAGATTTCTCAGGGGATAAAGAAAAGAATATATATATATATTTTTTTACAACCTGACCTCATCCTTTTCCTAAACGGAGCTCTGGGATTTGTTGGGGGCTAAAGAGCAGATAGATATATATTCACCACACACAGCCACAAAGGTAGGATAATTATTTTTGGGCAGTGTATTAGTGCTCGGACGAACACACTGACACAGAATTTTAATGGTTCAAGAATGTCAGGCAAAATGGTCGGCCCTCACGAACGTTCACTTCATCAAATCTGGCCCTCTTTCAAAAAAGTTTGGACACCCCTGGCCTACACCTATAGCAAGGGTATTTCTAACTTTGGTCAAAGCTGCACAGTTTTTACCTGCAATCGCTTCTTACCTGCATAGTCAGTATTTCGGTAAAGGTGAATTAACCCTTAAATTCAACGCATATTTATACATGACAGAACGTGCATCAACATGTACAATAATGCACCACATAAATGTAAATGGACCCTAAGTGAGCCTATTCAGCACATGCTCACGTTGAAGGATTGATACACTACAACAATGTCTAAATAAGAAACAGACGCTCTGAGTGAGCAGGCCCTGTTCTTTGTTTTGATATTCAGATCGGACTGAAGTGCGCCCTCAACGTTTGGATCATTTAGTACCAAACCGGAGAGCATGGTGGAACAATGTGTTTTTTTATGCTTTTATACAATAATTGAGTTAAGTTTGTTCAAGTAGTGTTCTTTTCTCTATACTGCCTCAGCATTGTTCACAAACTGTATAACTAGGAGTGTACAGCTGTGCATGCTCTTAGTTTAAAGACTTCCACCACTAAACATACAAAAAGCAAAGAAAAGTGGTTGTACAGTAGATATCCATACGTCACACTTGTAGACAATGAAGAGTCTTTTGCTTTGTTTTGTTGTTTTTATTTGGGGGATTGAACTTGGTTGGTATTTGCCATGTTAGATTGGATTCAGCTTTACATGGACAAATGGTTTACTCATTATCTTTACAAAAGATTTAGCGGTTTATACGTTACACTCCTCAGATGGGATAAAATGGCGGACCCTAATCCTGACAGACTTTTCACCTTTCCCACCTCTGCACTCTCCCTGCAAATTTTTACCTCAGGACACTTCTCCTCCTGCACATCACTTTCCTGACAAAGATTAGTACTCCTGTCTTGCCATATTCAGCCCACTAGGCCTCACTCTGAATAAGTCTTAGTAGTTTCAATTGATGATCCTGAATAGGCCAGGGGCCTGCAGTACCCCTTTTTGTGGCAGTGGACATTACTTGACAAAAATATTTGATGGTGGACTACTGATGCCAGTGGTCCCGACTCTCAGGCTGCATCGATTTGACACAAACACCACAGTCTCTCCTCTGGCTTTACATCCAGCTCCTGTTCCAGGACACCTTTTCATGACCGTGTAAGGAAAGGCTCCCTCCCAGCTCACCCTGGCATGCCTCTTCCAGATTTCCACTGTGCCTCACTCACTGAGTCCTTCCTGAAGGATTTACCCAGACCATGCGGACCAACTGCTCTCCAGCTCCTGTTCCAGGACACCTTTCCAAGAGCGTGTAAGGAGGGGCTCCCTCCCAGCACCGGATCCACCCCCCCAGATGGGGGGCGTCTATCCAGCATGCAGTCTAGCACTTCATCTTTCAGTTCACCTGGCCGACATCTCTTCCCCAGTAGGCTGACTGAGGGAATATATAGGAGGCCCGCCCCACGCCAATCCTAGTTGGGGATTGGTCAGAGCTCCTACAGAACATTCTCCCTGGAAACAGGGGAGGCACCTAAAAGCTAAAGTACATGTCAGTCACACCCACTGCTGCACTAAATCACTCCCTGCCCACAGATTAAAAACAAACAGACCCAGCTTGCAGCATAGACCTAGGCATAACACACAGGCTAAGTGTTTTATTAAAACAAAACTAGATCTCCCTCTGACGTCAGCCAGGAAGGTCACGTGGCCACTCAGCCCCTTCCGCTGTAGACCTGAATCTGAGTAGTAGGCCGGTCGGGAGTCACATGACCGGCCTAAATATATATGGGAAAAGGGTAATTACAAGCTTCGTTTTAATAAAACACCTACCCTGTGTGTTATGCCTAGCTATAATAGAGGCGCTGGCAGTGACAATTTGTACTCACAGTGCGCCTAATTCAAATTGTGAAGAAGTGGGCGTGTTTTATGTAAATAAAGCATGACCCCACGTAAGTGACGTTTTGAACGAACGGCGCATGCGCCGTCCATGGACGTATCCCAGTGCACATGCGTCGGATAGAATGCCTAAGATACGTCGAACACTGCCTACGACGTGAACGTAACTTATGCACAGCCCTATTCGCGTACGACTTACGCAAACGACGTAAAAAGATACGCTTGTTCCGACGTCCATACTTTGCATGGGCTGCACCATCTAGAGATCTTCTTTATCTTTACGCCGACGTATGTCTTACATAAACGGTGTAACTAAATGCGACGAGCGCACGTACATTCGTGAATCGGCGTATCTAGCTCATTTGCATATTCAACGCGGAAATCAACAGAAGCGCCACCTAGCGGCCAGCGTAAATATGCACCCCAAGATACGACGGCGTAAGAGACTTACGCCGCTCGTATCTTGCCCAAATCTATGCGTAACTGATTCTATGAATCAGGCGCATTGATACGATGGCGGCCATTCGGACTTACGACAGCGTATCTGGAGATACGCCGTCGTAAGTCTTTAAGAATCTGGGCCATAGACAAGCCTGATGCATTTTGGAAACAAGTTCTGTGGACCGATGAGGTTAAAATATAACTTTTTGTCCGGAATGAGCAAAGGTACATTTGGAGAAGAAAGGGCACAGAATTTAATGAAAAGAACCTCTGTCCAACTGTTAAGCATGGGGGTGGATCAATCATGCTTTGGGGTTGTATTGCAGCCAGTGGCACAGGGAACATTTCATGAGTAGAAGGAAAAATGGATTCAATAAAATGTCAGCAAATTTTGGATGGTAACTTGATGTCATCTGTGAAAAAGCTGAAGTTAAAGAGAGGATGGCTTCTACAAATGGATAATGATCCTAAACACACCTCAAAATCCACAGGGGATTACATCAAGAGGCATAAACTGATGGTTTTGCCATGGCCTTCACAATCTCCTGACCTCAATATAATTGAAAATCTATGGATAGACCTTAAAAGAGCAGTGCGTGACAGACAGCCCAGAAGTCTCAAAGAACTGGAAGACTTTTGGAGAGAAGAATGGGGAAAGATACCTCAAACAAGAATTGAAAGACTCTTGGCTGGCTACAAAAAGCGTTTACAAGCTGTGATACTTGCCAAAGGGTGCAGTACCAGATATTAACTCTGCAGGGTGCCCAAACATTTGCAGACGCCATTTTTTTGTTTTCTGTAATGTTGAAAGTGTAAATGATGAAAATAAAATGTAACTTTTTTTGACATATTATAAGAATGTCTAATCTGTAATTTGATGTGCCATAGTTTGTATCATTCCACGAGCATGCGCAAAGCGTGACATGTTAGGTATCTATTTACTCGGTGTAACATCATCCTTTATATTTTACCAAACAATTGGGTATTATATTGTATGTAGCGCTACCCCCGCAGGAGCCGCTGTTTGATTCAGGATCGGCTTTCTAGGTTACCTTCTTGACTTGGTCTAGGGGTGAATTTTGTGAGTGCGAATAGAGAGAGCAAATGTCCAGACACAAATTCAGTTTCAAAACTTTTGTTCCAAGGCCCAAACTTACCAACATCAACAGGGCACACGACAGGAAAAAGGCTGATGAGCGTAGAGGAACTTTAGTATCAGGCCTTTAGATGTTAGGAGAGAGCAAGCCTGCTCTCAGCAATGATGCAGATCAATTCGTCGCCACCCAATCAGGGTGGGTAAAGAGCCCCCCGGACAGGCAGTTATCTCAGGCCTGGCAACCGAGCGCCACTTGCAAAAGAAAATCACTGGGAGGATACAGGCCTCTGCCACAGGCCTGCGTCAGGGCCTCTGCCACAGGCTGAACAATTTAGGATTTAGAAAATCAGTTTGAGTAGATCCTCCCAGTTAGTTCAATCAATGTCACCCACTAACAGCTTAAGCATACCTGTCATACAGTGCGGCGACTGGATCCCCGGTGGTTCGTCTAGGACTTCCGGACAACCTCTGGTTCTAGGTTGTCCCGGGCCAATTCCCACCGCACAGCTCCCAGCTTGGGATCCTCTCAGCAACAGTTTGGGACCCAGCAAGCCGCTGGGGTCCCTTTCTAGTTAAGGTACATGATGCACGATCTCGGCATGGCAAGACGCGGTGGTGGGGCCCATGGATGCGTGTACCCTGAAGGTGGGTACCGCACCTGGAACTCGGGCCCCACAAAAACAACCCGCCAAAAGTGTCCGCCACAGATATATCCCCCCTCCCAGCATGCACAACGAGGGAAAACCCCCCCTGATTGGCTGCTGAAAGGAGGTGGATCCCCCAGAACCCCTCTAGCGCCAACTGCCGCCCAGGGGTGTCAACACACCCCTGGCCCGCAGACTGACCTACAGAACAGATTCTGGAATTGGCAGCAGCCTGAATTTCCATAATTCGTGAATGGGAGTGATTAAGCCTCCCATTCCCCACTAATTTTAGTGTAACGCCCATACTGAAAGTAGGGGGGCGCTACATGTGTTTTTGTTCATTAAAATCAATTAAAGTGTATTTTTTCCAAACAAATTTGAGTTTGAAAAGCCCCTGCGCAAATACCGTGTGACATAAAAAATTGTAACTCCCACCATTTTATTCTGTAGGGCCTCTGCTTAAAAAAAAAATACATACAGTATAAATAGATATATCTATATATATAGATACATCTATTTTTTTTCTAGCAAAAACATCTAGATTTTTACATGTAGGAGAGAAATGTCAGAATTGGCCTAGGGTTTTAAAAGCAAAAATGATGGTGAATGTACATGTATTGCAGAGATGTACTGCATATGTGTTTTTTTTTATTCAGTCATTGCCCAAAAACATGAATTTTGACGGGAGTTCCGACTTCACGCGCATGATCAAAAACAAGTCAGCAATGACAGCTGGAATCCGATTAGTGGCTGTAAACACTTTTCATACACAAGCCTTACTGAACTAAGGCAAAACATGCTTCATGGTAGTAACATTCATTTTGGTACTGCTGCAGTTTCCGTTCTAACAATGATGAATGGCATTTGGAAGGCTGAATAATCTGGTGAATTGAAGCAGTGAATCTGTGTCTCTGGAGGCAGCAGGGCTCTGACTCACCCGCCTGCTTCCAGCACAAGGCAGGTTTCCTACTCTCCGTCGCACAAAAGGCATTTGTATTCTGCCTGTAATCGTCTCGCTGTGACGTTCCCTCACCTTGAGTGGTTTAGCGGAGCATTTACGCAATGACAAATTATTTCATATTCCCTTTATGCAACATGCCCCACTGCAGTGTTTTGATGTTTAATGAAGCAAACTGGAGATCGGGGATGTTATGGTAATGCTTTTATCTCATTGTGAATGATAATATAGCGGTGCAAGACAGGGGCCTGCATTGTGCGCCATCTAATGTGCCTGCTACCCGGTCTGTTAAATTTCAATCCAAAGCAAGTATAAAATAAAATTTGTTTTTCTTGCAGTAATGTATATGTTAGAGAATCATTAAATCTAAACTTCAGGCAAACAGAAAAATGCACAGATAACTTGAGGGATTGTGTGCACATTCCCATACTACACAGATGTGAATCATCACCCTGCTCCAGTGGCCACTGGTGCCCAATATTTTTTTGGAGGGGTCAAACCAGTGCCAACCCCCCCATGGGAGATGGACGGGAATGCAGCAATCCCCCCCCCCCCAGGAGTCATGCGGGAATGCGGTGGCAATCAGAGGCCTCCTTACCTTAGGAAGGAGGCAGATTAGGCACACATGGATCCGGGCTGCAGCTCCTCGCTCCAGGGCCATAGCTTCTCCTTCAGGCCAAACAGGAAGTGGGTCCTGACTGAGACTCGATTGGCTGATGCCCCATACACGCGACCTGGTTTTCCGTCGGGAAAACTGCGAGGAGAGCTTTTGGCCGGAAACCCCGTGCGCGTATATATGCTCCTTCGACAGGAAAACTGCCAAACCCGCCGGACAAAAAAAAGAAAACTAGCTCTCTTTTTTCCCGCCGGGATTCCCAACTGACTTTTTCCCATAAGAAAACCCGGCCGTGTGTAGCAGAAAACGTACATTTTTGGCCGTTTTCCTGTGGGGAAAAACTCAGATGGAACATAAACATAGTCGGGATTCCCGAGGAAAAGCTCTCATCTAAGTTTTCCCGACGGGAAAAACGATCATCTGTATGGGGGAAAAATAGAGAGCAGGTTCTCGGATTTCCCCTCGGGATTTCCGATGGACCTTTTCCCGTCGGGAATCCCGGTCATATGTACTAGGCATGAGAGTCCTAAAATTCCCTGGCTAATTGGGTCTCAGGAACTGCTTCCTGATTGGCTGGGGGGGAGAATCAGAAAGACAATAGCAAACATTAATTCGCTATTGATACACAAGTGGGTTGGCTTACCCCGTTTTGAAACCAAATAGAACCTCACGTGCTTAAAAAAAAAGAAACATTGAAATCCATGCGTCCAGCACTCTGCATGTAGATTAGGGGGCTGGACGCATTGATTGGGGGGGCAGCGCCCGTGTGCCACCTATGTATGACCCGCCACTTCTCTGCTCTTATCTTCTATCAGCATGTCTGCTGTTAGCACATGAGCACATCAGCACAGATGACTGGCTCCTTGTTCTGCTTCCTCATCCCCTAATCTGAGGCAGATGCCAACTCAACATTAGGTACATTGTATTTTTTATGTATTTATGAATACTTATATTTATTTGCCTGGAGATCAGCTTTAAATCTTCTTCCATCTTTGTACTGTGACTAGGTCGTTAGCAATTTTTCCCTAAAGTTCACTGTCATGGGTTCAAATCTCACCTGGGGCACTAACTACGTAGTGTCTGCATGTTCTTTCTGCTTAGCTGTTAGGTCCTCATGCAATCCCAAAACATGCTGGTAGCGGAATTGGCTTCCTCCTAAAACTGGTTCCAGTATTAACGTAAAGGGGTTGATTTACTAAAAGCAAATAGACTGTGCACATCTGCAACATCTGCAAGTGCAGTTGCTCCGGAACTCAGTGAATGAGGTAGACCTTCACTTTGCAAAGAATACCCAATCATGAGCAAGGAAAAAAAAAAAATATTTTTGCTTGCACATAATTGGATGATGGAAGTCAGCAGAGCTTCTGCTCATTTACTAAGCTCTAGTGAAACCGTACTTGCAGAATGCAACTGGACTTTGCAAAGTGCACATTCTATTTTCCTTTAGTAAATCCACCTCAAAGTGTCACTAAACCCAGTAAATCAATAAATTATGTATTACGTGCTGTCCATTCTCACTCAGTCACTATGAGATATGTTTCCTGTATTCTGCAAATGGCCTGGTAGATCTTGTTGTTCTCTATCTCCCCTTTTGATCATGTCCCCAATGCAGTTGGGGATTTTGCAGAGCATTGTTGGCAGCTTTGTTTTGTACATGCTCAAATTTTTGTGAGTTTCTATGCTGAGCATTCCCCCCCCCCCAATCACATCTGAGCAGCCCATGTGACTATAGAGTCTCACATGTGGGTGTATACACAGTTGTAAATGACAGCCCACTACCTCCATCCTCCTCCATGTTTACTAACCAGCTAAATACAATGGGGGTGGGATATTACATCTTGACTGATGGAGGCTTCTCCTCCCTGTTGTTCTAAGACACAGGCTGGAGGCACGTGACACAACCTGTGACTGGCAGAATTCCACCCACACTTTGTTATTGTTAAAAAATAATAAAACATTTATTTCAAACATACTGTATATTTGTATGGTATTTGTATGGTTTAAAACAGTTTATTTATATTTATTTTTACTCTGTATCCTAAAGGCTGTTTCAATTAATTTTGAACTTGTGACCAGCAGCAGAGGACTATAAGCTCTGCCTGCTTATGTTTCCCTGCAGACAGGCTGGGAAAGAGCTGGGTCATGTGACATCTGTATATCGATTAGGAAAAAGGTAATTAGGCATTCTTTTAATAAAATAATTACAACACCATCATCCACATACAGAAAGAGAAGAAATCATGTAAATTAAACAGTGTGTGTTTAGTATCACTTTAAATTGTGAACTGTGAGGTGACAGGGACTCGTAGCAATGATTATTCTTGGCATTAAATGTCAGCACTATATAAATACAGAAAATAAGCAGTATTACAAATACAGAAAATAAACAGTATTTTTAGGACAATCACTGAAGGAGCCCAAATCAGACTAAAAGTTAGAGGCTCTGCACCAATCAGGCTTTACTGCACTGTACGGTGCTGTTAATCTAATATATTTTCAGGTACCGGGAGGTGGTGATGATATTTAGGCAGTGAATATATGGTGTTTTTGTATTTATTTTCGTTCTTGTTTAGGACTGGAAAATATCATTTCTGTCATGGGAGCAAGTGCTTAATAGTAACATAAAGATTTTAAAATATATATAAATAAAAAAAGAAAGGGTTACGACTTTAGATGAGGCATGTGGTGCACAACTGACAAATGAATCAATGGTAGAAATAATTGGTATTTATTATCTTAAAATAATGCATTATTAGCACGTATTGCAAAAGTATATAAAGTTATTGGAGAACATACAATAACATGTTACAAACCATAATAACTAAGTAAATACCAACAAAACATATTGCATTACAAATACATTATTATTATTTTTATATACTTTTAATGCAAAATGTCATGTTGATATTTACTTATATTAGTATGGTTTGTAACATGTTATTGTATGTTCTCCAATAACTTTATGTAGTTTTGCAATACGTCATGCCATGCATTATTTTAAGATAATAAATACCAATTATTTCTACCATTGAGCCTAGGTTCACACTAGCAATGCGGAAACCAGTGCGATTAGAGCGCCGGTTCCCGCATCTCTCCCGCAGGTAGTTTATACTGCCTTCTGTGAACAGCTGCGGGTGTCAATACAATGTTAATGACACCCCGCAGTGCGAACTGTGAACTCCATTACACTGGTCAGAAGAAAGCTCCTTATGTTAGTGGTCACTGAGAAGAATGCTTATTATATTGTTGGTCAGTGGGAACAATGCTCCTTACAGTATTGGTCAGTGGGAAGAGTGCCCCCCTGCAGACAGCTGAAAAAAACATTGGTATCAGTGGTTCATTAGAGGCATAAATTTCTCATTGCCCAAGGAACCCCTAGCAACCCTTAAAGGAACCCTAGCTGAGAAATTCTGGTCTGAGGCCTCGTACACACGACCGAGTTTCTCGGCAAAAGACAGCAAGAAACTTGCTGGTTTTTTTTTATTTGCCGAGGAAACCGGTCATGTGTACATTTTTCGATGAGCCAAAAAGAGAGCATGTTCTCTTTTTCCTCGACGGGAATGGAGAAAATTGGCACGTCGAGTTCCTCGACAGTCTAACAAGAAACTCGACGAGCAAAACGATGTGTAAAGCCCGTCGAGATCCTAGGTCGTGTGTACGAGGCCTAAGAATTGTGTTGTCAAACGCAATTTTTTTTTCATTTGCATGCAGTGCTAGTCAATTGAAATAAGTTCAAACACCAAATTCAGTAAAACGCTGTGTTTG
The DNA here is from genome assembly GCF_905171775.1 of Rana temporaria. Classification (NCBI taxonomy): domain Eukaryota; kingdom Metazoa; phylum Chordata; class Amphibia; order Anura; family Ranidae; genus Rana; species Rana temporaria. Next base: position 357,196,442 of record NC_053491.1, on the reverse strand, counting down.
ACCTGCTTTGCCTGCTATGCAAACACATTTAAAAAAAGGCTGCCATTTCCAAACAACACAAAGCTAAGCTTGTTAAACGCAGATTCAGTCAACAATACAGTCCATACTGCAACATTAAAGTAAATCGTAACCTTGTGCCTTTCTACATAGACACTGAAAATAGAATGCTGTCAATGTTGCCCACAGCCAGCGTGGACAAATTATGGCAGAATTCTCAATCCAGTCTGTCTAATTTAGTTGTTGGAGGCAATTTTTTGAATTTAAGGAACATGCGCATCCACCGACAACAAAAGAGAAAGCCCAAATGTGGTTTGTATCACCTGTAATTCTAATGGGCCGTACACACGACCGAACATGTCTGCTGAAACTGGTCCGCGGACCAGTTTCAGCAGACATGTTCGGTCGTGTGTAGGCCCGAGCGGACAGGATTCCAGCATACATTTGCCCGCCGGGCCTTTTCCCAGCGGGCAAATATTTCTGGACTTGTTTTAAAACAGCCCGCTGGAATCCTGTCCCCTCGGACATGTTCGGTCGTCTGTACAGACCTACCGTACATGTCCGAGCGCCCGCCATCCCTCGCATGCGTCGAATGACTTTGACGCATGCGTGGAAGCATTGAACTGGCAGGGTCGCCCATGTCGCCGCGTCGGCGCAGACACGCCCCGCGTATTGTTTACGCGCGTATTTCTGTATGATGGTGAGTACAGCCACCATACAGAAATCCCCGGGCATACATGTACGGTGAAAACGGTCATCGTACATGTATGCTCGTCTGTACGCGGCCTTAGGGTACCTGATCCAAAGAGCGATAGTGTGTCAAAGAACATAGTAGTGACATTGCCGCATGTGAGAGAAAAAATCCTTTTTTGGAGTACATCACAGGTTACAGAAAAGGTCTTAAACCACTAGGTTATGCTTCACCTCCAGGTGATTGGCAAATTAAAAAGCTTGACTCCGCCCAGCATAACTCTTTCCACTCCTAGCATTGCCTCAGTTTTGTCAACAAGCAATACCAATTGAAACCAGAAGGTAAAGACCTGTGTCCTGTGATGTACTCCAAGAATGGGGGAAAGTCAAAAATACCATTTTCTTTCTCTTGTACATTTGACCATTGGGACATCCAAAAGCAATCCTCTAAAGGGTGGGCAATAGCAAACAACACCTAATAAGCCCAACAGGGGCAATCCTCAACATAACAGGAAGGTGAATAACTGAGAAGGCCGTACTGAAGGACTGCGCAACCAAGGCCGTGTTCACTCAGGTTCAAACATCCACCGGGATATGAATGACTAGGTGGCCTTCTAATAGACCTGGGAAATCAAGGCTGGGTATTGATTCACCTCTGGTGAACTGTACCTTCACAGGTGGGAGAGGGACCCTACCTTTCAGGTCATAAGCCTGAGTGATAATTTGTGGAATCCACCTAGCAATTATGGATCTAGGGGTAGCCTTTCCCTTCCAGGTAGCCTTCCTGCAACACAAACAAAGCATCAGATTGATGAATTAAAGCTATGGATAAAAGGTATACTCACACATCCCTAACTACACACAGGCAGTGGAGAGCAATCTCCTTAGAATGTTTGGGGCTAAACAAAAGAACGAAAACACAATTTCCTGGTTTAAATAAAATGCAGAGACCACCTTAGGCAGGAAAACACTGTCTTTGCAAAGTACAATAATAGGTTCCTTACAGGGCAAAGCCTTAAGCTCAGACACTCTCCTAATTGAAGCCATGAAAAAGGTATAGACGAGAGAGAAAGATATCCAGATTTGATTGAAACTGTGGCCTCTTAAAGATTGACAACACCAGATTGAGGTTCTTCAGAGTTAGCATGGAGTGCACTGGTGGTACAATGTGAGCCATCCCTTGTGCAAAGGCTCTGACCAAAGAGTGGGAGACTAGCAGAATCTGAAGAGGCTGGTGTACGTTTGAGGCCTATACTGCTTGCAGCTGTGCAGTAAATGTATTATTTGAATGGTGCCTTGATGTACAAAGGCCAAATTCCAAAATGGCACCTGTGCATGGGCAGTGTGTCCTTTCAGCCAGGTGGGTCATACATACATAGTGTCACAGCAGAGCCACGCGCAAGCCAGCTGGATTCATGTGAGCATATGGCACCACAGGGGGGGAAAACGGCATCCTATGACCTAATCTGGGTGGCACACACACACACACAGCAGCAACATGCAGACTGAAAAGTGCCTTTCAGCTTCACCCATCAAACCAATCATTACACTGCAGGTTACAAGCACAGCAGAGAAACCACTGACCTCAATCCCCGAAATGCACAGAGGCAGGAGAAAGCGCAAGGGATATCCCAACAAACCATTTAAGCTTGACCTCATGTACTTGTTCAGGCATACCCTGCAGGGACTTCAGGGACTGGGTACTGCCTCAGCAAACATTGGCCCTGGACTTGAACAGCACCCCACAAACTAACATACTCAATGCAACTGTCTACCAAGGTGAGCACCCTATATGAAATCCAGCACCAATGCAGCTTATAGGCCTTCCCCCATTCTTCCTCTCAGGGTTCGGGACAGTATTTCTGGGATATAACCATCTGTAGGGACCGAATCTGAAAAATCCACTGCTAGAGTAACAAGGCTCAGCAGACAAATGCAGTTGTAGCAAAATTATTTTGAGGAGAAAGACTATCTCAGGAGATGGAGACAGGTCCAACACCTACAGACAAGCAAAAAACTGAGGCAATGCTGGGAGTGGGAGGGGTTATGCTAGGCAGTGTCAAGCATTGGTTTTTGTCAATGTGCAATCACCTTGAACTGTTGAGATGAAGCAAATTTCAATAGTCTAAGAAATCTTGTGCCCTGTGACCCACAATTAAGAAATCATATATAAGAATATATAAAATATTCTATTATAGAAAGTGGTGGTGCGCATATCTCTTCAAAACAGTGAATATTAACTGCCCACTAGAAAGATATAGCAAGTATTCTAAATTGTACTTTACATAGGGCTGCCAATTGCATTTTGTTATCCTAGCAAAGGGTTACATTGAGCTTTTATAGATCCAGAATTCAGTATGATAGTAAGATACTGGAATTTTGAGTGAAAGCAAAGAACAGAGTGCTCACCTTATTTGCTGCATCCATGAATTTCACTCCTTTGTAAGAAACCGTTAGGATAATTGTGGGGACTTTCTTCATTTGCTCTGTTGATTTCTGCAAAATATAAATTACACTAATACACGTTGGGTTCTTTTTCATTCAGGGATTTTTGCATGCCAAAAATAAAGACTACATCAACTCTATGCAAGCAGTAGATTATCAGGGGTCAGTTCACCTAAAAATGTTTTGTAATTGTAGACTAGAGTCATGTAGCTTTTAAGGTCTTTTTTTCATTCTAGAATTAAAGAGTACGTTTAGCCAAATAGTTCTGGATAAAGTAGGGAAGGGTAAAACTCTGGCTAGGTTTTTTTTTACCTCTCGATGTACCATTGGGGAACTTTATCTTCACTTCCCATCCCAGAGACACAACAGAAAATTTGAGAAAATCACCCAAAATTGGAGGAATTCTCCTCTTGGACAGTTGTCTCTGGAAACAACTCTAAAATTTTGGATTTACCCTCACTTTCTTTCTTGGTGACAATGGTGGCCAGTACAAATAGCGGAATGAATGACTCCAATGTGTACACAAACAATAAAAACATGTCAAAATAAAATAAATGAATAAAAACCTAACCCTTCATCACCCTGTCCAAAATAAAAAATAAAAAGGTTTTGCCTAGAGATACATTTTAAGTTCCATGAGGTCAACAACACAGCTGTAACAGTAGAAAATACAATGTGCATTCAGTTGAACATTAGCTTTGAAATGTCAAATTGCATGTCACACAGGACAAGTAGCATATCCATTAAATAAGTACTGTGTTTAACACAAAATAAAAATACAAATCTGGGGAACAAGACCAAGGAGAGAAAAGCAACCAAGAAAAGAGGGCAAGATGCCAATGAAGAGATAATGAGTATCCTCACTGCTGCCAAATCAGCAAGCCCAGGGCTTCGACAGTTCTCCTTAGGACACAGCTGATCACAAATCGGGGTAAAGGGGCAATCACAGCGATCCTTTACCACACGATCAGCTGTGTCCAATCACAGCTGATCACGATGTAAACACAAGCCAGTTATCGACATTCCTTTCCTCTAACTGACAGCATGAGGAGAGGAGAGGCGATAACCAACTTGTGTGAAAGGGACATCTACACTGCCAATCAGTGCCCACCAGTGCTGTCAATCAGTGCCCATCAGTGTCTTCTCATCAGTGTCACCTATCAATGCCCATTAGTGCCACCTACCAGTCCCTAACAGCACCTATCAGTACCGCCTATCAGTGCCACCTTTCAGTGCTCTTCAGTGTCCATGAGTGCAGCCTAACAGTGCCAATCAGTGCTGCCTCATCAGTGTCCTTCAGTGCAGCCTATCATGGCCCATCAGTACAGCCTAATCAGCGAACATCAGTGAAGGAGAAAAATTACCTGTCTGCATAATTTAAAAAAAAATATGTTTTTTTTTAATTATTTGGTCTTGTTTTGTTTATTTAACAAAAAAAACAGTAGTGATTAAATACAACCAAAAGAAAGCTCTATTTGTGTAAAAAAAAAGACAAAAACGTCATATGGGTACAGTGTAGCATGACCGCGCAATTGTCATTCAAAGTATGACAGAGCTGAAAGCTGAAAATTGGCCTAGGCAGGAAGGGGGTAAAAGTGCCCAGTAGCCAGCATTCAAAGAAGTATAATCTCCCTTTCACAGAGATTCATAGTATGCTGACCACACAGACCAAACCAATAAGTATGGCCTCTTAAACTTTATAATTCCATATTGAATTGTTCAATTGATCAGAATACAGATTCAACATGGTGACACATTGCACGTTATATGAATATTAATGTTACAGAACATAGGAATATAACAAACTAGATTATGATGAGCATTTCAAAACATTGCATTCATTTACTGACATGGTACACAGAATTGGTAGGGAAAATGTTGCAGTAATGCAAAACAAGAACAGTGTAAGTTGTTTGTATGCAAAAATTTGGAAGTATTACCAGAACACAGAAAGGTGCGTCATAAAAAAAAATGCTAATCTAAACCCATCATTGCAATTAAATAGGAACGCCCAGTCCCGAAGACCATACCCGGAAGCGGCGGAGAAGATCTATCTCTAAAACGGTAAGTACTGCTTCGATTTAAAAAAAAAACACCCGATTCCCCTTGACAAAATGAGCATCAATCTAATGTTAAAAAAAAAATTTCGGGTGAACTCCCGCTTTAATGTTGGAGGTCAGCTCAGGGGGAAATGGTATCCTGACCAAAAAAAATACTAGCCCTGAGTGAGGGTGGGGCTTTTTAAAATTATACCACAAATAAAAGCCTTGTAGGCCCAGGGGGAACTCTGAGTTATTCAGGAAAGGGGTCATGGGACCCGGGGCTGTGGAGATACAGGCTAAGCTTTGTAGTTCACAAAAACAAAGCAAAGTCGGTCCAATCAAGGGATGAGGCTCCAGGTGGCTAAAGAACTCAGACAAGGTAAGCCAGGGTATGGAGATCAAGGTATTTAGTCATAGGCTGCTCAATAGAAATCCAGTCTTTTGTTTAGGCACGTAAGCACCAGACAATTAATCTGGTTAGAGACATGCTTTATGAAATCGTTTGAGGTCGGGACCCGAAGGCCACCTTTGTGCCTAAAGTTGAAGAGATGTGTCAAACAGAATTTCAGCATCCAGCCTTTACAGATAAAGGTACTGAATACATTTCACAGTGTTGTAAAAAAAAGTTGTGGATAATCAAATAGAAACAGCTTGCCATACATAAAAAAAACCTTGGCAAAATATAAATTTTTAAAGTAAAGGCTCTGCAGAACCAGCAGTGAATGGCTTTATCCCATTGCCTCAGGCAAGACGAGTCATAAAGTTTCACGTGTATGGTTCTGTAAGGGTGGTAGGAAACTGGAACCCAAGAAAGGTAACAGCCCCCAAGTTTCGAACAAATGGAAACTCAGTCTGGCATGACCAAAGTGTGTGACAAGTTCACATTCAATGCGTAAGATTTTGTGAGATTTATTTTAAAGTGGTAAAGAGAAAAAAACAGCTTCAGTTCTTTGAGAATATTGGGCAATGTGGTCAGGGGGTTGGAAAGAAATAATAGAATGTCTTTATTGAAAGCTGAAAGCGTATATTCCCTATCACCAATGTAGGCGCCTCCTATTTCCCTATGAGCCCGCACCCAGCAAAGAAAAGGTTCTAAAGTTAGAACAATAATGATCGGGGATAGTGGACACCCATCTAGTTTTCATTTCAGATGGGAAAGTCGTCCAACAGGTGGCTGTTAACTTTCACCCAGGCCTGGGGACAAAAGTAGAGGCTGTGGATGCTTGTACGCATAAAATCTCCCAAGCAAATAGAGGTGAGAACTGCCTACAAATAATCCCAGGCCATACTGCCGAATGCCTTTTCTGCATCCATTGAGAGAAAAAAGCCATTGGTGTTGGAGTGGGTCAACCAATGATGGATATTGATAGATTTGATAGTGTTGTCATGGGGTCCTTTCCCAGAATAAATCCGACCGATCTAGTGAGATCAGTGATGGCAATAGGAGAAGCAAGCAGTTTAAGAGCACTTTTACATATAATTTGATATCCACATTTAAGACGGATATACTGTAGGATAGTAGTTTTGAACTAGAGTAGTGTCTTTTCCTTTCTTGTGTAGGACAGTGATATGGGTTTCAAGCATTTGTAGGGGAGGGGTTGGGTTTGGTCTAAGAATTTAAAAAGGCTGTAGGTAGTGAGGAATAAGGAAAGGGAAAGGGAAACCTGTTCGTGCTTGGGCTTTTTCCTGGTTTCATTTGTTTTAAAGTTTGAAGTAATTCACTTGTAGAAATGGGCTCTTCCAGTTCTTTGGCATGGAAAAATTGAAGGCATACTGTGAGTCATCAGATATTTAAAGATTAAACAGTGCCAGTCCAAAGGACAAGAGTCCCATGATTTCTCAGAGTGTAAATGATATAATCATTCGTAGTACTTAGTAAACTAAATAGCTGTATCCTCCGTTTTATGAGCGCTCTTACCAGTCTTGTCACGTATGTTGTAACAGTCATGTTAGCTCTTCTGCCTTGTGATAGTCTAGCTAGTAGTTTTACACTTTTTTTAGTCTGTTTGTAAAATTATTTGGAAACCAGGGCAAATTTACATTTGGTTTGTTCGCTTAATTCCTCTAGAACAGTGGTTCTCATCCTTCTAGTGCCGTGACCCCTTGATAAAATTTCCCAAGTTGTGGGGACCCCTGACAGTAAAATTATTTTCATAGCGTGGGTTGAAAGAACCCAAAGCAAGACAAGTAATTTGTGCCCCTAACCCGCGGACATTTAGCGCTCCCTGAGTGCTTTCCACTCGTACAATATTAAAACCCCTTATAGTACATTTTAGGATGTACCACTCTTTCTTTGTTCAACTTTCTTTCCCTTTCATCTCTCTCTATCCTAATTCCTTGTTTTTTTCCCCCATCCCTCCCTCTAACTGTCTTTCTTGCTCTCTTTTTTTCCCTTCTCTCCCTTTTTCTTTGTTCCTCCCCCTCTTATCTCCCTTCCTGGGAGAACAGTGCGGGCTTCAGGTACAGCCCAGGATTTGGTGACCTCTGGCAAATCACCATTTGACCCCCGAGGGGGTCCTGACCCCCAGGTTGAGAACCACTGCTCTAGAAGGTGATTTCTTGCCTGAACCAGGAACTTTACCCCTGAAAAGTTGTCAAAGTTTTTCTCAACAAATGAAAACTTCCACTGTTTCAATTATTTTTACTTTATCTGAATAATGCAGACTCCGGGCTGCCAAAAAATAGAATGAATTCAAGAAAAAAAACTTATAAAAAGAAAATTTAAATGAAGAAAAAAGCACTTAGCAGTGAACAAAGACAATGGCAGTTCTGAATGGAGCTACATCTTTAATGCACAAGGACTAATCAAGATCATTGTCAGAATTAATCTTTGAAAAGAAAAACAGAACCCTCCAGAGGTTTATATTATGGGATGAGATAGAGTCACCTGCAATACCTCTTGTCGGCTGACAACGAATCTTGTTCCTATTCAATCTTTGCCTTTAATAAACCCACCAGATGCTTTCCCTCAAAGGAGTGAAAAATGAAAGTTGAGTGTACAGTGGTATAATGAAAATCAATGCATTCATAGTCCTTTGAAAGAGGCAGGGAAGGAAAGGACCTATGCTTCAACCCCGCTCGGGAATTGTCTTAAGGTTCATTGATTTTTTTTCTCGATGCAGTGGATCATTGTCCCATTTCTCAAAGTCACCAGCACGGTGTGCATTATCTACATTTCAGTCTATCCATAACGCTGTCAAGAGCTAGTGTAAGGCACTCAGGGTCCGATTTATAACTCATGCCCCCCTAGACCAACGGTCTTATGCAATCCCCAGTCTACTGGCTACCCTTAACATTAACATTTTTTACATGTCTATTATTTTTATTTTTGATACATGCTTTTAGCGTTAATAAAATTATTGCAGTTAACTCGTTGCTTATTTGTCTGTTTTATTTTTTATTTTTTTCCATGTGTGGCCCGACCCTTAGTATTAAACAAGATCAAATGTCATAGCCACACAATGCACGCTGAGGCTCAAGATACAGAAGCTGAAAGGGAAATTATTTTATAACCTCTGCTTTATTATCCTGCTCTGCTAGCAGTCAGGGTATGCAAACCTTAAGTGGGTGCATTATAACAGTACACTGTATTATCAACAAAAATGCCCAAACTATGGAGGGATCATCAGAATCTGTATAGTTCTAAAACTGATCTCACTTGGCAGAGCCAGAGCTGGTGGGACATGACAAGCAGCCTATCCTCTCAAATAAGTAACCCCTGACAGCAGTGCCAAGTGCATTTCGTGCCCTCACTGACGTCTATCACTGCAACATGCCTACTGCCACTGACATCAGAGCTCTAACATTCCCACTCCCACATCGTATGCTATATGCTGCTGATCCTGCATCCTACACTCCATGTTGTATGTTACATACTCTTGACCACCACACTCTATACAATATGTTGTATGTTATTTATTCCAAACTTCTGCACTCTTTAAGCTTTGCTGTACATTACATACGTTGGGCAAACTAAGGGGAATGTCCTCAGTAAATGTGGCCAGCAGTGGCGGCTGGTGCTCAAATTTTTTGGGGGGCGCAAATGAAAAAAAAAATTGCAGCCTCACTGTGCCCATCAAATGCAGCCACTGTGCCATCAATTGTCATCACTGTGCCATGCCATCAAACGCAGCCACTGTGCCATGCCAGCATAAACTATAAATTATAAATACCCTCTATATTCTATAAATGCCATTAATATTTTATAAACAATAAATACCATTTATATGCTATAAACTATAAATGCATGCCCAGGAGCCGCACACACAACACGGGGGGAGCCCACTGACACAACCCACGTGCAGTAGTACAAAGCACGGATGCTGGAAGCTGGTGGTGTGAATGCTCAGCCCTGTGTGCGATCAGACAAAGACACAATACCTGGGCGGTGTGGTGTCACTGGCGGCGGTGTCACTGGCGGTGTCGGCTGTGTGTGTCCCGGGCGGTTTAGCCAATCAGGTTACCGATAGCCAGAAGCGGTCAACCTGATTGGCTGAGACGCTTGTCAGTCTTATCCAAGGAACGCACCCCTGTACGTTCCCTAAATAAGCATTCGGAAGGCTGAGGGCTGTACTAGGAAAGCCTATTAGAGCCGCTGGCTCTGATAGGCACTTCCGTACAGCCAACCAGCTGCCGCTATTCAGGTGGTCGGCGCTCATATCCGAGTCCGACCATCTGAATCCGGCCAGCGGCGACAATAACATGGATTTATGCAATGCATGAATCAATGTTATTAGTGAGTGGTGTGTGCGGGAGCCAGAGGGGGCGGCGCTCCAGCGCCCTCTATGGACGAACCGCAACTGGTGGCCAGCAAAGCGACTAAGTGGTTAAAACTTTTGCCATCAGGAATTCTGGACTCAGATCCCACCAGGATCTGAATGTTGTCTTGGATTCCCTTTATAAGTTTTAGTTTCTTTACAGAACCCAAAAGATATCCTGGCTTTCACCTAAATTGGAAAGTATTTTGTAAAATAGTACCTATAATAGATAGGTACACTCTGTATATAACTATTTATATAGTAGATAGCAACTATTGACAGTGGCCCCATTCATTCCTGAAGAAGGGACATACAGTGGAACCTTGGATTACGAGCATAATCCGTTCCAGGAGAATGCTTGTAATCCAAAGCACTCGCATATCAAAGCAAATTTCCCCATAGAAGTCAATGGAAATGAAGATAATTTGTTCTTCTATGGCATGCAATACCGCATGTGGCCAGAGGTGGGGGGTGCCGGAGAGCCTCGGAAATACTCGGGGACAGCTCGGCTGACATCGGAAACCCAAGGAAAGGCTCAAAAACACTCAGGAACTGAGTATTCCCAAGTGATTCTGAGCATTTCCGAATGGCTTCAAACCGTTCCGAGTGTCCCAGGCACCCCTGCACCTCTGGCCAAATGCGGTACTGCACATCTTATTCGCGTGAATTCTGCTTGTTTTGCGAGACAACACTCGCAAACCGAGTCAGGATTTTTTAAAAAGTTGCTCGTCTTTTAAAACACTCGTTTACCATGTTACTCGTAAACCAAGGTTCCACTGTACTCCACTAGACTGTTGAAGGCCACCATGACCATGACTTACCTTTGGAATGAATGGGTCAGCTTAACACATGTGCACTATGAAGACGATCCAGTGCGAAAATTTTCAGAGGAAAGGCTGTATGGCACCAGGTAAGGCCATACAGAGAAGATTGCTGGAATGGTGAGATAGGTAAGTATGTAACATTACAGGCTGCACTCAACTGTACTAAAAGTACAGTTGTCTTTTAAAGCTTAAAGAGGAATTTCACCCAAATGTGGAAGTACTCTTTGTTTCTCTCCCCCCCTTCTCTTTTTTTTAGGGGGGGGAGGCGTGTACCTGTTTTTTCAGTCTGTAAATCTTAGGACTGGATATTTCATCTGTGTACCAAGCTGTCTGTCTAGAATTCAGCTTTAACATTCCTTCTTGACAGCGACTGTTGTGATTGGACTAGGTACACTGTGAAGTACAGCAAAAAATGTCAGTGCTTTATAAATAAATCAAATAAATGTGACCAGCATCATTTTCATTACTCTCAAACTATGGCACATTGGTACGGTTCAATGACTGGCATAGTGGCATGTCTTACAGAACAAACGTTCTGTACCATGGCTGAATAACATTTCTGAGATCGACTTGTACCACATTATTTGGTACACTAGTTTTCAGTTCCTGAAAAATGATTTGGCTATTTTCGTCAAAGGGTTTTGCAGTCAACAATTTCAGTACAGGTATTTTCTTCATGAATAACTTATTCTGTGTGAATTTTAGACACCTAAAGAAATCATTTTTTACACCTGAAAAGTTATTTAACCCAAAAGTGAACCCATAGAGTGTAAAGCCCAAATTTACTTTAACCCTTACCCGTAAGTCTAACCTTCAACCTGATCCCTACTGTTAACCCTTAAAGAACTACTGGAGATTGGGTACCTGCTAGTGGGTACGTTCTGTAAATTAAAAGGCAATAGCACAATTAATAAATGGGGTTCTAAAGAGTTAATCCAAGAGATGCAATTTTGACAGCTACACATAATGCCTGGGTGATCTAACATACGTCTGCGACGCTTAGTTGGCAATTTATCTAAAGCTGCCGTGAAAAAAATGACAGAACAAGAGAAGTGAGGATGTAATCGCTGCCGTGATCCTTGCTGGTTCTTCATTAATTATGTATTCTGTTTAGGAAATAATTTATGCCCTTGGAACTTTGCTGTGCTGGTGCTTTTCGAGAGCCTGACTGAAGTGGCATATTGATGCGGTAATAAAAGTATATGGTGTAAAAGATGCAGACAGTGGGCATAGGGTGTGGACAGGACCACACACAGCATTTTAAGTGTTAAAGTCCCTCTCCAGGCTTTTAGCACCTCATCCCCTCTATCTAATTGTTGCAGTTGAGTGAAACAAATTCTGAAAGCTCCAAATACTTCCTACAACATAGTAAGTCCTTTTTTGCTTGACAACGTGACTGCGTGCTAACTTTGCATAGACTGTTCAGTGGCTGGGTCATCTCAGGCTCCCAAAAACTCCAGAATATGTATTCAAGTTTTCATATCCTTGCTCCTACGTATTTTGACAGTGATGTGCCCTGCCATTGGGTTGAAATGGGCAAAAGTAACAGGGATCTTAAAGATGCAGATTGAGGGGCTCCAGAAGATCCCCTCTGGAGAAACGGCTCTTTAGGGTTTCTCTTGGTTTTGAAACTCCCATATTGGTGTCTGGAGTCCAGAGTCTTTGAAGAGCTTTGTGAAGGAAGAAGCTTCTAACCCGGTGTCTAGATTTTATTGGGGAAAAAAGAATGCGTGTGTCGGTGTGCACAGCCTTTATAATCAAGGATCTGGCAATAGTTCAGGGCTCCACCCAGGAGACAGGTAGCTGAGATAGCTTCCAATAATGCATGAGAGAGGTGCACAGATTGCATGCGAAAGCAGTGGTACTGTAAACTGGTCTGAGGACCCGCCTACAGGTCTGAATTGAAAAGTGTTATAAAGCATTGAAGGAGGAATGCTGAACACCTGTGTGGGTAACCTTTACATAATGTTTGGAAGTGGTGTTGGAAACCCCTGCGAGGGCAACCGTTTATTTTGTGGAGCTTTTTATTTTTGTTTTTAAAAAAAAAGTGGGCTATCAAGCTCTGAAACAATGGGCCAGATTCACAGAAGAGATATGACGGCGTATCTCCTGATACGCCGTCGTATCTCTGAGTGTATCTATGCGACTGATTCATAGAATCAGTTACGCATAGATAGCCCTAAGATCCGACAGGTGTAATTGACTTACACCTTCGGATCTTAGGATGCAATACTTCGGCCGCCGCTGGGGGGAGTTTGCGTCGTTTTCCAGCATCGGGTATGCAAATGAGGTTTTACGGCAATCCACGAAGGTTTTCGCGTTCGTTACGTCGTCGCTAGTAATTTTTTCCCGTCGCAAAGTTACGGCTGCTTTAACATGGCTTAACTTTAGATGAGCCATGTTAAAGTATGGCCGTCGTTCCCGGGTCGAATTTCAATTTTTTTTTTATTTGCGTAAGACGTCCGGGAATACGAAAGTACGTTACGCACGTCGTCGTTCAAAAAAATTACGTCACTTCGCGCAAAGCACGGCGGGAATTTCAAAACGGAGCATGCGCAGTACGTCCGGCGTGGGAGCGCGCCTAATTTAAATGGTACACGCCCCATTTGAATTAGGCGGGCTTGCGCCGGACGCCTTTACGTTACACCGCCGTAAGTTTACACGCAAGTGCTTGGTGAATCAGGCACTTGCGCTGAAAACTTGCGGCGGTGTAACGTATAGATGATACGTTACACCGCCGCAAGTATATGTGAATCTGGCCCAAAGTTCCTGTCTGGCGTGAACTGGAAAGCGCTACTACAATTAAGTGAATTCCCCAAACATCACAGTATAAATTGTGATTTTATACAGTATGCACAGTACTTTCCATTACATATCGAGGCTCTACATATCGAGGCTCTGCTTCAAAATTTTACTCTTCCCTCTCAGTGCAAATTTTTCTTGAAAAAATGCTCTCCTTGTCTTACACAAAAAATTGGTGCAAATCACACTGCAAAGAATTACATGCTACTTGAACATGAATGCTCAAGGTCTCTAAAATGTATATATTATTGACTGCACCACCAGAAGACTTTAGAATGTCGAGCCTAGTAAAATGGGAGAGAGATTTAGGCCAAGTTTTTTCCCCAATACAAAGCCAAAATATTATAAATTTAGCATTAAATTCTTCAAGATGCACGAAAATACAAGAATTAAATTATAAAATATTAACAAGATGGTACTATACGCCAGCGCGTTTAAACACATTTTTTCCTGAAATGTCAGATAGATGTTGGAGAGGCTGTGGGGAGAAAGGGACAATGCTACATACATTTTGGGGATGTCCAATAATACAACAATTCTGGGAAACAGTACGGAGAATTACACAAGAATTTACGGAATATCATATTCCAGATGACCCATCGTTTTTTCTACTACATCATGCTGAAATATATCCGGTGAGATATAAGGGATCAATGATGTGTCATTTGATAAATGCGGCGAAAAGTTGCATTGCAACAAAATGGAAAGACCCCGAGGCACCTCCAATATCTATGTGGCTGAAAAAAGTAAGGAAAATAGGGATAATGGAGAAACTCCTCCCAAAAACAATAGATAAGAAACAGCAAATTAAAATGATATGGGCACCTTGGGAATTATTTTTACAGTCGGAGGAAGGTAAAAAGCTAATAGGAGAATAAGATAAAGGGTAGTAGATGGAAGAAAGAAGGAAAATAGGAGAGAGAACATTTTGCGCACGGTTGGAGGACAGCGGAGGAGGGGTGTATTGTATTGTCTTATTAAGAATTTTTTTTTTCTCTTCTCTTCTCCTAATTCTTCTCTCCGGCCTGAGGATAGACGGCTGGAGGAGGGGAATGGGGGAAGAAGGGGGTCTAGAGGTAGGGATAAGGGGGGAAGGAAAGGGGGGATAAAATGAGGAAGGAAGTGCTGCGGGAATAAGGAGGGAATTAGTACTTTAGATAAAGAATAAATGGATATTTAGTGGGAGATGGAATACTCGGGTAGTCTGAAATTTAGTTTAGAAGTAGAAAGTATTTGGTCTATTATAGAGGAATGGATTGAAACTAGTAGTGATACAGATATTATGAATAGTAAATAGAGTTGAAGAGAGAGAATAAATATAATTTCCATACATATGTTGATGTATAGGACTATGCTTAGTCCTCTTCTTATGTTTCCTGTATCACTTTCTTGCTTTTTTTTCTTGGAAAAGAAACGAAATAAAAAGGAAAATTAAAAAAAAAAAAAAAAAAAGAACATGAATGTTGTGGGATTCCTGTTCCAATCGCATGCAATTTCCTCACTGCTCCCCTGTGTGTGTATATAGAAAGGGTTTAAAGCGCCATCTAGTGGGCAGTTAAAATGTTAGAACTCACAGCACATATCTGGCCACATGCAAAATAATCTGCATATGTCCCCCGGGCCGCCAATGGGAGCAAATCAGGGCCGCTGGTGGTGCTCACAGGGCTGAAGGAGAAGTTCTGAGACCTTGTGGGTATAGGGCGGAAGTGATATCAGCTTGGGGGTAGACTGCCTATACATCTCCTCCAGCCCTGTGAGCACCCCCTACCATCAGTGGACCGGGGCACCTATGTAGATTATTTTGCATGTGGCTAGATATAGTTAGGTCCATATATATTTGGACACTTGCACAATTTTTGTTTTTTCAGGTATTTACCAAAACATATTCAAGCCATAGTTATATAATGGATATGGGCTAATAGTGCACACTCTCAGGTTTAATTTGAGGGTATGCACATCCAAATCGGAGGAAGGGTTTAGGAATTAAAGCTTTTAAGAATAGCCATCCGGGACCGAAAGTAATTGGACAATTGAATCAAAAGCTGTTTCGTGGCCAGGTGTGGGCTTCTTCTTCGTTATTTCTTCATCAATTAAGCAGGGAAAAGGTCTGGAGTTGATTCTAAGTGTGGTATTTGCATCTGGAATCTATTGCTGTGAACATACATTAGGCATTCAAAGGAGCTGCAAGTGAAATAGGCCATTGTAAGGCCAGCTACTGTGGTCAGTGGGAATTTGTTTAAAACCATTGTCCTAATAACTACTGTAAATATACATTGTTTTCTCCTTAGGCATCTATCAAAAACCGAAATATATGTTTTAGTTTGAATAATCCTTAAGTTCTGCAAATCTATGGCATCTTGAAACATCACAAATTGACCTTCCGACTGAAGAGCACACATTTCCAGGTGCCTGCAAGCATCCTAATTTTATTTTCGGACTGCCTACAAACTTCAGACCAGACATCAGGCGGCGCACCTATTTTCACCCACTGGTCACTAAAATTGATTGATGGCCTCATCAGCCAATAGAGTGGCATACAAAATGATGGGTCTGGTCAGAATGCAATCTTGGTTAAAATTTAATTCTGGGGTATAACTATACACTATGGGTACTACTTTACCATCTTTGAAAATTCTGCATGAACATTTTAAGGCAGGCCATATAAAGAAATGCTATTAACACTAAAATTGACTTTGCATCCAGGAATGAAATGGTAGCAAACAGAAGTTACAACTTCATGGGATACATACAGTATATACTGTGTATATAACATTTCTTGTAAATTAACACACATTTTTAAGCAAACTTTTTTCCCTTTAAATTTTTATATTTTATTTTGTTGTAAAACATGGATACTACAAATATAGAAATCAGTGGGAGCATGCAGTGGCAGACCAGGAGACAAAGTTCTACCAAATGTCAGGTTGTTTTGTAAATGCTCTACTGGTGAGATAACAAACTGTAACTTTGTGACACATGTCAACTTTTGCCTTCCTACTAATAATAAAATGACTGCATCTAATGTGATATATATATATATATATATTTTTTTTTTTGCAGTCTTATTCTGTCATCAAAGCTTACCCTCATTTTCGAACAGGCATCTTGTGTTGACTCCGTCCCCCTCAATTCCTTTATCAGCATTGATCCTAAATACTAAAATAAAAATGTATTCAGATTTGTGGTGGAAACACAGACAGCACACACAATGGTACAAAAATGTCACCACAATTACATTAGTTTCTAGATGTGTTGTATGATGTCAAAAATAATGACAACCAAAGAACAGAACTGAAGAAAATTCACTATTTGACAACAATAGCACTATAAATAACATTAGGAAATAACAATATATCACAGCACAGTGGCTTTAAAAATGTTAATCGACCCTGCCATAAAGCAAGTCAACTACAGCTCAATTCAAGCTAATGAGAGTTTCCTTGCTCGATAGAAAACAATTATGCAGGGAAAAGTTTTTAGAACAGTTTACTGTGTGTTTGCATTAAAAGTTTAAAGAACCAGTCAATAAAGTTATATATCAACTGACAATAGTTAATATGGCAAAAAAGCCAAATACGTCAGAGACAAAACCATAGACTAATGACAACAGTTCTAGTAATTTGCCACGATCATCATGTGTTTACCCCATTTGCGTAACATATAAAAGTAAACTACAGCTACGTGATCTTCTATCCTGTGATCCTTCTTTCAAGGTATATAAAAATATTCTTTTTAAATAATAGCTAGTTTTAAGTGACCACATCACACAAATAGTTATGATCACCATGTAGCTCAAAATATATACTTTTTCTTTTTAAAGTGTCATAATTCCTGGCATTGCAAATATGATGACAAAAAATATAATTTCAATTATAGATTTGCAAATTTTAAAATACACATTCCAAAACTCTTAAAACCCACCTACACTGAATTTTCTGCCCCAAGATTCTGGATAAAAGATCTCAAACTTGTAGTTTCAAAGTTGTGAAATTTTAGTTTATATGGTACAGCGATGGGGGTCGACATCATTCCACTTTCCTGTTTGGCCATTTTGAAAGTTAATAGGAAGAGGAAGTCTTACAGATGATTTGTAACCAAACCTTGGCACGTATAACAATTTTTGAGATATATAACAATGTCCATTGTATATGAAATGGACATTGTACTGATGGTCATATACAAAAAATAAAATAAAGGACAACTCCTGATTTGTGTTGTTTTTCCTAACACGCAACAAAGTGAAGTAAATATAAGTGCACTGTATACCTTTATCATCTCAGACCAGGAACACTGGGGGTGAGGTACGGGTTTTAAAATGGGTCCATATTTTCCCCCAAATGGCATGCTCTAAACAAAGAAAAACATACTAGACATTTTCTGAAACTGGACACACAAAGGAATCCTTTTTTTGATGGATCAAGCAAAATTTGTGTAGAAAATCAACAGTCACCCTAGAGGATATACATAGCCTTAAAGCACCATGCCCCTTTCCATAGTCAACATGCATTGCTAATGGGATGCAATCTCAGCTTCATGCTATGTTACATGGCTATTCTATTAGGTGGCAAATAAAGCTATAAAATGGCCATAGTTTTGCTTTGACATGTTTCCTTTTATGTTAATATTAAATAATGAAGTGATAAGTGAATGAATGTTGGTGAGCAAGTCTCAGTTTACAACAAGGCTGGAATTGGTTTGGCCATGTAATTTCTCTTAAATAGCACATAGCGAAATGTTCATATTAATGAATGAATATCCTTTAGAACATTAAGGATAGATGCAGTGCTTGTCTTACATTTATTTTTGGAATGTTAGTAAATTTCATATGCATTTTAGTGCCTGGTATCTTGGACAGCAGAAATGAAAAAGGGGTGGTGCTTTAAAGAACACCATTTTTAATTCAAGTGCAAAACAATGACAAAGGAAAGTACTTATTTCTCTGGATTCTTGATAGATTTTTTTACCACAACCAGCAATCATTAGCAATTTTAATTTTAAATGAGATTTAGGCTCAATTTTCAAATCTTCCAGAGAAATAACAAAGTTAATTTCTTCTTTCACTGCTTAGAGACAGAGCAGTGGAAGGTTGAGATAGCAAGAACTTCACCCTGTGTTTGTCTTACTCAAATTTTTTTGTTCTTATCCCAAATGGGTCTTGAATTTTAATGTGAAAATGGTGTTTTTGTTTTGTTTTGTTCGTATTCAATGAGGAATAGATGCTCATAAAAATTGATGTCACATTACTTTTTTTCTAAGACAGTGGACACTGGACAGAATGATTTCACATAGCAAATATCAAATAAGAGGTCCACAGTGAATTATGATTTTCAAATAAAGCTATGGTTTACTATATAAACATATTACATAACTGCTATAAGGGGAATTAAATACAGTTAATATTTCTATAAACGAAGAAAAAGGTAATCTGTTAGGATTACATCTTCTTTTATGTTTAAGGTGGACCATACACATCAGTAACAAGGTCCACTTATTCAAGGTTCCCCCTCCACCTCCCTAAAATTTAGAAGGTGCATAAAAAACCCTGTTGGGGCGAAAACACATGCAAAATATATTTACCCTTCTCCATATTTTCCTCCCATGACACCTAGGCAAGGGTGACATTATCCTAATTCAGACTAGATCCTGGAGAATGTTAAGTAGCTCAAACTGCAAGAAAACCATTTTCCACAGGATGTCACCGATGGCGTCAACAGGGTTGGTGTCACCTGGTGCAGGAAAACATGGTGTCACCCCCCATGGGGTCTCCCCTGTCTAGCCCCCATCAGGCTCTGTCCTGCCCAGCAAACCCCCCTCATCGGGCTCTCTCTTAGTTTTGAGCCAGCACAGATGGGGTGACACCATCGTGGTCAGACACCCCTTTGACGGGTGTCACCCATGTGCGATTCACACCCTCTATAGCAATGCCACTGGCTGTCACCCTATGCACTTTGAAAATCGTGTGCATATCATGCTTGTGCATATTGTCAATATTTCCCGCCACAGATTGTTTTTTAAATTTGTTTGCAGGGTTTAGGGAATAGGTGGACCTTGCGGAAGTGCTTTACAGTAACAATCTAAAGTGTCAATTTGTGCACGTCTGATACTTCAGTTTTGGCTATGAGTCAAATTACCACTTGGCTTAATATACAATTTGGGTGCTCATATATTTTTTCCAAGATCACTACACCTTAGTTCCTAGGTCTCCTTAGATGTTATGGCCATTACAAGGTATAGCCCTTCTAATTCCTTATGTAGCTTTCACTCCTCCTTCAGCCTAAGGAGGTATAAAGACCACCATGCACATCACAGAGTTGTCCAATGTGTAGGCACGTATGGAGCACTTTAAGGGATCTAAATCTGCTGACGTAAGGATCAAATTGTGTGAACATTTGTCTTTTTGGAAAGAGATGGGATGCACTGTGGACACCTTTGGTGTTGACTTACCAAAAGTAGAACAACAACGATGGCCAATGTCTCCAAAAACTGGAGCTTCTTGTCTTCACAAGCCTCAGACCACAGACTGCATGATGGAGTTGTTAAAACCAAAGTGGTGGTCTCAGGTTTAAGCTGTAAACAAAGCTGGTGAAACAGCCCCAAGTGGCCAGTTACCAAGAGTATCAGTTTTAGGTGGACTGTCCATTTAAAGTGATGTGATCATCAATTGGTATGATTTGGCATAATGTGAGAAATGTAAAAACTGGTTCACTAGAAAAAAATTGTTAATGCAATCCACGGAATATTCAGGTATTCTGTAGGGTTGATTTTGAAAGTGAATATGAATATCTGATTGTTTTCTGATAATCATAGTGGATTTTCTGTGATCCAGTTCTTTAAAATGACCCAGAGTGTTCATGGTTACCCAACAGCCTTTGCTTCATTCCGGGCATGTAAGTAATGTATACTAATCTCAGTTAATGTAGAGATGTGCTGGCGCCACAAACGCCTTCTCAGAATGAACGCAATGAATATGACCTCTATGAGTGAAGATCTGAAGGCGCTAATACAGCATAACAAGGGAAAGGATAAACAATTCTTCAAGAAGGACGGGGAACTCAAAGGGCACAAGGGGAGGAGGGAATAGGAGGGGTTGAGTGCATTCCAGAGTCCTGGGTAGGAGAAGACTAAAGATAGAGTGCCAACATCATAAAAATATAATGTATAGGCATGGGGTACGCACCCCTGTGCCAGCGTTGTGAGAGTCACAGTTCCACATTGTCTGGACGACTGCAAGTTCTTTAAACCTGGTATAGGAAGTTAGATAACCTGATTGGACAGTTCACTAAACAAATTCAAGATGTACAAAGATTAAAAAAAAAAAAAAAAGTATATGTCTGTTTATAGGACAACACTGTGTAGTTACAGTAAATGTAGCAGTCCACATATCTAACAGTACTCTTTTAAACTGCAGCAGGTGTTATTTTAAGTGCTTGGTCTGCTGCAATTAGATAGAGTCAGTATTGCGCAGTCCTGTGAGATCTGACATTGCCCAGACAACTTACCGACCTTATGCTAATAGCAGAAGCTTTCTTCTCTCCCCTAAGTGTGCCTAAGAACGAAGCCCCATACAAAACAGTATGGGCAGTGTCAATTGAGACTGTTAGGAATCTGGGAGACAGCATCAGCCAACGAACTGAATAAAAACAGATGAACCCCAATTGACTTCTCAACTCTGTTGCTTAGCTCCTTAGTCATCCTCAGACAAAGTAAATACAACAAAAAAAAATAAGTCTTTCATAACTAACCCCATACAATTGTAATTTTAAATTGAATACTAAAATTTTGACGTAAATCAAATCATGGCTGCTCCTTTTTGAATACAATGATTCTCATAGAGAACTATTGGATATCGTGGGTCTTGCCATGCTATTTGATTTCATCAGCAAGTGGTACTGCTGGTGAAAAGGTTATTGTAGCTGTGACCAAGCCCCGGTGTGCGGGGCGAAACATGTCAGAAGACATGGCTGGAGTGGCATTGGCTGACGCCACACTCATTCACATATTCATGCACTGGGCCGATGAGCGGTGTTCCTTCCTTTCTTCCAGTGATGCTTTTACACCCCTGAATGGTGCATACCTGCCTGCTCCCTTCACTGCAACCAGCTGGGAGATCTTTGTCTTAGCTTAGAGCAGCACTGCAAGTTATACCTGGATCACTACAGAACGCAGAGGGTGGGGATCTGATGCCACACACACTGCACAGCATAGAGCAAGGAGCTGAGTGTAAACAGAGACATGAGTGGAAAGAATGGACATATCCCCCTCTACACAGTCTCATACAGAAACATGCACAGCCAATGCTGTCGTTCACCTGCTGTGTACTGGTGGAGTGGTGCTTTGGATTCAGGCAAGTACACACTATAGAAGGATATGTTTTGTTCATTTTTAATTTCAGAGGTTTACAACCACTTTAATTTGTATTGGAAATTCCTCCTAAAAGATCAGTTCACCAAAAACTAGCATTTCATTTCTGGGTAAATGATGGTTAATTTAATCATTTGCATTTAGTATTTTTCTGCCTGATATCCTGATGATAACATTTAAATCCCCCACTTGATGTGACTATTACAAGAAAACCTGGCCCTCTCTTTTGTTTTGTTATATATTATGTAGAACATACAGCAAAGAGAGTAATGCCGTACACACAATTGGAAATTTCGACAGCAAAAATCCGATGTGAGCTTTTGAATGGAAATTCAGACCGTGTGTATGCTCCATCAGACTTTTGCTGTCGGAATTTCTGCCAACAAAAGATTGAGAGCTGGTTCTCAAATTTTCCAACGAAAAAAATTCCTTAAGCCCTGTACACACGGTCGGGATTCCCGGCCAAATGCTCTCCTGGCAGTTTTCCTGCCGGGAAAAACACTCTTGTGTACAAGGCTTCAGTCTGGTAGTATGCTATTGCAAACATTGTGTTATAGTATGTGTTAATCTTGCCAGAAATCCAGTGAGCTGATAAATTCTTGTGCTCTTTGACTCTGCTATTACCAATTCGAATGGTTTAGATTTTTTTTCTATGAATTACCTCCTGCCTCCTATCCATTTTAAGAAGGGAAGGTGTTCTATAGGGAAATGAGCATAGGGGGAGGTGTTCTGTAGTCCTGTCATCCTATGGTTACAACACAGCTCAGATACAGTACAGTGAGTTTGTGTTATCACCCTATGACAGGAAGTGTGTTATTGGCAGGACCGCCAGATGAAAATAAAGAAAAGAGCCTAAAAAAATTGAAACATTTTGCAGCCAACACGTCTAAGCTGCAATATATTACAAGTCTTTTTGTTTTTAGACACTATCTAATGCATTAAAAATGCCCTCTTAACCAATTATAGTATTGAATTTTAGCATGGCTTAAGGGTTATTTTGCACAACTTAAGCAGTATTGCAGCTTGATGAATACGGCTAAGACCAATTTGCTCATTAGGTTATTAAACAAGCTTCAGCTGACTGATTAAGATGGTACTGGCAGGAGGATATTATGACTAAAAATACAGAATATATACCGTACAAGAAAAAAGACAACTCTTGCAGATAAACCTGGCTTAATTTATAGAATTTTCTCTTTGTTCATAAAGAGGGGCTGCCACTGCCGGCTTCTCTTTCTGTAAATTCTAACTGCCTGGCCATCATGCTGGTTTATGGCTTCAAAACTTTGGCTCACCAACCTAGAACAGATACATAGATAAAATATATGCTTTTCTCAATTTACTAATCAATCTGCTTGTTCTGGGTATTCAGTATTATGAGTCAGAATAAAAGCCAGTGACCTAGCATGTTTAGAAGGTGGTAAGCAATGGCAGCCTCCATATCTCTCTTCACTTTAATAATAATATTTTCCTTTATATTAGCCCATTTATTGCACCCAAATTGTTAAAGAAAAAGCAGTAAATCAATTACACTCAATAACCCAAGCCATTAAAAAAAAAAAAACTTTTTGTATTTTCTGTGATAAGCTCATGAAAGATGAAATCTGATTGGGTGAGAGCAACAGACGTTAAATCATATCTATAACCTTAAATATAAAACAAAGTAACCGTCTCATTGCATAGCACACAGGCTCCGGTGTTATGTCCTATCTATCATCCCAATCAACCATGCAGTCCTATCCTATGCAAATATTATGCTTTGACAAAATCAGTACAGATTCTCCTCGTTTAACGACTTACCTGTTTAACGACCACTCGGACTTACAACCAGCTCACCCCACCAGAACGACACAATATACATTATTGTATTTTACAGTACAGTACAGAATTTTACTTATGCAAATTAAAATAACATTATTGAGCTGGAGTTGTGTGTTTAGACCTTTTTTTCACAATACAGTACAGTACAATAGTTAAGAATGTTTCAAATGTTAATTACTTGTGACTTCTCATTTAACAACCTGATCGTTGGAACGGAACCTGGTCATTAAGTGAGGAGTACCTGTATTGTATACTGCCAGGTACACTCTCTACCCCCTATTTCAACACTCAAGTTGATCATACACTATACAATCTAATTGTACAATCTCTGTACACTCTCTTTTAAATTTACCAAAACTGTAATATAACTGTAATATAAGGACAAACCTAAACAGTCCATTTAATTAGTCTTGCTCCAATGATTAAGCCCACTAGGTGGCGAAACACATCTGAGGGACCTCACCTGTGGGTGGACAGCAGGGCTGAAGACATCTAACATTACCTTTATTTATTTTTTTAGTTTTGGTCACAGCGAGGCATCCTGTGTGCAATCGGTTGGCAATTTTCTGTAGCATATTGTAGCCCGACAAACTGTTTTAAACAACTTGCATCAGTTCACTACATGTCATGCTGGCTGATATCAGTCAAAGGAGCATTAGAGCAGTACTTTTTTCTTTGTGTATAAGTTCATTTAATTTGTTTAAAATCAGGCAAACCCTGGCACTGCATGGCTGATCTTAAAGAGATTGTACAATCCAAATGTATAGTCATATTAAGGCCTAAAAACTGAACACTTGGGCAATACAAACAATGTATTGTGTGAGACCTGGAGGATTTTGATGTGTGCCTATACCAAGTACTGGGTTTTTCATTGCAATGCCGATTCAGGTGGTGGACAGGTAATATTTTTTTTTTTTTAGGTATTATTTACTCCATATTTAAATTCAGGTGCCAAGTTTGTTTTAAAGCTAAAAAAGATTACAAGAGACACATTGTGGAGGAGAGAAAAAAAATCCCCAAAAGTTTCTCAAATATATTAAGAGCAAATAAGCATGGTCAGAACATATCGGACCCATCAGTAGAAGTTGGTCACAAGTGACAGGGAAAAGGCAACTATATAAAATATATTGCCCTGCTCAGTTTAAAAAGGAGGGGTTTACTATAAGCAATATTAAAAACAGGATTTTGAATGTACCCCTGTGGCTGGTAGCCGAGTGTTCAAAAAAGACTAGAAGAACTTAGTGTGAGACAATCACCAGAACCAGGTGGCTTACACCAGAGACCTCAAAGAACCATGTTATAGCCAGACTGTTATATCTAATTTTTTGATAGAAAATGTACTGGCTGGAATAGTACCAGATGATTGGCGAAAAGCAAATGTGGCACCGATATTTAAAAAAGGGCTGAGGTATATACCTGGAAACTACAGACCATTCAGCCTAACATCAATAGTATCTAATCTATTGGAGGGAATGATATGGGGACCATTTCCAAGAATTTGCTTATGAAAAGAGTATCATTAGTAATAATTAGCCTGAATTTATGAAGAACATTCTATGAGGAGTTAAGTTGTAATGTGGATAGAGGAGTGCACGTGATCATAGTGTATCTGGATTTCGCTTAAGGCATTTGTAGTACCCCATTAAAGTGTAATTTACAAATTAAGGTCTTCTGGCATTGATGACGATATTGCAGGGACCAAAAAAAACAAAATCGATTTTTAAGAGCACCTCTTGTTGCAGTCTAACAGTGCTATGCTACTACCTCTCAACAGCATTGCAAGTCTACTATATGTGCTTCTTCAGTTCACTGGGCTGCTTATTAGGTCTATCAGATTGGACACCCAAAAAGTGAAATGAAGAAGCTCGAACTGTCAACTAACAACCTTGATGCTAATTGCAAGGCAGTGGCTTAGCATTGTTACCCATGCAACAGAAAGTGATGTTACTGGCAGGAGCTTTGAAGAACTTTTTATGATATTTATAAAAAAGGTTGGCCTGGTAAAGCTGACAAGCTGGCCTGGTGGAGACTGATAATAGTGAAATAGGTAATGTGCACCTTATCATTACTATACTCATTTAAGATTCATGAAACGTTCAAAGAACTTAAAGCTGAACTCCAAGAAAACAGCTAAATACATATATGCCAAGATTTATTGGGCAGAATATTTGTAATTCTGTCCATTCACTTTTGTGATACAAATATCTCTGCCACACAGCACTGCCAGTAGGGTGACACCACTGTCTCTGTTAGGTTTGAGAAATACAATGGTGTCACCTCCTTACCAACAAGCTGCTGATTGAACAATGAAGGAGCAGCAGTACATAACATACATACAAATACATAAGTATTTTACTGTCAGCACACATGCATCAGAACCTGACTGGCTTATAGTACTGCATCTCATCCTCCTCGCCTAAAATGTTGGTATCAAAGCAAATTCAGGTACTTCGTCTAGTAGTTGTATGTAAACACAAAATGTAACTATTTAAAAAAAAAAATACGTTATTGCATTAAATTGTGTTTTTTTTATTTTTCTGTCTTGAGTTCTGTTTTAAAACAACTGGATGCCAATGAAATTGTATGGGGGGGGGGGGGGGCAAGTCTTCAAATAGCCATTGCTAGCTGTATCAGGAATTAATTCTAAAACGGAAACGGACATGAAAGAAAGAGAGTGAACTCAATTTGTAAGTTCATCTCCTCCAGCGACAAATGGACATTCACATCCACTTGTCCTAGTACAGCACATTATTTACATTGGAGAAAGCCTGCCATTCATTCGATATGAAAGCCTATTTATGGCTGAGGCTAACATCTGCAGCTGTAGATAGAACAGGCTTTGAGTAACTAGGTCAGTTCTTCATAATATAACGTTATTTCACGTGAACACTGTGCTGAGTTCATGGGATTCTCACGTCTACTGACAATACTTTGAAATTGTAGAATGCAGAAAATAATTAAATCCCAGAAAACTGTATGCGTTTCTATAGGAGTTAACTATCTAGGTTTTATACTGGGCTGCTTTTAAGCTATACTGGTGGGAATTAATCCTCTGATCTTAAAATTATACTGGCCAGAAATATTTGCCTGCAACAGAAGAGTGTAAATAGCTAACAGTAGATGGTCATATTCAACTGAACTTATTCTTTTACAGCTGCTTTTACCAGCATCAGATGTTTTTTTTTTTTGTAGCTTAAAAACACCTTTCCATGTTATTCTATGGCCTTATGCACACACAGACTTTTGAGTGGCATAGGCATTTTCAAGCTTTTTGTTTTCAAGAATCGGAGGGGGAAGACATCAGCGGAGGATGGAAAAGAATCGGAGTGGGAAGAAGACATCACCGGAGAAGGGGAGAAGACAAGTTGAAGCTGCTTTAAAAAAACCTGTGTACTGTTGTTATTTATTTTTTAAACTTTTTTTGGGTGAATGAGTAGGGGTACAATGTAGGGTGGAAGGCCGGGACCTGGAGGCCCCCCCTCCTTAAAGGGGGCTTCTAGATTCCGATAAGCCCCCTGCCCGCCGAACCCTGAAAACCACCACCCAGGGTTGTGGGGAAGAGTCCCTTGTCCCCATCAACATGGCAACATGGGGAGAAGGTGCTTTGCGGTAGGGGGGCACAGAGCCTCCCTGCCCCAAACACTCACCCCCCATATTGAGGGCATGTGGCCCGGTATGGTCCAGGAGGGGGAGGCTCGCTTGTTCCCCCCTTTCCTGACCTGCCGGGCTGCATGTTCTGATAAGGGTCTGGTATGGATTCAGGGAGGGGACCACATGCCATTTTTTTGGTATGGGGGTTCCCTTCAAAATCCATACCAGACTGAAGGGTTTAGTATGGTCTTGGGGGGAACCCCACACCATTTTTATTTTCATTTTGGTGAGGGGTTCCCCTTCAAGATCTTCAGAGCACAAGTCAAATCATCATGATCCGACTTGGATGTGACTTCTATTTAAATCATGGGGCTCTCATAGGAAACCATTGATTTTAAATAAAGACAGAGAAGCGCTGCTAAAAGCCCATTAACGCCAATGCAAAAAGCTACTAAAAGCATGTTTTTACAGCTGCTTTTTCCTGGCGCTGGTAGTGGCTTTGCAGCTTGTTTTTTCTAATGCCCTGTGTGCATGAGGACTTAAAGTTAAAGATGTTTTGTAGCTTCTCCAAGTCATTTCATTAGTTTCAGTGAATTTTAGAAAGATACACAGGTAGCACAGACACCTAAATCATATCACTATGAAATGTCTACATGTTAATTGTTCAAGAACAGGAATCGGATGTGTGAAAGTTGTGGAACCTCTTGTGGTGGATGCAGCGACAGATCCCAGCCATCTTTATCAACTTGTGACAAATGGTTGGTCAAACTCACACTGTGAGAATCACAACTGCACTCTGCACAAAGATTTTCCAGCTATTAGGACCGCAATCTTAGCGCCAGAAGACTGAAAGTGATGGTTACTGTCTATTATTAACTGTTAATAAATATCTGTAATACCCCGTCACCACAGACAGGAATATCCTGAGATTTAGGTTCTTTAAGTTCTAAGTTAGTACCTTAGAGCAGGGATCTCCAAACTATGGCCCTCCAGCTTTTGAAGAACTACACATCCCATGAGGCAGTGTAAATCTCTGACATTCACAGACATGACTAGGCATGATGGGAATTGTAGTTCCTGAACAACTGGAGGGTCGTAGTTTGGAGACCCCTGACTTAGAGAGTATAATAAAAAAAAATCTAAATATTGTTTAATAATAGAAAAGGTAAAATGGTGCAAACAAAATATTTACATTAAAAGAGTATTACAAGAAAAAAAAAGACAATAGTGTAAAAAAAAAAATCTAAAGCCAGTCATTGAGCATAAGATGGATCAGTGGTTCTCATAGATCTTGGCTGGTGCTCCTTCTTGATGGTAAAAATAGAGCTCCAGACTGCCGATGAAGCCCCGCTTTTCTGGTCTCTGGTTTCTGCTGACAGAAATCAGTTGACCAATGAAAAGGTCTGAGAAGTGACAGATGGGATGTCACAGTCTTTACGATTATTGAGTTACCCTGCCTTCAAATCCATTTTCTACATGTAATAATATTTTGGAATAACTACAGGTTGTATTTTGGTAACATTTATTATATTGTCCAGCATGAAATTGCCATTTGAATAAATGCAAATATGACGGGTATCGGATGGCTATTTCACCTAAGAGAGGTAATGTTTTGAGTTTGCCTTCAGTAATCCAGTACCTTCTAATATAGTGGTGTTTGGGCTCAAATGATGGTAATTAATTGACATAGATGAATATGTCCTTATTCTGGCAGCACTGTTATTATGTTAGTTATGACATGTAATGACATTTTGATTCTCCAAGAAGAGATAGACAGAAATGTATATTCGCTAATTACTCCAGGATTATTATGTGTTTAAGATTAGCAATTACTTAAGCCTGGGCTTGACGTTTTTATGACGGCTATTGAAGTGAGACTGAGATGTTAATTGTGTTAATTTCTGTCAGGAGGTTTATGATGACTAAATCAAAGAGTTATCGGTTTGCCATGCTTTGGTTTTAGTGTTGGTTAATTTGGTTATAAGGTTTTGCTGTCTATCAACATGCTGATAGGGATGTTTGCAATGCAGCTAAGAGCTTGTTATTATTGGAGATGCATATACTGGGATTGTTGAAAAGTAAATCACTCCTGTTTTATGTCTGCTATTGTTCTACAGTAGTTACATAATCCTGTCCTTGGTGTCAGGAAGTCTGCATAAGTGTTAGTTCCTCGTATTGCGTGGCTAAATGTGTTGTCAAATTGATGAGGTAGACTAAAACTTATCAACATCTACATATCTAAGGTGTCTGCTCTGGAGAAGCTAAAAAACATATTTTAACATTATAGGAAAGCCCAATTAAATGTGACTAACTACTACTAGATATAACATGACCTGCATAAATTAAAACTTTCACAGACAAGAGAGTAAAATATTTTACTTTTAGTTCTCCTGCTGCCCACATCTCCTAATGCCTTTCTGTTGATGAGAAATTGTCCCCCGAAGTCTGCTGGGGAACTGACACTTCCAGGAATGTCAGTCACCTGTGTCTCCTGCTATGCTGTCTGGCTCTTCCTGACAACATCACTATAGGACAATGTAGTAACAAGAAAGTTGGCAGGAGGAATCACAGAGGACACAGGAGATCATCACTGACGGAAGTGCTACTTTTCCAACAGATTTCTGGGGACAATTTCTAAATGGAGAGGCGTTTGGCAGCATGGGTAAACGAATAGGAAGAAGAGACAACATGGCTATAATATTAAAACCTAGCTGTACAATTCTGACTAAATTTGGTAAATCTATAGGAATTTCTGCAATGTTCTTAACTACAAAAGAGCCTTGGGGACATCCTAAAAAAATATCAGATTCTTAAACTCAAGTGTAATAACTTTAAAACTCAGAACTCTGACGTTTTAATAAAAGCATTCTGATTTGTAATCTCAGAATTCTGACTAAAAACATAAAATTCTGAATTTGAATCATTTAATTCTGACTTTGAAACTCTGAATTGTGCCTTTGAAATTCAGAATTCTGACTTTTATTCTCAGAATTCTGACTTTAATAACATAATTCTGAATTTTCATTAGCTTAGAATTCGAAAATAAAATCAGAATACTAAGATTCAAGCTTTCTAACTTTCAAACTCAGACTTTTGGCTTTTAATTATAGAATTCTGATTTACAGACACAAAAAATTGACTTTAATCTTCGAATTCTAACTTTTAATCTCAAAATAAGGTCAGAATTCTGAGATAATGAAGTCAGAATTATGACTTTTATTCAATAAATTTGATTTAAAAAATCCTGATTTTAAAAACAGAATTCTGACATTAATGTCAACATTTTGTTTCATAAATTTCTTTTCGAAAGGCCCCTGGGTTCCTCCATATTACAATCTGGCAAACAGAATTAAAAACATGTAGGACTTGTGTGTGGCCATTTCTACTCTGAGAAGGTCTGAAAATTGACAGCCTATTTATTACAAAGGTAAAGACATTTAAAGATTTTACCTAAAGCCTCTTAAAAACAATATCCTGCTTTTTAATTAGATCATCTTTTTTAATAACCTCCACAAGCACCCTAAGCATACCCAGCCCACACATGTACACATGGCTGCTCCATTACATATGAATGAAATGTTGGCTTCTTGTCACAAATATAAGTAGGCTCGATGTTAAAAAAAAAAAGCCAGTGAGTCACTATATTAAATAAAATTAAACATAATTTATAAGCAATGAAGTCAACAATTATTACACAGCGATATTTTAATCTCAGAGCTGCGTAGTCAGAGAAGGCAACAAATATTAACTACGTGTGATGGCCATATTACCCAGTTTAGGAAAACAGCTAAATTCTAATTGCTAGCTGTCTTATGGAAAGTGGTAGCCAAGAATGATTTTGGCTATTCATTCTGACAGGCCAACGATAAGTAGATGCTGCTTTAGCTCTCAATGATAATGAGATGCTACAGGCTTCTATGGTTATTTAAATAGTTTATCATATTTTTCACGTTCTGCTGAAAATAACGAGAGAAAGAATTTAAGAATCACACTTTACCATAAAATAATTTATGATTTATTAATTAAAAAATTCTACCTAAATCTTTTTGTATCTAAAAAGGGCACATAAAAACCCATTCTAAGTTTGGAAAAAGGACAGCGTTTTAAGGTGCATTCTTGCCTCTAACCAGATACATAAGCAGATATTTGAATTTTAGGACCTTTGTGTAGCCACAACTGGATCTCAACTTGCATTGGTGAAACCTAACACAAAAAAAATGCCCACAACACAGACATATATATCCATGTTTTGCTACTGCATGAGCGGTGGGAACCATCTATCCAAACTAGATGTAGGCGCTTGTCAGCACAGGAATTAATGTGAATACAGCAATAAAAATCGAACCCCTTTTCCCACTCTGTTTTTTAAGAAAAATTATTGTCTGTATGTAAGTATTAACTCAACATTTGGTAGTACTGTATTTAACATTTTCTGTAGGGAAAGAAAAAAAAATTATGATAATATTAGAATCATTTTCTAATCAGCAGTAGATATCCAGCAGGTTCCTGCAATGAAAGACAGCGTGTACTTTCCCCCCGGGGGGCCATTTCTCCTCTATTCTAGTTCTGAAAATTTAGAGAGCATGTTGGCATTGGACACTTTCAGAAATGTTGGAGGCATGTGTCTCATACCGTGTATTGGCTCCTTCTTTCAAACCCTATGTCACTGGAACCAGCATGAAGCAGGGGGATACATCTACAATTCATGGATGTGTTGAATGCCGAAAAAAAGTCTTTCAGAGTCCGCAGAAGCAGAATAGAAATGAATGAGACATAAAATGGGCCAACAGAAAGGTGGGTATAATTTGTCTTTTACTGTGGTGACCTGCTGGATTAAAACACTTAAAGGCTTAACAGAGTTTATTTAAGAAGCAGATAGCCACTATAGTTCACTTTAGCCTGGATTCGCACCTAACAGCACATTTTTAAGGCCGTTGTAATGCACATCAATGCACATCGTAAATGTACAATGTCCTTGTGTCCCCAAAAAGCACCCACGCAGTAAATAATGCACCGTTAATGTACCAAAATGCACACACCAGAAAACACACATGCTGTTTAGCAAAATTGGGTCAGGCATATTATGTGGTGCATGGTAGTGTCTCGAGGACCAACAGGAAATAAATATAACACTGTACTACAATGTGCATTAGCAACATGCCTACCAATGCTTAACAACATGCTCGCATAGGTGTAAGTGAGCGCATAATCAATTTTTTCTTTTTGGTACATGTTATTTTTCACATTTGCATCAGCAATGTAACCATGCCGGTATACGTCTAACATAAATTAATGTACAAAAAGAAAGAAAATCTTTTTTTAAACAATCTCAATGCAAAAAAGAATTCACCACAGAAAAGGTTAAAGCTTTTGTATAAGGATTTTGTCATATGGAGCTTAAAGTCTCAGTGGTTTATCTTCCATGCATCAATATATGTTTCTAGAGTGTTTAAAGAGTAGGTTTCCATCCATGTTCGTTCTTAGTGCACCAATGTGCCCAGGAGATAAAAAAAAAATATAAATAATATTCTGTGGTCAAGGGAAAAAAAAACATTAACAAAGCTGCTCACACCACAGTGAATGCAAAACACTAATTTGAAAGTACTGTATATATAAATAGATGTGCAGTGTTGTATGCATAAAATAAATACATAAATAAATAAATATACCAATAAATGAATATACTAATAAATAAAAAAAATTTATTATTTTTTATTTATTGTTTTTTTTGTATTATTATTATTATTATTATTATTAATTTTAAGTACAAGATATGTGGGCTTTCTTCCTGCAGGTCATATGTCCACCTTGAGTGTACCATAAATAAGACTGTGGAGGTTTGTTTTTGGACAAAAACTGGGGCAAAATGTATGCTGTCACCCAAAGCAATCAATCAGGTTTCATCTTTCATAACTTGGAAAAGTGAAGAAAATAATCAATTTGGTTGGCACCAATCCCATCAGTGTGTTTAGCTTTAGCTGGATAGGATATGCTCAGTGTCATACCCATTTGTATTTGAACCCTATTGACAAGACTATCCATAGACTTGCACTAACGTTGATGGAGTAAAGTTAGGCATGGATATATAAGGAAAGTCTTAACTAAACTGTGCAATGGTGTTGGATCTGTGGGTACAGGTTCTCATTTAACAGTCTCTGAGGGAATGTTTGGCACCAGATGTCTACCTGTTGCCCTCCTCCTGATGACTGCATCAACATGCTCATACAGGCTTGTAAACCCTGGCTATAAGCTAGAGAGAATAACTGCATATCCAACTGCCACTTGAGGCTTATGGCCAGCTTGGAGTACAATAATTCCAGAATGCATAAGGCTAGACCCATCCACATGGGGCCAGAGAAAGGTCCTTAGCATTGAGTAAGCTCCAACCAGACTGACTTAGAGTAGCAATACATATTTGTTACATGAGTATGTTGTGCTTCCTGAATAATAGTACAGCACAGTTCTAATACGAATGTGGGACTATGGATCATACAATATCTAAGCTCATCTTGGTATTCTCTCATCAGTTGTTCTGCAATGGTGCTGACTGCACTGTCTGATATAAAGCTACTAAGGAGCACCTGCAAACCTCTACATGAAATCCCACCATTACTTTATGACATAGCAATCAAGCATATAAAAACATTACAATAGTAAACTTTGTACTCGCTAAAAGTTCTCCAATGTTATATAAGACTTACCAGGCAAACCGAGTACTGCAATCAACTTGTGCTGAAAACAAATGTAAGGTCTGTTTGTGCTTATCCTTTTTTGGAAATTATGGCTCCCTGGCTGACAAGCGCTTGCACTGACTTGTATCAATACGCAGCCAGTGGAGTCGGATCTCCTTATCTGCACACTTGTCTCAGGGGTATGAAAGTTGATAGAATAGCATGGCAGCCTGGTAATTTGTATTTTTATAAGAGGAGTTGTGAACAACGGCAGCCCCCTTATTTTTATAAATACAGGTGTCCTTAATTACCAGTAGAAAAATAAAAAAGAGGGTAACTTTTATAAGCAAACCTGTAAAATTAGGGTTAATGATAAAACCAAGAGTCAGTCATCGTAAGGAAAGACACCACTGTAATACTTACATATGCTTTATAATCACATGCTTGGAAGATGAGTTTTTCGGGATGATGCTGCCAGTACTGGAATGGTATGGAGCCTGTGGTTTCGTTGGGGGCTCGCAGGCTGATGGAAGGTTCTCCCCAATCTCCTGTCTGAAAATCATATTTACTCTAAAAGTAACAAGTGTCAGTTTAGTAGATTGTACAAGAGATACTTAGTGCACACGGAACACCATGGACACTACGTACATACTCCCGAAACGGAACAGAGACAATCTTTGAACAACACGAAGACATTCATCAAAACTAAAGAAAGGTGATAGGTTATTCACACAGTAGAAAACCATTGGGTGATAGACTTTCTTTAATAATCTGACTGTAGGAAGTCACCACAAGCCTAATGACTTAAGGCTGTAAACTTCAGTTTGTCAGTGTCATGATTTATTAAATACAAACTAACTTAGTTAATGTCTGAAAAATGTCCAGGAATATTTCCCAAGAGCTGACTTGTACAACTGACCCAACATGGGATAGGGGATATTTCAGAGTGGCTGTCGTATAACTTGGAAGCTTGGGATTTTAATCTTGACTGTTTATAAACTGGCACTGGAACCCCAACATTACATCCCATATTAGAATGTGCTACCTTTCGAAAAAAATAATTATATTTATATATATATGTTTGTTTATTTCATGTAAGGCCTGAGCAATGCATAGAGGTGGTCACATGTTTCTTCATGCCTGGAAGCACTAGGCCCTTATCAGCCACTTCAACTGAACAAAAGTGAAGGTTGGCAACAATGAATATAAGTAGGACTGAGGGTGGACATAAAAAAAAACTCAGCTTGCCCATTTAGGCGGTCTTTTAGTTATGGTGGTTATATTTGTGTTAGTGACATTTTCTAACCTCTCCTAAGGTGCTGGACAATTATTGGCCAACAATTCAAATTTTGTAACCATTCTCCAATTTTCATCTATCATTCCCCTGTGTTGTACAGTGCTTGTTGAATTGTGATAATTGTTCTTTATGCAAGAGATCTGCTTGGAGCACAAAAGGACATGTAGTTTAGGTGCTTTTGAATTGGGGATCCAACACTTGATACTGGGATGCATAGTCAACAAGATTTGCAATACATTGTACTGAGTGCTTTATATTTGATTCAATGTATAAACAATGAAGATGTTCCACAATCCTATAATACAGGGGTAGATGTTGCTGTCCTGCTCCTTTAGGTCTCATGCAAATGGATGCTTTAAGGCGGATAAATGCACTAGTGTAAAATTCCGGCATTTTTCTGCACCTGGTGATCCAAAGGTGAACCACACAGCTGGCCATTGTACACGTACTTGTACTCAGATAATGGCAGGTGCTTTTGTGGATCAGTGTAAGCATGCATGTGTGCGTATGAAATATTCACTGAACATGGAAATTCTGTATTCAGGGAATAAGTTCTATGCACGTGCACCTGTTCATACCAATAAACTAAAGCATCAGCCTATATCTGGGTACAAACACATACACCCATTCACTTTGACGGCCAGCTGTATGTGCCTCCACAGAGTGAGAGGTCAGTAGTAAGTAACGCAGCATTCAAAGGTCAGTAGCATGTAATACACATGCAGGGGTCAGTAGTATGTAACACAGAGTTCAGGAGTAAATATTGCAGAGTGCAACAGACCAGTAGTTAGTAATGCAGCAGAGTGCAGGGGTCAGTAGTATGTGACACACTGGTCACAGGTCAGCAGTAACCGCCACACATTTTGCCCCAACAAGCAAAAATACCTCCCTCCCAGTACAAACATTTACTTCTGAAAATAAAATTGTCCACAGTACAAATTCCCCCTCCATCTGTTAAATTCACTCACCAGATCTCAGACCTTTAACCCTTTCCAGGTCTCCCTCTGGCTGTGTCATGTCGGAGCTGTAGAGTAACCTAGAACTTCCTTCAGCTTTGCATTGCCTATTTCTGCTCTCATTTGAGACCTGAGAAGTGGCTACCACTTCTGACAGAGAAGCAGCATGAAGGGTTTGTTATATACCCATCACATGGCCATGATCAACAGATAGATTGCAATCAACCTGTTGCCCAACCTCCGTTCTATTGTTAAGTGGCTATTATAGGAGAACTGCAGGAAAACAACCAAATACATAGCAATTTATATACACTATGGCCCAGATTCTCAAAGCCCTTACGCCGACGTATAACAAGATACGCCGACGTAAGTGCAAATGTGCGCCGTCGTATCTGTGCGTCGGACCCACAAACTAAGATGCACCTAAAAACAGGCTTCATCCCACCAACGTAACTTGCCTACGCCGGCATAGGGTGGGCGCACATTAAGGCTGGACACATGGTGGCGCTCCCATTGATTAGCCATTCCAATATGCAAATGAGTGAAATACGGCACTGCGCGTAAGTTGTACGTCCGGAGTAAAGTTATTCCCCATAAAGGAGGTGTAACCCAGCAGCAGACATGCAAAGGTCTGCACCAGGGAACACAAGCCGGCGTATTTTACGTTGGACGTGTCTGGCTGGGCGTAGGTTACGTTCACGCCGTACACAGTGATCCGGCGTAGTTTAGGCAGTTGTTTCGATGTGGTTGTGAGCAGGCGCAGGTGGATGCGTCCACGTCACGCCGCATGCGCAGTTCGTGATACGTATCTGTCTGCCGCTCGGCCCATCATTTGCATGGGGTCACGCCTCATTTGCATGGCTCACGCCCACTTCCACCTACGCCGGCGTACACCTTCGAAACCCAGCGCAGCGTTGGGAGCACTGGCTTGGTGAATTCCATGCTTGCCTCTCTGTGCTGCGTTGACGTAGCGTACATTGTTTGCGCTATGGCGGCGTAATGTGCGCCAGCTCTCTGTGAATCTGGGCCTATATTGCCAAAAGTATTGGGAAGCCTACCTTTACACACACATGAAGTTTAATGGCATCCCAGTCTTAGTCCGTAGGGCTCAATATTAAGTTGGTCCACCCTTTGCAGCTGTAACAACTTCTACTCTTCTGGGAAGGCTGTCCACAAGGTTTAGGATTGTGTCTATAAGAATGTTT
Organism: Rana temporaria; assembly: GCF_905171775.1. Taxonomy (NCBI): domain Eukaryota; kingdom Metazoa; phylum Chordata; class Amphibia; order Anura; family Ranidae; genus Rana; species Rana temporaria. The sequence goes on along the minus strand of NC_053491.1, from coordinate 357,158,983 downwards.
GACCATTCTTCCAGAAGCGCATTTGTGAGTTCAGGCAATGAGGTGTGGACAAAGAAGGCCTGGTTCGCAGTCTTTGCTCTAATTCATCCCAAAGATGTTCTATTGGGTTGAGGTGAGAACTCTGTGCAGGACAGTCAAGTTCCTCCACCCCAAACTCACTCATCCATGTCTTTAAGGACCTTGCTTTTTGCACGGATCCAAATCATTTTGGTAAAGGGGGATTATGGTGTGGGGTTGATTTTCAGGGGTTGGGCTTGGCCCCTTAGGGCCAGATCCACAAAAACCCGGCGCAACGTAACTTTTTCAATTTAAGTTACACCGCCGGAAAATTTCTACCTAAGTGCCCGATCCACAAAGCACTTACCTAGAAATTTTCGTCCCATTTAAATTAGGCGCGCTCCCACGCCGGCCGTACTGCGCATGCTCATAACGTCATTTTCCCGATGTGCTTTGCGCGGTTTTACGTTGCGCCGGGTTTTGAGAATCGCGACGGGCGTAAAAAAAATATACGGGTTGCGGCGGGAAAAAAAAATTGAAAAAAAAAAGACGGCGACACGGGATAGAAGGGTCTACTTTTACAAGGCCTAAACAGTTTAGGCCTTCTAAAAGTAGACCTAATATTGCGACGGCAAACTAATACTTACGGAGAAAAAACGAAGCGTAAAAGCTTTGTGGATCTCCGTAAGTGCTAATTTGCATACCCGAAGCGGCATTTCGACGAGAAATGCCCCCAGCGGCGGCTGCGGTACTGCATCCTAAGATCCGACAGTGTAAGTCCCTTACACATGTCGGATCTTCTGTCTATGTGAAACTGATTCTGTGGATCAGTTCCATAGATAGAAACAGGGATACGACGGCGTATCAGTAGATACGCCGTCGTATCCCTTTTGAGGATCAGGCCCTTAGTTCCAGTGAGGGGAACTCCTAAAGTTATACTAAAGGTTTGCTTTGAAAATAAAAATAAAAATAACAAACATGTTATACTTACTTCCACTATGCTGCTCGTTTCGCACAAAGTGGCCCCGAACATCCTCTTCTGGGGTCCCTTGGCGGCTCTCGTGGCTCCTGCCCGCATTAGATAACCCCCCAGGAGAAGCGCTCTCCCAAGGTTGTAAAGGCTCGTGTTTTTTCACCTAATACATAGGATGCATTTAGGTGAAAAAACCCAAGCCTTTACAACCCCTTTAAGTTAAGTTTAACTTTTTCGCAATAGTTTGGGGATGGCTCCTCCCTGTTCCAACATGACTGCACACCAGTGCACAAAGCAAGGTCCATAAAGGTATGGATGAGTGAGTTTAGGGTAGAGGAACTTGACTGGCCTGCACAGAGTCCTGATCTCAACCTGATACAATACCTTTGGGATGAATTAGAGCGGAGACTGTGAAACAGGCCTTCCCATCCGCATCAGTGCCTGGCTTCACAAATGTGCTTTAGAAGAATGGTCAAACACTCCCAAACCTTGTGGCTAGCCTTCCCAGAAGAGTTGAAGCTGTTAGGCCTTGTACACACGGTCGGACGGTCCGATGAAAGCTGCCGGATTTTGGTCTGATGTGTGTACACACCATCAGACCAAAATCCCCGCGGACAGCGAACGCGGTGACGTGGTCGCGACAATGACGCGGCGACGTGCGCGACCCTGGAAGGTCAATGCCTCCACGCATGCGAGGGCTTTCGGCCGAGCGGACATGTCCGGTGAGTCGTACAGACGACCGAACATGTCCGACGGACAGGCTTCCAGCGGACATGTTTTTTAGCATGCTAAGAAACATTTGTCCGCTGGAAACCTGTCCGCTAGGCCGGGAATCCGGTCCGGTCGGCCGTACAGACGACCGAACATGTCCACGGAAACTGGTCCGCGGACCAGCTTCAGCAGACATGTTCGGTCGTGTGTACGAGGCCTTATAGCTGCAAAGGGTGGGCTAACTCAATATTGAACCCTACAGACTAAGACTGGGATGCCATTAAAGTCCATGTGCGTGTAAAGGCAGGTGTCCCAATGCTTTTGGTAATATAGTGTATGTGAATCAATTTTTAATTCTGTTTAGCCAGTCTTGTGACATGCCACACTGCACAGCAAGAAAGATCCCTGTTTTTAGAATTACCTGGTTGCTAATTGGACAGAGGTTATGATGATGATTTGTTGTCCATGTTCTCTTTGACTAAGCCTGTTCAGACTGAAATGCGTTAGAAGGCAGAGTCTTGATAGGGTGTACATTGTATACTTTAGGGAATAAATCTACCTGTGCTTGGGACCTCCTGGAGTGCAGATGTGTTCTTTTGGTTTTCATTATACTATACAAATACATACACAGAGCAGGAAAATGGTCAGTAGCGAACCCTAACAGGAGGAAGATTGTGCATGGCTCCAGTAACAGTGTCTGCTTTCTTTTCTTTTATTGTCCAGTTTACTTTCTGGAGGCACAGAGGTGACGAACGCACAAAGTGGGTTTTGCAGAATGAGGAAATAAGGGTCACCTGTCTGACAGTGGATTGCAACACGCTTGTTAATCAAAGGACTGGCTAAACAGAATCACAACTCCGCTGGCTAATTACACAGTAAGGTCTGGTTCACACTAGTGCAATTTCAGATGCGACCTTAGTTGCACAGAATTGCATGCCAATCACATTTATTTCAGTGGTGCCCATTGACGTCAATGAAACACAACTGCGTAGCGATTTTGTTGAAAGTACCTGTGCTACTTTGGGGTGAGGCAGCATGATTTTGTGCACCATAGACATCAAAAGAGACAAATCAAAAATGAATATACATGCACTTTTTGGTGTGTTTTTGCCTTTATTATTTGTTTGTTGTTAAGGAGCAGGCACCTGCTTGCCTTCTAACAACCAGTGACTCATCCTTGTTCTGACCGAAGGGATGAGTAATTAGTTGTTAAGCAGTCAGCGGCTGTTAAGGGGCCAGCGGTCAATAAAAAAAAAATGGTGTGAAGGTCCTCCTACAATCAATCCACAGCATGCCCTTTGGGTTCTGGTATGGATTTTAAGCAGGACCCCATGCCAAAACTAATTGAAAAAAATGGTTTGAACCCCCCCCCCCCCTCCAAGATCTGTACCAGACCCTTATCCGAGCAAAGGACCTTGTCCCAATGTTGATAAGACCAAGGACCTATTTCCCACAACCCTGGTCCAGTGGTTGTGTTGGGGTGCTGGGGTGACTTATCAGAATCTGGAAGTCCGTTTACCAAGGAGGCCCCCGATCTCGCCCCCATGTGAGTATGAGGTACATAAAGTCCTTATTTTAGAAAAAAAAGTCCCCTGATGTAGATTCATTTGGTCAATGATGTCTTTAGGGGGTGGGACCACCTGGTGAGGTCATTGACCAAACATGGGCATGGACATATCCATATAGAGTCAATGATGTCACAAGGTGGCCCACCCCCTTGTGCCAACTTTCCTCACCCCCTTTGTTTTTTTAAGCGGAGGTGGGAAGCAAAGCTGTCATTAGGAGGTAAGCAGCGGGTGCAGTCAGGGTTGGCGGCTGTCGTTCACAGTGATTGGCATTGACTTACATCACTGGACAACCTGATTGACGATGAAACTACACCAGGGGAACTTTTTTATTTTATTTACATTTGACATTTTTTTGGTTAATGAGTAGGGGTATAGGGGGTTCTAGATTACGATAAGTCACCTTCCGCACCCCCACAACCACCGGGCCAGGGTTGTAAGAAAGAGGCTCTTGTCCTAGTCAACATGAAGACAAGGTGATTTGCAGGGGGGGGGGGGGTGTTCATGGCAAAGAACCCCCTTATGTTGAGGGCATGTGGCCTGGTACAGTTCAGGGATTGCACACTTATCCCCTGCTTTCCTGCCGTGCCAGGCTACATGCTTGGATAAGGCTTTGTTGTGGATTTTGGGGGGTTCATCATGCCATTTTTTAAATTTTTGGTGTGGAGTCCTCCTTAAAATCCATACCAAATCTGAAGCACCTGGTATGTACTGTGGGGGGACCTCCATGCAATTTTTTGGATTTTTGCTGACAGGCTCATTTGTTTACATTCTGTTGTAAGCCAGAATTCCCGACTGACAGCAGAGATGAGTCACTGGTTGTTAGGACGTCAGCGGGGGCCGGCTATTTAACAACCAATGATCCATCATTGCTGGCTGACGACAGGGATCAGTCAAAACGCAGTAATATAAAAAATTCCACTACACTACACTACATAATCGCACTGAAAATCGGATCAAATCGCAGCCGCATTAGTGAACCCAGTCTAAATACACATGCTGTGTATTTAGCTATGCTTACTGGAGTTCTGTTTTAATTCACCTGAGCATTTGACTAAATCTGTAGCAAATTGTATCCCAGAATGGTTTCACAAAATCAGCACTTAATACACTTCAGCACATGTCTGTGCAGAATCTTTACTGTGGGACTTCAATAAACCTCTCTAATGAAGCTGATAATGGGGGTTTCCCTGCATTGAAATCTCAAGGCGCGCACTACGTCTCCCTCATCATTAGCGTTGCACGGGAAACGATCAGGCACCCAGAAGCAAGGCACATTTCACTGTGTGGGAAATAATTACATGGTAGTGCGATCAGGGCAGGAGAAGTTTATCTCATTTACACATAAATGCAAACAAAATGACAATGGAAGCCATTAATTATATATCTGCAGTCTCCTGAACACAGGAGACAAAAATATTTTACTGGCACAAAATATGTATGAAAGGGACACCCATGGAAGCACAGTAGACCTTGCGGCCATTGGGTGCTTTTTATTGGGATGACTGAAGTAAGGCCTGCAAAGTAAAATGATATCCTGAATTAGTATGTGTTTAACGTTCAGTGCCTGGATGAGAAATAAGAAAGGCAAACCTGTGTACATACAGAGGAAAGCAACATGTTTTCCCTAAACCCCCCTACCCCGTACCCAACAGCACATCTCACTTTTGCTTTATTCATCACTGTTCTCTGTTTAGCTTTTAGGAGTAAAGAAAAAAAGCTTTGCTCTAGTTGGAGCTAACACAGGGCTGAAGACAATCCTCACCCCCATGTGACCGTGCCTAGCCAATCACTAAGGGAGTGTTTTATTATACCCAAAAGTATTGTTTTTGTTTTGTTTTGTTCTTTGCTACTGGCAGCTGAACAGAGTGTAGGGGAGTGAAGGAAAGGTAGATATGTTGTGCTGAGAAGGGGGTATTAAAGTAAACCCACTGCTTTGGACTGTATGGAAAAGGAAAGGTTTGATTTAGGGTGAGCTTTTCTAAACCAGTCAAATTAAAACAATGAGTACTGAAGCCAAAGAATCAGAACAGCAGTCAGGCTTCTTTTAAATACAGTTAAAGGGGTTGTAAGATTTGCGTTTTTTTACCTTAATGCATCCTATGCATTAAGGTGAAAAAACATCCGATGCTTACAAGCCCCCCAGCCCCCGGTTTACTTACCTGAGCCCTCGAAAGTCTGGCGTCATGACCGTGCTGGCTACTCTTCATTGGAGATTGATAGCAGTGCAGCCATTGGCTCCAGCTGCTGTCAATCGAATCTATGACACGGTGCGCCGGGGGCGGAGACGAGTGATACACTTGTCGGCTATAGCCGCCGACTGTATCATGGGAGTGTGCCCACAAGCTAACCCCCTTGGGAGAGCGCTTCCCAGAACGGGGGCTAGCTCTTGTGGGGAGGAGCCGAGACAGCTGCCGAGGGACCCCAGAAGACCAGGATCGCGGCCACTCTGTGCAAAACGAGCTGCACAGTGGAGGTAAGTATGACATGTTTGTTATTTAAAAAAAAAATTAAAGTGGTATTAAAGCTTTGTTTTTGTTTTTTAAATAAACAAACATGTTATACTTGCTCCTCCCTCGAGCAGTGCCCCCAGAGAAAGCAGCACCCTTACGTGCTCGCTCCTGAGCTGCTGCACTATATGGCACTATATGTCCATAAGACACATAGAGACATAGAGACGTAACTCGGTTCCTCTCCCTCACTCTCTCCTCATTGGTTTACTGGCTGTGACTGACAGCAGTACGACCCAATGGGCTCCCGCTGAGGTCTCAGCCAATAAGGGAGGGAGAGTCCCGCGACAGCTGAGGCTATTGGGAACACCCATGGATCGGATGAAGATCACACAGGTTTTCTACCTTCATGCATAGAATGCATAGAATAGCTTTTAGAGCCACTTTAAAGTGATTGTAAAGTTCCGTTTTTTTTTGCACAGAGCGGCCTGGATCCTCCTTTTCTAGGGGGTCCCTCTTCTGTGATCCTGGCATATCCCTCCTGTTCAGTGCCCCCACAGCAAGCAGCTTGCTATGGGGGCACCTGGGCCGAGTCACAGCTCTCTGTGACCATTCAGACACATAGCCCTGATCCAGCATTAAGATAAAACAAACTGTTGCCTTTACAACCACTTTAAGGTACCCAAATATGGTGCTTAAATTGCATGTAAACCCTGAAAATAATCTTCTCTTGTGTGCTCATTTATGGTGTGCTTAACATACAAATGAAAGGGGTTTGAGCAATAAGTATAAAAAAATCTACGGATCCTCCCAGAAATCTTGTCCAGTGGACTGTGTCCTGGACAACAGATCCCTATTTCCCCATGTTATACAAAACATGCAAAAGAGAGTAGTTTGTAGTTCTGTCCTAGGGTGACAGCTATGCTGCTTCATAGATACAGTATAGTGAGTAAATATTGTCAACCTCATAAAGGAAAAGTTTGATTAGAACGATCCCCAGGTGAATATAAATGAAAAAAAAAAACTGAATGGAACCACCACAGTCGTGGAAAAAATAGGGTAGGGAAATATTTGGGACTTTGAATGAGGCTGCAGACATGGTGCGGGTAATAAAAAACGTACAAATTTATTGGTCACACATTTGCAAAACACATATCAACATCCCGAGATCATGTAAATGAAAAATATACATTTCAAAAATAAAAGACATTACCACATATTAAAGCACATAGTATGCGCAGATACAGTGGGGCTAGCAGAGATACACCAATGCTTGACCGGATGTCACATGATCATCCGCATGGATTAATGAGTGCATAGGGTGAATATACATATGTACAGATGTCAAGATAACAGTCTTAGCGAATATGTAAAGGTGAAAAAAGGCTGGTAAAAGCATGTATAAAATATAATCGGATCAATTAGAATATTATCATAAAGTATGTGTAGCATCCGTATTGGCCCGACGCGTTTCGTGTGTATAACACTCTTCAGGGGCAGATGCTTGACTTATCTAAAAATATATAAAGATTAAGGGTAGGGTACAATAAGTAAATACAATTTATTTAAACCAGTATAAGGTGGAAAGGATGTCCACCTGAAGTACTCACATGGAATCAAGAATGAATGAATGCGGTATATATGGAGCCACGGCCAAGGGGATATGTCCGTCACGGGAGCTGAGGCGGCAGTAAAGCGCACACAAGAAGGGGCAGCAAGGAATCCTCCCAAAGCAAATAACATAGGGTTGAGCATGTATGGCATATACAGCGAGAGCAAAAACCACTAGGAATAGCCAGCTGGAATCTATAATAATAGTAATGACAGACAATTTAATGAGTATAAGAACAAATCGGGAGGCAGCCAGCCCAAATAAATGGATAGGTATAATAACCTAGTAGAGGCGTCCAAGATTCCCGGATAACCAGCAGGAGAGATAATGTGGTATAGCGTGTTACAGCTCATAGGCATTAGGATATGTAGGGAGGACCTTTAAATAGCCGCCTCACAGCTGTGCACGCCAGCGTGCCGTCAGCGTCACGTGGGCTGGAGGTACACCATAGGAGGGTGCCGCCACGGGCGGAGACCGCCCACAGCGTCCACCCTGTAGTCCTGGCAACCTCAGCTGAGATGGAAAACACACGCTCAGTGTAGTGACGTCAGAACTGACGTCACAGGCTGGGCGGGATGCGTGGCGCCGATGCGCCGTGTGTACCGCCTCCCTAAGTCCGAGCAGCCCCCCGCCCACACTGGGCAGAGAGAGGGGCGGGCAGGAGGCAGCACGCAGAGCGCGTCGCAGCTCCCAAATGGCAGACAGTGAAAGGCCATGGACATGTAACCACATCACATACCAGACCCATGACAGAAACGCATAACTGTTAGGTCTCAAGAAAAAATCCTGAGTGTGCTCAGTCTAAGCCTGATGAGAAAAACGCATAGAACTAAGCCGCCCAGCACTGGGATGGCAGGGGAACACTGCCAATCCTGTCTAGCAAGCCTCCATCCCTAAGCGAGAGAGAATAGACGTGCTATACTCATAGACCTCATTTAAAGTCCCAAAATCCCCTTCCTATTCTGAACCACCACAGTCATCACATCTATATGTAATCTATACAACTAGGCTAGGTGTCTCTAAAGATTTTAAACAAAGGGCTTACTGTCCTTCAGGCTTTAGGGAGCCAGACTGTGGCCAATGGGTGTAGAAAATGCCCCAGCGTCAGTGGAATTAAACAGTGCCCCATCATTGATTTAGGTTGGAGGAATAGAACTTCATTGTTGGTATCAGTGGGAAAAATAGTGTCCCATTGTTGGTATCAGTGGGAAGAAGAGTGCCAAATTGTTGGTGTTGGTGGGAGTAATAGGGCTCCATCTGGCTTCCTGGTTGCAGTCTGCAGACCACTCATCTAGGCAGAGGTTCAGACAAGGGTTGTAAGGGTTTGGGTAAGTTGGCAAAAGAAAAATACCCTCCTCCCACTAGATAAAAGTTATGCCCATCCTTTTGCCATCTTGAAACATGATATTATCATGTCGTCATATTTCTTTCATGTACCCAGGTGCTAAGTGAAGACCATTATAAATGGAAATAAAGGGGAAAGCAGGGCTGGGCTAACACATAGGCAAGAGAGGTGCACCTCTGGTAGTAATGCGGGGGGGGCGGTAAGATGGATCCACTACTACTGCCGATTACTCAGTTTTACATCTAGATCTTGCTGAAGTACATGAACAGCACTCTCAGCACTCTCTGTATGAATAAAACCTGAATTTGTTGGTTGCCGTATTAATTCATAAATGTATTTTTTAATGCATTTTTGTTAATGCTAACGTACCAACAAAATATTTGTCTCACATAATTGGATTTGCAGTCAACCTGCAATTGTTACACTTATTATTTAGTTAACCCCTTATTGACAGTTAGTTAACCCCAAATAGGTCTTAATAACTCCTGCTTAGCCAACTGGCCTTTACTGGGTGAAGGAAATTTTGTTGGACTGGTATAAAATATTTATACCATATATATTATATATTTATAAAATTGCCCCTAAGTGGTAAAACAACAGGACTAATGCCGCGTACACACGACCATTTTTAATGGTCTAGAAAAAACAACGTTTTTTCAACCCAATTCTTGTTAAGCCTGCCTTGCATACACACGATTGTGAAAAAAAATGCTCGAGCAAAGCGCGATGACGTACAACACGTATGACGGCACTATAAAGGGGAAGTTCCATTCGGATGGCGCCACCCTTGGGGCTGCTTTTTGCTGATTTTGTGTTAGGAAAAGTTTGGTGAGAGATGATTCGCGCTTTTCAGTCTTCGTGCTTTTCAGTCTGTTGAGTCGTCACGAATGTGCTATCTCCATTACGAACGCTAGTTTTACCAGAACGAGCGCTCCCGTCTCATAACTTGCTTCTGAGCATGCGCGTTTTTTTCACGTCGTTAAAGCCTACACACGACCAATTTTTACGACGTGAAAAACGTCAACAACAACGTGAAAAAATAGAGCATGTTCTAAATTTTTAATGCAAATTTTTCACGTCATGAAAAATGCTCTGGAGCCCACACACGATCGTTTTTAATGACATAAAAAAAAAAAAAATTCACATCATGAAAAAAGGTCGTGTGTATGGGGCATAACAGTCTGCAGAATTTCTACATTGTATATGCCTTTATCTTAACTATTTTTTACAGGTGCTAGAGGCTGATCATTCTACTGTTATATGGTGCTATGCATTAACTTCCCATTTAATTGTCATTTACTGAAGCCCGTTGAAAAATATCCTCAGGAAAGTAATGTTAGGCTTTAGAGGTGAAACCGTAATATCTAATCAGCTGAGCTCTGTAATGGTCATTGCCGCATAGAATATGATATTTCCTCAGTCCATTGCTAAATGACACTTAGGATACATTTTAGCCTTGTCGTAAAATCAGCTTTTAATAATATGAACTCGCCTCCATAGTTTTACTTATATTTCTTGACTTTTTATATTAAGACCTCTTCTAGACACTTTTAATAACCTGCTTTACGGTCTACATAAAGTTGGATTCAGTGGGGGAGGATAAATTAGAGCTTTTAAAGTCAGTAGTAGTTATTTTAAAAGCTATTTAGCCCATAGGATGAGTTAATAAAAGCATGGTTAGCTTTTTGGGTGATTTTGGAAGCTGACATTTAAATCAAGCACCTGTAAATTAAAAGTGTATCTAAACCCAAGAACATAAAGGTAATAACTTGCAGGTTACTAGTCCTTAAAGCGGAGGTCCGGCGTAAAAATTAATAAATGTACAAGTCAGCAGCTACAAACACTGTAGCTGCCGACTTTTAATAAGGAAACGTACCTGTCCTGGTTGTCTGCAATGTCAGCTGCCCGAGGCCGATCCGTCCCTTAGGCCGGGTCCCGACGCCGCGATCCTCACTAAGGGAAACAGGCAGTGGAGCCTTGCGGCTTCACTGCCCGTTTCCTACTGTGCATGCGCGAGTCGCGCGGCGCTCGGTGAATGGGTGGCTGACTTCTGGAAGACACAGTTCCCAGAAGTCAGCGTGCCCCATTCCCCAGAAGACAACATGAGGAAGACGAGACCGAGGGGCACTGCGGACAAGGAAGGGGCAGATTAGGAAGATCTGCCTAGTAATAGCCAATTCTGGTAAGTATAATTTTTTTTCCCAATTTTTTTGAGCCTTTTTGTTTATTTTTTTTTAGGGTGGACCGCCACTTTAAATGTGTGGCTGTGTTTTTGTACCAGACTTTTACTGCATTATTTTTTCTGGCAATCCTACCGATAACACATCTCCTATTCTAGGGTGACAAGGTTCACTCTCTGCACTGTATATGAAGGGGCAGCATTGTCACCTTAGCAAAGGACTACAGGACTCCTTCCACTTTCCTTTTCACCATAACACAGGGGGGAGGGGGGTTTGTTGTTCACGGAGCTAGCTGTGGACAATAGGAGTGCAGCACAGACATAGGGCACAGAAAGTTACTAGCTAACAAGATACAGGCAGGATCAGCAAGGATTTTTTTCACATATTGAACAGATATAGCAAAACGCTTTCAACTGTATATTTAACAAACCTTAAAGGGTTAGTAAAAGAAAAAGAAAATTCCTTTAAAATAACAAACATGTTATACTTACCTCCACTGTGCAGTTCGTTTTGCACAGAGTGGCCCCGATCCACGTCTTCTGGGGTCCCTCGGCGGCTGTCTCTGGTCCTCCCCGCAAGTACTGACCACAGTCATGCGAGAGAGCTTGCATGGTGGTGAGTAATTGCGGGCGCGCTCCCTTGATACAGCGAGCGGCCATAGCCGCTCACTGTATCACTCAGCCCTGCCCCTCGGCACGCCGCGTCACAGGATGTGATTGACAGCAGCGCCAGCCAATGGCTGCGCTGCTCTCAATCCATCCGCTCTAGCCAATCAGCGGCCAGGCTGAGCGGCGAAGAGGATCTCGGGACCGAGAGCGGGACTTTCGAGTGGTCAGGTAAGTATACCGGGGGCTCGGGGGGGGGGATGTTTTTTTACCTTAATGCATAGATTGCATTAAGGTGAAAAAATGTTTTCCTTTACAACTCCTTTAAAGGACGAAAATAAAAAGTGCATTGTTAAAGAATATGTTACCCCAACATTTCATATTCCGGATATGTGCCTGCTGTACCATGTACCGTATTTTCCGGCGTATAAGACGACTTTTTAACCCCTGAAATTCTTCTTAAAAGTCGGGGGGTCATCTTATACGCCGGTAACCTAACATGCAGACCGCGGCCATCCATTTTTCAAAAGCCGCGCCTCCTCCTTCTGCTGTTCCGTGATAGGCGGAACACTCAGCTTCCCAGCAGAGCCTCTGTTCAGTGATCCGCCTATCACGGATGCCCTCTCATCCTCGGTCTTGGACAAGAGGGCAACCGTGATAGGCAGAACACTGAACACAGTGTCTCCTGGGAAGCTTAGTGTTCCGCCTATCACGGAACAGCACGAGGAGGAGGCACGGCTTTTGAAAAATGGATGGCCGCGGTCTGACAAATTCTGCATGTCAGGCATAAGGTAAGGGATCGTCGAGACATGCAATGGCACAGTGAGGTATGCAGTGACACAGTGAGGCATGTAATGGTGCACAGTGAGGCATGTAATGGTGCACAGTGAGGCATGTAATGGTGGCACAGTGAGGCATGTAATGGTGGCACAGTGAGGCATGTAATGGTGGCACAGTGAGGCATGTAATGGTGGCACAGTAAGGCATGTAATGGTGGCACAGTCTGGCATGTAATGGTGGCACAGTCTGGCATGTAATGGCACAGTGAGGCATGTAATGGTGGCACAGTCTGGCATGTAATGGCACAGTGAGGCATTTAATGGCACAGTGAGGCATGTAATGGTGGCACAGTCTGGCATGTAATGGTGGCACAGTCTGGCATGTAATGGTGGCACAGTCTGGCATGTAATGGCACAGTGAGGCATTTAATGGCACAGTGAGTTGAGGCGAGGCATGACTAGTAGGAAGGGGGTCTTCTTATAAGGTGAGTATATCCCAAAACCAACATTTTAGCTAAAAAATTAGGGGGTCGTCTTATACGCCCAGTCGTCTTATACGCCGGCAAATACGGTACTTGTATGAGAAAGTATCCTGTTCTCTTTGTATTTCTTCCCTTGTGTGAAATCACTGGTGTTCCTGCCAGTTCCTCTGCGTACCTATTAAAAACTGACCACACCGAGCAGGCAGGAGAGCACAGCGTGGTCAGTTCTATAGCTGTGCCTGCTCTCCTCCAATTATCAGACTTGTCTTGACACATTCCCCCCTCCCCATACGCTTTAAGGTTTAGATACTTTTTAATGCAGAGAATGATAGAAAAGATATTACATACACGTCAGTTCTCTTTAATAAAAAGAAAGCAATCGCACACAAATTGTATCGTCTTTACTTTATCCTCAGGGTGACAGTCAATGTGCTCAGGTACTATATTTCAACTATACGGCACTGGATAATGACAATGGTTTGCAAATCTTGACTACTTCATTGGTGAAGGAAACCTGGCAAAATCTGGATCGATGGCCATACATGGATCGAAATGCTGCCTTTCAATCCATGTGTAACCATTCCTGTTAGAAAGAAATCAAACATTAAATCGATTTTTAACTTTGCTCGCTGGCTGTAGGAAAAAATACAAATCATCTATGGCCTGCTTTAGATGTCACTTTTATCCCTCAAGAATTCCCCAGAATTCAAAGAACTTTTGAAGGCCAGTTGAGACCCCAACCCATTTGTATATGTGCTAAAATGTTGAATCTGATAAAAGCAATCTAGTGTGGAAGAGCACAAAAAACTAATATGTTGTACCTCTTAATAATCACAGATTTGCAAATATTTTAAGAGGAAGGTTTGTCAAATGTGGTTATAAAATATATCTAAATATGGTCAGAGCTTCAGTAAGTGACTGTGCATGTGTGGGAAATATATAAATATGGCCAAAGTGGAGGAGGAGTTTGGGCATGTGTACATTTTCAAAGGTGAGGAAGAGTTTGAGTAAGTGGGTGTGAAATATGTAAATGTGTCAAACGGGGGGGGGGGAGTTTGGAAAAGAGGCTGTGAGTGTAAAATATGGGGGAGGGCACGTGATGGCGTCACAACACTGTCTTACTAGGAGGGCGGGTGCTTGATGTGAGCCGGCTGTTTTTATATGCGATTTTTAAACCTACCAATGTAAGTACAATACTTTTTCTTACAATTAAAAAGCCAGACAATATTACGCTATGGCTAGCCCTTCTTTTTGGGTCCTTTGCTGAATGAGACGATCACGGACTTTACAGTGGTGCCAGTGTGTGAGAATCATTGCAGCCATCTATCCAGTGTTAATTGTTCTTAAGATCTTCTGTGCAAGTAAAAGCTTTGGCTGGGCTATAGCCACATGCCTGGTTTTGCTTGCTATCTGGTAATCAAGTTTTTCTTATGGTGGCGGTACACTTCTTGATGTGAATCACCCTGGTAGCATTGTTATAAGGATTTATCCCACCAATTTCAACTATGGAAACATACTATCATGATATTCAATTAAACATCCTGGTGCATCAATTGGGACTATTCTAGCGCGGCTTCTCTCATTCATTTAACATGAGTGTAAAATATATAAATATGCAGAGAGGGGAGAAGGAGCTGGGGCCAGTAGACATGAAATATGTAAATTCATCAGAGGATAACAAGAATCTGGGCAGGACAGTCCTAGTGTGTCCTTATTTTTACCTTGGGAGGTAAAGTCTAAATACATAAACATAAACTCTTCAATGGCACTATGGATTGGTCAAAGCATACCCAAGATGTATTTCTTCAAATACCATTAAATTCTATCATCTAGAGTTGAATATACAAGCATAACAAAAGCTTATGTCATTATGCAAGTGTTTTACCTGAGCCATCTGTCTTTCAAGTTTTGACCTTGGTATATCATCGAAATAATTATCATTTCTTCTCCTCCGTCCATCCCCTTGCATCATAATGTGGGAAAAATCGAGCGATCCACCAGTCGGATACAGCTTTGCGGATTTTGTGACTGAAAAGGAACAGAGGAATATATTAGTAATATACATTTGGGGTAGATGGCTGACATATTTTTGGAACTGGTCATGGTGGCCCATGAAGGAAGGTAAAAATGACTGGAGGTCACACCACCATTTTTTGCACAAAAACAGTAGTGGGATTTAAGAAACTATACAGGTTTTCGATCAATTTTGTTATGTATGAAATTGTGTGATTTTTTTTATTGTTTGATATCTGATTTTTTTAATTTATTTGCTATATACATACAATTTTTGTTTTACAAAAAAAATATTTTACTGTATACTGGGTAAAGGTTTCCCAGAGCACTGTGAATAATCTAAGAGCAGGGCACAGTCTGCATTTATCTCGTAATCATGTTACACAATAGTTATTTACATGACTAAAATAAAAACATGTTTAAAAATGTTGTAATCCACTGACTATAATAAATAAATGTAAAGTAGACAATACAATAGATATACATTTCATTTAAGATTTTCCCATTATTTTTTCCACTAGGTACAACATTTTTAAGTTACTAATTGCTACAGTGATAAATGATATGGAGGGCAAGGAATCTCACTCTATATTACCCCGGGGCTCCATGTATGATGAAAACGGTTAAAGAAGCATGTGTTACTGACAGGACAGACTGCCTCACAAATTTCAGAGATGAATAAGAAGGACACTTATAGGTAAAACACACCCAATTACACAAACCAAGGACAAATAATTAACATAATTAGCAAAAGAATGATTGGTTAAACCCACAAGTTCTTTGTTTCACCACTACTTCATACTGTTTTTTCAAAATAAAAAAATCAATAGTTTATGGGTTGGATGAAAGATTTAAAGGAACACTAAAGGCAAACATGTTATACTTACCTCCACTGTGCAGCTCGTTTTGCACAGAGTGTCCCCGAATCCTGTCTTCTGGGGTCCCTCAGCGGCTGTCTCAGCTCCTCCTCGCAAAAGCTTTCCACCTTCTTGCGAGCAAGCTCCCATGGTGGAAAGCTTTTGCAGGCGCGCTCCTGTGATACAGTGGTGGGCATAGCCCCCGACTGTATCACTCGGCCCCGCCCCCAGCGCCGCGTCATCGGATGTGATTGACAGCAGCGCCAGCCAATGGCTGCGCTGCTATCAATCCGTCCAATCTAGCCAATCAACGGCCAGGCTGGGAACCAAAGAGGATCACGAGGATGCGCGTGGGACTTTCGAGGGGTGAGGTAAGTAAAACGGAGGTTCGGGGGGGGGGGGGGTGGTACTGTCGGATGTTTTTTCACCTTAATGCATAGGATGCATTAAGGTGAAAAAACATTTACCTTTACAACCCCTTTAAGTCCCGTATACACAATCACAATACTGCTTTTGGAGCGATCATGCGATAATCAGATCCTTAGTACAGAGCTTTCCAGAGCCGATCATGACTGTTCATCCGATATTATTGCATCTGACATGCACTAAAATATTTTTCGTACGATACCAGATCGTACGATTTTTGTTTAATCAGTACAGTTGTCGTCCGAAAATGCAATACAAATACACTACAACACATTACATCACTTCCGAATTTTTATTCTGTCATAGTAGAGTTTTCATGACTTTAGTAAACTCTTTAGGTTCGATCTGAAATTAGCATGCAAAAAAAACAAAAAACAGATGATCATTCGTCTGATAATCTCATTGTGCGTACCAGGCATAAGTGTGGTATAACACTTCTGGTAGTTGAATAGTAGAATGTCTGTAAAAGTCAATGAATCAAACCACAAAAAAACAGGAAGGAAAGGGGGACACAGGGTTTTCAAAGGGACAGTTCCCTAGCTTGGTAATGTCTTCCATATTCCTGCCCTACCTTTAGGAGGAAAAGCACTTCCTAGCAATGAAATTTAGGCACCCCACAATGCACTTTAGAGCTGCAGTCATGGATGCTTCCTGTCAATTTCGCAGCTCCAGAGCCCAAAACCTAAAACCAAGTGAGAGCTAAGCTGAGGACAAGGAGGACTGGCTGAGGGTAAGAAGGGCCATCCCCCCTAGGCTAGTATTAGGAAGATATGCTGGGATGGTGCCCCTAAATTCAGAGTCAGAGACTTTTATAGTTACCTGCTCCCTGTTCAGATCTGCGAACACAGCTTCTAGCATAAGGAGGTCTTCCACCATCAACCTTTTCTGCAGTTCTGAGATGTTATATGACTGCATACCTCCCAACCGTCCCGGATTTGCAGGGACCATCCCGGGATTTGAATTAAAACCCAGCATCCCACAAGTACGGTGCTAAATACCTGAGCTCAGTGCCAAAACAATTTCCAGCAATCCGCTCCACTAACCCTCCCAAAATGGGCATGCTAAAGCAGACACCTGACACGCCTACCCCGCATCTCTTGCCCCACATGCTCACCTTACCGGCAGTCTGTATAATCACTCACTGCAGACTGACTGAACCTGTCTTCTCATAGGGTCTGAAGATTTCATGTACAAAGGTCAAGAGGAGGACCCGGGGAGGAGGAACAACACAACGCATGAATCCGCGCTGATCTTAGGTATATGAATGAGGGGAGAACACAGTGACTAGAAAGAGGGAGAAAACAGTGACTAGGAGGGGGGAGTAGACAGTGACTAGGAAGGGGAGAACACAGTGGCCAGGAAAGAAGGGTAGGTCGCAGGTAACAAAGTTTCATGCAAGGAGTGACTTGGGCGGATATGTGCTTGGGGCGCTTTGGAAGGGCAGAGAACTTGAGCTATATGGGGGGCTAGATATTGAGTCTGACCTCCCCAACCCCCCCTTTCTAGCACAAGTCCTCCACCCAGCACATATCTTCCCACCCCCCACCCCCAAACAGATGCCATCTGCAATAGAGGGGGCAATCATGCCAACTGGGACCCCGGAACCCCACAAGAGATGCTGCCTGGGTGCCTGCACAAAGGCACTCCTTACAGGCAGGTTAGTGGAGCCACGTGCCAGAACTTGTTGGGTTGTGTTTGCCCCTAAGGAAACAGGATTCCCAGTCCTTACCTTCCTGAGAGGGAAACCAGGAGGTGGGCAGAACTAGGGTTGCACTGGTGGGCACAGGGATGGGGTTGCAATGTGGGCAGTACTAAAAAGGTGTCCCCACATTACAGATAGGGGGACTGCAGTCCTGCCTATCTGTGGTTATTCAGTAATATAATGAAAAGAGCGCACGTGTGAGAATCTGCTCCTGGGCTCATAAAATTAGTGGGCCCAAACATGGCTGCTACCCTCTCCTTTTTCCAACTGTATGTGTACATACATGACTAATGGATGTGCAGATTCCCGAGGCTCCGAATTTTTCCCAAAAAGCTACAAAAGAAACCCCCATCCTTACACTCTAAAATTGACCACTCGACACACACTCCTTTTTGGAGTCGAATGGCCATAGCAGCCATTTGTTTATTACAACAAACATAATACAATACAGAAATTATTCAGCATACAATTTGAATGCATATAATACATCTTGCATAAACCGTTACAACAAAACAAACTGAGATTTTAAACCATCCTGGTCTAGAGATCTTTGAAAGCCAATTATTTTCCTTAAATGGTTGTATCTGTACCCCATTAACCAAAAAAGGCCCCACACCGTGTATTACGCCAGCTCAGGGACAATTCCACTTTACCTCCTTCAGATACAACCACCTATCGGAAAAACAATTGTTCCCATTTGTCTGGTTAGTAAGGGAAGGGACACCCATACCTCCAGATGGGCCCAATCCCCCTAAACCTCCATTAATTTCTCAACACCGCCTTCAAAGACCCCATAGACCTCCCGCTGCTACGACTTGAGAACGCCAGAAAAACGAAAAATTCCCACCCATACCAATAGCCTAAAAACCCTGGGAACCCAAAAACACCAAAAAAGGCATGAAGAAATAAAACAAAAATCAGATCCAAAAAAAAAGGGGAGGGTGGGCGGGAAATTCGTTGTTTTCTCTTCTGCCACAAGCTCCGACTGAAGCTGGTGGCCTAAGAAACACCCCTTACACTACCCCCCTTAGCAACCTCCCCCAACACCTGACTGCCCTATCCCAAAACAACATGTCCCCAGCTAATCGGCAGAAAAGGAACTCCCCCTAAACCATACTGTACCTACTCCGCCTCACTGCCCCCCTTAGTCATGCCGGCCCTCCTCCTAGTTGCACTCTTGATCCGGGCCTTTCTTTACAATAACTACAGAATAAATCCCAATTTCTTATTCTTTCATGTCCCTTCAACGTCTAAGCTTCTCGCAGGCATATAAGGATTGCAAAATGTGAAATGCTAAATTTATGATCACATAATTTAATATTTTCAAAACAACTTTGAATCTGCCCCCTCGCCAGTCTCATTGTAGGAGGCACATAGAGCGTCTCCAAGACGAAACATAAGAGTTTAGCCTCAGCTCGGAAAAGAGAAGGAAAAAAAATTCTCCTGCTAGCTAGTAGAGCTTGAGAAACAGCTTCAGAATCCAAATGCATCAATTCTCTAAAAGAGCAAGCAAACATACTCAACGTAGAGCTAAATCTATTTATTTGAACAATAAAATAAAAAAAAGTACTCAGTTTGCTTCAACTTTCCTGCAAATAAACCTATTTCAGTGACAGCACACATGTTAGAGTCAAGCTGAAAATGTTTTTTTTTGTTTTGGATAGGGTGTGAAAATATTAGAACTCCTGTGTGGTTTACGCCGGGTCCTCATTAGAGCAATTTACCTTCACTTCCTGTCCTTCTTACAACAGTTACACCAAAATGTTTAGCAAAATTTAAAACGGGGACACAGACAGCAAGATGAATCTGACACGGGTTCTAGCCTTCCCCTACTCTACTAAATAAAAGCATTATTTTCTGCTTGTGTTCTCCCCACATCCCCCCATTAGCAGGACAGGAAGTGAGGGTAAATCTTTCTAATGGCTAGCAGGGTCCATTGGTAGCAGGGTCCTAACCCTTTCCCACTCTATCCAGAAAAGAAAAAAGAAAACGTTTTAAATCACTATGGGATTAAGTTTCTGTATTCTGCAAAAAACCTGGTTGATCCTGCTGCTCTCTGTCTCCCCCTTCTGTCCATGTCCTCACTGCAGTTGGGGATTTTGCAGTTGTAGTGGCAACTCTGCACATGCTCGGTTGTATTGTTTCCCTAAGCATTTTCTGGCAAGCCCATGTGGCTATACCGTTACACATGTGGGCGTATACACAGTGGTAAATGAAAGCCCTCTTCCTCCATGCCCACTAACCAGGGGC
Source organism: Rana temporaria (assembly GCF_905171775.1). Lineage (NCBI taxonomy): Eukaryota > Metazoa > Chordata > Amphibia > Anura > Ranidae > Rana > Rana temporaria. The sequence continues at coordinate 357,139,036 of NC_053491.1, read as the reverse complement.
AGGATATGACATCTTGATTGATGGAAGCTTCACCCCCCTGTTATTATAAGACACAGGTTGGAGGGGCGTGCATAGCCTGTGACTGGCAGAAATCCACCCACACCATGTCATTGCCAAAAAATATTATAGATTGATTTATTTTTACTCTGAATCCCAAAGGCTGTTTTTTTTTAACATGTGACCAGTAGCAGGGGATTACAAGCTCCTCCTGCCACTGCTTCTCTGAAGTAAGGCTGGGAAAGAGCTGGGTCATGTGACAGCTGTATACAGATTATCAAAGAAGGTACTTTTTTTAAATTAAAATAATTACAGTGCCATCACCACATACAGAAAGAGAACAGGTAATGTAAAATTAAACAGTACTGTATGTGTTTAATACATCATTAAATATATATATTTTTTAAAGCAAGCAATATGAGTACATGAGTTAGACCTGGTATCAGCCTCCAACAATCCCTAAACAGCAGGGCTGTAGTGTGAGAGGGAGAAGAAGCACAAAGAGCCAATCCAATCATGTGCTGACAAGAAGCATGCTAATAGGAGGAGAGATCAGTGTGACAGAAAGATGCGCAATTTACTGTGCTGCTTCTCCTTTCACTGTGATGTTGCAGGCTGGGACAGGACCACAATGACTTGGGCTCAGAGGAAGTGGCTTTAATGATGCTGGACATCAGAGGACATTTTGCCCTGGTTCACACTGGGTACGATTTGGAACGATTTGAGATGCGATTTGACATGTCAAATCGCATCTCAAATCGGCGGCAATTGTCGGCAATGGCACTGTCCTAATCAGTGCGACGCCGCATCTGCGATTTCAAAAAGTAGTTCCTGTACTACTTTTTGCGATTTCGGGCCGCGATTTACATTAAATTGCGGCCGAAATCGCGGCAAAATCGCAGCCGCGAAATCGCAGTAAAATCGCGCATTTTACCGCGATTTTAAATTCGCAGCAGTGTGAACCTAGGCTTAGCGTCAGAAATAGGTAAGGGTAAATCTCTGGATTGTTGGTGAATGTTGCAGCAATTTTTTTAAATTTTTTAATAGCTGTTAATTTTTATCTTGATGTCTTTTTTGACTCTACCATACATCATGATGTAGCCGATTTGCTCTTTCATGGACACAAACCTTGGACACAAGCAAATAAAATCTTGAATCTCATAAAACACTTGCAGAAATGCAGAGGCTACAAAAACTGTGACATCAGTATGAGAAATGAGGGGAATGGTTCTCAATGGGATTCGAATGCAAAGATAGCACAAAAAAAAAAAAATATAACCACTACCCACTCTACTACAGTTGTTCTTAGTTTGTGTCCCCATTGAAGAGATTTCCCAACACTTGAGAAGCCTCCACAATAGGAACTTAGACAACGGGTATTTAATTATTATTAGTGCTTTTTGGTGTGTAGCTAAAGCCTGTGTCACACAGCTAGTCCAGACTCTGCAGGTATCCATTCCAGACAATAATGTCAGAATCTGCCCAGGAGCCTGACCGGCAGCTTGCTCAGCCCAAGCAAGCCACTTCTGTCCCATGCACAGCCCAATGCTACAGTGAGCACCGGAGGAGCCGAGCAGAGAGCCAGTGACTGACAGTCACTGGCTCTCTGCTCACTGTAGACCAAGAACCGAGTGATCAGTGATCTTCGATTGCTCACTTCTCAGTGTAGAGCTAGCAGGGGACAGCTGCAGCATCGAAACAATGCTGCAGCCACCTAAGTGAGTACGAATGTTTGTTTTATTTTATTCCCATATATCTCTTTTAACTCAAGATGTATACCGTGCTTAAGCCTGAAGATAGTTCAGCTTTCTGTGGGTCTCCCCTAATCTCTGGTTGTTGTTTGCTTTTGTCTGCTGCTGGGGTGTGTCCCTGGCAATAAAGTGAGAATCTATTTATATCTTCCTGGCCAACCACTATGAGGATTATTGCCAGTGATGCAGGTTGGGAGATGCTAGAACTTAGGGGTGACCTTGGAAAGTCAGGCCCCGTACACACGTCCGAGAAACTCGACGGGCAAAACACATCGTTTTGCTCGTCGAGTTCCTTGTGAAGCCGCCGAGGATCTCAGCGAGCCAAGTTTCCTCATTGACTAACGAGGAAATAGAGAACATGTTCTCTATTTGGCCCGACGAGATCATCGTCGGTTTCCTCGGCTGAAAGTGTACAGACGACCGGGTTTCTCATCAGAATACGGCTCCGATCGAGTTTCTGGCTGAATTCTGCCGAGAAACTCGGTCGTGTGTACGGGGTCTAAGTCTTCCCACAGTGCCTCCTGCCTGAGGGAGGGATGAAGTGGTATGTGTGATACTCTTGGGCTTGCTACCTGAGGAATATATCCATGTAACTGAATTGAGGTCTGGGTTTACTGGCCGACAGTGGGGTACTGGTGAAAGCTGGGTAGCAACAAAAGGTTAGTGACCTCTCCCCAAGGAGTTGGTAGCTGAATCCCCCAGCGAAGCAATGCTAATGAAGCAAAGCTAAAGATTCATGTTTTGATAATGTGAACAGCACTGTGTGCTGTCCATTGTATCATTTGCATAGGCATTTGAGGGGTGTTTTTAACCCCTAACCCATGTTAAGGACACCAGCGGCCACCTGCTCCTTAAAGTGGTACTAAACCACTGACTGCTGAAAGTAAAAAAAAATGCTAGCAATTAAAAAATTGGGAAAAAATGGCGTGGGGTCCCCCCCAACAATCCATACCAGACCCTTATCTGAGCATGCAGCCTGGCAGGTTAGGGAACACCCCCCTTCCCCCACCTGAACTATACCAGGCCACATGCCCTCAACATGAGCGGGCTGACAGCTAATGACTCATCGGTTGTTAAGGACGTGGCGGTTCTTAACAACCTGGTTGTTTACTGGGTGTTAAGGATGCTGGCACCTGTCGGTTCCCTAAATATCGCATCCCGGGAGCACTAATTATTTTACTGCATGCATTTTTTTTTTTTGGGGTAATTGACTTTCACTACTGTTTTATACTGTATCTACCAAGCATTTTTGGTATATGCAGTAAATACTGCATAAAGCAGTAGTGAATTGACATTTTCAGGATTGCATGCGGTATCTGGGAAAACACCTAAATACCGCATGCGATCTGGTTCGGTAAATGTCCCATTGTGGACTATTAACAGTGGAGAGACAAAGCAATAATAGCCTAACCACACTGATAGATATTGAATGAACATATTGCATTTGAACACATATTTTATCAGCACTTTTTTGCCGTTTCTGCATAGACAACACGCAAACACTTATTATTTCAGTATGACATTTAGAATTTTTTTCTAAGATCGATAAACCATTCCCCATCAGACAAGTTACAGTTTTTAGTCCATGATTGTCTCCCGATAATTAAACAAGCGCTCAGTAATTATGCAAAGAGCGTAACGCAGAGATCTAATTTAGCCCAGTGTGGATTATCTTGTACCATTCTTATTAGATTTAATCGGACCACTTCATAAATCATGACATTCACCTAGGAGGCAGAGAGTAATAGGACTTTTCTGTACTTTCAGCAGATGAACCAGACGCAAAGGAGAGCAACTGAACAATGGAAGAGAAGCAGCATCTGGACAAGATCAATGTTTAAACTGATCATCCTCAAGACATAAAATAATGTTAAAACCTTATTATTATTATAACGCTGGCCTCTAAAAAGGCAGTTGTAGCCTTTTTTTTATGTTTTTCTAGGTATACGTGAAAACCGTAAATAGCTTTATAAATGTGTGTTAAAGTAGCATAAAAAATGTTTCATGTTAAAGTGGAGGTTCACCCAAAAACTCAATTTTTAACGTTAAATTGAGGCTCATTTTGTCAAGGGGAATCAGGTTTTTTTTTTTTAAATCGAAGCAGTACTTACCGTTTTAGAGAGCGATCTTCTCCGCCGCTTCCGGGTATGGGCTGCGGGACTGGGTGTTCCTATTTGATTGACAGGCTTCCGACGGTCGCATACATCGCGTCACGATTTTCCGAAAGTAGCCGAACGTCGGTGCGCAGGCGCCGTATAGAGCCGCACCGGCATTCGGCTACTTTCGGCTACTCGTGACGCGATGTATGCGACCGTCGGAAGCCTGTCAATCAAATAGGAACGCCCAATCCCGAAGACCATAACCGGAAGCGGCGGAGAAGATCTATCTCTAAAACGGTAAGTACTGCTTCGATTTAAAAAAAAACACCCTCTGCCCCTAGACAAAATGAGCCTCAATCTAATGTTAAAAATAGTTTTTTCGGGTGAACTCCCGCTTTAAGTGCATGCATGGTCAGTAATGTATAACACAAAGTACATATTTCATCCTCCAGAGATCATAGTGCTCCCTCTGACAATCCCTTTATCTGTCTTAGGCCCCTTTCACACGGTCAGTTTTGACGGCGGACCTGAACGGCCGCTCCATGCATCCCTATGGAGCATCAGATTTCAGCAGAGACATGTCCGCTGACATCTGACCTGATCAAATCCGCTAAAAACAGACGTATGGGGTCACGTCCCCATCCATCTATGGCGGATCAGATCGGGTAAGATCTGATGAAAACGGACATGCTGTCCGTTTTCATCAGATCGCTCCATAGGAGACAGCGGCGCCCGACAAGCCCCTCCCCGCTCAGTGAGCAGAGAGGAGCTTGTCATCCGTCGGCTCAGCGGAGATCTGCGGACAGATCTCCTGCTGAGCTGGCGGGAGCAGGCGGACGCCTGTGTGAAGGGAGCCTTACTCTTCAGGCAGGTGGCGCTATGTTTTTCGGGCATCATCCAAGGGCAGCATCTACATCCTGAACAGAGATGCTGGCTCAGAGATGACACCATCATGTAAACCCTGGTGCCTGCTAAGTCCTTGACCATACCTCCCAACATTTTGAGATAGGAATGTGGGACACCTACTAACAAACATATGTAGGCATAGGACACGCCCCCGCCACACCCCCTTAAAGGAGAATTAACCCAAAAAAGGTAGATTAAATCCACAAGGGCTTTTTTTTTACCACTACTATTCCTTTATATTATCTTTTAAAATGTACACGTGCAGCAATTTAGAAATTGGATGACAATTTTAGCACTGGGAAACACCTTTTGAAAGATAAAAAGTGCATTTTATATACAACTATATAGATCAGGCCAAAATGAGGGACAAATGGGGAGGAATGAGGGACAGAGGGACATTGCTCTAAATCAGGGACAGTCCCTGGAAATCAGGGACAGTTGGGAGCTATGTCCTTGACTGTGTTCACAAATATATGAAACAGATTAGCTCCTTACTGCAGCCTCTCACTTTGTCATTTGCTACAAAGTTATGATGAACATTCTAATTACTGGTGGAAATAAATTAAAGGAAATGCTTCATTCTGTCTGCAGCAGACTGAGGTCGTCATCTCAGCCAGGGCAAAGGCACCAGACTAGATCTCAACAACTGCTTTTTAACCACTTGTGGACCCCTCACTGTACATATACTGCTGCAGGGCGTGATCTGGCACGTCTGGGGCGCACGCTCGCGCCGCTGGCGACCTGCTCCCGCTATGATCACACACAGAGGGAGCCCAGCGACGGGAATCACAGACTTAATGTCCCTTGGCACTTTTTCTTACTATTTTACTAATTTTGTGTAAAAACAAATGTGTGGTCAATAACTGTGCAATGTAAAGTAATTTCTTTCCTTCTGTTACCTATAGGCACAAGCCTAGTGTGCTTAATGATAAAATTGACCCTGAAAGTATGTAATATTATACAGTAGGTGTATATGGCACAGACATATTTGCTGACTATATATGCATGCTTGATTTCCTTCTTGGTATCTCCGCAAAATGGTTCTGCTTTGAAGATCTTGGTTTCTTACTGAAGACATCAGACTCTGCATTCTCTAATGACATGGAACAACCAAAGTGCTTTACACCCTTCAGCACAGAGAATGATGACCTTGACAGATTATGGTAACTTAAAACGTAACTACACTGCATCTGAGCACCACAAACCAAAAATGCTATTTAACCCCTTCCTGTCCGCGCTATAGCTGAAAGACGGCTACAGAGCAGGCTTAGTTTGCCAGGAGGGCGTCCATTACAGATTAGGGTAAGGGGCCAATCACAACCGCCCTTTGCCATGTGATAAGCTGTGTCCAATAACAGCTAATTACAAGATGGAAACACAAGCTGGTTATCTGCTTTTCTTGGCTCACCCTGGCAGCGCGAGGAGAGAAGAAAAAAGCCGATACAAGTGGCTTATGCTTAAAGGGGTTGTAAAGGTACCATTTTTTTTTCCTAAATAGCTTCCTTTACCTTAGTGCAGTCCTCCTTCACTTACCTCATCCTTCGATTTTGCTTTTAAATGTCCTTATTTCTTCTGAGAAATCCTCACTTCCTGTTCTTCTGTCTGTAACTACACACAATAATGCAAGGCTTTCTCCCTGGTGTGGAGTGTCATGCTTGCCCCCTCCCTTGGGCTACAGGAGAGTCAAGATGCTCTCTACATTGCAGATAGAGAAAGGAGCTGTGTGTTATCGGGCATCCTGACTCTCCTGTAGTCCAAGGGAGGGGACGAGCACAACACTCTACACCAGGGAGAAAGCTTTGCATTACTGTGTGGAGTTACAAACAGAAGAACAGGAAGTGAGGATCTCTCAGAAGAAATAAGGACATTTAAAAGCAAAATCGAAGGATAAGGTAAGTGAAGGAGGACTGCACTGAGGTAAAGGAAGCTATTTAGGAAAATCATTTTTTAACTTTACAACCCCTTTAAGGGACATGGGCACTGATAATCAGGGCAGTGATTATCAGTGTCCTGATTATCAGTGCAGTTCCACCAGTGCCCATCAATGCTGCCAATTAGTGCCCACCAGTGATGCCAATCAGTGCTCATCAGTGCTACCTATCAGTACCCATCAGTGCTGCCAATCAATGCCCATTAGTGTCAGGGGTCCCTTTCATCACACTGAGCCTAGGTTCACACTATAGCGATGAGTGAAACACCCTAGCAATCCGATTCTAGTACAGGTAAAAAAAAAAGTCCCTGCACTTTTTTTGTGCGAATCCAATGCGAGTTCAGCCATACAACTAAACTCGCATTGCACAGACATCACATGTGACATCGCGGGTGCGGGTATCAATCACATGTGATGTCTGTGTTCACTACAGTGTGAACCCGGGCTCACACCTCTTTGCACAATTCCTGCAACTGATTTTTTCTGTGCATGAAACAGAGTCTTGAAAATATTATACAGCATACTGGTAAAATCCAACCTATTTTATTTTCCAAGTATGCTTCAAAAAACAACCCAAATCCACAGTTGATGGAACATTTACAATAGTTCCCTTGAACGCCTCCTTTTACACTGTAGGTAAATAATTTCCTTCCTACAACATACTGTACATGAACCGGTAGGCAGCACAGTCAAGAATGTAAGGGGCAGATCCATATAGATCTGCACCGGCGCAGCGTATCTGAGATAGGCTACGCCGCCGTAACTTACCTGGCTTTGTTTCGAAAACCAGAAAGAATTTGCGCCATAAGTTACGGCGGCGTAGTGTATCTCTCGCGGCGTAACGGCGCGGAATTCAAATGCGGCGAGTAGGGGGCGTGTTTGATTTAAATGAAGTGCGTCCCCGCGCCGAACGAACTGCGCATGCGCCGTTCCTAAATTTCCCGCCGTGCATTGCGCTAAATGACGTCGCAAGGACGTCATTGGTTTTGACGTGAACGTAAATGGCGTCCAGCCCCATTCACAGACGACTTACACAAACGAAATAACATTTTTAAAATTTGACGCGGGAACGACGGCCATACTTAACATTGCGTACGCCTCCAGATAGCAGCTTTAACTATACGCCGAAAAAAGCCGAACGGAAACGACGTAAAAGAATGCGACGGCCGGTCGTACGTTCGTGGTTCGTCGGAAATAGCTAATTTGCATACTCGACACGGAATATGACGGGAACGCCACCCAGCGGACGCCGAAGAATTGCATCTAAGATCCGAAGGCGTACGAAGACGTACGCCTGTCGGATCTAACCCAGATGGCGTTGTATCTTGTTTTGAGGATTCAAAACAAAGATACGACGCGGGAAATTTGAAATTACGCCGGCGTATCAGTAGATACGCCGGCGTACTTTCTTTGTGGATCTGCCCCTAAGTGCATAAACTGTGTCACACAAGTAGATAGCTCCCACCTTTACATTTTTGGTAGCTAAATCATTTCCTTCCTACTACACACATTGTACTGGTAGGTAGCATAGAGAGGAACGTGTGTATAATGCGTCACAGAAGAAGATGGCACAATAGGCTGCAAAGCAGTTTGTGAAGGTCATTGAAACTCATTATTATGTGGGAGTATGGTTGCTCCACCATCATGTATAATGCAGAACTTTCTGCCGGATGGTTGAGAGATTCATTGAAACCTACAAGATTCGAAATCTTCATATTTGCAAAACACTCAGCATAGCTCCATATGTAATCATTTGTCAGCCAGGCTTATTTCTTATGAGTGATACGTAAAGAGCTAATATACAACAGAAGAGCGCAAACCAACAGGGGTTAGCTATACTGGCAAAAAAATGAATTAGTAACAGTTTAGCCTCAGGCCATTTAAAACGTATTGTGAGCACATGATAGTTACTTAAAGATATGCTGAAATTAATTACACAGAATAGAAGAGTGACCTTCATCTTCTTTTCGTTACTTATCTTTAATACCAAGGACACAAGAGATTTACTTTTTTAGGGGGAAAAACGTTTTCTGATTCCATTACTAACTCAAATGTTGAAAGAACCCATATTCATAGCATGCTGAAGGCAAAAATGCTTTCTTCCTATTTATTATGGCCCGTACACACCATCACTTTATGTGATGAAAAAAAAACGACATTTTCTGTGAACTAAAAAACGACGTTTTTGAAACTTCAATTTTCAAAGACGAAGTTGCCTACACACCATCGTTTTTCTCACAATGTTCTAGCAAAGCGAGGTTACGTTCTCACCACGTTTTTCCATTGAAGCTCGCTTCATAAGTAGCTTCTGGGCATGCGCGGATGAAAAAACGTCGTTTTAAACGACGTTTTTGCTACACACGGTCAATTTCTGTGAAGTAAAAGTTGACGTTTTGAAAAACGACACATAAAATTGAAGCATGCTTCAATTTTTTTTGGTCGTTTTTTAGAAGACATAAAACGACGTTTTCCCCCACACACGGTCAATTAAAGTGACGTTTTTAAAAACGTCATTTTTTTTCATCACATAAAACGACCGTGTGTACGCGGCATTAGGGTCAACTGTGCCTAACATAAATTTTTCATGATGACCCAATGATCAGATTTCCTTGCAGCAGTTGGCTTTGACACCCTCTTCCACAAGATAATGAAACGGTCGCTGCCAATTGGCTGGACCTTTAATTTTGGTAGGTGCCATGAGGCTGATTCACTTACTAGGTTGTATATATCTTAAAAACCTATAGGTAGATTCACAAAGAGTTAGGCCGGCTTACCAGTGGATAAGCCGACCTAACTCAGAATCTATGCCGCCGTATGTTTAAGCGTATGCTCAAACAGAGATACGCTTAAACAAAGCTAAGATAGGACGGCTTGCGCCGTTCTATCTTAGCTTGCAATTTTTCGGATGGCCGCTAGGTGGCGTTTCCATTGCGGCCGGCGTAGATTATGTAAATGAGCTTGTACGCCAATTCCCAAACGTACGCCAGCCCGCCGCAGTCGAATTAATTCGTTTCCGTAAGGCCTTAGGCGGCCTAAAGTTATTCCACCTATGAGGTGGAATAACAATGTTAAAGTATGGACGCCGTTCCCGCCGCGAGGTTAGATTTTTTTACGTTGTTTGCGTAAGTCGTCCGCGAATCGGGAGTTACGTCGTTTACGTCCACGTCGAAATCAATAGGCCCGTACGGCGTACGGCGTACTGGGAAATGTAGGCGCCCGGCGCATGCACAGTAGCAAAAAACGTCAAAAAACTTGAGGTCAAGCCTCATTTCCATACAACACGCCCCCCTCCAACCAATTTGAATTAGGCGCCCTTACGCTACGCCGCCGTAGATTAGCAGGTAAGTAGATTGAAAATCACTACTAGCCTAGCTAATTTACGGCTGTGTAGCCTAAACAGGCTAGGCTACGCCGCCCTAAAGTTATTCCTATGTACCTGAATCTACCTACTAATGGTCAGACTTCCTTGTACTAGTTGGTGTTGTAACCCACTCCCCGAAGGTCATAATGAAGGTGTCACTACATCCTAGTTAGGCTTTCTGGCTTGATAAATGACATTACTTTGATTCAAAAGCATTTAATAGATCTTGAAGATCCAGTTGTAGGATATCCTTGCAGTAGCTGGTGCTGTCACCCCCTCCCTCAATGCTGTTATAAAGAAATCAAAGCCTCTTGTTGGCTTTCCCGATTTATTTGAGCTCATTCAACATTACCAAGGATACTTTTGAGAACTGTAAAACCATAATTTATACTTTAAAAGGCAAAAAAAAATTAATTTTTATTTTTACATAGAGCATGGATTAACCACTTCCGGACTGCCCTAATGCACATTTACTGCTACACTGCAGCCCTCCTGTGCAGCATCTCGTATTGACAAAGCCAATTTATTTGTGTCCCACACACTCCCTCCCGTAGACACTGCAGCTAACAGTGGGAAGGGTTTTCGCAACACAGGCATTGCTAATAATCCAGAAAGCAGTGGCCAGGACTAGGTGTGGCCAGGTGCTGATTAACAGGCTACAGGCTTGTAAATATCAGTGACAATGTGATTGCCACACCCCCTGCAACATTTAATCATCCAACTGTAGTGGAAGCAGGAACAGCCCGCCAGAAAGTGGCAACTGTGCTCTGAATTCAGGAGCAGTGCAGCATTGTCACCATACCATCACAGGAAGGTATTAGGTAGACTTAATTGGCAGTATTACAAGTATTTTTGTGACTTTTAATTTAAAATAGGGCAACACTCCTACTAAACAAATGTATAAATCATCAAAAAAAAAACTATGGGCCAGATTCACAAAAGAGATACGACGGCGTATCTCCTGATACGCCGTCGTATCTCTGTTTCTAACTATGCGACTGATTCATAGAATCAGTTACGCATAGATAGGCAGAAGATCCGACAGGTGTAATGGACTTACACTGTCGGATCTTAGGATGCAATACCACAGCCGCCGCTGGGGGGAGTTCGCGTCGTAAACCAGCATCGGGTATGCAAATTAGGAGTTACGGCGATCCACAAAGCTTTTTCCCGTTGTTACGTCGTCGCGAGTGTTAGATTTCCGTTGCGAAGATAGTGCACCTTTAACATGGTGTAAAAGTACTCCATGTTAAAGTATGCCTGTCTTTCCCGCGTCGCTTTTGAATTATTTTATAATTTTTTAATTTTCCCGGCGTAACTCTTTTTTCACGTCGCGATTCACAAAACGTCGGCGCGTCGTAATTTCGCGCAAAGCACGTCGGGAAATTTGCGACGGGAGCATGCGCAGTACGTCCGGCGCGGGAGCGCGCCCGCTCTACGTGAATCTCTCCCAAAATGCTCAAATATTCACTGCGTATATAAATTTCAAATTCACAATCATATATATATATAAGTGTACATTCAAATTAATACTTTTTCTGGCAATAAATCTTGTTTAGTGCCAGAAAAAAAAAAAAATATATATATATATATATATATATATATATATATATTTACACATATAATGGTATTGGAGAGATTATACCCATGTGGTAGGTGGTTTCCAATGAGTTGTGTCAGTCAAAACTGTATTTTAGGGTATGTCAGCCCACTTTTATTAAATAAAATGGAAAGTTCACAAACACATCAGTTGGCCACTCAGCGGTTCTTCTACATGAATATGAACAGTCAAACAAAAATACAGAGTGGCTGTCTGTTTTGGGTCATTGTCATGCTGGAATACCCATCCATAATCCATTTTCAATTCCCTGGCTGAGGGAAGGAGGGACTCGGCCAAGATTTGATGGCAAATGACCCTGTCCCCTTAGCAGAAAAACACCCCCAAAGCATAATGTTGGATGGTGTTCTTGGGGGTCATAGGCAGCATTTCTCCTCCTCCAAACATGGCGAGTTGAGTTGATGACAAAGAGCTTGATTTTGGTCTCATCTGACCACAACACTTTCACCCAGTTCTCCTCTGAATCATTCAGATGTTCATTAGCAAACTTCAGACGAGCCTGTACATGTGCTTTCTTGAGCAGGGGGACCATGCAGGCGCTGCAGGATTTCAGTTCTTCACAGCTGTTAACAGTTGTTTTGATGACTATGGTGCCAGCTGCATTGAGATCATTGACAAGATTCTCCCGTGTAGTTCTCGGCTGATTCCTCACCGTTCTTATGATCATTGAAACTCCACAAGGAGAGATCTTGCATGGAGCCCCAGACTGAGGAAAATTGACAGTTATTTTATGTTTCTTCCATTTGAAAATAATCTCACCAACTGTTGTCACCCTCTCACCAAGCTGCTTGGCGATGGTCTTGTAGCCCATTCCAGCCTTGTGTAGGTCTACAATCCTGTCCCTGACATCCTTGGACAGCTCTTTGGTCTTGGCCATGGTGGAGAGATTGGAATCTGATTAATTGATTGCTTCTGTGGACATGTATCTTTTATACAGGTAACAAGCTGAGATTAGGAGCACTCCCTTTAAGAGAGTCCTCGTAATCTTAGCTTTTTTCCTGTATAGAGGACACCTGGGAGCCAGAAATCTTGCTGATTGATAGGGGATTAAATATTTATTTCACACATTAAAATGCAGATTAATTTATAACTTTTTTGAAATGCGTTTTTCTGGATATTTTTGTTGTTATTCTGTCTTTCACTGTTAAAATAAACCTACTATTAAAATTATAGACTGATCATTTCTTTGTCAGTGGGCAAACGTACATAATCAGCAGGGGATCAAATACTTTTTTCCGTTACTGTAAGTATATACACTATATTCTTTACAGGTAAAAACATTTTTTAGTTTAGAGTTACAGGCAGGGGGCCAGATCCACATACATGTAAAACGGCACAGCGTATCAGAGATACACTACGCCGCCGTACCTTACCTGGCGCATTTTCAAATCCTCAGAGAGTTTGTGCCGTAAGTTACGGCGGCGTAGTGTATTTCTGGCAGTGTATTTCAAATTGGGCAGGTTGGGGGCGGTTTCATTTAAATGAAGCGCGTCCCCGCGCCGAATGAAATGCGCATGCGTCGTTCCTAAATTTCCCGCCGTGCATTGCGCTAAATGACGTCGCAACGACGTCATTTTTTGAACTTAGACGTGAGTTACGTCCATCCCTATTCACAGACGACTTACGCAAAAAAAAAAAAAATTCAAATTTCATACTTAACATGGCAATTCTATGTATACGCCGAAAAATACCAGCTTTAACTATACGCCGGAAAAAGCCTACTACAGGCGGCGTTCGAAAATGTGACGGCCGCTCGTACGTTCGTGGATCGTCGTAAATCGCTAATTTGCATACCCGACACGGAAAACGCCACCCAGCGGACGCCGAAGTATTGCATCTTAGATCCGAAGGCGTACGAAGACGTACACCTGTCGGATCTAACACAGAAGCCGTCGTATCTTGTTTTGAGGATTCAGAACAACGATACGACGCGGGAAATTTGAAAGTACACCGGCGTATCAGTAGATACGCCGGCGTACTTCGTCTGTGGATCTGGCCCAGGATCTCATCATTGCATTCTAATTTCCCTCCTGCCGAGGTAATAAGCACAAACACAAGATTGAAGCCTCGTACACACGGCCGAGGAACTCGACGTGCCAAACACATCGAGTTCCTCGGCCAGTTCAGCACTGAAGCCGCCGAGGAGCTCGGCGGGACGAGAGCTCCCATAGAACAACGAGGAAATAGAGAACATGTTCTCTATTTCCTCGCCGAGCTCCTCGTCGGCTTCCTCGGCCGAAAGTGTACACACGACCAGTTTCCTCGGCAGAATTCAGCCAGAAACTCGGTCGGAAGCTGAATTCTGCCGAGGAAACTGGTCGTGTGTACGAGGCCTCAGTGTGAAAATTACAGATCCTTCTCACCCACAACAGCTGCACACCTCTATGTTATAAAAAGGCTTTTCCACGTTTCTGAAATGCCAACATATAACACTCCTCGTCCAGTCTGACAATCCCTCTTATCCCTGACGTACCTTAGGCATCACTGCACCAGTTCATTTTTGGCATGCTGACTACCCATTTTAAATCTGACGTTTAATTTTTGTAAGAGCTTGTTCCCAGTGTATGGCACAAGTTAATAGATGGCACACAAACATATGTGATGTTTGGCCGATATCCCAGGAAGGGTAGGCTGCATCTGTCACTTTATGCTGGAATAAGCAGTGGTTTATGTCCTTGAACACAAATGATGCTGCTGGGCCAGAAAAGCCTTCTATGCATGGAAGGCAGTGGTGGGCAGTCAGTTTGATCTTGGGGCCCCCCAACGTCTTTTAATTGCAGCATATGAAATCATTTCTAATTTTATTTCTCCTATTTATACAGTTCTGGCATACACAGAACTGCCGCCCAGTGGATGTTTCCCGCACCATACTCCACAAACTCTAAAGACCTCAATGTGGTGAAATCCCAGAGGAGCAGCAGATTCTGAGATGCAGCTGGCACCAAGCATTATTCAGTGGCCCAAATAGCTTAGATCATATACTGTCTGCATTCTAATGATGGGTTAAACAGAAAATAAAACTCTTGCCCATGTCTAAATGCTTTATTGTATTGAAGCAATGATGGCACACATAGCGCAAAGGCAGCACAAAGGGGCTTAGTGCTTGGCACTCCTTCCTTTCAACACTAGCGTTCAAATTCCAACTAGGAAAGTACATGCAAGGAGTTTGCATGTTCTTGTGCTTACATGGGTTTCCTTCCACACTCCAAAGACAGGCTGGTAGGTTAATTGGCTCCTGGTCTAATGCTTGTGTATGCATGTGTGTGAGATAGGGACCTTAGACTGTAAGCTCTTTAACTACTTCCAGTCCGGGCCTTTTCTGGCACCTTTTGTTCACATGTAACAATCAGTATTTTTTGCTAAAAAAAGAAATTACCTTTTTTTAAAGCAGAGGCCCTAGAGAATAAATTGGTGGGTTTTGCAATTTTTTATGACAGCGGTTTTTCAAATGCAATTTTTTTCTGAAAAATACTTTTTTTGGAATTGTAATACAATAAAACACAATACATAACCCAATTTTTGTAAAATATAAAGGATGAAGTTACGCTGAGTAAATAGATACCAAACATGTCTCACTTTAAAATTGCGTACGACCGTGCAGCGGCAACAAATGACTTTAATTTTACAATCCATAGACAACTTTTTAAAAGCCTTCACAGATTACCACTTTAGAACTACAGAGGATGTCTGGTTCTGGAATTACTACCCATGATCTGTCATTCACGATGATACCTCACATGTGTGGGATGATTGTGCGTGTATGGGACCAAAGACAAAGTGTGCGTTCGCTTTTGTGCACAAGCATGGGAGGACGGAGACACTTATAAAATTTTTTTTTTATAATAACATGTAATTAATAAAAAAATATATTTTTACACTCTTGCTTTATTTATTTGTATTAATTGATCATTTGATCATGCTGTCACAAGAAATGTAAACATGATGGTAACAGCAATAGGCACGTGACAGGTCCTCCTTATAGAGAGATCTGGGTCACTCGGGTCTCCCGGTTCAACGGAAGAGTCCGAGAGAGCAGCGGAAGCCGGAGGGGGGGGGGGGGGGGGGTTATGAGGGGGCAAAATAATACAAGCAATAATAAGAAGCAGCGGCTCAGCTGTGAGATATTTTCCACAGACCAGATCATAAAATGTTAAAAAAGTGGCACGCAACAGTGATGATCAAAGAATCAAACCAAGTAACATACGGCAGGGTTTGACAAATTTGCTTGGAATATAGGAGCCAGCTAAAAAAGTTAGGAGCCAGAAAACGCACCCCGTCCCGACGAGCTTGCGCGCAGAAGCAAACACATACGTGAGCAGCGCCCGCATATGTAAACGGTGTTCAAACCACACATGTGAGGTATCGCCACGATTGGTAGAGCGAGAGCAATAATTCTAGCCCTAGACCTCCTCTAACTCAAAACATGCAACCTGTAGATTTTTTTAAACGTCGCCTATGAAGAAGTAAAAGTTTGTCGGCATTCCACGAGCGGACGCAATTTTGAAGCGTGACATGTTGGGTATGAATTTACTCGGCGTAACATTATCTTTCATAATATTAAAAAAAATGGGGATAACTTTACTGTTGTCTTATTTTTTAATTAAAAAAAGTGTAATTTTTTCCCAAAAAAGTGCGCTTGTAAGACCGCTGCACAAATATGGCGTGACAGAAAGTATTGCAACGATCGCCATTTTATTCTCTAGGGTGTTAGGATAAAAAATATATATAATGTTTGGGGGTTCTAATTAGAGGGAAGAAGATGGCAATGAAAATAGTAAAAAAAAGACATTAGAATTGCTGTTTAACTTGTAATGCTTAACTTGTAATACCAACGGCCACCACCAGATGGCGCCAGCTCACACAAGGAAGAGCTGGGGACTTTTTTTTTTTTTTTTTCCACCTTCCAAGCCAAGTCGCCAGGATGCTATTTCTAGTCGCCATGGCGACCTGGCGACCGGGATTTGTCGAGTCCTGACATACGGTATTACAGGGACAACATGAATGCCGTATAATCAATTGTGTAACACCTGTATACAAAAAAAAACAATTTTGAATAAAAATTTTAAGTAATCCTCTTCAGAAGTGTTCAGATGAGAGCAGTGAATATCCAATAACTATTCAGATCTCCAAATCGTGACACCATCACCTTAGTAAATATGCAGGCTTACCAAATGTAGTGGATCCTCTAATCAAAGACAGCTGAGATGAGCATGTATCCAAACTCACTGGCCAAGGTAGTCCCAAGACTATCCCACAAAATTCACTCAGAGGTAAGGCTATGGGCTGTACTTCTCATCACAATGGCATCCAAGTAAGGTCGCAATCAACATGAAAGGAGAAGCTCCACATAGTGTAAATAATTATAATTGTTTTATTAAAAATATAGATTGCACTTATATTTCAAAAGTAGCCTAAAACGCATTGTAAAATTGCCGGCTGGCTAATAACACAGAAACGTCCCACATGTGCCCCAGTTGACGTCGCGTGTGATAAAACACGTACGTCGAAGCAGAGTGCTGACGTCATCGCGTGTTCCAGGAAGTGCGGAACCGATACCTATTTTTAGTGACATGTGTTTTTTTTTCTTTCACGCCAGTTCCCTGATATATATATCATATAGATTGTTTTTTGTACATAGTTTAGGTGCGTTTAGGAGAGTTTTGCATTTTTTTCTGCCAGAAAGCTCCAATAAGAAATGCAAACCAGAAGGTTTTTTTTTTCCTGCCTCCTATGCGTTGAGCTTAAAAATATGCCTCTTATCATCCTAATGTGCACGGACACTTAGGCGCCGTACACACGTCCGAGAAACTCGACGGGCAAAACACATCGTTTTGCTCCTCGAGTTCCTTGTGAAGCCGCCGAGGATCTCGGCGAGCCAAGTTTCCTCATTGACTAACGAGGAAATAGAGAACATGTTCTCTATTTGGCTCGACGAGTTCCCTGTCGGTTTCCTCGGCCAAAAGTGTACACACGACCGGGTTTCTCGGCAGAATACGGCTCCGATCGAGTTTCTGGCTGAATTCTGCCGAGAAACTCGGTTGTGTGTACGGGGCCTCAGGGTAACATTGAGCTGCTTCTACAGGCAGAACACAAAACTCCTGTAGAAGAAGCGATTTTCAAGCAAAGGGAAAATCTACCCTCTATCAATCTTCAGCAGTTTATCCCCAGTGCATGAGACTACAGGTGGAAGGCACATGCGCACTGTCCAGTCTGCTACCGGCAGCCTGTAAAATGTTATAGGAGGCTGACAGCTGCTGCACCTAGGGGCATTTGTCCCTGGGTCCATACTACCCTAAATGTTAGTACCACTCGGTGCACCGTCCAGCCAAAGCAGCTGTCGGCCTCCCACAGAGCTTACAGGCTGCCGGCAGTGGGGCTAAACACGCACACCTGAATGCCATAGTCTCATGCACTGAAACTAAATGCCCTATGTGCATGAGGCCTATATAGCAAGTGAACTAATTTCCTGAATCAACAGTTGTATGGCCAATTTTACTATTTTTGAAGCTCCTAGGTATGTGTCCTTACATTCTCTTTTACACCTTGCCTGCATTATTTAGTGTCTGCAGATGTCTATATATTTTTCTGGCACGGTTCTATTTTATTTTTTTGTAAGATTCAGAGCAGATTTAAATGTTAATTCAACAAGAGTATCATCTTATAACATTGCATGAGGTTTGAAAGCTGTCAGTCAACGTGTGAGTCATTGCTGCAGGCAGAGACGTCTTCCAATCTCCCCCACACACCTCCTCTCACTTCATTCTTCTCACTGTCTACCTCAGTGTTCCTTCTGTACAACTTCCAGTCAGTGTTGCCAACCGTCAGTATTTTTACTGGCAGCCAATAAAAAACAGGGAATTTTCTCCTGCCAGTAATAGGAAAAAGTTGCCAGTGAAAAAAGATGTCTGTGACGCTTGGCTAGGTCCGGAGCTGGAAGAGACCATCGGAATGCCTGCTGCAGTGTGTTTGGGTGGCTCTGGCGGAAGCGGTGCCTGAGCATGTCCTGTGATGTCATGGTGCAAGGGAGCCAAGCAGAGTGGCCAGAGCCTCCTGTGTGGGTCGGGAGCAAGGCGGGCCGGGAGCGGCACTGTCAGTGCTGTTTAGACTGGAGTGTACTGGAGGGATCACCTGACGTGGAGAGTGACTGTCACTGTGACTTAGAAGGGGATGTGTCATGTAGGTGATCTGTGCTGCTGTACACTGCTGTCATTGTCACTGAGAGAGTCAGTTTCATATGTGTGTGCCTGAACCAATCAAATTTCTTACCCTCCTAAGTCCTGTCCCTAAGATACTTGCTTACTATATCGAAAATAAAATAAGAAATATGTTTTTTTGCATTATTATGAAATTAAATCATATTGCTTATTACATATTGTATTTGTTTGTAGCCGAAATACTGAAATTTGCACTTAAAACGGTAATTTTTTTTATGTTTGGAAATGCCAGTAAAAACTTGGCTGTAACAGTAAATTTTGAGTGGTTTGTCAGTAAATTTCAGTCTGTTAGGTTGGCAACACTGCAATAAAAACTGCTGCCTGCCCTTTCCACATATGCATACTAAGTAAAGGTGATTTAAAGCAATGTCACTAACTTTTAGTATGCTGTTATGATAATTGTAAATTAAAGGGCCAATCCACCCGACTGTGATATGCGAGGTATAGGTGAAGCTTGCTGTCAACGAGATTTCCCTGCCATGTTGTCATAAATGTAACCTCCTCCGCTCAGGTGTGATAAAAGAATTAGCTTCTTGGCTACATGTGTAGTGCACAGCCATCTTGCTGTCCTCTCAGGATTGAGGGTATAGGCAAACTACAAAACTGCAAAAGAGAGGGTGCACTGACCTAGTGCATTACCATAACTAAATTTTTTTAAAGCAATAAATAACAAGTGAATACTCACAAACTCATGTCATGCATAGGCATATCTAGACAAACTGATGAGACCTCCAAATTCACCACACTCCGCTGATGGCATGGGAAGACCTTATAGTGTCCAAGCACAACTGACGCGTTTCAAAGGCCAAGCCCTCTTCTTCAGAGAACTAGCTCTATTGTACCGATCTCTAGCCCTTCAGCGAACAAACTGCCTCCTGCTACAGCCAAATATTTAAAATTTTGAGTAGGGCTGGGGAAAAAAATGTATTGGATTTAAAAAGTTGGTATGTCAAATCGATTAATATTTAAAAAAAAAATATTTTTTTGATTTTTTTTTCCAGGACCGGCGCTAAGAATCCTCCTATTACCGGGTGCAGACCCTCACAAACAACCCTACTGTGTCCCTCCTGTCTTGATAGCCTCTCCAGGGTGTGCAGGGGAGAAGTCAGTCAGCCGCGATCCCGGGAAAGGGCAACGAGGCCGGCCCTCGCCTCGCTTAGAAAACCCTGCCCACAGCTCCTCAGGACCGATGCTAGAATCCTCCTGCTACCGGGTGCGGACCCTCACAACTTACCCTCCTGTGTCCCTCCTGCCTTGGTGGCCTCTCAGGGGTGGCATGGGAGAAATCAATCTGCTGCGATCCTGGGAAAAGGCCACGAGTCCGGCCGCCATGGACTAGGCCTGAGCCGCGGCCTCACCTAAAAAATTCTGCCCGCAGCTCCTCAGGACCGGCGCTAGAGTCCTCCTGCTACCGGGTACAGACCCTCAGAAACTGACCCTCCTGTGTCCCTCCTGCTTTGGTAGCCTCTCCGGGGTGTGCAGGGGAGAAGTCAATCTGCCGCGATCCTGGGAAGAGGCAGTGAGGCCAGACGTCGTGAAATAGGCCGAAGCTGCGGCCTCGCCTAAAAACTCCTGCCCACAGTTTCTCAGGACCATTCAGAAATAAAACGATTTGAATCGTAAATCGAGTTTTTTATTAAAAAAATCGCTGACTTTTTTAGGGGAAAAAATTGCCCAGTTCTACCTCAGTGGTATGGTTCTGTTTGCAATTCTTCCATGAAGACCACTCCTGGCCAGACTTTACCGGACAGTAGTTGGGTGTACCTGGGTCTCACTGGTTTCCACCAGTTCTGTGCTGATAGTGTTCTGTCATAAGTTCCAACTTGTCAAATTCTCCAACTGAGGGTCCTGCACATGCGCAAGTGTGGCCACGAGAGTGTCTAACTCATTTGCATCGTCTTCCTATCAAAAACACCAACTACACACTGCGCCTGCGCGCCCTTTCATTAACCCACGATTACCCCCTCAATAAATCAAATACGCCAACTCCACTCGCCTCCGCACAGCACCTGCGCTCCCTTTGTTTACAATCCCCTGTCACCTATGTTTTCAGCAATGCACATGTTTTATCATACACTCTACAAAGCATAATGGCCATGTTTTAAGCATTTTGCATGTGTTAACATACACTATACAAAGCAGCCACTGTGCCATCAAACGCAGCCACTGTACCATCATTTGCAGCACCAGATTTTGCACTTTCCAGTTTTAGTAAATCAACCCCTGCGTTCAGAGTGTTTCTTTATGGAATGCTGGGAAGAAAGTGTGTAGAAAAACAATGACAACCACAACAGCAGGTTTTTTTTTTAAATGTACTTATTTCTAATATGTTTCTGGAAGAATAAACTCATTCATCTACTGAGGAGCAGAATTAGCCCTAAGGCTTGTTGTATATATGAGTGCCAGATGTGATTATACAGCTGGCACATGTATGAAAATGATGGGCACTGAAGCCATACGGGGAAAAAATGTAATGCTCACTCAGAATACGGCTTAATAGAATTCACACACACCTTAGAATACTATTTATTTCACACAGCCCAACGGTCCTGTTTTTAGTGGGACTTATATACACACTATAGCAGGGGTAGGCAAGCTTAAAGACGTGGAGATCCACCCGAACAACACGGGAGAAGTCAAAGATCACCGAGCACAGTGTCGCCTCCTCACACCTGATTTAAACCTCTAATTGCAGGACTACCTATTGCAATTGCCTGCATTGTACGGCAATCATGGGTTTAAATAAGGTGGTGAGGAGGCAACTTATCGCCTCCTCACCACTTGTCAACACACACTCAGATCGCTTTGCAGAGAAGTAGCAGTGCCTGCTGCACTTGTGAATGAACCCTAAGTCGCATTTGGTAAAAGAGAGTAACAATTTGTACTCTATCCAACAGACCAGTGAATACAAAGAAAGGCCTGAACCTATACTTAAAGGGGTTGTAAAGGTTTGTTTTTTTATTTTCTAAATAGGTTCCTTTAAGCTAGTGCATTGTTGGTTCACTAAACTTTTCCTTCGATTTCCCTTCTAAATATTTTTTTTTCTTTGTTTTTTTTGGGGGGGCAAGCTTACTGAGGAGAAACAGGAAGTGAGAAATTCAGACAAAGAAAAAAAAAACATTTAGAAGGGAAATCGAAGAAAAGGGTAAGTGAACCAACAATGCACTAGCTTAAAGGAACCTATTTAGAAAATAAAAAATTAACCTTTACAACCCCTTTAAATGTGTGGCTGAAACTCATATATCTCCTCATTTGTTACATTTTGAAACCAAGAAAAAAACATATGCTGATATAGTCAAAGGAGATATGCCGCATGGTTTCCCCAAGTGGAGACCAGATACCCCACCAGTCAGGGGAGAGCAGAGATCCCCCTTCAGACGGGGAGCACAAAGATCACCTCAGGAGTATCCTCCAAGGGAACTGGACCCGAGGTTTAGGAAAAACTATAGGGATTTAACCCTGAGGGTGGAAACCCTCACTATACCCGTTATAATTTGCCCCAGGGACCTACACAGATGGAAAGATAGGGAGCAACTGAGGCCCATCCCACCACTCCAGAACCAAGACAGTAATTCTAACAGGGATATGTCTGATCAGACTGAGTTAGAAATCCCAATAAATTACAGAAACCGGGTCCCACAACCCAATTATTCTCCTATTTTTCAGTGGTCACATAATTTCTCTGACATAAGCAGGTCGCTCAAAACAGCCCCGTTTCAAGAAGTCTTCAAAGACGGTAATTTCAGAGGAAGACCGAATACCTAAAGGTGGTAATGATGTCAGGAGGCCTAAATGGTCTGGTATTCTGGTAAAAAATGAGGTAGTATAGGTAGTTTGAGTTGAGTTGTATTGGCATCCCAAAGGGGGGAGATCTTATTTTATTTATTCCTCCCAAGTAGAAGGTTGACTGTCATGTCAGATATTTTATTACTGACAGTAAGTATGTCACATGTAAAACTGCGATGTCCTGATGATTTTATCGTTACAGAATCGCTGCATTTAAGCTCTAAAATGACTCTGAAGAGTGTAATTCAGTTGTTAGTGTCTGGTGTCCATAGCTATAAATAAATGTCCTCATGTTAATGAGCCCTGGAGCTATACCTCCCATAGCAACAGTATCATACATTGTCTTGCCATCCAGAGTGTTCAGACAAAGGACTGATCACACAATGGACTAAAGGTGGGATTCCGAGACCAGGATACCAGCTTGACACTGAGAATGCAAACACAGGTAATGTTAGTGAAAAACATATATGTCTTTTCTTATGGAATCCATTTTCCTTTACAGGACTAAGATGTTCATGAGTCAATCAACAGAACTGAGAGTCAAATGTGTGTGAGACATCCAGAGAAGGGACCGTGTAGGGGATCCAGGGATACCAGTGATGGCCAGTCTACCAGGACAGACCCGTCAGGATGGCCAACACCAAAGGTGCCTGGAGTGATCCATTTCCCGCCAACAAACGAATGACGGCCCTGAAATGCACACATCAATCAGAAACTCATCTTTCTCCAAAGGAATTACAGGTATCGACAGCCCTTTAAACATTTAGGCCCAGATTCACAAAGCACTTACGCCTACGTATAGCACGTTACGCCAACGTAAGTGCAAATGTGCGCCAACGTATGTGTGCGGCAGACCCACGAACCAACATGCGCCTAAAAACAGGCTACACCCCGCCGACGTAGCTTGCACGCGCCAGCGTAGGGTGGGCGATTGTAGAAAGAAATTTTGGACAGCCGCACTTTGGAAAAACCTTCTTGGTTGCCTTTTATTGATAAAAGTTTTCAAACACCACACATCACAGCAAAGACAGGGGCATACAGCTGACGTTTCGCACTACAATCAGTGCTTACTCATAGCATAGCGTTGGGTGGGCGCACATAGGGCTGGGCGCATGGTGCTGCTCCCATTGATTAGCCATTCAAACATGCAAATGAGGGAAATACGCCGATTCACGAACGTGCACATGCCCGGCGCATGCTATGCGAGATGCGCTTAAGTTGTACGTCCGGCGTAAAGTTATTCCCCATAAATGAGGTGCAACCCAGCAACAGACATGCACAGGTCTGCACCAGGGAACACAAGCCGGCGTATTGCGTGTTGGACGTGTGTCTGGCTGGGCGTACGTTATGTTCACGGCATACATGGTGATCCGGCGTAGCTTAGGCAGTTGTGCTGGCGTGATTGTGAGCAGGCGCAGGGGGTTGCTGTGCATGCGTCCA
The DNA here is from genome assembly GCF_905171775.1 of Rana temporaria. NCBI lineage: Eukaryota > Metazoa > Chordata > Amphibia > Anura > Ranidae > Rana > Rana temporaria. The sequence continues at coordinate 357,114,934 of NC_053491.1, read as the reverse complement.
TGTCACGGCGCATGCGCAGTTCGTGATACGTACCTGTCTGGCGCTCGGCCCATCATTTGCATGGGGTCACGCCCACTTCCACCTACGCCGGCGTGCACCTTTGAAACCCACGCCACGCTGCCGCAGCGTTGGGAGCACTGGCTTGCTGAATGCAATGCTTGCCTCTCCGTGCTACGTTGGCGTGGCGTACAGTGTTTTCTCTACGGCGGCGTAATGTGCACCTTGCTCTCTGTGAATCTGGGCCCTAATACCTACGCACAGTTCTGAACCTTCTCAAACAAGACTTACAAGGCCCAAATGAGACCATATTTCTTCATGAGTCTACCTCAATAATTGTCTCAAATGGCTACGACATTAGGATTCCCTTATCGTGGGGTTTATGTTAAACCCTTTGAGAAGAAATAATAATATCTTTTTATTTATTTTTTATGTCATGAGCCCCATGAGAGAAAGGTGAAGAAAGGGTCAAAATGATTTGTGGCATTCATTAGGTCAAGTACTGATGTCAGATGAGAAGACCTGGCTTGCAATCAAATTCCCGATTAATCCCAAAGGTGTTCAGTAGGGTTGAGGTCAGGTATCTGCTTAGATCAGTGTTTCTCAACCCTTTTTCAGTCAAGGCACCCTTTAAAATTATGGACAGTCTTGAGGCACCCCTTTCTAAAATGTAAAAAACTATTCTAATAGCTTTACATAATGCAGCAACATTCACGCGTAGAACATCCAACGTTAGAGGTGATTTATTCTTCCAAAGCAAATACATTTTTGCACACTGGTATTGACTAGTATTCCAATGTTTCTCTTCTCCCTCAGATCAGTTTCTCCCCATCAGTCTGCTAATGTCCTCCTTATTAACTGATGACATCATGGGTAAATTAGGATGCCAGTATCTAGAAAGTCGTAATGGTGCATAATGAAAACCCCTGGCTTTGTTTAACTAAAAGGCAGGCTTGATCCACCTCCTAGTTTGTATACAATTTTTGATACTTTTTTAGGCATTTTGCAGAGGCACCTCTGAAGAAACTTCAAGGCACTCCAGGGTAAGGTGACCAGATTTTTTAAATGAAATCCGGGGACATTTTTTTTTTTACTAGTAATGGCGGCAATCAGTGACTCTCTGTCCGTCACCGCTGCCCGCCTCACAGCCTGTCAAGTCTCACTCTCCGGGCCCCGGCTACTACTGTGTGGGGAGCGGAGGAAGATCACTGCACCAGGGAAGGCAAGGAGATAGGCAGGCAGGCGGCTGGCCAGGACTTGAGCCGAGGCAGAAGAACATGCGAGAGGAGCTAAATGGGCAGGACCCGAAACTGAAGAAATATTCCCTCCGCTCCGACCAGCACATGATCATCAGAAAGGGGCACAGATAATGGAAAATATACCCCCCCCCCCCGCCCTCCAAGCTAGTAGGGGCGGGGGGGGGGGGGTAATTCAGAATTGTAATTTTCAATTTTTCACTGACTGTCTTTGAAATTGCCCCAGCCCCTGTTCAAATCCAATCTGGGGACAAAACCGGGGACAGACTTGGTCCGGGACAGTGTCCTCAATCCCGGAAACCGGGGATGTCTGGTCACCCTACCCCAGGGTGCCTGGGCACCCTGGTTGAAAAAGGCTGGCTTATATCACTCAAGTTCCCCCACACCAATCTCAGGCTTTGTGCTCAGGGGCACAGCCATGCTGGAAAAGAAAGGGGCCTTGTCAGGCTGTAACAACAGGTCTGAAGTGCACAATTGTCTTGGTATGTTGTTGGATTAACAGAACCCATCACTGGAAACACCTGAACTAAAGAATTTGGAGGGTTGTCCAGATAAGATTTACCATATATTATATATATATATATATATATATATATATATATATATATATATAGCTTAAATCTGTCTGAATTAGAAGGAGCATAAGACATTAAAGCCACTTTCAAAGCGATTGTACAATAATCTGATTGTTAGTACACAGCTTTCAAGAGCCCATCACAACAGTTCATTCAGAAATGATCTGAAGGGACAAACACGAAAATGTTTCTTGTACAATACTAGAATATATGATTTTTGTTTTCCAGCATTCTTTCAAAAAAGAATACATTACAATACAATACAACACATTATATCGCTTCTGAGGTTGTATTCTGTCGTACGAGAATTTTCATAACTTCAGAATCTTTTCATTTTCATGATACTAGCATGCAAGAAAAAAAAATGGATTATCATTTGTCTGATATCCTTATCGTGTGTACAAGGCTTTGGCCTATGGGACTGGAGGTATTCTGTAAATCCAACCTTGCCAATGTCATGAAACCCATCCTCAATTACCTTATTAGTTTCTATAAATTACTAGGTTTTTTATGCCAAAGTCATATTTACTAAGGTTCATAAAACAGGTAAAAAAAAAGGATTGAATTACACAGCTCATTGCAGAACTAAGGTCTGGTCAAGGAGATTTAAAAGCTCTCAGCCGTGATGAAGAGGTTAAAAAGAAAGAGAGTTAACGGTGATTTTTATTTTTTCGATTAGCTAAATGCCTTAAGGAAACAATATACTTTGTTCAATGCAATCACCAAATCTATTTACAGCATCAATGCTGTGCGATTTCATTTAATTAAAATAAATTAACTCATCCCTTTGGAGGCAAGTTTAGAAAGGTTAGGGTGAGGACTCTACTTAGACCACTTAAATGATATGTAAAGGTTTATTTTTTTAAAAAAATATGTCATACTTACCTCCTCTGTGCAGTTGGTTTTGTGGGAACCAGTGACACTAAAACAGTGATCAGTGCTAAAAATATACACTGTTACAGTACTAATGACACTGGCTGGGAAAGGGTTAAAAATCTAGGGAGCGATCAAAGGGTTAACTGTGTGCCAGTATCTGATCCAGTTATCTCCTTACCGGATTTCAAGATTTTATAATGTAAGTTTACACTGTTATTTGTGTAATAAAAGCTTCACTAACGTTTTAACCTGGAGGTGCCTTTTGTTTTCTTCTTCCTGTATGTGTGCCAGTGTGCCAGTGCCATGTGTATGGTGTGAGGGGCTTTATACTAAAGGAAGTGATGGGGCTTCTCCTCTTCTCGAGTGCCCCGTTGAAGAGCCGATCTCCCCCGGGGCACTCATGCGGGCACACTCCTGTGTCCTGCTGCTGCGTCCATTGACACAGACAGTAGAACTCAGCTCCACTGGCTCCCGATTCATTGGATTTGATTGACAGCAGCGGGAGCCAATGGCTGCGCTGCTATCAATTTATCCAATCAGGATCTGAGACACCGGCTGGAGCTGGTGTGCTCATCCCTGTCACTGGAAAGACCGGGTTCAGGTAAGTAAAAGGACTTTTGACACCCTAGGCAAAAACAAATTTTGCTGCAACCCCCCCCCCCCTGGTTTCGTCCCGTACTCCATCCCCTTTGCATATACTGTGGAGGTAGTGGGGGTGGAGAATTTTGCGGCGCCTCTCTACCTTTTTCTTTAGCCATTGACCGCAAGCCCGCACCTGCGCCTCTGGACCCAGCCTGAAGACAAAGACTTCCTCATGCCGGCCATGGTCCACACTCCACAGGTATACGGACAGGCTAGGGCAGTAGGACACGCAGCCTCACCTATGTCAGCATTGCAGAAGGCCTACTGGGGGTGAAAGGGGGAGCAGCTGCAGAAATCGGCCAGGCGATCCGATCTGAGGACCAGAGCAGGAACAGAAGGGACACGGGGGCCAGAAAGAAACCAGGGCCGACTGCATTCTCAAAGCCGCATTTAGAACCCAGGGAGGGCAGACTGGTGACCCGGGTGATGTGTAGGCCTCTCCTGGCTCATTTAGATCCCAGGAGGAGGTGGAAGGGAGGACAGACAGCTTCCTTAATTTCTGTGGAAATACAGGGAGAGGGGTCCCTACAGGACTGTCCATGGAGAGGGAGATTTTAGTGACCTGGAGTCTCCTTTCCTTCTCAGGCTGTCCCGCCGAACAATGAGGAGGAGACACCTCCGGCGCCTCGACTGGTGTGCGCTCTAGATCGGCTCCTACCTTGCCTATAGGTAGCGCTGGCCCTCTGTGGCCTAATCTGTCCGAATCGAGGGCAACAAAAGACAGTTGGCCTAGGGGACAGGAAGTATAATTCCAACCCTGTCTACATCATGAAACCCATCCTCAATTATCTCATAGGTTGCTACATTTTCATATAAATATCATATCTACTAGGGTCCATGAAACAGGCAGAAATAATTATTAGTTTAAACAGCTCCTTGCAGAACTATGGTCTGACCAAGGAGCTATAAAAGCCCTCAGTTGTGAAGAGGTTAAACAAAAACAGTTATTTTTTTTATTTTTTTTTTACCTAAATGCCTTAAGGAAACAATACACTTTGTTCAATGTAATCACGATAAAATCTATTTACAGCATCAGTGCAGTGCAATTTCATGTAATTAAAATCAATTAATCCATCCCCTTGGAGGCATTAAAAATAACAACACCTTTTAAAAAATGGAAACATAAATCTACATAAAAACTAGATAGAATTGTATTTGAAAGAAAATAGATACAAATACGTGGTTTTATCATTTCAATATTGTTTTTTTAGGGCCAAGAACATGAAACACAGATAGTAAAATATAAATGCATTCACTGATATATATTTTTAAATAGCGTAGACTATATCCCTGGCAGCATGATTATGTCAGATTTTTCCATCTCAAAGCGGTACATTGTTTTGCATAGAAATTTGGCGTTTTATATTGTAGGCCTGTAATTCTTAGTAATAACACACTTAAATCTGTCCAAACAAGAGTCTAGTAGACATCCCGGGTATGATAAAGTTTGAAACACAAAATCATAAATAATAATATAATAAATAACTATAAATAATTATAAAAAATAATAATAATATAATAATAATAAAATTAATCTCCCCACGAATCACTATCATTCAATTCTGCAAGTGTTCTAATTTACTATTGCTGTTTTCTCTCTGGTCTATAACCACTTTTGACGTAAAGGGACACTTTATGGTGGTCATGGACAATCTCAAGTTTCCAGGCAAAAAGAACAGTATATATATATAATATAAAAGTGCATGCAGGGCACTGGACAAAACACTAGGGACAAAAGGGAGGTGAAATGATTTCATACAGTAATGTAATCTGTAAGATTACAGTGTACTGTATGTGTCATGAATTTTGTACTTTTAGAATTTGCCGCCGGGCTCCACCCACACGCGTTGCGTCGCTCGCAGGGAATGGAGCCCATCACACAGAGCATCAGGCGGAGGATACAGCCCGCAGACATAGCGGGGGGGGAGGGGGAAATCGCAGAATCCTGGGGACAAGCTAAGTAACCTGGACCAGGATCCTGAGATGCAATCCCGAGTGTGGCTCGGGGTTACTGCTAATGGTACTGAAATTTAACCCCGAGCCACACTCGGGATTACCGCCAGGGAGGTTAAGGTGTATCTAAAACCCAAACTTTCCGCCTTTTGCCTCTGGTGCTAAATTACCTTTTCTTTGTTGCTCCACAGTGAGAGAAATCCCGCTTAGACAGTCATCACTGGAACAAGTGTCCCCATTGGAAAATCCCCCACCCTGCTTTTCCTGACCTGTTAACTCAAAAGTTTGAATTTTTCTTCACTGGCCTTGGCTAGGTCGGGGCTAGCGGACTATGAAATTATCACACCCGCTGGTGTACTGCAGTGTGGTGTTTTTGAGCTTTTATTACCCGGAAAAGTTTGTGAATATATTTGCATTAAAAAAAATTGGTGTGTTTAGCAATATTACTGTGATGGCCCTTTGTATTTTCTCCTGAATCTTACTGTGGAGAATTGCGCTTTCCAGACAGCCAGCGGAGGACCCAGTGGAAGTGGAGGTTGTTACCATACCCTGGTGCAAATTATATTTGGTGTATCCTACTCTATTGATCTCTTATAATCTGGAGATCTTGGTTAACTGGTAAGGGAATTCTCTAGCAATACACACCAAACTGAGCATGTGCAGGTTGTCCACAAGGCACTGTTCTTTTAGGAGGTGGATTGGGGACAGTGGAAGAGGGGAAGGCTCAGATAAGACAGGATCAAACAGCATTTTTACACAATGTAGAGGATAAACCCCTTAGGTTATACAGTAAGTATAACAAGCATGCTTTACTGCATATACAGACTGATTTTACTGTTGTAAGTTCACTACAGTAACACTTTAAACTGTGGTGTTTTATTTTCACAATTTCCTACATTGGCCCCCTAGTGAAGCCCTGAAATATTCCATCGGGAGTGGACTTTTATTTTCACACAAGATTGTTTATTTTGGCCCCCTAGAGGAGCCCTGAACATTCCTTTGGGAGTGGACTTTCATTTCTATTACAATATTGTTTGACTTATATTGTATATGGTTAAATTTTTTCATTTTGTCAGTGATTTTATTTATTGATTTTGATATTATTTATATAATTTTACGGTTTGATTTAATTGTGATTTTCATGGTTAGAAGTTTTGCGCACTCTTTTTGTTTATTATTTTGTTTTTCCCTGTATCCGGAACACAGAGTGCAGCATTACCCCCCTGGCACCAAGCTCAAAATTACTTGGCTGTTCACTTCCATCACTAGGATAGACAGCATTACTAGCCAATAGAGGGGCAGAGTAGGCAACCTGTGGCCATGGAAGTTGGATGCTGTTTGCAGAGAGAATTGCCCAGCTATTCTTAGAAGCAGCTTACAATATACTCTATACTCAAGTTTTTTTGGATAGTTTGGATAGTAACCACTTGCCAACCACCATATAGCAGTTTTACTGCTACAGAGCAGCCACTGTGCGCAGGATCACGTATATATATATATATATAGGTGATCCTGATCTTACGAGTAGGTGGCACGAATATGTGCCACCAGCGGCTCGCTCCCACTGTGATTACACACAGCGGGAGCTGGTCAGTGGCTACCATGGACTCGATGTCCGCCGGCACCCGCCGATCAACAGCCACTGTGACAGAACTGCAATCTGCCAACTGTATGTAAAGGTAGATTGCCATTTTGACAGAAGAGAGGGCATGGATCCTGTGTCTATGCAAAGCAGGGACAATGATCCATGTCTTCCCATAGTAAAAGCACCTCCTACACTGTAGTAAAACAAAGGCTAAGCTACACAGTTAACCCTATGATCACCCTAGATGTTAGCCCCTTCCCAGCCAGTGTCATAGTACAGTGACAGTGCATATTTTTAGCACTGACCACTGTATTAGTGTCACTGGTCCCCAAAAAGTGACAAAAGTGTCAGTTAGTGTCCGAATGTCCACCCCAATATTGCAGTCCCATTATAGGTCGCTGATCGTAAAGGTTTAGGAGATATTTTTTTTTTACCTACAGGTAAGCCTTATTATAGGCTTACCTGTAGGTAAAAGTGTAAAAATGGACTATACAACCGCTTTAAAAACAAAAGCCTCCACAACCCAAAACTCTTGGGTGGCATGCTCCCAAACTGAACTGAAAGCAACAGATTTATGTATTGCAACAACACCCCCCACCATCATCTTTTTCTCACCCATTGTTGCTTATAGCGACTCTCTATGCGAAGATCAGCCATGGGAAGCACATGAGGCCTCCTACACACGACTGAGGAACTCATCGGAAAAGACACATCGTTTTCCTCGACGAGTTCCTTGTTAGGCTTGTCAAGGAATTCGACAAGCTTTCTTTGCGTACACACTGTCAAGACCTAATCTCCTCATTCTCAAACGCGGTGACGTACAACACATACAATGGCAGGGGACGTTTGATTCCACTGGCACAACCCTTGGGCCTGCTTTTGCTAATCTCATGTTACTGCGTGTTAAGTAAAAGTTTGGTAAGAGACAATTTGCACTTTTCAGACTGTTACAGCGTGAAAAATGTGTTATCTCCATTACAAACCCTACTTTTACCGAAGGTGCGCTCCAGTCTCATATTTATTCTGAGCATGCGTGGGTTTCTTAGCATACACACGATTGTGTTTCTCGTCGAAAACCAGCCCGACGAGGAAATTGAGACTCCCGTCGAGGAAAAAGAGAACTTGTTCTCTTTTTTCCTCGTCGAGTTCCTTGACAGTTTCCTCAATGAAAAACGTACACACGGCCGTTTTCCTCGGCAAAAAAGCTCTGCCACCAAGTTTCTTGATGGATTATTTAGAGAAAAACGGTCGTGTGTACGAGGCCTGAGGCCGAGTACTCACGGCAGGACATGTCCGATGAAAACGGTCTGCAGACCGTTTCCATCGGACATGTCTGGCCGGGGACTGCCCGGGGACTTCTGTTCGATGGCTATACACACCATCGAACAGAAGCCCGCGCGTAAACATTACGCGGGGCGTGTCCGCGGTGTCGCCGCGTCGATGACGCGGTGTCGCCACGACAATGACGCGGCGACGTGGGCGGGCCGCCTTAAAAATGCTTCCACGCATGCGTCGAAGTCATTCGACGCATGCGAGGGATGCGGGCGGCAGGACATGTACGGTAGGTCTGTACAGACGACCGTACATGTCCGGGCGGACAGGTTTCCAGCGGACTGTTTTAAAACAAGTCCGGGAAACAGTTGTCCGCTGGAAACCTGTCCGATCCGTCCCAAAATGGTCCGCTCGGGCCAACACACGGCCAAACATGTCTGCTGAAACTGGTCTGCGGACCAGTTTCAGCAGACATGTTTGGTCGTGAGTACGGGGCCTCAGTCTCTTCCCTTGCTCCTACGATATAATGCTTAGTGCTTGGGTGGCAATTAGCTGAACCTGTTGCTTTAGGCTGTATGAGCAAAGAAGATGTCCACTTTAAAGGGAATCCATAGTACATTTTCCTGAGGAAGCATTCCTAAACTGGTCACGAATATTACAATCTGATTGCAAAATCTCTGTTCAATCTACTTACATTATTGTAGTGATTACAAGACCTTTTGACATTATGACCCATATTTTGCTTTCTTGCTAAGCCATATTTTTATGAGCCCTCTCACAAACCTTATCATATCAGTAACCTGGGCTTGGTTCCAGGCCATACCTTGCCAAGAAAATTCTATGAAAATGGAACTGGGCAACTGGGCAATCACGTATGAGAAAAAGTACAGCATTTTTACTTGCACATGATTGAATGGTGGAAGTCAACAGAGCTTCGCCTCATTCACTAAGCTCTGGGGTGAATTCCCTTCCAAAGTGCAACTTCCCTTGCCTTGCAATGTAAACAGCCTATTTGTCTTTAGCAAATCATCCCCATGGTGTGCACTGCGCAGAGAGTTGTCCAACAAAATTGCCGATAGATACTACTAAACAGATCTCACATATACTCAAGATCTTTTTGCTCCACATCAGGGGCGGACTGACAACTCATGGGGCCCCCAGGCAATAGGAGATTATGGGGCCCCCAGGCAATAGATTATGGGACCACACAGTATACACACATACAGTATACATACACAGTATACGAACACATACAGTATACATACACAGTATACACACACACACACATACAGTATGCATACACAATATACACACACACATACAGTATACATACACAGAATACACACATACAGTATACATACACAGTATACACACACATACAGTATACATACACAGTATACACACACACATACAGTATACATACACAGTATACACACATACAGTATACATACACAGTATACACACACACATACAGTATACATACACAGTATACACACACATACAGTATACATACACAATATACACACACATACAGTATACATACACAGTATACACACACATACAGTATACATACACAGTATACAAACACACACACATACAGTATACATACACAATATACACACACACATACAATATACAGACACACAATATACACACACGGTATACACAAAGAATACACATACACACACTGAAAGGTACTGGAGAGGGGGGCAGCTATAATCCTGGGATTTAAAAAAAAAACACAGATTTTTACATACTGTCCCTGGTTTTACTGAGGCTGGCAACCCTGATGGGGCCCCCTAGCGGCATGGGGCCCTCGGGCAGTGCCCGAGTACCCAAATGGTCAGTCCGCCCCTGCTCCACATACTGAATAAACCTGTTTTTATATATAATCTGATATGCATTAATTTAAAATCCGTCTTTATAATCCCAATCATACAAATCACAAAGTGCTGAGCACAAATACTCACCCAAAGTAACTCCTGAACATCCACAAATCCTCGGAGATTCAGAGCCGACAAAGAAGTCAATTTATGACGGTCCTTTCAGTAAACACCTTTTACTTTTTATATTGTTGGCACTTTGCTATTCTGATCTATCTAAACTAAGAAAAGGGAAATTTCAGTAGTGCAATAAATTCAATGCAGAATTTTTACGAGTATACTTTGCCTTCGGTGCAGTAAAATGGGAGGAAGCCGGCCAGTTCCAGCAATTCTGGTTCACCCCAGGTCTCCTCACTCTTGTCCTGTATGATTGCCAAGATGAAAAGATTGGGATGCGCTCTCAGCAAAGAAAGGGTCAAGTTCAGAAAAGAACACCCAAGGTCATTATGACAGAGGGCCTCCTGACTGAAAGAATTAATGTCAGTGTTGCCCACAGCAAGAAATCATCATTACTTGTAGAATTAATTTTTCCAGGTCTGGGCAAAGCCTCCAAGCCAAGTTACATATGTACCAAACTTATAAGAGGGGGAAGAGGTGTTTTTTGGGGGCAATATTTTTAGGCATCGTCATCTTCACATTCTTAATCGTACTTCTATTACTGCTAATTTAAAGTGGGCAACTGGTCTTGCACAGTTGTACAGAATTCCCTTCTGTACTGAAAATGCTTACTCTGATTTCACTGCACACTATGGGGTGGATTTACTAAAACTGGAGGGTGCAAAATCTGGTGCAGCTTTGCATGGTTTCCAATCAGCTTCTAATATCAGCTTGTTTATTTAACCCTCCTGGCGGTATTCCCGAGCGTGACTCGGGGTGGATTTTTTGTGCCAAAATCGGTAACCCCGAGTCACGCTTGGGGTAGCTATGCAGAGCCTGCAGCGCTCGCTGGCTTACCCTGTTCCTGGATCCAGCGATGTCACCGTGCTGTGTGAGCGAGCGGGACCTCGCTCGATTCACACAGTGTCCTCCTGTGCCGCCGATCTCCGTTCCCTGCGACGTTACGACGCACGGGGGCGGAGATCTGCGCCAAATTCAAAAAGGTAAACAAACACTATACATACAGTATACTGTAATCTTATAGATTACAGTACTGTATGTAAAAAATACACCCCCCCCTTGTCCCTAGTGGTCTGCCCAGTGCCCTACATGTTCTTTTATATAATAAAAATGGTTCTTTCTGCCTGCAAACTGTAGATTGTCCATAGCAACCAAAAGTGTCGCTTTATGTCAAAAATGGCTTTAGATCAGCTAGAAAACAGCGATAATAAATTATAATCACTTGCTTTGAGTTGATTACATTATTGAATAATTTTTATTAGAATTATATTATTGTTTGTTATAATTATTTATAATTATTTATAATATTATAATTTATAATTTGTTTTTTTTTTAAATGTCATACCCGGGATGCCTACTAGACTCTTGTTTGGTCAGATTTAGGTGAGTTATTCCTAAGAATTACAGGCCTACATTATAAAACGCCACATTTCCTTGCAAATAATGGTACCGCTTTCAGCATCTTTTTTCTGAAAGAATCATACCGCCAGGGAGGTTAAAGTGTCACTAAACCCACATCATAAAAAAACTATCAATAAATGGTATATTGCACGCTGTTCATACTCACTCAGTCACTATGAGATTCATTTTCTGTATACTGCAAAAAACCTGGTTGATCCTGCTGTTGTCTAAATCTACCTTCTGTTTATGCCCCAATTCAGCTGGGGATTTTGCAAAGCAGTGTTGGCATCTCTGCACATGCTCAGTTCTCAGTGAGTTTCTATGCTGAGCATTTCCTCCCTATCACATCTGAGCAGTGCATGTGACTATGTGCCATCTTGCTACACCCCCCACTTCTCCATAATAATGATACACCGAGAAAGGGGGCCAGTGGACATCTTGCTACACCCACCGAAGTTTTGCATTTCGCAGTTATTTTTAGCAGGAAACTGAGCTTATAAGGTGAAATACAGTATTTAGAAATCCAACGGACTGTTTAGATGTTGAATTTTAAAAGCAGCAGCAAACCTGCTGATCTCACAGGTTTGCTAATGTGACAGAACAGCGCTGATTTTATAATTAAAAATGTAAACCGTCCGATGGATTTCCAAATACAGTAAAACCTTGGTTTGAGAGTAACTTGGTTTGAGCGTTTTCCAAGACAAGCAAAATAACATTTTTAAATAAATTTTGACTTGATATACAAGCAATGTCTTGATGTACGAGTAGCGTCACAACTGAGTATAAATAGAAGAGAGGCACCTATAAGTGTAGCAATATGGTTACATTTAATGAAGATACAACATTTAGTAACATATTGCTACACTTATGCCGCGTACACACGATCGGGTTTCTCGGCTGTGTTTTCCCTGCCGAGAAACCCGACGGCAAAACCGAGGACCGGCTTGGTCCCTTTTCCCCGTGTACACACGGACGGTTTTCCCAACATGTTTTCTCTTGGTCTAGAAAACCGGCCGTGCATAGGTTCCACCGCAGTGTTTCGCAACGAGAAAATTTAAAACATGCTCTAAATTTTCTTATCGTGATTCTTGGTGGGAAAAATGCTGGAGAGCCTACACACGGGCGGTTTTCTCATCCAAGAGAAAACATAACAGTTTTCCTGACGAAAAAACTGAGGCCCCGTACACACGACCGAGTTTCTCAGCAGAATTCAGCCAGAAACTCGGTCGGAGCTGAATTCTGCCGAGAAACCGGGCGTGTGTACACTTTCGGCCGAGGAAAACGTCGAGTTCCTCGTCGAGCCAAATAGAGAACATGTTCTCTATTTCCTCGTTGTTCAATGAGAAAAGTTGGCTCGCCGAGATCTCGGCGAGCCAACTTTCCTCATTGAACAACACGCTGACCTATGAACGAGCATTATTGTGCGAAGAACACAACATACTAGTGTGAACAGACCCATGTGCTCTCTGCTACATGCACCGCTATCCTACATTTTATATCAACATATGTAATAAAGTATGACTGGTTACTGATGAACGCTTCTAGATTCCTGACATATATAGTCTAGCTCATGCCTGTATACGATAATATCATCTCCCATAACCTTATAGGGAAAACAAGGCTTTTTACATTGTGTGCAGTGGCCTGCGATAATCTCTCCGGATGACATAGTTCCATTTATTTCTCTGGCGATTGCCAGGCAGTAATAGTCCCTCCGACCACCCTGTATTTATCTCTTGCTTTACAATGTCACACCTACATGGAGTGTGACAGCCCACTCAGAGACATCGCACACAATGCACCATCATTCTCATTCCTTGAAAGCTCACATCTAAAGCTTTCATTAGTGATAGTTAGAAATGTACCATTGTGCATGGAAATGTATACAAGTGCATCCTGTGCATTCATTACTCCATCTCCCACACAAAATAAACCGCAGATAATCAATATGTGCCCGAGAAGAGTAGACGCCCAGGACCGGCTTCATCTAAACCATATAGAAGTACTCTGCTGAGAGCTATTCATTCTAAAAAACACATTGTTATATAAAAAGGTGTGTCAGCATAAATGTCAGCAGATTTCAGAACTGAAGGCATTTCATAGAAAATGCATTTAAACACTTAAGGACCCCTTCACGCCAATATACGTTGGCAGAATGGCACGGCTGGGCACAATCACGTACCTGTGGGGTCGCGGGCGCGCCGCCGTGACCGCGGGACCCGATCGCCGCAGGTGTCCCGAGATCGGTCACCGGAGCCGAAGAACGGACAATGTCAATGTCAGTGATCGTAGGGAAAGACGATCACTGACGTCACTGAGGCCCACCCCCCTACAGTTAGAAACACATATGAGGTCACACTTAACCCCTTCAGTGCCCCTATTGGTTAACTCCTAAACTGCAATTGTCATTTTCACAGTAATCAGTGCATTTTTATAGCACTTTTCGCTTTGAAAATGACAATGGTCCCAAAAATGTGTCAAAATTGTCCGATGTGTCCGCCATAATGTCGCAGTCACGAAAAAAATCGCTGATCGCCGCCATTAGTAGTTAAAAAAAAATATTAATAAAAATGCCATAAAACAATCCCCTATTTCGTAAAAGCTATACATTTTGCGCAAACCAATCAATAAACGCTTATTGCGTTTTTTTATATATTTTTTGGGGATATTTATAGCAAAAATTAAAAAATATTGAATTTTTTCAAAATTGTTGCTCTATTTTTGTTTATAGCGCAAAAAATAAAAACCACAGAGGTGATCAAATACCACCAAAAGAAAGCTCTATTTCTGGGGAAAAAAAGACCCGATTTTGTTTTTGGGAGCCACGTCGCACGACCGCGCAATTGTCAGTTAAAGCGACGCAGTGCGGAATCGCTAAAATGGGGCAAGGTCCGTAACCTGCATAATGGTTTGGGTCCTAAGTGGTTAAGCAGAACTCCAGCCAGGAAGATCAAGACAAAAATGAATAGCCCAATAAAGGATAACATAACAAAAAACAGCTTTTGCTGCAATGTTCAGTCTAGAGATTGCCCCTGTAGTACTTTTCTTTCTTCCACCAGATGTCCTCAGTCTGATGCCCATCATCACTTCCTCTGAGCCAGGTCATCCTGGAGCTGACCCAGCCTGTGACTGGACAGTGAAAGGAGAAGCAGCACACTAATCAACTCGTCTCTCTGCCATTCTGTTTTCTCTTCCTATCAGCATGCGACTTGGACTGGCTGCTTCTTTCTTTCACACCTCAGCCCTGCTGTACAGGGATTGCAAGAGGCTGATAAAACGTCAAATTTAGGCACAATAAAATGCTTTTATTTATTATATTATATAATGCTTATATTTATTGATGTATTGATAATTACAAAGCTGCATTTATATAGATAGATAGATAGATAGATAGATAGATAGATAGATAGATAGATAGATAGATAGATAGATAGATATGTATATCTATCTATCTCTCTCTCTATATATATATATATATATACACACACACACACTATATTTCCAAAAGTATTGGGACGCCTGCCTTTACACACACATGAATTTTAATGATATCTCGGAACTGAAACCCTGTACACACGGGCCAGAACCTCGTCAGGAAAAAAACGTTGTTTTTCCTGATGAACTTCTTGGTAAGAATCTCTTGCCACCTGAGTTCACAGACACTCCATTTAAAAGAAGCGCGGTTCTTTTGAATGGCAAGAACGCGGTGACGTCATCGGGTACGACGAGCTTGCGCTCTTCAAATTCAATGCCGTTGCCGCCATCTTGCTGCACCCTACCTATGCCTAGGAAGCTACCGCACATGCGTCAAAGTCATTTCCAGCATGTGCAGGTTTCGACAGCAACAGGTAAGTATACACACTCTCGGATTTCTCAGCAGGAAAACACTGCTTAGGCCTCGTACACACGACCAAGGATCTCGACGGGCAAAACACATAGTTTTGCTCGTCGAGTTCCTTGTTAGGCTGTCGAGGAACTCGACGTGCCAAATTTCCCCATTCCCGTCGAGGAAAAAGAGAACATGCTCTCTTTTTGGCTCGTCGAGTTCCTCGACAGTTTCCTCGTCGAAAAATGTACACACGACCGGTTTCCTCGGAGAAAAAAAAAAACAGCAAGTTTCTTGCTGGTTTTTGCAGAGAAACTCGGTCGTGTGTACGAGGCCTGAGAATCACAATGAGAAAATAGAGAGCAGGTTCTCTATTTTTATCGTCGAGATTTTAGGCAGTTTTCTTGATGAGAAACCTCAAAGCCTCGTACACACAAACGGTTTACTCAGCAAGAAAGCTCTGCCAGCAGTTTTCTTGCTGTTTCTTGCCGAGTAAACCGAGCGTGTGTAGGAGGCTTCAGTCCATAGGGTTCAATATTGAGTTGGCCCACCCTTTGCAGCTATAACAGCTTTAACTCTTCTGGGAAGGCTGTCCACAAGGTTTAGGAGTGTGTCTATGGGAATGTTTGACCATTCTTCCATAAGCACATTTGTGAGGTCAGCACTGATATTGGACAAGAAGGCCTGGCTCGCAGTCTCCGCTCTAATTCATCCCAAGGGATGAGTCAAGTTCCTCCACCCCAAACTCGCTCATCAATATCTTTATGGACCTTGCTTTGTGCACTGGTGAGGAGTCATGTTGGAACAGAAAGTTTGCACCATGAAATTGTCCAAATTGTCTTGGTATGCTGACACCTTAAGAGTTCCCTTTACTGGAACTAAGGGGCCAAGCCCAACCCCTGAGAAACAACCCCACACTATAATCCCCCCTCCACCAAATGATTTGGACCAGTGCACAAAGCAAGGTCCATAAAGACATGCAAGTTTAGGGTTGAGGAACCTAACTGGCCTGCACAGAGTCCTGACTTCAACCCGATTGAACACCTTTGGGATGAATTCGAGCAGAGACTCCTGGTCATGTACAAGTAGTCACATGGGAGGAAAGGAAGGGCAAACAAGCCTCCTATACCTGAATAATTGGGTATTTTTATCCTCTCCCAGCATCCAAATGGAGTATAGTAGTGAGTATGTTAAGCTGGAATAAGTAATTGTTTATAAGCAACAAATATGTTCACTTTAAAGAGGAACTTCACTCTCACATTCAACATAGACTATTTGTAATCCTTCAGTAGCTTCCTGGTTTCCAGGCCGAGGCAAATTATGTCATACATCCCAGCAGTCTTCAGGAGAGGAGGGGGGGTTTTCTCAGCTAAGCACGCCCTCTTGCCTGCATGCCTGAACTAAGGGCAAATGAATTCCAGGAAGTAAATGCTACATAAATAATCTGCCCTTCCTCAAAATGACCACAGCCAGATATGATAGAAGGGTGATTTTCAAAGTTATTTCTCAGCAACATAAAGCATGGAGACGTGGATGGATGGGGGAGGTTGCTTTGAATGTCGAATTGTGTAAATCTGAGGATGGGTGAGACAGAATTATAAAATCCTTTGGCAGATAAAACAAATCCTATAAATTTAGTTTAGCTTTGACCATTGGCATTTTACATGCAGAAAAAAGCAAAGTAATGTGGTGCTTACTGAATAATAATAATTAACATATATTCAAACAGGTGTTCGTAATAAAAATGCAATTGACACAGATTATCAATAACAACAAACTAACATAACTAATTTATGGATTAAAGTGCACAAAGTGCAGATACCCTTTGATAAAGTCACGTGTTCAATGACGCAACGCATCAGGAGGAGCCGGATGTCGTCAGGACCGCTCACGCTGCCAAGACCGGAAGTCTTCACGTTTGACAAGCTGTATTGTGCTACGCTTTTACTGCGAGTAACTAATTAATAACATTTTACATGCATAGTTGTGAACTTTTTTTACATGCATAGTTGTGAACTATGTAACTCCACTCCACTTTTGTTGAGAATAAAACATCACGATCTATGTACATTGCAAGGATTATAACAAATTTGTTGCACATTCCTACCTTTTGTTATTCCTAAGAAATAGCTGTGTGTTTGTCTGTATCCATGCGCACAGTGAATCTGTATGGGAGTGGTTTCATAATTATCAATCAGCTGCTGCACCTGCAGTTCTCTAATGAGGAAAGTGGTAGGGTCTGCATTTCTTAAGATACGATGAGTATCTCACCAAAAGTTAAATTTTTGTTGCAGAGGATGCGGAAAATCTAATTTGTATCTTAGCGCAGACTTCTGGGAAAATCAGTAAGCCAATCACACAAGCAAGAAATTACATTTTCAGGGGGTGTTCTGTACACATCAGTAATAAAGAACGACTCTATGTAGCCATATTGCATTGCATTTTACAGAAAGTTGTAGTACTGAAGATTGAAAAGGAAATGTAATTTTTAATAACATTCGATTAGAATATAATTTGAATCACAATCTGAACGGTATACTCGGTCAGCAGTTTTCTTGCTGGTTCTTGCCGAGAAAACCATGCGTGTGTACGAGGCTTAACCGGAGTGAATTTCCATTACTAGGGGTAGATTTCCTCTCACTTCCTGTTGTCTCCCCCCGTGTGTAAGTAGGAGTCATTTGTCATTCGGATGCCTGTATTGCGCTTCAGTTCTGGTCCACCTCGTCCCTTAACCACTTAAGACCCGGACCTTTATGCAGGTAAAGGACCTGGCCAGTTTTTGCGATTCGGCACTGCGTAGTTTTAACTGACAATTGCGCGGTCGTGCGATGTGGCTCCCAAAACAAAATTGGCGTCCTTTTTTCCCCACAAATAGAGCTTTCTTTTGGTGGTATTTATTTTTTGCGCTATAAACAAAAATAGAGCGACAATTTTGAAAAAAATTCAATATTTTTTACTTTTTGCTATAATAAATATCCCCCAAAAAGATATAAAATAAACTTTTTTTTTCCTCAGTTTAGGCCGATACGTATTCTTCTACATATTTTTGGTTAAAAAATCGTAATAAGCGTTTATTGATTGGTTTGCGCAAAATTTATAGCGTTTACAAAATAGGAGATAGTTTTATTGCATTTTTATTAATTTTTTTTTTACTACTAATGGCGGCGATCAGCGATTTTTTTCTTGACTGCGACATTATGGCGGACACATCAGACAATTTTGACACATTTTTGGGACCATTGTCATTTTCACAGCAAAAAATGCTATAAAAATGCATTGTTTACTGTGAAAATGACAATTGCAGTTTGGGAGTTAACCACTAGGGGGCGCTGTAGGGGTTATGTGTGACCTCATATGTTTTTCTAACTGTAGGGGGGCGGGGCTGGACGTGGGGTCGCGGGCGCGCGCCCGCGATCCACGGCTGGGCACTTAAAGAGGATGTACAGGTACGTGCTTGTGCCTAGCCGTGCCATTCTGCCGACGTATATCTGCAGGAGGCGGTCCTTAAGTGGTTAATAAAAGATTTTTACAGCCATGTATTACTTATTTGTGCTGCTGGAGATTCCCTCCTTGGCTCCCCTGTCAGCTAGTAATAGCCGCATATGCCTAGGCATTTGGTCATGTGATCTCAGCTTACAGGGTTTGGGATAGGGTTACAACCTTTTCTTCCAGTCAAACCCGAACAGTTTAGCGGCGCACCGCAATTTTTTTTACAGTATATACTATACAGTACATATATTTTGGAATTAAATAACATTTATAATCACAGAGTTCCCTTTTTAAACCTGAATCCACAGAGTTTTCCCTTTTACATCTGGATACGCAGAGTGCTCTTACTTCTGAACTTGCAGAGTTCCCTAATGCCGCGTACACACCATCACTTTATGTGATGAAAAAAAAAAACAACGTTTTAAATCATGAAATAAAACAACGTTTTTGAAACTAAATTTTCAAAAACGACGTTGCCTACACACCATCGTTTTTTCAAAATGCTCTAGCAAAGTGCGGTTACGTTCAGCACTCTTTTCCATTTAAGCTAGCTTCATAACTTGCTGCTGAGCATGCGCGGGTTTAAAAACGTTGTTTTGCCCACACAATATCATTTTAATTGACACAAAAAACGACGTTTTGAAAAACGACACAAAAAATTAAAGCTTGCTTCAATTTTTTTTTGTCGTTTTTCACAAGACATAAAACGACGTTTTCCCCCACACACACGGTCATTTTAATTGACGTTTTTCAAAACGTCGTTTTTTTTCATCACATAAAGTGATGGTGTGTACGCGGCATTACACTGAAAGGGGAATTCTGCAGACTGATGTAAGGGAGAACTCTGGGGACTCTGACATAAGGGATGCTCTGGGAACCCTGATTTAAGGGTGAACACTGAGAACTCTGATGTACAGAGAGAACTCTGATGTGAGGGGGAACACTGAGAACTCTGATGTACAAAGAGGACTCTGATGTAAGGGGGAACACTGTGGCCTCTGGTGTAAAGGGGAACTCTGAGAACCCTTATTTATTTAGTGTACTCACTCAGAGGCAGGAGAGAGAAGGGGGGAGACTTCAGTCACAGACAGGGATGGATGGTGAGCATATTCACCCCTTGGCAGTGGGCACCTACCATCCAGATGTATCTGCATCTGCTGGGCTTCAAATGTCCTCGGAAATACTCGGGGACAGCTCGGTTGATCTCGGAAAGGCTTGAAAACACTTGGGAACGGAGTATTTCCGAACGGCTCTGTACTATTCCAAACCGTTCACCGGCACCCCCGCACCTCTGGCCAAATGCGGTACTGCACACCCAATTAGCTTGAATTCTGCTTGTTTTGCGAGACAACACTCGCAAACCGAGTCAGGATTTCTTTGCTCGTGCTCGTTAACCGCGTCACTCGTAAACCAAGGTTCCACTGTACTTATCCATACACTCATGGGAAGGGTTGCCTTTGCCAGAAAGATATACCCAAGTGTTCCGTGCACGCTTGTGCAGGCAGTCCCATTCATGTCTATTGGGAATCTAGCAGCTGCATGGACAAACTCATTGGTCCCAATTTGACAGCTGTGCGGGTGAGTGTCCTCGAACATAGACATTGTGGGTTCAGGAATACGCACCTGCACCCTCACCCACCTGACTGTCCTGGATGTATGTGGATGCACAGAACGCCTGTGCATTACGTGCAAGCAAAGGTGGCTTTTAGCACAAGCGTATAGATAGATAGGCCCTTGTGAATGAGGCATAAAAATAAAAACAATTAATTTTATTAAAAAAAGAATGGAAATTGTTCATTATATACAAAAATTTGCAAAAAAATAAAATAAAAAAAATAATGCCATCCAAGAAAGGTTTAAATATATTTTACTATAGGCTCACGTAAAGGCCAATTATTTCTTTTTTGGCTGTTTGTATTGTGTATTTGTCAGGTGTTTGTTTTTCAGACATCAAGCTAAAATATATTTATTTTAAAATATATTTATTTAACGATAGGTAGATAGATAGATATAGGTGGATTCAGAAAGACTTAGGCTGGCGTATCAGTAGATACGCCAGCCTAAGTCTGAATGTGCGTCGGCGCTAATTTAAGCGTATTCTGGTAACCAGATACGCTTAAATTAGGCTCAGATACGAGCGGTGTAAGTGTCTTACATCGTCGTATCCTAAAGTGTAATTTTTAGGCTGAACGCTAGGTGGCGCTTCCATTGCGGTCAGCGTAGAATATGTAAATCACTAGATACGCCTATTCACGAACGTACGCCCGGCCTAAAGTTATTCCATCAAGTAGCTGGAATAGTAATGTTAAGTATGGCCGTCGTTCCCGCGTCGATATATGAAAATTTTACGTCTTTGCGTAAGTCGTCCGTGAATAGGGATTTACGTCATTTACGTCCACGTCAAAACCAATAGGACCGTGCAGCGTACTTAGTCGCAATGCACACTGGGATATGTACACGGACGGCGCGAATGCGCCGTTCCAAAAAAACGTCTATCACGTCAGGTCAACCCAAATTAACTAGCAGATAGATAGATAGATAGATAGATAGATTAACCACTTAACCACCAGCCGCCGTCATATAACGGCGGCAAGGTGGTTGCTTAACTGGGGGTTGCCGTTATTTAACGGCGCCCAGCAGAAGCAGCAATGCGCGCCGCCTCGGGCGCGCACACAGAAGATTCTGTGCGCGCCGGGTCTATGAGACCCGGCGCTACACAGATCAAGGAAATTGACCAGTAACAGTGGTCTTTTTCCATGTGATCGCGCCGTCCAATGACGGCGCGATCACAATGTAAACACAGAAGGTCAGGCAAAGTTTATCTCCTCTCCTCTCCTCACACAGTATCAGCGAGAGAGAAGAGGAGATAAACTGTGAGTTTTGCAAACCATACAAGTGCCCCATAGTGCCAAATCTGTGCCCATATTGCCCCATAGTGCCAAATCTGTGCCCATATTGCCACATCAGTGCCAAATCTGTGCCCATAGTGCCACATCAGTGCCACATCTGTGCCTAAAGTGCCACATCAGTGCCACATCTGTGTCCATAGTGCCACATCAGTGCCCAGTAGTGCCACATCTGTGCCACTTGTGCCACACCAGTGTCACCAGAGCCGCACCAGTGTCACCGGAGCCGCACCAGTGTCACCAGAGCCGCACCAGTGCCACAACAGTCCTATACCAGTGCCAAAACAGTGCCGTACCAGTGCCGCCTGTGCCACCAGTGCCGCCTGTGCCCACCAGTGCCGCCTGTGCCCACCAGTGCTGCCTGTGCCCACCAGTGCTGCCTGTGCCCACCAGTGCTGCCTGTGCCCACCAGTGCTGCCTGTTCTGCTAATCAGTGCACACCAGAGCCCCACCAGAGCCACCAGAGCCACCTGTGCCCACCAGAGCCACCTGTGCCCACCAGAGCCACACCCGTGCCACTACAGTGCACATAAGTGCCGCATGTGCCCACCTGTGTCCATCAGTGCCACCACAGTGCTCTGCAGTACAGCCTCACCAGCCACCAGTATGGCAAAAAAATTATTTACCGGTGAGCAGGCCGTACAGCGTCTACTAGCCATGAGTGATGAGAGCAGCGAGGAGTCTCTGTCCGATTCGGATTCGGCCTATGAACCCGTTATAGACAGTGGGTCGGATTCAGAATCTGAAGAGGAACGTGGGCCCAGGAAAAGAAGGGGTGCTGGCGTGGAGAAGCGGCCTACTCCCAGACGCGCAGGGCCGTCCACCTCAAGCGCTGTGCCGTCCACCTCAAGCAATGTGCCGTCCACCTCAAGCGCTGTGCCGTCCACCTCAAGCGCTGTGCCGTCCGCCTCAAGCGCTGTGCCGTCCGCCTCAAGCGCTGTGCCGTCCGCCTCAAGCGATGTGCCGTCCGCCTCAAGCGCTGTGCCGTCCGCCTCAAGCGCTGTGCCGTCCGCCTCAAGCGCTGTGCCACTGCAACAAAGCCCAGGCACCAGTAGGGTGTCATCTCAGCCCCAAAGGGATAGGGGCCATGTCAGCCTTCCCTATGGCATTCAAAACCCCCTGTGGCTTCCCCCTAATTCCGGAGCAGCAAATATCCCCCCTTTCACTGCCCAGCCAGGTGTCCAGGTGAACACCGAAAACTTTTCAATGCTTAATTTTTTTAATTTACTTTTCACCGAAGATTTGCTATCCTTCATTGTGGCCCAGTGCAATCTCTACGCACAACAGTACATAAGAAGCAACCCTGGTTCCAGATATGCCCGCCCCTTTGAGTGGAGAGAACTAACCGTTGAGGAATTCAACATTTTCTTAGGCCTAACGTTTACTATGGCACTTTCAAAAAAAAAACAATTGTACTCCTACTGGTCCACCAAACCCATTCACCACATGCCACTCTTCTCCTCCCTTATGCCAAGATCCCGATATTTAATAATTATGCGGTTCCTCCACTTTAATGATAACGCCCAGTGCCCTCCCCGAAATGACCCTGCTTTTGACAAGCTATATAAAATTCGGCCACTTCTAAATTTTTTCGCTCAACGATTTCCCCAATTATATACCCCTGAACAGAACATATCTGTGGACGAGTCCCTTGTCAAATTCTCAGGCAGGCTGAGCATCAAGCAGTTCATCCCCAGCAAAAGGGCCCGATATGGGGTCAAAATGTACAAACTTTGCGACAGAGCCACAGGGTACCTCTACTCATTCTTGGTGTATGAAGGGAAGGACTCCCAACTGCATCCCCCTGAATGCCCAGAGTATATGGGAGTCAGCGGAAAAGTGGTCTGGGATCTGATGTATCCACTCTTTGGAAAGGGATACCACCTTTATGTGGATAATTTCTACACCAGCTTGCCCCTGTTTCGCTGTCTTTACCTTCAGAATACCCCAGCATGTGGCACAATAAGACCCAACAGGAAAGGCTTCCCGCAAAAACTGGTGGATCAAAAGCTCAGACGAGGGGAGTCTGCAGCATTGAGGAACCAGGAGATATTGGCTGTCAGGTGGAGGGACAAACGGAACGTCCACATGCTTACATCAATCCACGACGACACCTGCGTGGAAGTCCCCAAAAGAACCGGCCCAATCCAAAAACCAAAATCCATCTATGACTATAATTTGTTCATGGGGGGAGTGGACTTCAATGACCAGATGATAGAACCCTACCTGCCCACAAGAAAATCCCGCCACTGGTACAAGAAAGTGTCCATTTATTTTTTTAGTTTGGCCTTTTTTAACTCCTATGTAATTTACAAAAAATCATCAGAGAACCCCGTATCATATCTGGACTATCAAGAAGAAGTCATCACCGCCCTTTTGTACCCTGAAAACCCACCGGAAAATATTCGCTCTGATTCTGTGAGCAGACTCCACGAGCGTCACTTTCCTGAGAAAACCCCCTCCCGTGAAACAGGCAACAGAAATCAGAAGAGGTGCCGGGTGTGCTCCAGAAGAGGAATTCGAAAAGACACTGTGTATTACTGTCCCGATTGTCCTTCCCAACCAGGCCTCTGTATTGGAACATGTTTCCGCCGTTACCATACGTTTCTACATTATTAGGGACGTATGGTAAACGCAATTCTAATTTCCTGTAATTTCCCCCCACACCCCTTATGCCACTGCACTCATACCTCTGCCTTCTCCGGAAACCGACCATGGCCTGTTATACGACCACTCTTTTGCCTAACCCTAAACATACTTCTGCCTTCTCCGGAATCGACCATGGCCTGTTATACGACCACTCTTTTGCCTAACCCTAAACATACCTCTGCCTTCTCTGGAACTGACCCTGGCTTGTTATACGACCACTCTTTTGCCTAACCCTAAACTGTACCTACCTCTGCCTGCTCTGGAACTGACCCTGGACTGTTTGACCACGTTTTTTGCCTGCCCCTTGGATTGATCTTTTACCCTGCTATACTAGTGGGAACACAGGGGTCTCACATATGTGAGGGGCTCCAGAATAGTTTTTCTGGATGAAAAAACTAATTTTTTCGTTTTCTCATTCCCGGATTAGGGTCTGGTTGCCCGGAGGCTTCAAAGAGATTTGGGTGGGAGAAGCCTCTACCCCTGTCCCCATTCTTTCCTGGCCCGCTACTTGGACCATGTTCCTACCAGGACGAATATTTTGCCTGACTATGGACAATATTCCTGCCTGCTGCCTGGACAATTCCATTCACTGTCGCTGACCAGTGACCACGTCCCTGCCTGCTGCCTGGATCGGGGCTCTCCTTCTGTGGACAATTGCACTACTAAAACCACAGGTAATCTTCTTCTTTTTTTACCCATTACTCAGCAGAATGTATTTTAGGGTGTAATTCTTGGTATGTACATGCTGTGTTAGAAATATGAAGGCCCTTCAAAAATGTGATAGATTGTAAGGAAATTGGATGTGTAATTTATGTCCCTAGAACACCTGATGGTGCTTCTTGGATGTTGGGCCTCTGTATGTGGCCACGCTGTGTAAAAGTCTCACACATGTGGTATCGCCATACTCAGGAGGAGCAGCAGAATATATTTTGGGGTGTAATTTTTTCTATGTACATGCTATGTGTTGGAAATATCCTATAAATGGACAACTTTCTGTAAAAAAAAATGCGTTTTTATGTTTTTCCACATTTTCCAAGAACATCTGGAAAAAAATGAACTGTTCAAAAGACTCATTATGCCTCATAGATTATACGTTGGGGTGTTAGCTTTCCAAAATGGGGTCACTTTGTGGGCGTTTCCATTGTCCTGGTGCTCCAGGGCCTTCAAAAGTGTAATAGGTGGTTGAGAGATTAGATGTGTAATTTATGCTCCTAGAATGCTTGAAGTTGCTACTTCGGTGTTGGGCCTCTGTATGTGGCCACGCTGTGTAAAAGTCTCACACATGTGGTATCGCCATACTCAGGAGGAGCAGCAGAATATATTTTGGGGTGTCATTTGTGGAATATACATGCCATGTGAGAGAAATAACCTGTTATAATGACAATATTGGTATGAAAAAAAAAAAAAAAAATCTTAATTTTGCAAAGAATTGTGGGAACAAATGACAACTTCAAAAAACTAACTATGACTCTTACTAACTACCTTGGAATGTCTACTTTCCAAAAATGGGTCATTTGGGGGGTATTTGTACTTTATTGGCTTGTTAGGGTCTCAAGAAATGAGAGAAGCTGTCAGTACTTCAGGTGTGATCAAATTGTTCAATTTTCAGAAATTGGTACCATAGCTTGTAGACCCTATAACTTTCACCCAGACTAAATAATATCCAAATTTTTATTTATTGTTTACCAAAAATATGTAGCAGTATGCATTTTAGGCCAAATGTATGAGGAAAAATTACTTGTTTACAAAATGATATGATAGAAATGAAGAAAAATTCATTTTTTTACAAAATTTTCGTTCTTTTTTCATTAATAGCGGAAAAAAAAAAAAACGCAGAGGTGATCAAATACCACCAAAAGAAAGCTCTATTTGTGGGAAAAAAAGGACAAAAATGTCATTTGGTTACAATGTTGTATGACTGAGTTATTGTCATTCAAAACGTGAGAGCACCAAAAGCTGAAAATTGGTCTGGTTATTAAGGGTGTTTAAGTGCCCAGTTGTCAAGTGGTTAAAAGATTGCCAGTGAGACAGACAGAATGCACAATATTCCATTTAAATTCTTTTTTATATTTGAAATAAAAGAATGCAGAAGTGTGGAATTATAATAACCAATGCAATGCAATAAAACTAGTGTGTGATTTAAAGTTTTTTTATTATTCAATTTCTATATTAAATTGTTGAAACCATAACACCATTAAAATCTGCTGATGCAGCCAAACCCTGACTGTCATTGTTATGAGGGGGGGCTAGTCTTTTGGCACAGTAGGGTAATGAATCAGTCTTACAAAAAAAAGTTAAAAGCCTTTTAAACAAAAATAATTCTTGTTAATGACTCCAGTTTACTAATCTTCAATATCTGAAAACACACCATTCAAAGGACTGGATTTTGGCCAAAAGCATTTAAAGTGGAACTTCACTCTCTCAGTCAACATTGACTATTTTTAATCCTTATGCGGCTAGCCTTAGTAAATTGATAGGAAAGTATATCATATTTACTTGTTTATTTATTTATTTTTTGTTTACCACTTGCAGACCGCAATGCGTATATATATATACGTTGTGGTTTGCAAGTGGTTTACCAGGATTTTGGCTGAAGATATTGATCCGATGGTGTCGTCAGCTGGTCACAAAGGCGATAAAAGACTAGATTGTCTTTGATCGCCTCTATAGCCTTGGAGGACCTAAAGAAAGATACATTTATTTTTTTTTAAAGCAAATTATGTTTTGTCTTCTGCTTTTAAGGCCTCTTGCATACTGCAGCTTTTTTTTGTTACTAAAAAACAGCCCATTAATTGTAATGTGCCTATGCACACAGGCGCGTAATTAAGCGTTGTGCATTCTTCATTAAAAAATAAAAATAAATAAAAAATAAATAAATAGAAAATCATCTTTAGAAGAGGCTTCCTTTTGGGAAGACAGCCAAGCAGACCAATTTGATGCAGCGTGCGACATATGGTCTGAGCACTGTCAGGCTGATCCCCCACCACTTCAACCTCTGCAGTAATGTTGGCAGCACTCATACATCTATTTCCCAAAGACAACCTCTGGATATGATGCTGAGAACATGCACTCAACTTCTTTGGTTGACTATGGTGAGGCCTGTTCTGAGTGGAACCTGTCCTGTTAAACCGCTGTATGCTCTTAGCCACCATGCTGCAGCTCAGTTTCAGGGTCTTGGCAATCTTCTGATAGCCTAGGCCATCTTTATGTAGAGCAACACATTTTTTAGATCCTCTCTGCCATTTTTTAGTGTTCTCTGCCATGAGGTGCCATGTTGAACTTCCAGCGACCAGTATGAGAGAGTGAGAGCGATAACATCAAATTTAACACACCTGCTCCCCATTCACACATGAGACCTTGTAACACTAATGAGTCACATGACACTGGGAGGGAAAGTGGCTAATTGGGCCCAATTCTGACATGTTCACTTAGGGGTGTACTCACTTTTGTTGCCAGCGGTTTAGACATTAGTGTGTTGAGTTATTTTGAGGGGACAACAAATTTACACTGTTACACAAGCTATACACTCACTACGTTACATTGTAGCAAAGTGCACACATGTGTTGTTGGACAGGGCACACATGTGTTGTTGGACAGGGCACGCATGTGTTGTTGGACAGGGCAAACATGTGTTGTTGGACAAGGCAAAAATGTGTTGTTGGACAGGGCAAAAATGTGTTGTTGGACAGGGCACGCATGTGTTGTTGAACAGGGCGCGCATGTGTTGTTGGACAGGGCGCGCATGTGTTGTTGGACAGGGCACGCATGTGTTGTTGGGCAGGGCACACATGTGTTGTTGGACAGGGCAAACATGTGTTGTTGGACAGGGCACGCATGTGTTGTTGGACAGGGCGCGCATGTGTTGTTGGACAGGGCGCGCATGTGTTGTTGGACAGGGCGCGCATGTGTTGTTGGACAGGGCACACATGTGTTGTTGGACAGTGCACACATGTGTTGTTGGACAGGGCACGCATGTGTTGTTGGAGAGGGCATACATGTGTTGTTGGACAGGGCACACATGTGTTGTTGGACAGGGCACGCATGTGTTGTTGGACAGGGCACGCATGTGTTGTTGGACAGGGCACACATGTGTTGTTGGACAGGGCACGCATGTGTTGTTGGACAGGGCAAACATGTGTTGTTGGACAGGGCAAACATGTGTTGTTGGACAAGGCAAACATGTGTTGTTGGACAGGGCAAACATGTGTTGTTGGACAGGGCACGCATGTGTTGTTGGACAGGGCGCGCATGTGTTGTTGGACAGGGCAAACATGTGTTGTTGGACAGGGCAAACATGTGTTGTTGGACAGGGCAAACATGTGTTGTTGGACAGGGCACGCATGTGTTGTTGGACAGGGTGCGCATGTGTTGTTGGAGAGGGCATACATGTGTTGTTGGACAGGGCACACATGTGTTGTTGGACAGGGCACGCATGTGTTGTTGGACAGGGCACGCATGTGTTGTTGGACAGGGCACACATGTGTTGTTGGACAGGGCACGCATGTGTTGTTGGACAGGGCAAACATGTGTTGTTGGACAAGGCAAACATGTGTTGTTGGACAGGGCAAACATGTGTTGTTGGACAGGGCACGCATGTGTTGTTGGACAGGGCGCGAATGTGTTGTTGGACAGGGCGCGCATGTGTTGTTGGACAGGGAAAACATGTGTTGTTGGACAGGGCACGCATGTGTTGATGGACAGGGTGCGCATGTGTTGTTGGACAGGGCATGCATGTGTTGTTGGACAGGGCACGCATGTGTTGTTGGACAGGGCATGCATGTGTTGTTGGACAGGGCACGCATGTGTTGTTGGACAAGGCACGCATGTGTTGTTGGACAGGGCACGCATGTTTTGTTGGACAGGGCACGCATGTGTTGTTGGTCAGGGCACACGTGTTGTTGGACAGGGCACGCATGTGTTGTTGGACAGGGCACGCATGTGGTGTTGGACAGGGCACGCATTTGTACTAGGACAGGGCACGCATTTTTCATAGGACAGGGCACGCATGTGTTGTTGGACAGGGCACGCATGTGTTGTTGGACAGGGCACGCATTTGTACTAGGACAGGGCACGCATGTGTTGTTGGACAGGGCACACATGTGCGGTGTTGCCATGCACAGGCAGGTAGAGCGTACTGGACAAGGAGTGCTTATGATTATAGTCCAGAGGAGGGGGGTCAGGCAGACTTTCTAATAAGTAATGATTGTGTGCTCCCGGACAGAAGTTTGGTGTTCAGGAACCCAGAGATTGTGGCAGTGAAGATTATAATTGTTTGTCAAGTTCTTTTAAAAAAAAAAAAAAAGCATTCAGTGCCACTGATCATTTGCTCTTTACTATTTTTTTTTTAAAAGAAACGTGAGGCTTTAGTACAGTTTAAAAGAGACTGCCAACCTACCGATTTGCTGACTTCTTTCCTAAAATGCTAGTTTCCTGGCATTAATCATTTCTAAGTCACACATCTAAAATGAGCATGCAGTGAATGAAATCAGAAATCTGCATATTGTGCCATCTCTTTGACTCGAATATTCATTCGCTGTTGTAACACACCTGGGTGGACTCGTAGCGCAATGCTCTGCGCCCTGAGCCACCCTATTAGGAAGCGTATTAGAGACTCTGGCTCTAATCAATGCTTCAAAAAAAGGAACACCCATAGGAATTCATGCGTCCGGCAAGGGGTTGGAAGCATAGATGGAGGGAGCGGCGCTGGATGGGGGGGGGGGGTGGCACCTGTGCGCCCTTAATGGATGGGCTGCCCCTAGACTGTGCATATTTTTAGCACTAATCACTGTATTAGTGTCACTTGTTCCAGGCAAAGTGTCAAAAGTGTCAGTTAGTGTCAGAATGACCACCGCAATATTGCAGTCTCGCTATAAGTCACTGATCGCCACTATTACTGATGAAAAATAAAGTGAAAATAAATAGAATTATCCCATAGTTTGTAGACGTTAGAACTTTTGCGCAAACCAATCAATATATGCTTATTGGGATTTAAAAAAAAAAATATGTAGCAGAATACATATGTCACATGTCCTAAATGTATGAAGACATTTGATATTTTAGAAACTTTTATTGAATAGGTTTTATAGCAGAAATTAAAAAACATACCGTATTTTCCGGCGTATAAGATGACTGGGCGTATAAGACGACCCCCTAATTTTCCAGGAAAAATGTTGGTTTTGGGATATACTCGCCATATAAGACTACCCCCTTCTTACTAGTCTTTCTGGAAGCTGAGGGGTAGCCAGAACTGCTGACAGAAACAGGCTTTTTCAAATCTCACTGTGCCATTACATTACATTCCTCACTGTGCCATTACATTACATTACATGCCTCACTGTGCCATTACATTACATGCCCCCACTGTGCCATCACTTGCCCCCACTGTGCCATCACTTGCCCCTCACTGTGCCATCACTTGCCCCTCACTGTGCCATCACTTGTCCCTCACTGTGCCATCACTTGCCCCTCTCTGTGCCATCACTTGCCCCTCTCTGTGCCATCACTTGCCCCTCACTGTGCCATCACTTGCCCCTCTCTGTGCCATCACTTGCCCCTCTCTGTGCCATCACTTGCCCCTCTCTGTGCCATCACTTGCCCCTCACTGTGCCATCACTTGCCCCTCTCTGTGCCATCACTTGCCCCTCTCTGTGCCATCACTTGCCCCTCACTGTGCCATCACTTGTCCCTCACTGTGCCATCACTTGCCCCTCTCTGTGCCATCACTTGCCCCTCACTGTGCCATCACTTGCCCCTCTCTGTGCCATCACTTGCCCCTCACTGTGCCATCACTTGCCCCTCTCTGTGCCATCACTTGCCCCTCTCTGTGCCATCACTTTCCCCTCTCTGTGCCATCACTTGCCCCTCACTGTGCCATCACTTGCCCCTCTCTGTGCCATCACTTGCCCCTCACTGTGCTATCACTTGCCCCCACTGTGCCTGAACTTGCCCCCCACTGTGCCTGAACTTGCCCCCCACTGTGCGAACAGTGCAGTCACTCACGTTTTTCTGAATCGACTTGCAGGCGGTGGCAGTCTCCGTGCTGCGAGCGTCAATGATTTGAAAGCCGCGCCTTCTCCTCAGACTGTCCTGTGATAGGCGGAACACAAATTTTCCCAGCAGCGTCTCTGTTCTGTGTTCCGCCTATCACGGACGTCTTCTCATCTTAAGGCATCTGTGATAGGAGGAACACAGAACAGAGGCGCTGCTGGGAAGATTTGTGTTCCGCCTATCACAGGACACTCTGAGGAGAAGGAGCGGCTTTTAAATCATTGATGCTCGCAGCACGGAGACTGTCACCGGCGTATAAGATGACCCCCAAAAGTCGTCTTATACGCCGGAAAATACGGTATATTTTTCTTTTCAATATTGTTGGTCTTTTTATGTTTATAGCGCAAAAAAATTGAAAAAACGCAGAGGTGATCAAATACCACCAAAATAAATCTCTATTTGTGGGAAAAAAAGGACATTCATTTTATTTAAGTAAAATGTCGCACGGCTGTGCAATTGTTAGTTAAGTAAGTAACGCAGTGCCGGATCGCAAACATGGCCTGGTCATGCAGGGGGGGGGGGTAAATCTTCCAGAGGTCAGGTCAAACAAAGAGAATGGTCAATGATTCTAAAAAAGATACTTCTGTCTCTGGCTCTCAGAGACAATAGACTGTTATGTGAATGACAAGGAAGGACGATTGAAGAAGTCTAGTATTCTTCCAGTGTACAAACCATTTATTCTTTTGTGTACATGTATGATTTATATATATATATATACATGCAGGCACACAGCTAGACATTCTCATGTTTTATAGATTTTACAGTCTACATCAGCTGAGATCGAATCTGATACTACTGCCTCCTCTAACAGCGTTGGCACTGGGGAATGAGAACGGCACAAAGGCTTCTGGGCCCACACACAGATCTGCAAGTAAGTGTGACGATCATTCTTAAAGGGAGATTATCAAGATAGAAAGATTGCAAATGCTATAGTTGTTTTAAGAAAAAAACTTCAAATGCTATACTTGTTTAAACAATAAATTAAAGTCAGCTTCATGCCTGCTTAAAGCTGAACCCCAAGCAGATATAAAAGACACACATAAATACAGCTCTGTAATCAATATTATATCATCGAGCATATGTTAAAATGCAAGCAGTGTAAGAACCCGAATCTATCTTGGTATTAGCCTTACACACTTTTTTTTTTTTTTTTTTTTTAAAGTGTATTTTGTGCGTGAACTCGAGAGAGGAGCCGGACTGCAGGAGTTGGGAGTAGGCGGGCCTCCCCCAGAGGCAATCTGCCATCTTTCTCCATGCCCCGGGTGGCAATGGCAGGTGTGTGAGGGGGTCCTCCCACACAGCCCGCCCTACCTGCTCCGCTTTGAAGCCCAACGGGGCAGAGGGACTCCCTATAAGGGAGTGAGAGGATTAGCCCGCTCAACCAGCCCCATTAGTCCTTCGCCTCTCTTTTAGAGACCGCGTGGTCAAAGTGCGTGTGTTAACCCAATTTAGAGTGCGTGTGTAGGTGTGGTGGTTTTTTTGTGGGAGGGGGGTGGGCGTACTAAGCACAGGCTTACCTTGCATAGAACACCCACCGGGAGCCGGGCTGAGACCACCAAACTCAATTCACATGAAGCCGAGACCGGGATCCGAACCTCTAGCTGCAGAGGTGAATGGCTTGTCAGCACAGTGCCAATCGCGTTGAGCCACCGCAGCTCCCCTAGCCTTGTACATTCTAATGTATAGTCTGTACTGAAAAGAGAGAGGGAAGGAGAAGCGGCACATGCAACAAATCAGGGCCCAGATTCTCGTAGGAGATACGCCGTCGTATCTCTGAGTCTGAGCCGTCGTATCTATGCGACTGATTCATAGAATCAGGTTACGCACAGATTTCCCTAAGATCCGACCGGCGTAAGTCTCTTACACCGTCGTATCTTAGGCTGCATATTTACGCTGGCCGCTAGGTGGCGCTTTCATTGTTTACAGCGTTGAATATGCAAATGAGCAAGATACGCGAATTCACGAACGTACGCCCGGCCGACGCAGTACAGATACGCCGTTTACGTTAGGCTTTTCCCCAGTGTAAAGTTACCCCTGCTATATGAGGCGTACATGTGGTGTACCAATGTTAAGTTTGGTCGTCGTTCCCGCGTCGAATTTTGAAAATTTTACGTCGTTTGCGTAAGTCGTTCGCGAATGGTGCTGGGCGTCATTTACGTTCACGTCGAAAACATTGGCTTATTGCGGGAGCATGCGCACTGGGATACTTTAACGGACGGCGCATGCGCCGTTCGTAAAAAGCATCATTTGCGTGGGGTCACAGTAAATTAACATAACACACGCCCACATCTACCACATTTGAATTAGGCGGGCTTACGCCGGCCTATTTACGTTACGCCGCCGCAACTTTCTTTTTATAATACGGCACTTGCCTGTAAAAGTTGCGGGGGGGTAAAGTAAATAGGATACGTTACGCCCGCACAAAGTTACGCGCATCTACGTGAATCCGGGCCTAGATGTGCTGCATAGGAGCATGCTGGTAGCAGGAGAGAGCAGAGTGGCAGAGATATGAACTGAACAGTGTGCTGCTTCTTCTGTAGAACAGACGCTCATTAGAAAAAAAATTATGACATAGGACCCACTTAGGCAAATGTTTCATGCTCACTTAGTAAAAGTGATCTACATAATTTAAAGCAGGGTTCGACAAACCCCAGGCGCCAGGTCGCCATTGCGACTAGAATTCGCCACCTGGCGCCTGGGGCATCCTGTGTCTTCGTGCATCGTGCCTTCTGCGGCCTTCTGCGGGCCTATGTTTTCTTTCTGGCATCTGGCGCCATCTTGTGGTGGCCGTTGTCATGACAAGACAACCAGCAATTTTAATGGTGCCCCATAATCTTCTATTGCCTGGTGGCCCCATAATCTTCTATTGCCTGGGGGCCCCATATTCTCCTATTGCCTGAGGGCCCCATAATCTCCTATTGCCCGGGGGCCCCATAATCTCCTATTCTCTTAGCACCCTTTCACACTGAGCCTCGGGCAGCGTTATGGCCCATACACACGATCCAAAAATCGTACGTCAGATCGTACGACTTTTTCTGCTTCATAGTCGCAAGAAGCAATTGAATAGGTTACTAAAATCACGAAAATTCTCGTACGACAGGGAAAAAAATCTGAAGTGATGTCATG
Organism: Rana temporaria; assembly: GCF_905171775.1. Lineage (NCBI taxonomy): Eukaryota > Metazoa > Chordata > Amphibia > Anura > Ranidae > Rana > Rana temporaria. Next base: position 357,080,334 of record NC_053491.1, on the reverse strand, counting down.
TGTTGTAATGTATTTGTATTGTATTTTCGGACGACAACTATACTGACTAAACGAATATCGTGCAAGGAAAATTTTCGTGCTTGTGCGATCAAAAAATATCGGATGAATTGCCGTGATCGGCTCTCGAAAGCACTCTACTAACGTTCTGATTATCGTCAGTTCTTCCTCAGACGACAGTTTTTGTAGGATATTCGGATCGTGTGTAAGGGTCATTAGCGGTAAAGTGCCGCTACTTTTAGCAACGCTTTACCGCTGTTTTAGCGGCGCTATTCAGCTGCTAGCGGGGCGATTTTAACCCCCGCTAGCGACTCAAGAAAGGGTTAAATGCACCTGTGTAGCGACGCTGCCGAGGCGCTTCCGCAGCGCTGCCCATTCATTTCAATGGGCAGGGGCGGTGGAGGAGCGGTGTATACACCGCTCCTCCACCGCCCCAAAGATGCTGTTTGCAGGACTTTTTTTTTAACGTCCTACCAGCGCAGTGCCCCAGTGTGAAAGCACTCTGGCTTTCACATTGGGGAGGCAGGGGAGGTTTTTTTCAGGCGCTTTACAGGCGCTATTTTTAGCCCTTTAGCACCTGAAAAATGCTTCAGTGTGAAAGGGGTCTAAGGGTTAGAGTCAGGGCGCCCCCATCCCTGCAATAAACCATTGCCCCAGGGCAGCTTCCCCTCCTGCCCACCCCTTGTTCTGGCCCTGATATCCATCTTGTTTTCTGACATGCTCTTCTCCTTTTTCCTTCCATGTTTCCCAGCATCAGGGTCTTTTCCAATGAGTCCTCTCTTCACATTAGGTGGCCAAAGTATTCGAGTTTCAGCTTTAGGATCTGCCCTTCCAGTGAAAATTTAGGGTTGATTTCCTTCAGGATTGACTGGTTTGATCTTCTTGCTGTCCCAGGGACTTTCAAGAGTCTTTTCCAACACCATAATTCAAAAGCATCAATTCTTCAGTGTTCAGTCTTCCTCATGGTCCAACTTTCACAGCCATAGGTTACTACCGGGAATACCATAGCTTTGACTATACAGCAGACCTGTTACCAACAAGCAATAGATCACTATTGTAGTGATCTATTGCTGCAGCGAGATGCCTGTCCTGTCTGTTCTGACAGTAGCCAGACCCACAGAATGTAATAATGTAGACAAAGACTCACCCAAGCTCTGCCGCATAATTGAAAGGTAATGAGCTGAATATCGGTGCTCAGGCTTGTTGTGTCCAATGAACATCAAAATAGCAAGAAATGCCGACAACACAATTGCTTCTTCTTCTATGGTGCTAACGCGTTTCGGCCAGAGCCTTCCTCATAGACGCACAGAATGTGCCAATGATATCACAGCTGATGTCACAGATCTTTTACACTTCTATGGAGTGCTGCACTGTGTAACGGAATGACCCGTGACACCCAAAGACTTTGTGAGGATGGGGGATACTCCTGTGTCAGCGTCACTGATAACTCTTGGGTCTGAGTCCACTCTGTGCCCTTTGGGCATGGAGTGGCAAGTGAATCATAATTCATGTATTACATGAGATTTGACATCACGGATAGTTCGTATTGCAGGATTTTGAGATACTGCAAAATGTTGGATTGTTTTGGCGTGGATAGTGATTTACAGTATATTCCTTAAATGCCTGCAAAGAATATTCTATGACTCATTTCTAGTGACATGCTAATTGAATCAGGGCTTGGAAGACAGTCCATTGTCCTTGTGTAAAGGTGTTGTAACGGACAGGTGTTAATCCCAGGTCTGCTCCCAGACCTATAATTATGCATACTAAATACTGCTTACGCGTGATAACACTGTCTAGAGCCTAGCCTATTGATGCTCAGAGGTGTCAAGCTGTATGCGGAGACGAAATGTCTGCCTATGAGACGGAGTGGGTGAAGGTGTTTTGTTGTTGATTAAGGAATGTTAAGTAATTACCCTTAGTGTGTGATTAGGGGGGTGGAGATCTCATTGTCCCTTTGAATACTGTCACATGGTTGTACTGTATATAAGACTGAGAAGAAACCATTAAAATTGTCTTCATTTGAAACCAGAGAACACGGAGCAAGTCTCGTTATTCTGGGAAATGGGAGGCCTGCTGGTTTGTCTGTGTGTCAGATAAGCTGTCGTGACTGGGATGGAAGGTCGTAAACGGTGGTGACCGTTACAGTGGTGGCACAGCAGTGGGATAATTCCATCCCTTAAAGGACGACTACAAGGACACGGGACGATGGAGACGCTGTATGAACGGCTGAAGCTCTCTTCCCTCAAGGACTTACTGGAGAGCCGGGGCAGATCGGCCAGCAACCGTAAGAGAAGGGACATTATCGCACAACTTGTCGAAATGGATAGAGCTGAGAGGCCCAGCGTAACAGACAGGACACACGATGAAGAGTTTTGGGACCGGGCTGTTAGATGTGGACTGGCACAGTATGGACCTAATCCTCCACCGGAGATCATAGACCGGGTTATAGCGGCTGTGGATGCCACTTGGCTAGAGCAAAGAGGTGCTGCAGCAGCAGAAGTCACAGCAGCACCAACTGAAGAGAGGGGAGAGGTACAGATGCCAGTCACCATGGAAGTGGAGTTCCAGGGAGCCGGGGCAATTGGCCCCTCTCCCCAGGAACAAGCTGTGGTGGTAAAGCATTTACTCCCAGCTGAATCTCTGGCGGCAGGGCAGGATGATACTGGCTGCTGCACACAACTGCAGCTTGAGCTGACATCGGGGGATGGGACTGTGGTCTCCCCCCAAAGCGACCCAGCAGAAGAGCTGGCAACAGAGCAGAGTGCCACAAGCCTCTGCTCTCACCTAGCAGGAGAGGGAGTTCCTGGGGCAGTGGATGGGACTGTGGTCCCCACTCAAAGCGACCCAGCAGAAGAGCTGGCAACAGAGCAGAGTGCCACAAGCCTCTGCTCTCACCTAGCAGGAGAGGGAGTTCCTGGGGCAATGGATGGGACTGTTGTCTCCACTGACACAACCCCAGAAAATGGTGTGTCACAGAGACAGGAGGATGTCGGCTTGGCTTTGCAAGCATCGGGGGATTTTCACCTACCAGTGGATGGGACTTCAGTCTCCACTGGTATACCCCAGGAATGGTGGCCAGTTGGCCCAGATCCCCAGCAGCATGATGAACTGAGCCCAGTCACCCTGTCTTCTCTCCAGCGGCTGAAAGGACTCCAGGGAGAAGGGCCAGTCCAGGCCTCTCCCCAGCGGCAGGCAGGTTCTCGGAGAGAGACAGAGGTTGGCAGGGTGAGTAATGCTCTGTTTGGAGCAATTTATTTGGGGTACGGTATGGATACCAGCATTGGAGGACTAGATCTACTGACTGACTTCGGAGTCAACCCGTTCGGGGTCTCCTCCTGTGTCAGTCTCCCACCGAAAGGGGAGAGATGTAACGGAATGACCCGTGACACCCAAAGACTTTGTGAGGATGGGGGATACTCCTGTGTCAGCGTCACTGATAACTCTTGGGTCTGAGTCCACTCTGTGCCCTTTGGGCATGGAGTGGCAAGTGAATCATAATTCATGTATTACATGAGATTTGACATCACGGATAGTTCGTATTACAGGATTTTGAGATACTGCAATATGTTGGATTGTTTTGGCGTGGATAGTGATTTACAGTATATTCCTTAAATGCCTGCAAAGAATATTCTATGACTCATTTCTAGTGACATGCTAATTGAATCAGGGCTTGGAAGACAGTCCATTGTCCTTGTGTAAAGGTGTTGTAACGGACAGGTGTTAATCCCAGGTCTGCTCCCAGACCTATAATTATGCATACTAAATACTGCTTACATGTGATAACACTGTCTAGAGCCTAGCCTATTGATGCTCGGAGGTGTCGAGCTGTATGCGGAGACGAAATGTCTGCCTATGAGACGGAGTGGGTGAAGGTGTTTTGTTGTTGATTAAGGAATGTTAAGTAATTACCCTTAGTGTGTGATTAGGGGGGTGGAGATCTCATTATCCCTTTGAATACTGTCACATGGTTGTACTGTATATAAGACTGAGAAGAAACCATTAAAATTGTCTTCATTTGAAACCAGAGAACACTGAGCAAGTCTCGTTATTCTGGGAAATGGGAGGCCTGCTGGTTTGTCTGTGTGTCAGATAAGCTGTCGTGACTGGGATGGAAGGTCGTAAACGGTGGTGACCGTTACACACTGTAAGAGCGCACAAGCCCAGGGGCTGATGGATTCAGCTCTTACACTTAGTTCTGTAAGAATACTGACGCCACTGGCAGCCTGCTGTGCTCCAGACCTGAATTAAGCATTGCTGGGCAACATGTTGGCCACCATTGTCTTAGGCTAGGTTCACACTTGTCCGGCTGTGATTTGCAGTCCGGTTTTGTTCAGGTGCGATTCAGGTGCGAATTTTTACTTGAATTCGCACCTAAACCGGACACAAAATTGCACAGGACACAGGGTGTGGAACAGCAAATGTTTTAGGCAATATGCTAATAGGGTTGCCCCTTTTTCTTCAAGTCAAACCCAAACACTTTAGTGACCCACAGTTTTTTTTTAGTATACATACAGGATTGTAATAGACCTGGGACACCTTTGAGCACTCCAAAGAGAATAGTAATGTGGCAAACATAGTGCCCCCTCACCCTCCTTTCAAGCCCTGTTTTGAGTCACATTCCTGTCTGAATAATGTTTCAGGTGGACTGAAACCCTGACACATGATTCAAAACCTGGACTGTCCGGGTGAATCCTGTACAGGTAGCAACCCTATATGCAAACAGGAATAGGCATGGTGAGTCCTAACTTACAATCGATGGTGAAAATTAAAGCGGAATTTCACTCAATAGGAAAATATATCATATTTACTTGTTTTAATTTTTTTTTTACATTTCAAATAATGTCATCCAGCCCAGGAGTCTTCAGAAGGGGAGGAGGGGTTTTCTCAGCTAAGCACACACTCATGTCTACATGCCTGAACTAAAAGCAGATGGATTACAGGAAGTAAATGCTACATGAAGTGGAGCTCTTACTTAAAGTGGAGCTGCACCTGAAGCCGACTAAAAATCGGCTCGGGGGAGGACATCGCTGGATCCCTGGACAGGTGAGGCCTCGTACACACGACCGAGGAACTCGACGGGCGAAACACATCGTTTTGCTCGTCAAGTTCCTTGTTAGGCTGTCGAGGAACTCGACGTTCCAATTTTCTCCATTCCCGTCGAGGAAAAAGAGAACATGCTCTATTTTTGGCTCGTTGAGTTCCTCGACAGTTTCCTCGTCGAAAAATGTACACACGACCGGTTTCCTCGGCAAAAAAAAAAACCAGCAAGTTTCTTGCTGTTTTTTTCCGAGAAACTCGGTCATGTGTACGAGGCCTATGTGTCCTTATATTAAGGCTGCATTCACACCTAGGCGTATTTACGCCCGACGCTCGTGCCGCTGGAGGGGCGAATTTACATTGATGTCTATGAGATGGTTCACATCTCACGCCGAAACGCCGTACGCCTGCCGCCTGAAAACAAGTCCCGCACCCTTTTTTTCAGGCGGCTTTTGGCGTTCGGCATAGACTTCAATGTAAATGTTTTGTAAAAAAAAAAAAGTTTACAAATCGCGGCAAAATATGCCGCGTACGCCGCGTTATAGTGTGAATGCAGCCTAAAGGTCAGAAGCAGCATTATTTATACCTACTGACTTTGAATTTTTCGGGGAAGCCTGGAGCTCCTCTTTAAGATGGCCAAGACTAGAAATGATAGGGGGGTGTTTTTCAAAGTGATTTCATGGAGACATGGATGGATGGAGTTTGCTTTGAATAAGAAAAAAAATAATTAAATAGCATTTTTGGTTTGTGGTGCTCAAATGCAGTGTAGTTCCTCTTTAAAAACGGATCGGGATGGCAGATCTGACATTCAGAATATTATAAATGATAAATAGGAAATCCAGCTCTGCCAGGAAAAGCAGAAAGCAAATTGATACAGCGAACATGAAAGAAAATCTGGCTGACAAATGTACTTCATGGCGAAATGTAATACGGGTCCTGGTGGTGGATGTGCAGGAAATGACTGAAAAACTGATCATTTGTCAAGTTATAATTATGCTTTTTACAAGGGGATCAAATCACATGGTTTGAATAATGTATAATCTGTAAGTATATATTTTCTCATATATTTGTAGAGGAGACGCCACATTCTTCTGTCAGTAGAAAATGTAACAGTGTTATCCCTTACTAGCCACTTAAGACCCGGACCTTTAGGCAGCTAAAGGACCTGGCCAGTTTTTGCGATTCGGCACTGCGTCACTTTAACTGACAATTGCGCGGTCGTGCGACGTGGCTCCCAAACAAAATTGGCGTCCTTTTTTTCCCACAAATAGAGCTTTCTTTTGGTGGTATTTGATCACCTCTGCGGTTTAAATAGAGCAACAATTTTGAAAAAAATGCAATATTTTTTACTTTTTGCTATAATAAATATCCCCCAAAAATATATAAAAATCATTTTTTTTCCCTCAGTTTAGGCCGATACGTGTTCTTCTACCTATTTTTCGTAAAAAAAAATCACAATAAGCGTTTATAGATTGTTTTGCGCAAAATTTATAGCGTTTACAAAATAGGGGATAGTTTTATTACAGTTTTATTAATACATTTTTTTTTACTACTAATGGCAGCGATCAGCGATTTTCTTTGTGACTGCGACATTATGGCGGACACTTCGGACAATTTTGACACATTTATGGGACCATTGTCATTTTCACAGCAAAAAATTCATTAAAAATGCATTGTTTACTGTGAAAATGACAATTGCAGTTTGGGAGTTAACCACAAGGGGGCGCTGAAGGGGTTAAGTGTGACCTCATTTGTGTTTCTAACTATAGGGGGGTGTGGCTGTAGGTGTGATGTCATTGATTGTGTTTCCCTATAAAAGGGAACACACGATCAATGACGGCGCCACAGTGAAGAATGGGGAAGCTGTGTTTACACACAGCTCTCCCCGTTCTTCAGCTCCGGGGACCGATCGCGGGACTCCAGCGGCAATCGGGTCCGCGGGTCCCACAGTCACGGAGCTTCGGACCGGGTCGCGGGCGCTTAAAGAGGACATACCTGTACGTGCTTGTTCCCAGCCGTGCCATTCTGCCGGTGCAGGAGGCGGTCCTTAAGTGGCTAGACATGTGCAAGTCTTCTCTATCCGAATATATATTCGGACACATTTTTGGTAATTTGGAGATTCGGATGTATCCAAATCTTCAAATTAAATAGTAACGTAACTCATTGAAATTGGTGTAATTTCATTTCATATATTAGTTTTCTAACAAAATCTAAATTTTCAGAACAAAGAATACGGAACAGACGAAAAATAATCGGCCGATTGAAATGTGAAGAATAGCTGGTTGTTAAGGAGTGGGCTGGGAAGCCATGCACTGCGTCTTTAGCAACTGATGACTCATTAGCTGTCAGTGGGTTTCCCCACAGACAACTGAATAAAAAAAAATGTTTATGAAAAAATAGGCAAATATGAAAAAGAAAAAGTGGCGTTGAGTACCACCCGAAATCAATACCAGACCCTTATCTGAGCATATCAGGAAAGTGGAATGGGACGAGCATCCCCCCTCCTGAACCATACCAGGCCACATGCCCACAAAGCACCATTTCCCCATGCTGATAGGGACAATGGCCTCTTCCTCACAACCCTGGCCTGGTGGTTGTGGGGGTCTGTGGGTGAGGGGCTTATTTGAATTTGGAAGCCCCCTTTAACAAGGGCCCCCATGTAAATGAGCAGGGTGGATTTGATTTAAATCAAGTCGATTTAAATCACAATTGAAATCATGATTTAAATGACTAGTAAAAAGGCTTAATTTAAATCATAATTTTTAAAGAGCAACTGTCATCTCTGTCCCACAGAAGCTCCTCCTCTGACCCGCTGTTGACTCACCGACAGTTCCCCTCACATTAATGGGATGGCTGGTGATGCGGCAGTGACACAACAAGGTGAGGGACATGGCGGCAGCTGGTGAGTGGATGCCCGCTAACAGGCGCTGCCATGATGGATCTAAAATGACAAGTGCTCTTCAAATGTAAGGACTCATTCTTGCTGGTAGTTAGAATCTTGAATATTTGCAATAATTGCTAGTGCATGTTATCTCAGCTTGCGGAGCTTGGATTCATTGAATAAATTAAAATGTAAATATTGCAGAATATACAGCCTCACGCTACATAACTAAGCTCCATTTCATGCTGAATAAACAAAATTATTACTGTATCTTAAATAGAAAACTATCGTTGCTGACCAGCAAATTGCGGCAGGTTGGCTCTCCTGCGTAAACTGACGTACCTGTACGCCGGTCCGTACAAGGAGGGTAGCAGGCGCGCGCCCGCCGTGTGAGCGTGCCCATGGACTCACTCTTTGCCGGCGACCCGCGATCTTGGTGAGGAGAGGCAGAACGGGGAACAAGGTGATTCCCCGTTCTGCCTAATGACATGTCGATTTTTTGTTCCCAGTTATCGGGAACAGTGATCTCTGTCATGTGCCAGTGAGCTCACCCCCCCCCTACAGTTAGGACACACCCAGGGAACACACTTAAACCCTTGATCGCCCCCTAGTGTTATTACTACTTTATAAACCAAGGGTCAGATTACTCACCTTCAGACATTACGGGGGGCAGTCCTGTTGAAGTAGAAAATGCTCCATCGATGGCGTCAGTTGGAGAAAATGGTGCCCCATCATTGGTAACCGTGGAAGGAATGATGCCCCATCAATAGTGTCAGTAGGAGGAATAAAGCCCCATCATTGGTGTGGAAGGACTTGGTGTCCCAAGGGCCAGAGTCAAAGGGCCACATCTGGCCCCAGGGCCGCAGTTTGGAGACCACTGTCTTAGAGCATATTCCTTCCACCAGAAAGAATGATGTATTGGGTGGACAGATGTTTCTTTGCGACATAAACTTTTTCAAATAAATAAAAAAGGTCTCTAGTGCAGAAAACTCTTTTACATTAATTCAGCCGTATGCTTATTGTCTATCTCATGCATTTTTCACAAAGTATCTCCAAAAATACTAAATATCCTCTTTCAGTCAATACATTTCTAGTTAGCTTTGCATCTAAAGCATTAAAGGAGTTCTCTGACCTAAAACTTTTAACCCCCGCTGTGCCCGGGCTGTAAAACTATACAAAATAAACTTTCACTCAGCCTATCAGCGGCTGATAGGCTGAGCGCACTATGAGTCACCGACACGCAGGAAGCGGAAGAGACCGGGACCGGAGAACGGGACGGCGATATCGGAACAACGGGGGATCGTAGGCAGGTAAGTAAAAGTTTATTTTGTATAGTTTTACAGCCCGGGCACAGCGGGGGTTAAAAGTTTTAGGTCAGAGAACTCCTTTAAATGAAAATGGAATCCAAGAGTACAACCTCACAGTAAAAAAAAACCAATAAGGAAATGATTTATGATACATTTTAGGAAGGACATATTCAAGTTTTTACTAGGGATGTGAAAGATTTAAAAGTATAGCAGACAAGGAGTGTCCATATTAAACATATAAATAAATATATTTTTTTTTTATATATATATAAACAGGTTTTTATTATTGGCATATTTTGAGGTATATTTATACAACTGAGATACAAGTGTATCTCTAGGTCTAGGCTTTAGTGCCCGTTCACACTACCGTGACTTGGGATCCGACTTGTGTCGCCCCAAGTCGTGCGACATGAGAAATTACATGGAAGTGAATGAGAGCCGTCTTAATGTACACTACTGAAGTCGCTTCCGACTTCAGAAAAGGTTCCTGTACTACTTCAAGGCGACTTCTAGGCGACTTTTACCCATTGATTTCAACGGAACTCGCCTCCAAAGTCGGATCTCTGTCTAAACTGAAGCAACTTTACAGTTTTCTCAAGCAAACCCCTCCCTCCCACAGAGCTGATTATTGTTTGATTGGCCACTGGCAAAGTCGCCTGTTCTGGAGGCGACTTGAAGTCGCGTTGTAAGTCTCTCCAAGTCGCGCTAAAGTCGTCTCGCAAAGTCGCGCTGGAAGTCGTGTTGCCCCTGTGTGAACCGGCACTTGGGCAAAATAGATTTTTGTTATTTTAGATAGTGTAGGGAAGGATTAGAACCTCTGTCAAGTTTTTATTGCAGTCTGTGCCCCCATTGGCGAGGATCACCCCATTTTCTGTACTGATAACCACTGTCACTGAGAGGCCTATTTTGCATATATTCAAAGACACCCGTAGCTGCAGGTAATATTATGTTTTTTGTTTTTTTTAAGCGTTAGATCTATGTCCACAAAAAAATATTTATAAGTCATAGTGGAGAAGGATCTTGGGGTTTTTGTAGATCATAAGCTCAATAATGCAATGCAATGTCAAGCTGCAGTTACCAAAGCGAGCAAAGTCCTTTCTTTTATATAGAGAGGTATGGACTCCAGAGAGAGAGACATCATTTTACCCCTGTTCAAATCATTAGTAAGACCTCATCTGCAATATGCAATTCAGTTTTGGGCACCAGTTCTCAAAAAGGATATTGGGTAACTGGAGAAAGTGCAGAGAAGGGCAACCAAACTGATAAGAGGCATGGAGGAGCTCAGCTATGAGGAACGATTAGAGGAACTGAATCTATTCCCACTTGAAAAGGAGGAGATTAAAGGGGGGGGGTTATCAACATTTACATAAATGGTCCATATAGTGAACTTGGTGTTGAGTTATTCACTTTAACCACTTAATCCCCGGACCAATATGCTGCCTAAAGACCCAAGGGGTTTTTACAGTTCGGGACTGCGTCGCTTTAACAGACAATTGCGCGGTCGTTGCGACGTGGCTCCCAAACAAAATTGGCGTCCTTTTTTCCCCACAAATAGAGCTTTCTTTTGGTGGTATTTGATCACCTCTGCGGTTTTTATTTTTTGCGCTATAAACAAAAATAGAGCGACAATTTTGAAAAAAATGCAATATTTTTTACTTTTTGCTAAAATAAATATCCCCCAAAAACATATATACATTTTTTTTTCCCCCTCAGTTTAGGCCGATACGTATTCTACCTATTTTTGGTAAAAAAAATCGCAATAATCGTTTATCGGTTGGTTTGCGCAAAATTTATAGCGTTTACAAAATAGGGGATAGTTTTATTGCATTTTTATTTTTTTCATTTTTTTTACTACTAATGGCGGCGATCAGCGATTTTTTTCGTGACTGCGACATTATGGCGGACACTTCGGACAATTTTGACACATTTTTGGGACCATTGTCATTTTCACAGCAAAAAATGCATTTAAATTGCATTCTTTATTGTGAAAATGACAGTTGCAGTTTGGTAGTTAAACACACGGGGCGCTGTAACATTTAGTGTTCACTTAGTGTGTGTTTACTACTGTAGGGGGGTGTGGCTGTAGGACTGGCATCATCGATCGAGTCTCCCTAATAAAAGGGATCACTCGATCGATGCGCCGCCATAGTGAAGCTCGGGGAAGCTGTGTTTACACACGGCTCTCCCCGTTCTTCAGCTCCGGTGAGCGATCGCGAATAGCCGCGCCGTCGTCCCGGATCGCTCCCCGAGGCTTACCGACCGCCGCATGTAGCGGGGGGGGGGTCCCGTTCGGACCCCCCACCCACGTCAAGCAGAGGACGTACGGGTACGTACATGTGCCTGTCCGTGCCATTCTGCTGACGTATATCTTCATGAGGAGGTCGGCAAGTGGTTAAGGTCATCACAGAGGACAAGGGGGCACTCTTTACGTCTAGAGGAAAAGAGATTTCACCTCCAAATGCGGAAAGGTTTCTTCACAGTAAGAGCTGTGAAAATTTGGAATAAACTCCCTTAAGATGTGGTTCTGGCCAGCTCAGTAAAGTGCTTTAAAAAAGGCTATATAATATAACTGGGTACTGACATTTATAGGTAAAGTTGATCCAGGGAAAATCCTATTGCCTCTGGGGGATCAGGAAGGTTTTTTTTTCCCCTGCTATAACAAATTGGATCATGCTCTGCTGGGGGTTTTCGCCTTCCTCTGGATCAACTGTGGGAGAAGGATTGTGCATATGGGATTGTATGATTTTTTTATTTTATTTTATGGTTTAAAGTGGAGTTCCACCCATTTTTTTATGTTTGTCTGTGCTGCATGCTCTTATCTCATAGTGTTCAGAATGGACAATTTTTATTTAATTTGTTGCTTGTAAATACCTTTATTTTGTAGTCCTTCATTACTTCCTCCTCCTTATTTGCCTAGGCTATTTGCAAGGGTTTCTGGGATAGGCATCATGTTACCCAGTAGTCCTTGCAAACCTGACTGAAACCTATTACATTGCTTGTGCACTGAGCATGTGCAAAGTTGAAATCCAGGAAGTCATACAGTCTGGCTTCATGATGCCCACACTTAAGATGGCCACGGTCTATTTCTAGATTATAAAATATCTAAATGCTGTAACAACCTAACAAAATGGACCTTAGTTTACAGACTAACTTTACTAGAATACATTAAGCTTGTGTATTACAGGGGTATTTATATTTAAAAAGTGAAATTGTGGGTGGAACTCCCCTTTAACTAGATATACTTTTTCAACCTGACTAACTATGTAACTATGTAAACCAGCACCAGTTCACTTCTAGAACCCTATTTTGAATATAGCTGCAGGTAATACAAATTAATAATATAATAATAATATTACCCGCAGCTATAGATGTCTTTAAATATATTAATTTCTAGAAGTGAATTAGCGCAGGTTTATAACATTTTGCGTTCTCCCTAGAATAAGAGGTGAGGGGAAATCTTCCAATTGGGACATGTGCTCTGGGGATAAATGAATTCTCCCCACTTTGGGATATTTTCTCTATCTTTTGTGTCCCTGGGACCAAAAGTAAAAGGACATTTTCCCAAGAGGTTTTAACCTTTCCCTAATCTACCCAAAACCAAAAAGAAATATGTGACTATACATGCACTCTGAGGTAAATTTATTATAAAGAAATGCTGTGCAGATGCCTCAAGCATTCACACAGTCACCACAAACAGTAGCTGTAATGTATTTAATAAGTGTAATTCCTACTCCATCTAGTAGCCATAATGCAGTATTTTCCTAATTGAGGTCTTTCAATTCTATTTATTAGAATATAAAACACAATTATACCCACAAAGACAGATGAGTGTCAGGCCTCATACACACAACCGTTTTCCTCGACAGAATTCATCAAGAAAATTGGTGGCAGAGCTTTTTTGCCGAGGAAAACGGTCGTGTGTATGCTTTTCAACGAGAAAACTGTCGAGGAACTCGACGAGAAAAAAAGAGAACAAGTTCTCTTTTTCCTTGACGGGAGTCTCAATTTCCTCGTCGCGTTCCTCGTTGGGCTGGTTTTCGACGAGAAACACGTTCGTGTGTATGCTTAGAAACCCGCGCATGCTCAGAATAAAGTATGAGACGGGAGCGCACCTTCGGTAAAAGTAGCGTTTGTAATGAAGATAGCACATTCGTCAAGCTGTAACAGACTGAAAAGTGCAAATCGTCTCTTTCCAAACTTTTACTTAACACGCAGTAACATGAGATTAGCAAAAGCAGCCCCAAGGGTTGTGCCAGTGGAATCGAACTTCCCCTGCTGTCGTATGTGTTGTACGTCACCGCGTTTGAGAACGACGAGATTTGGTCTTGACAGTGTATACGCAAAGAAAGCTTGTCAAGTTTCTCGACAAGCCTAACAAGGAACTCCTTGAGGAAAACGATGTTTCATTTACGACGAGTTCCTCGGTCGTGTATACGAGGCCTTAGGCGCATAACAAATACCAAAAGGGGACTCTTATGCCGAGGACATGACGACAAAAAAAACGTGGATAAATTTGAAACGGATGTTGGCTCAAACTTGTCTTGCATACATACACACGGTCACACAAATGTAGTCGGAAATTTTGAACGCCAAGAACGCGATCACGTACAACAACACTAGAAAAGAGAAGTTCAATACCTGTCGTGTTAGTAGAAGTTTGGTGAGAGACGATTCACGCTTTTCAACCTCGTGTTTTTCAGTCGTGACGAATATGCTATCTCCATTACGAACGCTAGTTTTACCAGACCGAGCGCTTCCGTTTCGTACTTGATTCAGAGCATGCGTGGAATTTTGTGCGTCGGAATTATCCACACACGATCAGAATTTACGAGAATTTGTTGTCGGAAAATTTGAGAACCAACTCTCATTTTTTGTTGTCAAAAATTCCGACAGAAAATGTCCGATGGGGCCTACACACGGTCGGAATTTCCGACAAAAAGCTCCCATCGAACATTTGTTGTCGGAAATTCCAAGTGTGTGGACGCGGCATAAGGCTCGATTCACACCTTTGCAGGTTGCATTTTAGCCATTCTACAGTGCATTTTGCGGTGCTTTCTGCGTTATTGGACATGCATTTTTATTAATGCGTTTTTATGCTTTTTTTGCCCAATTTGTTGTTGGGCAGATTAAAAAAATACAAAATGCGGCACAATCACAGTAAAATCGTGGCAAAAATGCACTACATGCTTTTCTGCAATTTCTCCATTGAAGTCTGTTGAAGCAATAAAGCAAAAAAAAAAAACGTTTTGCATTTAAAAAAAAGTCTCTGACCCTTTCCAAAAACGCAGGGGCTGAAAAAAGCATAGATGTGAACGTGCCCTATAGGAAACCATGTTTAATGAACTGTACTGTGTTTCTACTAGAGGCACCAAAAAACGCATAAGTGTGAACCGTGCCTTACTGTAGTCTCAATTTGCAGCTCTAGATCAACACAAACACCTAATGCAAAACAGATACTGACGCGTTTTAAGAGTAAACCCTCTTCTTTCTAGCTCTCCTAATAAATGATACCATGGGTAATCCACTAGGTTTGTGCATTCTTCCTGCATTTTGTTGTCCATAGTTTGGGACCCCTGTCTGATGAGGGCTGCAAAGCCGGGAGACTACCTAGTGACCTGAAAATCCAAGCCTACAAGAGTTGTGTTCTCTAGCTACGTGCCACTGTGATTTGTTGCACTTGAGCGCAGAGGAGTTGTTTTAGTGTATTCATCAAACTTAAAATGTTACTAAACCCAGGACTCTGCATTCACTATATCTGGTCTCCCACAGTACACAGAACATGGAAATGCAATTATTTTAGTAAATATAAACTGATACATTAATAGGTGAAATTAGTGCAGCGCAAAACTTAGACAAATATGATGCTGGTATATAACCAGCAAACTTATATATAATAAAACAGTCCAAATAAAGGAAAACATTAAAAAATAAAACTCAGAATAACAATCCAAAGTCCATAAGTGTCGAATAAATGAAGTAGATGAAATAAATCTCCACCGCGTGATAAACCACCACACTTAAAGTGATCCCTCCACCGTTAGAGATGGCTACTCTCACCTTCATGCATGGACCACTGAGTTAACAAATGGTCATTTAGGCAGGTATCACAATAAACAGGAACCAGGCTGATGTATCAGATCCTCATTAGGCAACCATACCGCATAAGACAGGTGCATGGAAAAAGATAATCACAGACTAAGTGCTCTCTGTTGCAATAGGTAGATTTAATCACAAAAAATGTAAAAGTCAGGCTACTCACATTCGGCCAGACTAAAAACGGCATGAAGTACAATCATAAATGAGGACGACAGATGAGCGACGTGGTGTGCAGGCTCCTAATCCCCCGGACGCGTTGCGTTATGTCAACTTCCTCAGCGGGGCGGGCTAAACTGATAAATACCTTTTCTCCTCAGCAATATATAGCAGTCTTGTGACTTCTATCAGTTTCTGGTTAAAGTGGTCTGATGTATTAGCCCCCTTCAGCCCCCCTAATACTTACCTGAGCCCCATCTCAATCCAGCGATGTTGCACGAGAGACTCAGCTGTCTGGGACTCTCCCTCCTGATTGGCGGAGATACAGTCAGTGAGCCAATGAGGAGAGAGAGGGGGTTGGCCCGAGCCGTTGCTCCATGTCTGAATGGACACACAGAGCAGCGGCTGGGCTCAGGTGCCCCTATAGCAAGCTGCTTTCTATGGGGGGGGGGGGGCACTCGGCAGGAGGGAGGGGTCAGAAGCGCCTGTGAGGGACCCAAGAAGAAGAAAACTGGGCTGCTCTGTGCAAAACAACTGCACAGGGCAGGTAAGTATAACATATTTGTTATTTTTACCCCCAAAAAATAAAAAATACCAGACTTTAGTATCATTTTAAAGCTTGTAGGAGGAGTTTTCATTTGACTGTCATATGTGGCTGCAGGACCCCTGACCCTCTGTCTGGACAGTGCTGATTGGCCCTGTGCCGATCGCATGCACCCTCCCAAGAAAAATTAATTCTCTAGCAATTCTCACCAAACTGAGCATGTGCACTGTGACTCCAAAGGCTCTGTCGTATCAGGAGATGGAGTGGGGACAGTGGAAGAAGGGAAGGATCAGAGAAGATAGGATCAAACAGATTTTTTACACAATGTGGAGGATTAACCCCTTAGGTTTCACAGTGAGTATATCAAGCATGCTTTACTGCTTATACAGACTGATGTTACTGTTGTGGGCAGTGCCGATCCTGACCTCCCCGGGGCCCTAAGCAAAATGACATGTCACATTAAAGTTGAGAAGCTGGGGGCTGCCGAAAATGACATGTCACATCATTAAAGCTGAGAAGCGGGGAGGGGGGCTGCCGACAGTGACATGTCACATTAAAGATTAAAGTTGAGAAACGGGGGGGGGGGGTGTTCTGCTGTCGGAAAAAATGACATCTTACATTAAAGTGAGAAGCGGGGAGTGCTGACTTCTTACCTCTTCTCCCATGCAGCCAGCAAGTTGAGAAGCAGGGTGAGGGGCCGAAAATGACTTCTCACCAGGCGGGGCCTCTAGTAATTTGGGGGGCCCTCCGCAGCTTTGCGGGGCCCTAAGCGGCTTGCATAGTGAGCCTATAGGGCGGATCGGCCCTGGTTGTGGACAGTGATACATTGTAAAGTGCAATATAGTAAAATAGGGGTAACATTCATATGGCCGTATACTTGCTAACTCAGAAACAGTAGCTTATCACAACTTTATATGGGGCATGTCTCAATAAACAGTACCTGTCACCTAAAAAACATAATTTTTTTTTTTTTGCAAAAAAAGAATGTTACACCCAAGCACATAAAATCCCCCCCCCAAATGTTTTTAGGTCCCCCCACATATACGCACATATGAACGTAAACATATGCGTCAGGGGCGCCTAAGCATAAAAACGTGGATTGTGATACACGTTACATATTTCCACACCAGAGAGAGAACAATAATTCTAACACAATACCTCCTCCGTAACACTAAACAGATACCTATAGGGGGCTTTTGATGCTCTGCCTATAGAAAATATAGGGTACTGAAGATTTTCGCCATTACACAGGCGCAACAAATTTAAGGTTGGACATGTTGGGTATCTATTTACTCTGCGCAACCTTGTTTTTTAATATTTTACCAAAAATGTGGGTCGTTTATTGCGTTTGTTTGCCCTAAAATTCACTTTAGTGTGTTTGTTTTTTACCTTTACGGTAATAGCGTGTGAAATAAAAAACGAAGGTGTCTGCTTTCAGAAAATATCTAATGTTTTGGGGATTTTGTGTCTCGAACATGATTTTATAAACGCAAGCAAAAAAATACCACAAAACCAGCTCTGGCAGCAAAAAGCTTAATGCTAGAATGTGCTCCTATTACAAATTAAGTCTTCCATTAAAGCTGAACTTCGGGGATAAAAACAACTATATCCCTCAATAGCCACAAAGGATATAAATACACTTTTTGTGTACCAAATACTTTTACAAACTATTATCTTGTAAAAGTAGCAGTAACATCATCACTATGCTGTACATACCGTGTTTCCCCCAAAAATAAGCCCTACCCCGAAAATAAGACCTAGCGTAATTTTCAGGGGTGGCTGCAATATAAGCCATACCCTGAAAATAAGCCCTATTTAACTTGTAAAAACAGGTTTACATGTCAGAGATCTTCTCCTCTCCTCCCGGCAGACATCTGCGGTCCCTCCCTCTGCAGTTCTCAGAACGGGGCTGATTTAAGTGTGGATCTCGGCCCTTCCCTCTGCAGTATTCATAGCGGAGAAGAAGAGCTTCATCGGATCACGTGAGCGCCCAGTGGCACTGTAAATAAGGCATTTTCCACAATAAAGTTACACAAGGAGACACACTGCACATTATATCATCCTACAGAACAGATTACATAATTTACAAGGACTTTAACCAGGGATTGTGCTGTCTATCATGCGTGATGTCATCCCGCCTCCCGTCTCCTGCTGCGCTCCAGCATCCATCTTAGACTCTCTGTTTGCGTCCCAGACTTCGCTCTGGTTGCCGCCCGAAAACCGGAAGTAACCTGGCAGACAGGACACCGGCTCCATTTCACACGGCAGAGCACTGCAGAGACTATCCTTGGAGACAGATGATCCGGGCAGAGACAGACATCTCATTGGACTCCATTATGCCATCATAAAGATTCTTCTAAGTGAGTGTTTTTGATACATTTGTTTATTAAAATTATACAGTTAACCTAAGTGGCGCCTGATCTTTGTCTTTCCTATCATGCTTTAAAGCAGTGGTCTCCAAACTGCGGCCCGAGGGCCGGATGCGGCCCTTTGCTTGCCTTTATCCGGCCCTTGGGGCACTATCTCTCCCACTGATACAAGACACTATTCTGCCATCTTACACCGACAGTGAAGCACCATTTCTCCCACTAACAGGGCACTATTCCTCCCTATGATACCAACGATGGGGCACTATTCCTCCCCCTAATACCAGATGTTTAGTCCCACTGATGCCAGGAAAATTTCCACCCCCGCTGGTCAAAGTCTGGCCCTCCAAGAGTCTAAAGGACAATAAACCGGCCCTTTGTTTAGAATGTTTGGATACTCCTGCTTTAAAGGATCAGAATATTTTTATTTATATTTTCATAACAAAAAATAAAAAAATCCCAAAAGAAGATGACATGAGTGTATTTGAATAAATACAGATTGTACTTACTGTAAACAAATAAGACATCCCCTGAAAATAAGCCCTAGTGTGTTTTTAGCCAAAATTAATATGTCTTATTTTCGGGGGAAACATGGTCCTGTGCAGAGAGTAGGGCAGTGGGAGGAGCTCAGCAGGTCCCACCCACTACAAGCTGTCTGAAGAAAACTACAGGAGGGGCGGAGACAAGACCAGACATCCTGGACAAGGAGAGAGAGCAGCAGTGACCAGTCTTTATTACAGGAAGTTCCAATGTTTCACACTGGATTACTGCATTGGTGTGGAGGAAATACACAAAGCACACCAAGACTGAAGTCTCATACACACGACCGAGTTTCTCAGCAAAAACCAGCAAGAAACTTGCTGGGAGATATTTTTTTGCCGAGGAAACCGGTCGTGTGTACATTTTCGTCGAGGAAACTGTCAAGAAACTCGACGAGCCAAAAAGAGGAGCATGTTCTCTATTTCCTTGAGGCCTCGTACACACAACCGAGGAACTCGACGGGCGAAACATATCGTTTTGCTCGTCGAGTTCCTTGTGAAGCCGTCAAGAAACTCGACAAGTCAATTTTCTCCATTCCCATCAAGGATATAGAGAACATGCTCTCTTTTTGGCTCGTCGAGTTTCTCGACAGTTTCCTGGACGAAAATGTACACACGACCGGTTTCCTCGGCAAAAAATATCTCCCAGCAAGTTTCTTGCTGGTTTTTGCCGAGAAACTCGGTCGTGTGTACAAGGCCTGACGAGAATGGAGAAAATTGGCTTGTCGAGTTTCTCGACGGCTTCACAAGGAATTCGACGAGCAAAACGATGTGTTTTGCCCGTCAAGTTCCTCGGTCGTGTGTACGAGGCCTCAGACTACACATGACTCTTGTATCTAGATAATAATTGCTTAAACCGTAAAGAGAAGCTTTTAAAAAGGAACGTGAAGAGTGGGCCCAGGATGGCTACATCATACACAGAAGGATTCTCACTGTTCAGAATTCCGATGTTAGAAAACAGTCCACCTGCTGTCACTTTCAATGAGTCATCGCAGCTTCCACCGCACGCATATTTCAGCTCTAGAAACAGGGTGCGTTATGAAAGATTTAGTACTCAATAAACCGTCATTCTGAAATCGCTGCAGCACAAATCTAACAGTTAGATAACAGTCCTGAGTCATCAGAGTCGGTACCAGTCAAGGAATCTGTTCTTGTATAAAGTAAATGAAGAATGAGTCCTTAAAACGCAGACCTACTTGCCATACTCTGAGGCCTGAGAATGAAATATTTAGCGAAGTTCTCAGCGCGGGAAGGAGAACAATCGATGTACACTCTCAGACGTTGCTAATGACTAGCGAGCTGCTTCCATATCCAGGGGCACTTAAGGGATTTCAATATTTGCCCCTGAGAATGCCCCTGGTTTTCATTATTGATCATCCACATTATAAAACCTGGTGTTAAAGATGAACTTCAGGAATTGATTTGAAATACTTGAAGACAGGGCTTGACAAATTTGCTTTAAATCTAGGAGCCAGCTAAAAAAGTTAGGAGCAGGGTGAATAAAAATCAACGATTTTTTTATAATTTTTTATAATTATCAACTTTATTTGAATAGAATGCTTTTAGAGTAAAAATTTTTCTATTTAAAGTGGAGGTTTACCCAAAAACTTAATTTTTAACATTAGATTGAGGCTCATTTTGTGAAGGGGAATTGGGTGTTTTTCTTCTCCGCCGCTTCCGGGTATGGGCTGCGGGACTGGGCGTTCCTATTTGATTGACAGGCTTCCGACGGTCGCATACATCGCGTCATGATTTTCCGAAAGTAGCCAAACATCGGTGCGCAGGCGCCGTATAGAGCCGCACCAACGTTCGGCTTCTTTCGGCTACTCGTGACGCGTTGTATGCGACCGTCGGAACCCTGTCAATCAAGTAGGAATGCCCAGTCCCGAAGACCATACCCGGAAGTGGCAGAGAAGATCTATCTCTAAAACGGTAAGTACTGCTTCGATTTAAAAAAAAAACACCCGATTCCCCTTGACAAAATGAGCATCAATCTAATGTTAAAAATTGTTTTTCAGGTGAACTCCCGCTTTAAGATACAATAATAATTAATTTATTCAGCATGAAATGGAACTTAGTTATGTAGCATCAGGCTGTATATTCTGCAATATTTACATTTTTGGTAAACTTATTCAATGAAGCTGAGATAACATGCACTGCATTGATGCATTCACACAATTTTACAGTAAACACGAGTTAAAACGAATGCAGGAAAATTCCTTTATCCCATTGTTTAGCAAATCTATGTACACTACAAACTGTATGATTGAATCGGTTCCGATATCGCTGTTTTACTAACCTGACAACTTATTATTATAAATAGGAAACCTTCATTTTGTTTGCAAATATTAAAGATTCTAACTACCAGAAAGAATGAGTCCTTACATTTAAAGAGCACCTGTCATTTTAGATCCATCATGGCAGTACATGTTAGCGGGCATCCACTCACCTACTGCCACCACATCCCTCACCTTGTTGTGTCACTGCCACATCATCAAAAGTGAAAATGGGACTGTCGGTGAGTCAACAGCGGGTCAGAGGAGGATCCACTGCGGGACAGAGAGGACAGTTGCTCTTTAAATATAATGATTTAAATCAAGCCATTTTACTAGTGATTTAAACTGTGATTTAATCGACTTGATTTATATCAAATCCACCCTGGTTAGGAGCCATTTTTTTTTAACTAACCTATCTTAGGGGTGGAACATGTAACACGTTCCCGAAGATAAAATTCTCCTTTAACCCTTTCACAGCCAAAGCCATTTTTGATTTTTTTTACCCCTTAAAAAAATAAAATAAAATAATAATAAATAACTAAACACCCTAACCCTAACACAAAATAAATTATTAGTATTAAAAATGTATTTTTTGTTTGAGGTTGGGAGTTTATTGTTTTTTTATTATTATTACTATTTTTATTATTAATTATAATAATGTATTTAATATTGTTTAAGGTTAGAGATTATTTATTAATGTATTATTACAAAATATTATAATTTTACTTATTTATGATGATTTTTAGTTATTTGTGTATTTATTTTACATTTATTTATTCATATATTATTACTATTTTAGTTTTGAAATTTTTAATTTGAGCAGAAAAATCGTGCAAAAACGCACCTCAAAATGCGCAACTACGCACAAAACCACGCGAATGGCGTATTTCCATTAATTTCTATGAGAATGTGTCCAAATCTGCCCGATTTGAATGACAAAAAAAGCTTCAGAAGTCGTTTGAGCTTCAGGCGTTTGGCTTCAGGCAACATGGAGTGGAGATGTGAACCATCTCCATAGAGAATCATTGATTTTTTTCTCCTCCAGCCTTTTTGAGCTTTAAGCTTCTCACTGCAAAACACTTAGGTGTGAATGCAACCTAAGTGTCAGCGTGCTGCGCATGCTCATATCACTTGTACTATGCCAACAGATCACCATGGACTCTCTGCGTTATTAGTAGTGTGCCAGTGCATTTACTAAGCAGCAAGGTCAAAGCTTTATTAGATGGCACTGTGGGAAAACTGTCTGGCAAGAAGATACAATACTGTCCAATAAGAGGACACACCATGCCGACGTCATTGGTATTTTCTTCCAAAGTATTTATCATTTTCTTAATTTATTTTCCTAAAACAGTTTCCGCAATTTGCAGGACTTAAATATAGGTCTGATTTTAAGTTTGCATTTTGCAAAAAGCAATATTTATAATGCCAAAATGCTATTTATATTCTAATTTAATAAACATGTCATAATTAATTATATGGTAATCCGCGGTCCTATGAGACAGTATAGCGCGTGATATGCATAAATAAACCGACTCAGAATAAAGCGCCCCAAGAGACGAATTTAAAATGTTGAAAGCTATGGATTTGTTAGCGGATCAGAGGCAAGTTCGGTCATTTAATCCATGGCTCCAATGGTACAAAAACATTCACCTGCTAAGCAGGAAAACCAAAATGAGTCCTGGGGTCCCTTCCCTGTAAAGAGAACCTGTGCTTTTGGAAACATGCAGGATACCATAGCTCGTCTCTTGTTTCTCGCCTGTTTGTAAAGCTAATCATCTGGGTTCAATGTTTTCTGAATCACTGACCCAATGCAAGTGTTCAGATCGGAAAATCCCATTTCACTTGTCGCATACTTGAGAGTCAACAATTAAGAAAGTATGGACATCCAGACACCTAGTACTTTCACCCTACACTCACACTGCTGTAACTTGTCATGCAATTTGACAGGTCAAGTCGCACCCTACTGTCAGCAATGGAACTGTTCAAATCGATGCAATGCCGACTTTGCGGTGCCGCACCGATTCGAAAAAGTAGTTTCTACACTCATAGGCATGTGCAAGGGGTGTGCTAGGTGTGCCTGGGCACACCCAAATCCTGAGGTTGTTAATCCGTAAATCACGATCTACCTGCCGATCATGGGCAGGTAAAAGGTAAAATGCGATTCTACCTTGCCGACCCCAGAATCTGGACAGGAGGGGCAATGGGGGTGGAATTTAGTGGAACTGATCTGTATTTTTCTCCTGCAGTAGCTGAAAGTAGGCTTCTCCTCCTCTCCCTCTCCCCGACATTCAGCTGCCACAGGAGCAAAATACAGGGGATTGATACCAATATATGCTCCCACCGCCACTCCTCCTGTCCCTGTTCATCTTCTTTCTGCTGCCCAGGTCCCCCTTGCTCCCCCCCCCCCCCCAATGTTTCAGGATGGATAGTGGGGAAGAGTAAATATGTAAATATGTCACACATGCATATGTGTTGGAGATTTGAGGTGCTCACCCTAATGCAATAGGCTCCGCACACGTATGTCTACACTACTTTTGGTGATGGTAGGTGCGACTTGCATAGACATATGTGCATGAAGTCGCACATATGTCAGACAAGTCGCACATGAAGTCGCACTGACATGTGGCTTTGAAATCGTTTGAAATTCCTAAGCCGCATTTAGTGTGCATCAGAGCTCCGAAGAAGGAGCCGAAAGCCTTAATATTTCAAAGTCAAAGGCAGTATGCTAGGTGAGTCACTGTTAAAAGAAATAGCAGCATTTAAACTGATAAAGGGTAACGGGGCCTGAACTTATAAAGTAAAGATCTGGTATTGCAGGGAAACAGCTGAAAAATGTACCGTATTTATTGCGGTATAACGCGCTCCCGCGTATACTGCGCACCCCTAAAGTGGCCCCCAATCCTGTGGAAAAAACGTTTTTTTGTTTTTTTGTACTTACAGTTTTGGTGTCTTGTGCGGCATCCATCGGCGGCCTCGTCGGGTCCGGCGTCCTTCTGCGGCTTCGGGTGTCCTCTTCGGCGGGTCCGGCGTTCGTCTTCGGCGGGTCGGGTGTCCTCTTCGGCGAGCGGGTCGGTGTCCTCCTCGGCGGGTCGGGGGTCCTCTTCGGCGGGTCGGGGGTCCTCTTCGGCGGGTTTGGCGTCCTTCTGCGGCATCCTCGCGTCCTCCCCGCTCGTTTCCCGCCACGAGTTTGAATACTGCGCCGGCATATTCCGAATGGAGACTGCCCGAAGATTCACGAGTGTACTGCGCTCGGTATATGCCGGCGCAGTATTCAAACTCGTGGCGGGAAAGCGGGTATCGGCGCATATAGCGCACCCACGATTTTGCCCGGATTTTCAGGGCAAAATAGTGCGCGGTATACGCCGATAAATACGGTAATTGTGAGTGACTAAGCAGCACCCTAAAAAATCGACATTTGTTCTTGAATTCCTTCTAAAAAATAGCAAAAATTTCAGTCCACTTCTTGTGCCTAGGAGGTGCACCTGCTAATCTCACAGGATCTGAAGTGATATTTTGTAGTACCACTACTGTACTGCTTAATGTGTTCCTTGCTGGAGAGGAAGCTGTGCCTGAGGATCTGCAGTGCAAGGATCCCCCTGCTTCTGTTTCATCCGCTCTGTGGAAATGTGCTGTCTCCATCTTTCCAACTGCTTCTTAATCATAACTCCACCCGTCAACAGATCAAAAATCACCAGGGGTGCAGCTCTGACATAAGGAAGCAAACACTTGCCTCCACCAATGTGCCTGCTTCCCCACACAGAGACACAATGCAAAACAAAGCATGGTAAGTCCATTATGGGGAAAGATTAGCGGCAGGTAATACTAGTGATTAGTCCTTTGCCCTATACCTGTCAGATTTGTGCACAGCTTCCACTGTTTAGGTCCACTTTAAAGGCTTATTCACCTGTGTCCCTTTGAAAAGTGGCATGCAAGTAACATGCAATATATTGCTTCCTCACTGCTTGCTCAAAAGCAAAAAATGTCTCAAAATGCCAAACCACAACGCCACAACCTTGTGCCTTGCACGTGGCTGCAGGATGGTTGCACTCAGCCCCATTTACTTGATTGGGTCATATCTGACAGTGGTAGTTTAATTTTTGCCTTGGCCACAGCATGTATCGAGCTGCATGCCCTAGTTTAGGTGGGCAGTCAGGGGTTCAACTGCCTGCTTTTACAACTCACCCCTGTAAACGAGCCCTTAAAGCAATTGGGGTTTTTAGGGCTCTTAGAGACAATGTTCTCAACGGTGGAAAAACAGTAATCAGACATTAAAATGGTTCTAAAGTCAAGACATTTTTTTACAGGCATTCCCTGTATTAAAGCGGAGTTCCACCCAAAAGTGGAAGCTCTGCATATCTGTATCTTCCACCTCCCCTCTCCCTCTGGTGCTACATTTTGCCAGGTACCTATTCCCACTTCCGTCGGAACTTCACCACGGAAAGATATGTCAGAAGTTTGGCCTCCTCTCTGCCTTCCCCGCCACCGGGCTATTCAGAAAGCGCAGCGCACATCGTATATGCGCAGTAGGAAATCGGCTGTGAAGCCGCAAGTCTTCACTGCCGGTTTCCCTTACAGGCTATGGCGGCGGCAGCACCCGAGAACCAATGGAAACATCAGCTGGGATGCCGACCACTGAAATCCAGGACAGGTAAGTGTCCTAATATTAAAAGTCAGCAACTACAGTATGTGTAACTGCTGACTTTAAAATTTTCCATGGGGGGGGGGGGGCTGGAGCACTGCTTTAAGATAAAAAATGTCCCACTTCTTGTTCCTCCACCCCCCACAAACACTTTTCTAAGTCTTCTCGCGATCCACCACTGTCTTGTCTTCAGCACCGCTCTCTTATATTCCTCTTCCCACTGGACACCTAGGCAGCAAGGTAAACGATTGGCTCCTGCTGCTGTCATAGCCTGTGAGTAGGGAGTGGGGGGCTTGGCTAAGCCACACTGTTTGGTCTATGGACGCACACAGCCTGGCTTGGGAGAGCCTTTAACATCTATTTTAGAAAGATTTTTATTTCTTTAGAACCACTTAAAATTAATACAGTACTTTGCAACTTTATAACTTTACCTTTTAGGCCACATTCACATCTTTGCATTGCAGTAAGGTACCATTTCCCTTTAACCACTTGCCGTCGCCGCACCGTCATAATACGTCCACAAGGTGGCTCTCCTAGGCGAGAGCACGTAATATGACGTCCTGCCTTTTAGCCGCCACTAGGGGCGCACGGCGCGCGCGCGCCCCCCCCCGCTCGCCCCCGACTCCCGTGCGTGTGCCCGGCGGGCGCGATCGCCGCCGGGCACACGCGATCGCTCGGTACAGAGCGGGGAACGGGAGCTGTGTGTGTAAACACACAGCTCTCGTTCCTGTCAGCAGGGGAAATGCTGATTTTCTGTTCATACAATGTATGAACAGAAGATCAGTGTTTCCCCTAGTGAGGCCACCCCCCCCCCCCCACAGTAAGAACACACCCAGGCATACTTAACCCCTTCCCCGCCCCTAGTGTTAACCCCTTCACTGCCAGTGGCATTTTTATAGTAATCTAATGCATTTTTATAGCACTGATCGCTATAAAAATGCCAATGGTCCCAAAAATGTGTCAAAAATGTCCGAAGTGTCCGCCATAATGTCGCAATACCGAAAAAAAAATCGCTGATCGCCGCCATTACTAGTAAAAAAAAATATTAATAAAAATGCCATAAAAATACCCCCTATTTTGTAAACGCTATAACTTTTGCGCAAACCAATCAATAAATGCTTATTGCGATTTTTTTTTACGAAAAATATGTAGAAGAATACGTATCGGCCTAAACTGAGGAAAAAAAATGTTTTTTTATATATTTTTGGGGGATATTTATTACAGCAAAAAGTAAAAAATATTCATTTTTTTCAAAATTGTCGTTCTATCTTTGTTTATAGCAAAAAAAATAAAAAACGCAGAGGTGATCAAATACCACCAAAAGAAAGCTCTATTTGTGGGAAAAAAAGGACGACAATTTTGTTTGGGAGCCACGTCGCACGACCGCGCAATTGTCTGTTAAAGCGACGCAGTCCCGAATCGCAAAAAGTACTCTGGTCTTTGGGCAGCAATATGGTCCGGGGGGTAAGTGGTTAATTGCACTCCAACGCACATCCCCAATACACCAGACTCGAAGCACATGTGATCCATCGGTACATTGTGTTAAAGTAGGGAAAAAAGGGTGTGTGGGCCTTAAAAAGACTACTGTGGTGGTTTAATCCTACACCCCCTTCTTGAACAAACTGCCCCCTTTAATCCTACACCCACTTCCTGTACACACTGCCCCCTTTAATCCTATACCCCCTTCCTGTACACACTGCCCCCCTTTAATTCTACACCCCCATTCCTGTACACACTTTCCCCCTTTAATCCTACACCCCCCTTCCTGTACACACTGCCCCCCTTTAATTCTACACCCCCCCTTCCTGTACACACTGCCCCTCTTTAATCCTACACCCCTTCCTGTACACACTTCCCCCATTTAATCCTACACCCCCTTCTTGTACACACTGCCCCCATTTAATCCTACACCCCCCTTCCTGTACACACTGCCCCTCTTTTATACTACACCCCCCTTCCTGTATACACTTCCCCCCATTAATCCTACACCCCCTTCCTGTACACACTGCCTGCCCTTTAATCCTACACCCCCTTCCTGAACCCCTTCCTGAACACACTGGCTGGCGATGACTTGCAGCAATCTGGGTTTAGGGCTGACTTCAGCTGCAGCGAGTGGCGATCATCAGCATTCAGTGAATGACCTTGGTGCCGGAATCTCAGCTCACTTCTGCTGTGTACAGGAGCACTGTTGTGTGCAATGAAAGGACGGTGGCTCTAGAGGTGACATCCACCAGGGAAGAGGCGGTGACAGGAGAGGAATGTTGCACTGGCCATGGTTGCGCCCTAGGTAGGTGGCTGCCTAGTTCACCTAGTGGTAGCATCGGCTCTGCGCATATCCCAAAGCCAACAAAAACAAAGAATATATTCTAAACTGCCCAATCATTCTATGAGTCGACCTAAAAAGTTGGATAGAAATCAATCAACAGCTGCCTACACAAGGTTGGAAATTGTTTATATAAGTCAGATTATTAAACAGACCAAAATGTGCAAGCATCTGACTATGTACATGGGCTGGAGCTTTCATACTACAACATGACAGCCTTGCACACAGGAGTATTAGATGTGAAAAAGGACTGCGGAGATAATGAGCACATATGCTGCATCCTGCTTTTGTTTCAGTGCGATGCAAAGCTAAGCAAATGCCAATTTCTCTGGAGAAGCCACTGCTCATCAGGAGCTCAAGCCAAGCACTCCCTCATGGCGTTCATGTGTACAAGCCCTGAGTGAGTTTTGTTATTATTCACTGACCGCGAGGTTGTTTGAGGGATCGCAGTCCTCTGGAGGTCGCTTATTAAAAATAACTGGGCTGATTAAAATACAACTGCAGGTAATAATAAAAATAAAAAATCCATTTAAAAAGTAAAAATATAACATTAACTGAATGTTAAAGCGGGAGTTCACCCAATTCCTTTTTTTTTTATCTTTTCCCCTTAGATTCCTGCTCGTTGTGTCTAGGGGAATCGGCTATTTGTTTTAAAATATGATCCGTACTTACCCGTTTTCGAGATGCATCTTCTTCCGTCGCTTCCGGGTATGGGTCTTCGGGAGCGGGCGTTCCTTCTTGATTCTTCCGAGAGGCTTCCGACGGTCGCATCCATCGCGTCACTCGTAGCCGAAAGAAGCCGAACGTCGGTGCGGCTCTATACTGCGCCTGCGCACCGACGTTCGGCTTCTTTCGGAAAATCGTGACGCGATGGATGCGACTGTCGGAAGCCTCTCGGAAGACTGTCAATCAAGAAGTCCCACAGCCCATACCCGGAAGCGGGGGAGAAGATGCATCTCGTAAACGGGTAAGTACGGATCATATTTTAAAACAAATAGCCGATTCCCCTAGACAAAACGAGCATGAAGCGAAGGGGAAAATGTGTACGGTATGGGTGAACCTCCTCTTTAATGTTCCCTTTAAAGGGAAATTCAACTTAAATAGGAAGCAAACTCCCCTGGTGTTTTTGTACCTATAGGTAAGCTTATAATAAGGCTTACCTGTAGGTATTGTAAATATGTAAGGTGAAGTCTACAGGCTTGGAAATATCAATGGGGGTTATTTACGAAAGGCAAATCCACTTTGCACTACAAGTACAAACTACAAGTGCAAAGTGCACTTGAAATTGCACTGAAAGTGCACTTGGAAGTGCAGTTGCTGTAGATCTGAGGGGGACATGCAAGGAAAATAAAAACAGCATTTTTATTAGTTGCGCAAAAAATAAAAATCGCAGAGGTGATCAAATACCACCAAAAGAAAGCTCTATTTTTGGGAACAAAATGATAAAAAATGTGTTTGGTACAGTGTTGCATGACCGCGCAATTGTCATTCAAATTGCAACAGCGCTGAAAGCTTAAAATTGGCTCGGGCAGGAAGGTGCGTAAGTGCCTGGTATGGAAGTGGTTAACCATCTAAATACTGGGCACTTTCACTCCCCCCCCCCCCCCCCCCGTTTTGTAAAACATAAAAAAAAAAAGATAGTTGTGATCAAACACCACCAAAGGAAAGCTCTAGTTGTGTGGAAAAAAAATTGAGCACAGCATATCTTGACGTGCAATTGTCAGTTAAAGTAGTGCAGTGCCGCATAGCAAACAAATTCTTGGTCATGAAGGGGGTAAAATCTTTGCTTACACCCTCTGTTCACCACAGCGTGGTGCATGCGCCGCATTACTACTTTCTTTGGGACGCCCAAATGTGCCACCCTGAAGTGTCCCTCATTCTCAAGTTCTAAAGTTGTGAGGTATGTTTTTTTTATTGTGTGTGACTTTCTAACAAGATAAGAACTGTTCTTCCTGGTTATTGTGTGATTGTCACAGGGACAGGAAGTGAGTTAAAATCTCACCAGTGGGGCCGCCCACAATCAGAAATAAAAATTCAACAGAATTTGTAACTATTCCCCACTAACTAACTAAAAAAATGGATACAGTTAGGCTTCAATGATGTCATTAAATGTAAATGAGGATACTACAAAACAACAGTACATACACTAAGCAGGCCTAGCGTGCCATTAGGGTGAGCTATAGCTGTTTACAGGAACAATGTAGCAAGGCATGCTGTGCCATACAAGTGAGAAGATACAAAGTGATAATATATTAGACTTCTAATAAGTTCAGCCATTTTCTCTCCCTGCAAATTATCAGTAAAGCTTCTGGACGAGACATAAAACCAAAGACAAAAGTACCCCCAGTGTTAAATTGCTGAATAAAAAGCACTATACTAAATAAATATGTAATAGAGCAAAGCAGCAGTTAGCATAAAAAAGAAAGCAAAACACACATCTACTAACTAGAGCTATAAGGCATGGTTTCAATGAAAGATTCAGGTACACATGGGAATTCTGCATTTAGTCTTTATGCACATGGCTGTACAGGGGCAACACAATGTGCAGAGCCTACGTCAGGGATATGCAACCTCGGCCCTCAAGCTGTGGTGAAACTACAAGTCCCATGAGACATTGCAACACCCTGACAATCACAGGCAGACTCCTAGAGGCATACTGGGATTTGTAGTTTCACCACAGCTGGAGGTTGCCTACCCCTGGCCTACGTGAGTAAACATCAGTGTAACCCCGAGTTGCTACTGTAAAAATACCTGATACCTGTAGTGGCACAGGGAGTGGGCAGAGTTGCATGCCTAGGTTAATTGCCATATGAGGCACTAAGTGCCAAGACACTGACGCAGCAACCAATTGGGTCCAGCTGCCAACATCCTAGCAACCAGTCAGGCTGTGCACCATAACAAACAATGCTGCTGTGCAGCCCACCTGATAGTGTCCTAGCAACCAGCTCAGTAACAATGCTCTGTGGGTTATTTACTAAAGGTAAATCCATTTTGCACTACAAGTGCAAACTACTACGTGTTTTGCGGAGCTTCTAAAGCGCTTTTTAGGCACTTCGGAGGCGCTGCCCATTCATTTCAATGGGCAGGGCTATTTGAGAGGGCTGTATACAGCCCTCCCAAACCGCCCAAGAGATGCTGCTTGCAGGACTTTTTCTAATGTCCCGCAATTGCACCGCCCCAGTGTGAAAGCACTCCCTTTCTATAATTAATGGTAAACGGTCGTCATCTGCACTCAAAAATGGATACTAACGATCAGATTATCGTACGATCACTTTGAAAGCTGTATTTTTCATTCGATTTTTTGATCATGTGCACTAGGGTTTCAGCTTGATTGTCAGTGGGAGAAATAGCGACCCATTGTTGGTGTCAGTGGGAGAAATAGCGACCCATTGTTGGTGTCAGTGGGAGAAATAGCGACCCATTGTTGGTGTCAGTGGGAGAAATAGCGACCCATTGTTGGTGTCAGTGGGAGAAATAGCGACCCATTGTTGGTGTCAGTGGGAGAAATAGCGACCCATTGTTAGTGTCAGCGGGAGAAATAGCGACCCATCGTTGGTGTCAGCGGGAGAAATAGCGACCCATTGTTGGTGTCAGTGGGAGAAATAGCGACCCATTGTTGGTGTCAGTGGGAGAAATAGCGACCCATTGTTGGTGTCAGTGGGAGAAATAGCAACCCATTGTTGGTGTCAGTGGGAGAAATAGCGACCCATTGTTGGTGTCAGTGAGAGAAATAGCGACCCATTGTTTGTGTAAGTGGGTGAAATAGTGCCCCACTATTAGTGTGCAGGAATAGTGCCCCATCATTGGTGTCAGTGAGATTAATAGTGCCCCATAATTATTGTCAGTGAAAGGAAAAGTGCCCCAAGGGCTAAATAAACGCTTGCAATGTGCTGCATCCACCCTACGGCTGCTGTTTGGAGACCACTGCTTGGACAAAGGATGGAATAAACAAGCCTGTATCAGCTTTTAGTTACTTTCCCCTCTAATGATTATTACAATGTAGCTGTTCTTTTTTCACATGTACGTCTTAAATTATGTTAAACAGGCTATAGGTTCCGCATCCTAAATCATTATTTAATTTTATGTTTTCAGGGAAGTGCTGAGCCGAGCCATCGCACACACATCAGAAGTCAGAAATCCATCTATCGAGTAAAAGGGACCTGAACTGAATAAGTCACACTGATAGACAGTTATAGACAAGCACAAGCTGCATAGGCACAATGCTGGTTATATATATATAAAAATACAAGCAATACTACAGCAAAACCGCCTTGTAACAATTTTCTGTCAACCAAAACTGGCACCCAAAGAGAACAATAACGATTAGTGTTTTTCATTTGGTAATGAAAAAAGAACTAATTACATCACGCTCGTTAGCCAGTAACAAAGAGCAACGGGCCACTGCGCTACGAAAAGAAAATGATTAACGTCAACTGTGACATAATCCCCCTGAAATAATAAATAAACAGCATCAGCAATTCGATAGCGCGCTCTCCACCAGGCTATTGTTAAGCTGCCCTTGTGGGCTTAGAACAAAAGAATAGCATTGAGTTCAAGGTCATACTGAAAGAGCAGTGTCACCGGGTCACAAACTGCCACTGGGGGACTCGCAATCTGTCACTAGTGCCTACAATCTGTTCCTGTCTCAGGATATACCAATGTGTATGTCAGGGCAAAAATAAAAACCATATTAAAGGGTTTGTAAAGGATTTTTTTTTTTATCTTAATAGCTTCCTTTACCTTAATGCAGTGCTGTTTCTCAATGTCCTCATTGTTAGTTTTTGCTCTCAAGTTGCTGTAATTCTTCTCTGATCTCCACACTTCCTGGTTGTCTGTTTCCTGATAACCACAGTACTGGGAGCTTTCTCTCTGTGGTCACTAATCAAGGAGGTGTGATTACTGTGTGTCTAAAACCCCTCAGCACCAATCAGTTTCGTTTTACACACCATCACTGTCCTGTATTGGCTCTGTGGCTCTGTACAGCAGAGGCAGGAAACAACATGCAAAAATGAAACTAGAAACTACAGGTACATTATATGATTGATTTTTATCAATTTTTAATCGTTTTTAAAAATAATCAGTTAACTATTATGTCTCTATACCCTGTAAACAGTCATTTCAGCAAAAAAACTTTTTTATTTACAACTCCTTTAAGTACATCTCTCCAATTTCCATTTTTAACCCTTTAAAAATGCCGCGAGTGTAGAAAATACCCTGTGATCTGACAGAAACCCAGTGTGCTCCTAACTTCCTGTCTGAGTTGACAACACAGGGCCTCTTATGTCCTGAATTCTCAACCAGCGTTGTCAGCCCTGGCTGCTGGATAACAGAACTTCACTTATCTCTCTATGTCCCTTTCTATGCGCATACATTGATTTCTTCCAGCTGAAACCTTGGCTCCCAACATGCTACGTATAGGGCAAAGACTCCTGGGAGATGTAGTTCTGGGGGGGGGGCGTGTCTATGCCAATAGGGTTGTAAAGGTAAAAATAAAAAATCCCTAAATAGCTTCCTTTACCTTAGTGCAGTCCTCCTTCACTTAACTCATCCTTCGATTTTGCTTTTAAATGTCCTTATTTCTTCTGAGAAATCCTCACTTCCTGTTCTTCTGTCTGTAACGCAACACCGTAATGCAAGGCTTTCTCCCTGGTGTGGAGAAAGCCTCTTGAGGGGGGAGGGGGCGAGCAGGAGTGTCAGGACTCCCATTAACACATAGCTTCTTTCTCTATCTGCAAAGTAGAGTGTCCTGACACTCCTGCTCGCCCCCTCGTCCTTAAGAGGCTTTCTCCACACCAGGGAGAAAGCCTCGCATTACGGTTTGTAGTTACAGACAGAAGAACAGGAAGTGAGGATTTCTCAGAAGAAATAAGGACAGTTAAAAGCAAAATCGAAGGATGAGGTAAGTGAAGGAGGACTGCACTAAGGTAAAGGAAACTATTTAGGGGAACTTTTGTTTTACCTTTACAACCCCTTTAAGCACCCATCAACTGTTCTTGTAGGAATTTTACAAGTCTGGGGATATTTTAGGAAGTAATAAAAGCTGCTTATTGCTACAGGTATACAATAAAAGAAAATGCTAATGCTGGGACATGCCTTAGAGGGGTAGTGGAGGTTTGGGGATAAATGCAAAGATACCATTTAAAGCTGAACTCCAGGCAGATATAAAAAGGAACAATTCAAAAAGAAATACGGATTTTTTTTTTAAATCATACCTCGGTGGATATAGCATCGATGTGATGATGCATCTGTCCCCCGCCATCTCTAAGGCTGAGAACTGAGTGGTTAAACACAGCTGATCGCTCAGTTCTCTCCGCCACTCTGTCTGAGTGGAGAGCGGTGACTGTCAGTCGCTGCTCTCTGCTCTGCCCCCTCGCGCTCACTGTAGTGCTGTGGAGGGGGCGGGAGCAGCTGGCTCAGGCTCTCAGTGGCTCCCTGAGAGGCTGAGCCAGGTGTCGGCTCAGGCTCCTGGGTGGATTCCGACCATATGGTTGTGATCTTTCACCAGCCTGGACCGGCTCTGTGACGTCAACTGACAGCAGGCTTTGGCTGTTGACTGAACACGCGTCACAGGAGTGCAGAACAAACTGAACTCTTGTGATCCACAGGAGAAGTAAAGCAAGACAAGCTTTGGTTGTACTCCTTTAATACAAGCTACAATATATATTTATTAACCACTTGCCGACCGCGCCATAGCAAAAATACTGCTACAGCGCGGTCGAGTTACTGTGACAGGACGTCCCTGGGACGTCCTCGTGCACTTCCGCGTTTGCGCGTCCCCTGGGGCGCGCTCGCGGAAGTGTCCGTGCTCGCCGGGTCTAGAAGACCCGGCGCATCACGGATCACGGTAAATTGCCGCGAATCGCGGCTGTTTACCACGTGATCGCTCCGTCAAATGACGGAGCGATCACTTGTAAACAAACCGGCGTCATTTGATGACGCCGGTTCCTCCCTCTCCTCTCTGTACCGTTCGGTACAGTGCGAGAGGAGAGGAGGGGGGGGAGCGCGGGGTGTCAGCAGTGCTGTGGCTGGATCTGTGACAACTGCAGTCACAGATCCAGCCATCCCTCCCAGCTCAGCAATACTCTGCCATACCCCCCATACTTACTCTGCCATACCCCCCATACTTACTCTGCCATACCCCCCATACTTACTCTGCCATACCCCCCATACTTACTCTGCCATACCCCCCATACTTACTCTGCCATACCCCCCATACTTACTCTGCCATACCCCCCATACTTACTCTGCCATACCCCCCCATACATACTCTGCCATACCCCCCCATACTCTGCCATACCCCCCCATACTCTGCCATACCCCCCCATACTCTGCCATACCCCCCCATACTCTGCCATACCCCCCCATACTCTGCCATACCCCCCCATACTCTGCCATACCCCCCCATACTCTGCCATACCCCCCGATACTCTGCCATACCCCCCGATACTCTGCCATACCCCCCGATACTCTGCCATACCCCCCGATACTCTGCAATACCCCGATACTCTGCAATACCCCGATACTCTGCAATACCCCGATACTCTGCAATACCCTGCGCGATACTCTGCAATACCCTGCGCGATACTCTGCAATACCCAAATACTCTGCAATACCCCAATACTCTGCAATACCCCAATACTCTGCAATACTCTGCAATACCCAAATACTCCGCAATACCCCAATACTCCGCAATACCCCCAATACTCTGCAATACCCCCAATACCCCAATACTCTGCAATACCCAAATACTCCGCAATACCCCAATACTCCGCAATACCCCAATACTCCGCATATATAATGTTTTGGGGTTCTATGTAATTTTCTAGCAAATAAATTGTGATTTTTCCATGTAGGAGAGAAATGTCAGAATTGGCCTGGGTGTTCCAGAACGCCTGTTGGCGCTCCCTGCATGTTGGGCCTCTGTATGTGGCCACGCCGTGTAAAAGTTGCACACATGGGGTATCGCCATACTCGGGAGGAATAGCAGAATGTGTTTTGGGGTGTTATTCGTGGTATGCATATGCTGTGTGTGAGAAATAACCTGCGAATATGACAGAAACAAGTTTTTTTTTTATTTTTTTACAGAATTTTCGGTCGTTTTTCTTTTATAGCGCAAAAAATAAAAAACCCAGAGGTGATCTAATACCACCAAAAGAAAGCTCTATTTGTGTGAAAAAAAGGACAACAATTTCAAATGGGTACAATGTTGTATGACGGAGTAATTGTCATTCAAATTGTGAGAGCACCGAAAGCTGAAAATTGGTCTGGTCAGGAAGGGGGTTTAAGTGCCCAGTGGTCAAGAGGTTAAATAATCATTAAATGTATTAGGTGCAAAATGCTGCCTAACAATATTCCTAAAAATGTCCCCTCCCCCCTCCAACTACCTTTTCTGCCTACCTTAAAGTGGCTGTAAACCTTATGCCTCATTCACACGATCGGTTTTCCCGATGGGAAAACTGCCATGTTTGCTTTTGGTCGGGAAAGCCGGCCGTGTGTATGCTCCATAGCAGTTTTCCCGACAGAAAAACTGCGAGCACAAAAATGAGAACTTGTTCTCTTTTATCCCGCCGCGATTCTCTGTGTTTTTTTTGCTCTGCAGTTTTCCTATGGGAAACACTGCAGTGGAGCATACACACGGGCAGTTTTCCTGACCAAAGCTTTCCTGTCGGGAAAACCGGCGTGTGTACACGAAAAAAAAAAATGATCAGTGTCTCGGTTTTCCCCTCAATTTTCCCGACAGGCTTTTGCCCACCGGGAAAACCGATCGTGTGTACAAGGCATAAGACATTAATTATGAACAACGCATATTTCTCTATAGTGTGTACTGCTGCTTCATTCCTCTGCCATCAGCATGAGTAATTTCTGACAAGCTTTCCTGACACAGAGAGAAAAATGGTGACAGGGGACGAACCTCCATCTTATTGACAGACTCAGCTCTGTTCCTGTGAGCTGTGTAAAGGGGCGTGTCCCTTCCCTCATATCAGCTTTCAGAGCTCTCCTCACTGAGCTCTGCAGAGTGTAACTTCAGCTCTCCACCCCTTGTTTCTGAACTCTCAGACAAGCTTTAAAATTCAGCACTTTGAATGGATGTAGAGAAGAGAGAGACTGGTACAACTTATGTAGGAGGATTTGTTTCATCTCGTGTATCACCTGAGGCCACTCATTTCACTGGGTAAATGTAAGGGTTTACAACCTCTTTAAGTAAAAAGCACCTGTATACTTACCTTTTTTTAGTCCGCCTCAATCCACTCATGCGATCCCAGAGTTCTCGCTCACAGGTGTCAGTCGAGGCGACTGAGAGGGAGGATAGAGCACCAACAATGGCTGGGCCATGAGAGCCTTTCTGTGACGTCAGGACTGCTGGAATTCCCATCCGTTGGCCAGCACTCCTTGACACAGGGGAGATGGAGCTGTGGGATCACATGATTGGACCGGAGCAGACAGAAAAAAGGTAAGTATACAGATCTCTTTTACATAGGGTAGGCAGGATAGGTGGCAGGAGGGGAGGAAGACATTTTTAAGATTAGTTAGTGGTTGTATAGTCCTTTTTTGAACTTTTACCTACAGGTAAGCCTATAATAAGGCTTACCTGTAGGTAAAAAGAATGGGCCAGATTCAAGAAGCACTTGCGCCCGCGCAACCATAGGTTGCGCGGCGCAAGGGCTTACTTGCTCCGGTGTAACGAGTGCTCCTGATTCAGGAACCTCGTTACACCGACTGCAGCCTAGGATGTGACAGACATAAGCCTCCTTATGCCTTCACATCCCAGGCTGCATTCTTGCGTTGGCCGCTAGGGGGCGCGGCCATTGTGATCGGCGTATAGTATGCAAATTGCATACTACCACCGATTCACAAAAGTTGCGCGGGCCCTTTAGCATAACTTTAGCATAAGGCTGCTCCTGCTAATAGCAGGCGCAACCAATGCTAAAGTATGGCTGCGCTTCCCGCTCGTGAAATTTAAATTTCACGTCGTTTACGTAAGTGAACCGTGAATGGCGCTGGACGCCATTCACGTTCACTTAGAAGCAAATGACGTCCTTGCGACGTCATTTGCCGCAATGCACGTCGGGAAAGTTTCCCGACGGAGCATGCGCTGTTCGCTCGGCGCGGGAGCGCGCCTATTTAAATGATTCCCGCCCCCGGCGGGATCATTTACATTAGGCGCCCTTACGCAGGGCTATTTAGCATATCGCCCGCGCAATTTACGGAGCAACTGCTCCGTGAATCGCGGGCATTTCAAAATATTTGCGTGGGCGCAGAGAAAAATCTTTGCTCTTTGCCCACGCAAATATTGCGTGATTCTACCTGAATCTGGGCCAGTATCTCTTGCAACTTGACTTCAGCGGCACATCTGGGATTCTCGGCTGAAAGCCCGGCAGACGTCCACTCCACTCCACTGAGCAGGCGGATGACAGGATCGCTGTTATCTATGGGGGGACAAGCAGTCCATTTCCATCCAACTGTCATCCGATCTGATTCGCCGGATGGATGGCGAATGTACCCCCATCCGTCCGCTGACATCCACCACCCCATAGAGAACAGTGGCTGGTCTGATTAGGCCCGCCTGAAAAATGGACAGGCGGACCTGGTTGGTCCGCTAGTGTGAAAGGTGCCTAATATTGGAAAGATTTCCTTTTACTTTGTTGAGTCTACAGGACAGGAAATGAAGAGAAATCTCCACACACACACTCTATTCAAAATAATAAAAATGTTGGCTTTAGATATACCATAACCAAAATTGAGATTTGTATATCGGAGCACCCTGGGTTTTGAGACTCCCAAGAACCTTGAGACATTCACAAGAAATGCACTGGTTTGGAATTATGAGGCCACTTTAGCTTAAAGGGGGTTCCACCCGCAATTTTTTTATTTTTTTTTTCAAAGTCAGCAGCTACAAACACTGTAGCTGCTGACTTTTAATAAGGACACTTACCTGTCCTACTCACCCGCGATGTCAGCCCCCCCCCCCCCCCCCCCGAGTCCGATCCCTGGATCCTAGCAGCTCACGGCGCCGCCATCCTCAGTAAGGCAAACAGGCAGTGAAGCCGTGCAGCTTCACTGCCCGTTTCCTACTGCGCATGCGCGAGCCGCGCGGCTCTTTGTGAATGGGCCAGCTGCTCTCTGGGATACACACAGTTCCCAGAAGGCAGCACGCCCCATTCACCAGAAGACACTGTGACTAGGACAGAGGAAGAAGATTCACCAGCATAGGAACCGCTATTTCTGGTAAGTATAAAAAAAAAAAATGTTTTAAATTTTTCTTAGGATTTTTTGAAAAAATAATATTTCAGGGGGGAACTCCACTTTAAGGCGACGCATTTTTTTTTTTACTAGTAAAAGTGGAATTAAAACGACTCTCAGCCTGTCAAGTCTTAGGCCTCGTACACACATGTCCGCCCGGAGATTTCTGTCTGATGGTTGTACACACCATCAGACAGAAATCTGCGCGTACACGATACGCGGTGACGTGGCCGCGACGATGACGCGGCGACGTGCGCGGCCCTGGAAGTTCAATGCTTCCACGCATGCGTCGAATCACTTCGACGCATGCGAGGGATGGTGGTCGATCGGACATGTCCGGTGAGTCTGTACAGACGACCGAACATGTCCGACGGACAGGCTTCCAGCGGACATGTTTCTTAGCATGCTAAGAAATTTTTGTCTGCTGGAAAACGGTCGGCTGGACAAATGTCCACTGGAAACCTGTCTGGTCGGCCGTACACACGACCGAACATGTCTGCTGAAACTGATCAGCGGACCAGTTTCAGCAGACATGTTCGGTCGTGTGTTTGAGGCCTTACTCTCCGGGCCCCGGCTACTACTGGGTGGGGTGGGGTGAGGGGCAAATTCTGGATGCATTCTAATGGGTAGAATAAATTAATATTCTGGCCAATAGAATACATTAACACCAAACATGCAAACGCTCATAAACTTGCACAAAACGCAGCTATTACTTCGTTTTTTAGACAGCTTTTTTCCTGTCAGAAGAAAAGTCTTTTAGAGCAGCGGAGCCAATGCTCAGTGTGCATGAGGCCATAGCGCGCAGATGTGTTTGTGACAACACGGGATTCGCTGAAAGAATATCTATAGGTACTATGACGTTGATTTATTAATGATCGAATATGGCCTTGTCTCTATTTACATCTTACATCTAATCAGGTACAGAATGAGTTTTTATTTATAGAGCAGATCAGCTCAACTGTGCGGCCAGCTTCATAATATGGTATAAGGACAGTATTGCTGCCATAGCAAAACTGAGACTGAACCTTAGAATGCATTATCAAGCGGACCTAAAATCAACTGCTAATTGAAAGACTGAACCAATGTTACCAGTCTTCCTAGGAAAAATAGAGTAAATAAAGGACTGAAATACTTCCATTTCCTGGAGAATATGCTGCCCTGGGTTCCCTCAAGTGCTAGTCTTGTGACCAAAAGCCTACACAGATGACCTCTGCTTAAGGGGAAAGTCAGCTAGTCTGGACACTAGGCTTCCCTTCCACACAGGTAGACTGATCAATTGCCTAATGACAGTGTGATCAGCACTGAAGGGAGCCCATTGTAGCACTGGAGGAAGACTACCTTGACCAAAAGCCTACACAGATGACCTCTGCTGAAGGGGAAAGTCAGCTAGTCTGGACACTAGGCTTCCCTTCCACACAGGTAGACTGATCAATTGCCTAATGACCCTGTGATCAGTACTGGAAGGAGACCATTGTAGCACTGGAGGAAGACCACCTTGACCAAAGGCCTACACAGATTATCTCTGCTGAAGGAGAAGGTCTGCTAGTCTGGACACTAGGCTTCCCTTCCACACAGGTAGACTGATCAATTGCCTAATGACCCTGTGATCAGCACTGAAGGGAGCCCATTGTAGCATTGGAGGAAGACCACCTTGACCAAAAGCCTACACAGATGATCTCTGCTGAAGGAGAAGGTCAGCCAGTCTGGACTCGAATGCTTCCCTTCCACACTGGTAGACTGATCGATTTCCTAATGACCCTGTGATTAGCACTGAAGGGAGCCCATTGTAGCATTTTCTCCAGACAGGTATTTTTGCTTTTCTATTACTTTTAAATGATCCACCACAGAAAGACTGTTACCATCACATACATATCTACTTTAAAAAAAGGATTTTCAGGCAACAAGCTGCAGATGCAGATTTCACATGCACTGCCATCTGGTATGCTGAAAATCCTCTTTAAACTATACACTTAAAGCACCGCTCCACCTCCTTTTGGGAAGTTTTCTACTTGACGGCATGGTGGCAAAACATATTTAGGACTAGCATGTCTGGTCCCTACAGTACATGGGCATAGACTTGCCATGGGGTAACTGAAGACACCTTGTGCTGCCTGTGATGGCATGTGCATTCCTAAACAAAACTCTAGGCATCTATGTCTACAGCTATCATAATCTGTACATATCTAATGGTTCTCAGTGGATAATGTAATGCTCCAACGCACCATACACCATAAATTCTTCCCTAGCTTTACCTAAAGAGCCTTCTACAATCCATGCAAGAAGAATCAAATTGGGCAGGCCCTTATACTACATAGTTGATGGTTGATCTGGGGAAGATTGTACCTTCAAATTGTATAGTGTATGACCAGCCTAAGAGCCTGCAGCCTCAATGAAACCAGAGCGGCAATAAACTCTAAGTACAACATGGTTGATTTTATTTCAGATTTATCCAATAGGGGAGGATTTGGTAATAAATTGAGTTGTGCAATGATGACAATTCATCACCTTGCGCCCTCGCCTCATGTGCCTAATGCATGCCCCATCTTCTGCCGCCAAGGTGGAAGCTAATGGAATCTAATGTACGACTGGAAATAATTCAATATTGTGCATGCAATTTTTCAATCCATCTGCAAATCATCTAGTTGCTGCGTTCGGCCTGCTGCTTCCTAATGCAGCTGTCACATCCCCATCATCAGGCTTTTAAATCTGGGAATGGGTGCAGCGTTTGGAATAAAAAAAAAAAAGATACACCGAGCGTATGAAGACGCGTGAAGCCATTGAGAGCCTGAGAGATTTATTAATAGAGCAGGGTATATGGGGGTCAGTTTTCCATCGTCTGTGCACATGGAAATAGTCATGACAGGGACAAGGCCTTCACATCCTAACTCAGAGTGAGGAGACAGCCACTCCACCCCCTCATACACTCATATACATACACAGAACATATAGCAGGCAGGGGCAACCTGTGACCCTGTCGGGGTCTTGACATGGGGCCCGCAGCCCCTCCGCAGGGCCACACATTGTCGCTGCAGTTTGGAAGTGCTTCAAAATAGAAACAAACAATGGACAGGGATGTGTGAAGTGTGTCG
The DNA here is from genome assembly GCF_905171775.1 of Rana temporaria. Lineage (NCBI taxonomy): Eukaryota > Metazoa > Chordata > Amphibia > Anura > Ranidae > Rana > Rana temporaria. Next base: position 357,037,840 of record NC_053491.1, on the reverse strand, counting down.
GGCAGTAATAGGCATGGAGGAAATATTAACATACCGCTGGTGTTATTCATGTTCTAGGAAAAGCTGAGTGCCTCATAGGACTGCCTGTAGGCACGTCCATTCATATAGGGCTACTACACTACATATATACATACATATACCTATACTATGTCCATAGAATATACAGTATATATATATATATATGTATTACTATATCTAGACATGGCTACATATATATATATATATATATATATATATATATATATGCACATATACACTTACGCATACCATATACTGTATGCATATGTAACTATGCGCATAATATATATATATATATTGGTGTGTGTATTACAATATGTATACTACACTACATACCTAAACTATATGTAACTGTGGACATAATAAATATCCATGTGCGTGTACTACATTATGCATAGCAAAGCTACTACACTACATACACATTCCTATAATGTGTGTATAAGATATATGTATGTGTGTTACACTATGTATGTCAAGGTTACTCTAGTACATATACATGCCTATGTTATATGTACATGCATAACTTTGTGTATATATTATATATGTCTATGTATGCATTATAATATCTATATACGTGACTACTACGCTACATATACATACACATGCTTACACAAAATTTAAATATGTAACTGTGTGTATAAGGTATATGTATATTACAGTATGTATGTATGTCAAGGTTATTACAGTACACATATACATGCCCATGTTATATGTACATGCATAACTTTGTCTATATAGTATATATGTCTATGTATGTATTATAATATACATATACATATACATACCTATGATATATGTACATCCATAACTTTGTCTATATAGTATATATGTCTATGTATGTATTATAATATCTATATACATATACATGCCTATGATATATGTACATCCATAACGTTGTGTATATATTTTATATATGTCTATGTATGTATAATAATATCTAAATACATGACTACTACACTACATATACATACAGATGCCTACACAAAATGTAAATATGTAACTGTGTGTGTATAAGGTATGTGTATTACAATATGTATGTCAAGGTTACTACAGTAAATATACATACACATACCTATACTATATGTAGATATGTAGCTGATATATATGCACATGTGTTGCAATATCTATATACATGGCTACTACAGGACTTATACATATACATACACATACCTATAGTAAATAGAAATATCTGTATGTGACGGAGTGCGTATTAGATTTATGTGTGTAGGTACAATAACTCTCTATATGTAGACACATGGCTACTACTGTACATTAACATACACAGGCTATACCTCCATATATTCTATAGAGGTTAAAGGTTACCACCTTTTCTGGGAACAAAATCCCGGCCTTATGATGTCCTTCCCGTGAATACCATTGGCAACAAGTCCCTTTTACAGCAACCAGGCCGGTGTCATTCCAGCCAGGTGGAAACCCTATATAGATATACGGTATGGAAAAGAATGGATATAAAATATATGTATATACCTGCATGTGCAATATCTCTGTATATACATGTTACTGATATATATATATATATATATATATATATGTATATATATATATATTATATGTGTGTGTGTATGTATGTAAATGTGTGTGCATACACACACACATATATATATATATATATATATATATATATATATATAGATAGATAGATAGATAGATAGATAGATAGATAGATAGATAGATATAGATATAGATAGCTAGATCTATCTATCTGTAGCTATAGATATCTCACACACATACACTGTATAGTAGTTTATTCCCCAAGCATTGCCTTGCACAGAGCAGCCTACATCCCAGCAATGTGCTGTAGCTGTGGGTACCATCCTCCCCAATGTATGCCCATGTCATGCCCCCCACCTGTGACCTCTCACTCCCAGTCCACCTTGCCCCAAACTTGCCCAAGTCCCCAGCATGCAGCCCCCCACCAGTTCCTCTGTACAGACATGCCAGGCACTGCTCATGGGGGGGAGATAGAGATAGAGGAGGATGATCCATGGTAACATTGCAGTTAGTAAGAATGGTACTCACCACCCCCAAGAGAAAGAATAGGAAATCCAAAAGATCAGAGTGGGTCTCAGCCCACCAGCCACCAGAGTGGCTCCAAAAGAGAAAAAATAATAATGTGTAGAAATGCAAATGAAAAAAAAAAAAGAAAACAGAGAATCAGATCCAAATGAAGGAGAGTCCCTGCTGGAGAGAGGCTGGCTGTCCAGGAGGATGGCTGGTCAGGGTGATGATGGTCAGGATGCTGTGCACACACTGCAACACGTGAGTCTGTCCATCCACATCACCCTCTGATCACAGGAAGGTTACTCAATGATCTCACTCGCAGACAAAAAAAAAAAAAAAGAAGAAAGATAAAAAAAAAAAAAAATCTATTGCATTTATTCCCAGCGCCGTATATGGCAGAGACTCGTCACCCAGCCAGGCTGCTTGTATGGAGTGTCTCTGCTAGCTCTGTTTCTATGGATATCGGCTGTCAATCAAGCAGTGCGTCTCTGCTCTGGAGATTACGGTAATGGCTGATTTTAGCACACAGGAGCCACAGAGCTGCAGCCCGATGGAGGCACACAGGGCACTTCCACTGAGTACTGAGGATGGGGGGGTTGGGGGGACTGTGCCATGTACTGTGTGCCTACAGGAGGGGCACATGAGTGGGAGGTGTGCAGGCAGGCAGCACATGATGTGCACAGGAGTAGGATGCTGGGTTATGTGTCTGCAGGTGAGTGGGAGAGTCCTGTGCAACATGCAGCTCATCTACCTAGATGTATATGGTGAAAAGGGAAGCAGAACTGCGAAGGTATGGGAAGCAGGGCAAGATTGGGCCTGGGGCTGAGGATTTTGCTGGGGACTTTTATAAATAATACATAAATAATTATGCTAACAATTTTTTGTTATATTAAAGCGGGGGTTCACTCAAAAAACATTTTTTAACATTACATTCAGCTGAGTTGTCCTAATGACAATCGGCTGTTTTTTTTTCCGTACATACCGACTTTCACCGCCGCTTCTGGGTATGTCTTCTGCGGGACTGGGCGTTCCTATCTGATTGACAGGCTTCCGACCGTCGCATACAGCGCGTCACGAGTTGCCGAAAGAAGCCGAACATCGGTGCGGCTCTTGACGGCGCCTGCGCACCGACGTTCGGCTTCTTTCAGTAACTCGTGACGCGCAGTATGCGACGGTCGAAAGCCTGTCAATCAGATAGGAACGCCCAGTCCTGCAGAAGACATACCCGGAAGCGGCGGTGAAAGTCGGTATGTACGGAAAAAAAAACCAGCCGATTGTCATTAGGACAACTCGGCTGAATGTAATGTTAAAAATGTATTTTTTGGGTGAACCTCCACTTTAAATTAAAGAGAGAGAGAAAGGGGATGAGAGAGGGGTGCGGGGTAAGGGAGGGAGGATTAGAGGGAAAGGGGCATGAGAGAGAGCGGATGCACATGAGCATGCGTGGGAATGACATCAACGCAGCTCGGCCAAGGCAAGTGAACCCAGAAGGAAGACCGGGTGAAGATGGACGCGCCCGGGACCCGCCGGACTGATCACAGCGCATTACTGGAGGGCTCAGTCTGACCATTTAAGTGTACCCTAATGTGCTAATATGCTGTGCATACTTGTACATTGGGGCATAACCTACCTCAGGGCCTCTAAAAAGTAGTAATGTTAGCAAAGTTTACTACCGCTTTAATATCACATGATCCCAGGAGCCTCTCATGGGACCCCCCTACTGACCCCGGTGGCCCTTGGGTAATGCCTTAGTGCATAGCTGCCAACATTTCAAAAATATTTTCTGGGATACTTTCTTTTACAAGTGCTATATTTAGAGTAGCTGAGATCCCCTGTGTTACTCTATACATCACAAAATTAAATGAGTACTAATAATGGGGCAGAACAAATATGAGTACTGAGATTATCTTGCCCATTCTAGAGCTGGTAACATTGAGGATATTCAGTATAATTTTAAAGAACTGTTTTTGTGGGTAAGAGGAGTATGGACGGTATAAAAGTGGGAAGTATGTGCAGGTGAGGGAGAGGAATGTGGAGGGTATAACCATAGGCACTATGTACAGGAGAGGAGTGTGGAGGGTATGACAGAAGGCACTATGTACAGAAAAGGAGTGTGAAGGGTATGACAGTGGGCAGTATGCACAGCAGAGGAGTGTGGAGGGTATGCCAGTGGGCAGTATGTACAGGAGAGGAGTGTGAGGGGTATGACAGAGGGTAGTATGTACCGGAGAGGAGTGTGGAGGGTATGATCGTGGGCAGTATGTACAGGAGAGGAGTGTGGAGGGCATGACAGTGGGCAGTATGTACAGGAGAGGAGTGTGGAGGGTATGATGGGGGCAGTATGTACAGGAGAGGAATGTGGAGAGAAAGATAGTTGGCCGTATGTACAGGAGAGGAGTTTGGAGAGTAAGGTTGGGTTACAGTATGTACAGGCGAGGAGTGTTGAGGATATGACAGTGGACAGTATGTACATGAGAGGAGTGTGGAGGGTATCACAGTGGGCGGTATGTACAGGAGAGGAGTGTGGATGGTATGATAGTGTGTAGTATGCACAGGAGAGGAGTGTGGAGGGTATGATGGGGGCAGTATGCACAGGAGAGAAGTGTGGAGGGTATGATAGCCGGCACTATGTACAATAGAGGAGTTTATGAAAGTGGGCAGTATGTACAGGAGAGGAGTGTGGACGGTATGATACTGAGCAGTATGTACATGAGATGAGTGTGGAGGGTAAGACAGCGAGCAGTATGTACAGAAGAAGAGTGGGGATGATATGACAGTGAGCAGTATGTACAGGAGAGGCGTGTGGAGGGTATGACAGTGGGCACTATGTATCGGAGTGAAGTGTAGAGGGTATGACAGTGGCACTATGTATAGGAGAGGAGTGTGGAGGGTATGACAGTGAGCAGTATGTACAGGAGAGGAGTGTGGAGGGTATGATGGTGGGCACTATGTATAGGAGAGAAGTGTGGAGAGTATGACAATGGGCACTGTGTATAGGAGAGGAGTGTGGAGGGTACCACAGTGGGCACTAAGTACAGGAGAAAAGGGCATGACAGCGGTCGCTATGTATAGGAGAGAAATGTGGAGGGTATGACAGTGAGCACTATGTACAGGAGAGAAGTGTGGAGAGTATGACAGTGGGCACTATGTACAGGAGAGGAGTATGAAGGGTATGACAGTGGGTAGTATGTACAGAAGAAGAGTGTGAAGGGTATGACATCTGGGAAGGAAAAATGTAAAGGTTTGTGGAAGGATGTTAGCCACTTGAGACCGGGAGGACGTCCTCGGCTTTGTGTGGTGATATCTGAATGATGCCTGCAGCTGCAGGCATCATTCAGATATCGCCGTCTTCAGCCGGCGATTCTGTGCACCAGAAGAGCGATCAAAGCGGCGCCCCCCCCTCCCGCCACCATCCGGTGCTTCTCCGGGCTCTCCCGTGCCATCGGGGGCCCAGAGAGCTAATCGGCCGGCGCTCGTTGGTGAACCATAGAGATGACTGGTGACCAGACGGTCACAGTCATCTCTATGACCGTCGGAGGACCGGGCGCGACGTCATAACGTCACGCCCGGTACCCGAAAGTAAACAAAGCCGCTATCGCGACTGTCGGCATGTAATCGTGATTTTTTTCCCACCGATTTCATGCTTGTAAGCCTGTAGGAGAGATGTGGGGTCTTATTGACCCCACATCTCTCCATAAAGAGGACCTGTCACAGTGATTCTTATTACAAGGGATGTTTACATTCCTTGTAATAGGAATAAAAGTGATCAAAAAAAAAATGTAAAAAAAAGTGTAAAAATAAAAATATTAAGTAAAAAAAAAAATAATAATAAAAAAAAATGTAAAACGCCCCTGTCCTGGTCGCTCGCGTGCAGAAGCGAACGCGCATGCAAGTCCCGCCCACATATGTAAACACCGTTCAAATCCCACATGTGAGATATCATCGCGTGCGTTAGAGCGTGTGCAACAATTCTAGCACTAGACCTCCTCTGTAACTCAAAAATAGTAACCTGTAAAAAAAATTAAAGCGTCGCCTATGGAGATTTTTAAGTACCGAAATTTGGCGCCATTCCATGAGTGTGCGAAATTTTAAAGCGTGACATGTTAGGTATCTATTTACTCGGCGTAACATAATCTTTCACATTATACAAAAAAATTGGGCTAACTTTACTGGTTTGTTATTTTTTAACTCATGAAACAGTTTTTTTCCCTAAAAAAAGGCGTTTGAAAAATTATTGCGCAAATACCGTGCAAGAAAAAAAGTTGCAATGACTGCCATTTTATTTCCTAGGGTGTCTGCTAAAAAAAAATATATAATGTTTGGGGGTTCTGATTAATTTTCTAGCAAAAAAATTGTGATTTTTACATAAAGGAGAGAAGTGCCAAAATAGGCCCGGTAACAAAGTGGTTAAGGGATTGCATAGTAGTTAAGCGGGCCATACATGGATTAAAATTACGCCATTTAAGCAAAGACCAGCCATAGTCGATCTATGTATGGACTAGCTGGTTTTACACAAGTCAATCTATTATCTGACTTGAGTACAACCAGTCTGTCAGTTTTTTCAGAAAAACAATCAGTGCTGCCAGCTATAGTTAGCAACACTGATCATTGGATTCACTGGCAGAACACAATAACACTTCAGGAGTGATTCCCCCATCCACATGCCAGCAGATGAGAGGGTGTATGGGGACAGGCTGGGGAGAAATAGTAGTCAGTGGCTAGGTAGGCACTATTAGGAGATCTATTAGCGTCCAGGTTCAACAAGACAACTTTGTGTCAAGGACAAGGGACCCACTTGCATGCGGGACAGATGCGTTAGTAACTCCTTGGGATCAGTTTTCACTGATTTATGCGTTCCTCCCAGTTCAGCTGCTACCGTGGCTTCTAAGCAGGATCAAAGAGGAAGGGAAACCAGTAATCCTAGTAGCCCGGCATGGCCCAGAAGATCCTAATATGCAGAGATCGCAAGGTTGGCAGTAGGGAAATCGTGGACTCTACCTTCCTGTCCAGTCTTGCTTTTACAGGGACCAGTGTTCTATCCTGCTTTACAGTCGCTAAATCTAATGGTTTGGCTATTGAAGCACACATTTTAAATAATGGGGGACTTTCAGGCTTAGTACTACCCTTATTAATGCAAGTAAGCCGGCTTCCAGGACCATTTATTATAGGGTCTGGAGGTCCTATGTTTCTTGGTGTGAAACCAAACGATGGCATCCTCGGAAGTATGTCAGGAAGAATTCTTGCCTTCCTACAGTTGGGGGTAGAAATGAAGCCAGCCTTGAGTACAATCAAGGGTCAGATTTCGGCCTTGTCAGTGTTTTTTCAAAGGCCCGCTTGCTTCGTATTCTTTGATCCGGGCCTTTATAAAAGGGGTAACTTGTATAACTCCGCCAGTTAGATCACCCTTGTGGCCATGGGATTTGAATCTAGTTTTATCAGCCTTACAAAGACAGCCTTTTGAGCCAATGCGCCATATTCCATTGATCCTTTTGACAAGAAGTTGTTATTTTTTGGTGACAGTAATCTTGTCAAGAAGAGTATCAGAATTGGCAGCTTTTTCTTGTAAAGAGCCATACTTAATTATTCATAAGGATAAGATGGTGTTGTGTCTTCACCCAACCTTTCTGCCTAAGGTAGTGTCCAGTTTTCACCTGAACCAAGATGTCTCCCTGCCTTCCTTTTTTCCAGATCCTCATTCTCCAGAGGAAAGATTTTTACATTTCCTCGTTGTAGTGAGAACTGTCAGAATTGATATGAAGGTGATAGCTCAGATACGGCAAACTGATGCTTTGCTGCGCCCTTCCCCCAGAAGGGCGCAGGAAAGGGCAGGCAACGTCAAAATCGACAATTTCAAAGTGCATTTGTGAGGGTATAATTCAAGCTTAGGGTTTGAAAAGAAGGGTTCCGCCTTTTCAAGTTAAAGCGGTGTTTCACCCTAAAAAACAACTTTATAGCATCTTATTCAGCATTATGCCTTTATATTTTTTTTCGGCGCCGTACTCACTGTTTAATCGAGTAGTAAAATTTCAGACTCCCCGCGGGGAATGGGCGTTCCTATTCAGAGGGCTCGTGATTGACGGCCGGCTATTGGCGCGTCACGCTTCACGAAAATAGCCGGAGTAGGTCTTGGCTCTTCCTGGCGCTATACGGCGCCTGTGCACAGACATCGGAGCTGACTGAGCAGGCGCCGTGAAGAGCAAACACCTATTTCGGCTATTTCCGTGAAGCATGACGCGTCATAGCCGGCCGTCAATCACGAGCCCTCTGAATAGGAACGCCCATTCCCCTGAAACTTTACTACGCGATTACAGAGTGAGTACGGCGCCAAAAAAAATTATAAAGGCATACTGTAGCTCACGCTACTATGCTGAATGAGATGCTAGAAAAAAAATGTTTTAGGGAGAACCCCCGCTTTAAAGCGCACTCTACCGGGGCAGTGAGTGCTTCATGGGGCGGTGCATCACCAGGCCTCTATGACTCAGATTTGCAAGGCCGCAACTTGGTCGTCAGTCCATACATTTACAACATTTTATCAGTTGGATGTAACATGGCAAGAGGATGCCGCTTTTGGGCGCAGTGTACTGCAAGCAGCAGTATAGGTCCTCATGTCTAATGGCGGCCTGCTTTTGTTTGTGTCTCCCTCCCCTCAGAGGCATTGTTTTGGGGCATCCCACATAGTAATTGCTATGGCTGCTCTGTGTCCCGTGATGTACGATAAAGAAAATAGGATTTTTATAACAGCTTACCTGTAAAATCCTTTTCTTGGAGTACATCACAGGACACAGAGCTCCTGCCCCTCTTATTAGGATATATATACAGTCATGGCTGAAATTGTTGGTACCCCAGAAATTCTTCCAGAAAATCAAGTATTTCTCACAGAAAAGTATTGCAGTAACACGTGTTTTGCTATACACATGTTTATTCCCTTTGTGTGTAATGGAACAAAACAAAAAAAGGGAGGGGAAAAAAGCAAACTGGACATAATGCCACACAAAACTCCAAAAATGGGCTGGTAAAAATTCTTGGTACCCTTAACTTAATATTTGGTTGCACACCCTTTGGAAAAAAATAACTGAAATCAGTCGCTTCCTATAACCATCAATAAGCTTCTTATACCTCTCACCCAGAATTTTGGACCACTCTTTCTTTGCAAACTGCTCCAGGTCTCTCTTATCGGAAGGGCGCCTTTTCCCAACAGCAATTTTAAGATCTCTCCACAGGTGTTCAATGGGATTTAGATCTGGACTCATTGCTGGCCACTTTAGAACTTTCCAGCGCTTTACCATCCATTTCTAGGTGCTTTTTGAAGTATGTTTGGGGCCATTTTCCTGCTGGAAGACCCAAGATCTCGTACGCAAACCCAACTTTCTGACACTGGGCTCTACAGTGCGACCCAAAATCCTTTGGTAATCCTCAGATTTCATAATGCGTTGCACAAATTCAAGGCACCCAGTGTCAGAGGCAGCAAAACAACCCCAAAACATCATTGAACCTCCACCATATTTCACTGTAGGTACTGTGTTCTTTTCTTTGTAGGCCTCATTCCGTTTTCGGTAAACAGTAGAATGATGTTCTTTACCAAAAAAGCTCTATCTTGGTCTCATATGTCCACAAGATGTTTTCCCAGAAGGATTTTGGCTTACTCAAGTACATTTTGGCAAACTGTAGTCTTGCTTTTTTATGTCTGTGTCAGCAGTGGGGTTCTCCTGGGTCTCCTGCCATAGCGTTTCATTTCATTTAAATGTGGACGGATAGTTTGTGCTGACACTGATGCTCCCTGAGCCTGCAGGACAGCTTGAATTTCTATGGAACTTGTTTGGGGCTGCTTATCCACCATCCGGACTATCCTACGTTGCAACCTTTCATCGATTTTTCTCTTCCCTCCATGCCCAGAGAGATTGGCTACAGTGCCATTGGTTGCAAACTTATTGATAATGTTGCACACTGTGGACAAAGGCAAATCTAGATCTCTCTAGATGGACTTGTAACAACCTTAAGATTGTTGATATTTTTCCACAATTTTGGTTCTCAAGTCCTCAGACAGTTCTCTTCTCCTCTTTCTGTTGTCCATGCTTAGTGTGGCACACACAGACACACAATGCAAAGACGGCCCATACACACGATCTGAATATCGGACAAAAACGATTGTCCGAGGAAGAATCGTACAATTTTCGGATCGTGTGTACACTACTTTCGAGAGCCGATCACGACAGTCCATCCGATATTATTCGATCGGACAAGCACGAAAATTTTCCTCGTACGATGTCAGATCGTACGATTTTCGTTTAGTCAGTATAGTTGTCGTCCGAAAATACAATACAAATACATTACAACACATGACATCACTTCCGATAATTTTTTTCTGTCGTACAAGAATTTTCGTGACTTTAATAACCTATTTAATTTTACTTGCGACTATTAAGCGAAAAAAGTCGTACGATCCGTCGTACGATATTCGGATCGTGTGTATGGGCCATAAGTGAACTTATGAGTTTAAAGGAGCATCACATGCTTGAAACAATCTTATTTATCCACAGTTTTGAAAGGGTGCCAAGAATTTTGACCAGTCCATTTTTGGAGTTTTGTGTGACATTATGTCCAATTTGCTTTTTTTCCTCCCTTTTTTTGTTTTGTTCCAATACACACAAAGGGAATAAACATGTGTATAGCAAAACATGTGTTACTGCAATACTTTTCAAAAACTGAGGTACTTTCTGTATGGGAGGGGTTATATAGAAGGGGACTTCCTGTTTTTGGGTGTGCCAGTCAATGCTGTATCCTGGCCTAGGCCAACAAGGCCCAGGCCTAGGGCAGCACTTTGCATTGGGGCAGCACGGAAAGTGTCCCCGCTGGCTTGTGCTACACTGTTGGTGTAATGCAAGCTGTTTCTAATTTTGACTGTCCTCTCATCCTGGACCACAATCCTTCCTCACTGTGCTTTATGTTTTCTGCTGTACCATTGGCATGGTTATATCTTCTTAGTCCTCTCCATAAAATTATCAGAAATGTGTGCTTGAAGTAGAACTATAGGCAACACTTTTATTTTCATTTTGGATAGAGTAAGGGAGTGTTATAGCCCCTGTCAGTTTATTTTTGTTACCATCCCTGTCCCATTGCAGAGATTTCCCTTCACCTTCTGCCCCAAAGCCAAACAGGAAGTGATAGGAAATCTATGCAAATTAAGGGAATCCATTCCCCCCACCCAGGCATTGAGAACTAGTGTCCCCACTCGAAAATGTCAGGGTGGGTCTTAAACAGAAAGGGGTGTGGCCTTGACAGGAAGAGGGTGGGTCATATTTAAATTTGGGGGTACACGAGTTTAGTCAGGCCTAGGGTAGCACAAAACCTAAATACACCGCTGGTGTCCATTCACCTATAGGTGTCGTATAACCCACATAGTAGTTACTAGGGATGAGCTCCGGTGTGTTCGCACAGTCCACGTGCAGAGCCTGCCAGAAAGTCTGCATGGCGCTGCGCTAATCACAGGCAGGGAGACATATTCCCGATGCTCAGCTGCAGAGATCGGGAAATGTCTCCCTGCTCTGTGTCCCGTGATGTACTCCAAGAAAAGTATTTTACAGGTAAGCTGTTATAAAAATCCTATTTTTCTGCCTTAAAAAAGCTACTTAAAAAAACTTAGAATTGTATTTTAGATTAAAAAAAATCCTCCATTTCTTGGAGACTTTGGTGATTTCACTGTGTTACACCATTGCCTTCTGGGAAAGCTGGCTGCTCAAAATCATGTCAGATTGTATTAACTGTTGCCACATTTTTGTTTTCTAGTTGCAGTCCAAAGACTGCCTTAAGTTTGCCTTAAAATATTTTGCATCTCTGTGCTGCTGATCTCCTCCAGCCTGTTTAAGGCATTTCCTGCAACCTAAACGCACTCCAGCATCACCTGCACATAATTTCTCTAGGAAAAAGGGAGTAGCCGCTCCAGGTGGGAACCCAGATGAATATCCTCCGTTGCAGACAACTCAGGTGCAGGCAATGCACTTAGCAAAGCAGGAACAAAAATTGTCTCTGGACAGCCGCACTCTGAACAAATTGTAGCCTTTATTAAAAGAAGGACAGCACTACAAGTCACAGCAAAATAAAATAAAACCCAAATTCTGACGCGTTTCGCACTGAAACTAGTGCTTAGTCATTGCTCTAGACCAGCTTCCTGACACTGCGCACAATGTGTGTCAGCACATCCAATTAGAGTCTCCACTAGGGGAACATGTGACAAGGTGACAACCATTGTGCATAATAGGGAGACAGTGGTCATCCCGTTACAGGAAGCACCCCGAACAATGACCTTCATGGAAGGGTAACCAATGATTATTTTAAAAGCTGCAGATTTTAAATGATTGAAAAGAACATTTGTCATTTTCATATTTTAGAGATTGGGTTTACTCTTACTGCCTGTTCACACATTATTGTTTTTCTTTGATGTGTTGTCTATTGAAATGAATGTGCGTTGACATGCATTTGATGTCTTTTAAATGTGTTTCAATTGAACACACATCAGGAGAAAAATGCATAGTTGTGAATAAGAGCTTTGATGCATGTTCCAATTAATAAACGGCCCACATTGGAGTATATGCAGCCAAGGGAAATGTAAGTACACTTCATGTAAATTGTTGACCTTTTTTAACACATTTGAACAATTGGTCTATTCAAAGTGTCTGCAGATAAAAGTAATATACTTGAATAAGAACACAAGGAAAATGTGTCTTTTTTAATTTAGTATTACAGTTGAAATAAAAATGTCAGTGAGAGGAAATCTTTTGCCATCTCCCACACCAACTCCCCAATGTGAATTAGAACAACAGGAGATGAGATATAGCTGGGAATATTACAATGTGAAAGAATCAACACAACACCAAATATACAGTTAGGGCTCAACCACTCCCGCTTTAGCTGCAGGGACAGAAGACAGGCAGGAATTATGGCGCGGTCAATTCAAATGAATGGGGCCGTTTTGAAGTTGTCTGGTACTTAGGGGGTTAAAACAGGGGTAAGGAGGCGATACAACACCTCCTCACCACCTGAAAATTTGAATATTGTGAAAAGGTGCAATATTCAAGGCTCAAAGTGTCCCACTCTAATCAGCTAATTAAGCCATAACACCTGCAAATGGTCCCTGAGCCTTTAAATGGCCTTTCCGTTTGGTTCAGTAGGAATCACAATCATGGGAAAGACTGCTGACCTGACAGTTTTGCAGAAAACCATCATTGACACCCTCCATATGAAGGGGAAGCCTCAAAAGGTAATTGCAAAAGAAGTTGGATGTTCCCAAAGTGCTGTATCATGTACATTAATAGAAAGTTATGTGGAAGGGAAAAGTGTGTAAGAAAAAGGTGCACAAGCAGCAGGAATGACCGCAGCCTGGAGAGGATTGTCAGGAAATGGCCATTCAAAAGTGTTGGGGACTTTCACAAAGAGTGGACTGAGGCTGGAGTCAGTGCATCAAGAGCCACCACACACAGACAGATCCTGGACATGGGCTTCAAATGTTGTATTCCTCTTGTCAAGCCACTCCTGAACAACAAACAACGTCAGAAGCATCTTGCCTGGGCTAAAGAAAGACACACCTGGTCTGTTGCTCGGTGGACCAAAGTCCTCTTTTCTGATGAGAGCAAATTTTGCATCTCATTTGGAAACCAGGGACACAGAGTATGGAGGAAGAATGGAGAGGCACACATTGCCAGATGCTTGATGTTCAGTGTGAAGTTTCCACAGTCTGTGTTGATTTGGGGAGTCATGTCATCTGCTGGTGTTGGTCTACTGTGCTTCATTAAGTCCAGGGTCACCGCAGCCGTCTACCAGGAGATTATGGAGCACTTCATGCTTCCTTCTGCAGATGAGCTCTTTGGGGATGCTGACTTCATTTTCCAGCAGGACTTGGCACTTGCCCACACTGCCAAAAGCACCAAAACCTGGTTCAATGACTGTGGGATTGCTGTGCTTGAATGGTCAGCAAACTCGCCTGACCTGAACCCCATAGAAAATCTTGGGGGCATTGCCAAGAGAAATATGAGAGACATGAGACCGAACAATGCAGAAGAGCTGAAGGCCGCTATTAAAGCATCCTGGTCTTCCATAACACCTCATCAGTGCCACAGGCTGATCGCTTCCATGCCACGCCGCATTGAGGCAGTAATTGCTGCAAAAGGGGCCTAAACCAAGTACTGAGTACATATGCATGCTTCTACTTTTCAGAGGTCCGATATTGTTCTATGTACAATCCTTGTTTTATTGATTGCATGTAATATTCTAATTTTCTGAGATTGTGGATTTGGGGTTTTCATGAGCTGTAACCCATAATCATCACAATTATCACAAATCACAGCTTGAACTATCTTGCTTTGCATGTAACAAGTCTCTCTCATATATTGGTTTCACCTTTTAAGTTGCATTAGTGAAATAAATGAACTTTTGCACGATATTCAAATTTTTCGAGTTTCACCTGTACACAGGATTTACGTGACTTTGAACGTGGCATGGTTGTTGGTGCCAGACGGGCTGGTCTGAGCATTTCAAAAACTGCTACTGGGATTTTCACGCACAACCATCTCTAGAGTTTACAGAGAATGGTCCGAAAAGAAGAAAATATCCAGTGATCCGCAGTTGTGTGGACAAAAATGCCTTGTTAATGTCAGAAGTTAGAGGATAATGGGCAGACTGGTTCTAGATGATAGAAAGGCAGCAGTAACTCAAATAACCACTTGTTATAACCAGGGTATGCAGAATACCATCTCTGAAAACAACACACCTGGAACCTTGAAGCAGATGGGCTACAGCAGCAAAAGATCACACCGGGTGCCACTCCTGTTAGCTAAGAACATGAAACTGAGGCTACAATTCACACAGGCTCACCAAAATTGGAAAATTAGAAGATTGAAAAAAATGTTGCCTGGTCTGATGAGTCTTGATTTCAGGTGTGACATTCAGATGGTAGGATCCATCCTACCTTGTATCAACGGTTCAGGCTGGTGCTGGTGGTGCAAAGTTGTGGGGGATATTTTCTTGGCACTCTTTGGACCCCTTAGTACCAATTGAGCATTGCTTAAACACCACAATATTACCTGAGTATTGTTGCTCACCATACCCATCCCTTTATGTCCACAGTGTACCTATCCTCAAATGGCTACTTCCAGCAGGATTGTCACAAAGCTTAAATCGTCTCAAACTGGTTTCTTGAACATGACAATGAGTGTACTGCAATGGCCTCCTGAATCCAATAGAGCAAGCACTTTTGGGATGTGGTAGAACAGAAGATTTGCATCTTTGATGTGCAGCCGACAACTGCAATCATGTCAATATGGACCAAAATCTCTGAGGAATGTTTCCAACACCTTGTTGAATCTATGCTACAAATGAATAAAGGCAAAAGGGGGTCCAACCCGATACTAGCAAGGTGTATCCAGGGCTGGTGCAAGGATTTTTGACACGCTAGGCGAAACCTTATTTTGCGGCCCCCTTGGCTCCACCCCTGACTCCACCCCCTACCCATGTAAACCCCTCCTTTTTAATGAAGAGCCCATCAAATGCAGCCCACCAGTGCCCATCAAACGCAGCCTACCAGCGCCCATCATTGCAGCCTACCAGCGCCCATCAATGCAGCCTACCAGCGCCCATCAAATGCAGCCTCACCAGCACCCATCAAATGCAGCCTCACCAGTGACCATCAATGCAGCCTTGTGCCGATCAAATGCAGCCTCACCAGTGCCCATCAAATGCAGCCTCACCAGCTCCCATCAATGCAGCCTCACCAGCGCCTATCAATGCAGCCTCACCAGCGCACATCAAATGCAGCCTACCAGCACCCATTAATTCAGCCTACCAGTGCCCATCAATGAATGTTTGCTTGCATTCATTCAGGAGTCGGGACACAGACACAGTCCTCCGCCACTGCTGCGCCTCCAACACTATGTGCGAACGGAGCGATGGCTGCCTGCTGATGCTGAGACTTAGTTGCTTGCTGCAGCGAGAAGAGAGTAGGAAAACCAGTGGCCGGGCGCCCCATACAGCATGGCACCCTAGGTGGCTGCCTAGTTTGCATAGTGGTAGCACTGGACCTGCTTCTAGGGGCTTCTAGAAGGAAGGTGGGGAAGAAGGGTGGAGCTTTCTGGGGTGTTCTGAAGAGCCCTGACTAATCCCCAACCTGTATTGGCAGGGGACAGGCCTCCTTAAATACCCAGGGTCAGCCCAGCTGAGGAGGATTTTTTTCGGGTGGAAGAACTGGATATGGAGTATTAGGCTGTTGGGGCCTTTGAGTGAGCCCCCTACTCTGGGGGGGGGGGGACCTTGGACCAGGGGTTCGGAGCAATACAGAAACCCCATACAACCCAAGGGGTGGACTGAGTAGGAGCAGGAGAGGACAGCGGGGAATACTGCCGGGCAAGTCTCCAAGAGGGATCCACCAGGTGTCGGTGAGTGATAGGCACACTAAGTGTCGGGAGTGCTGGGAAAGGCATGTTGGAGCGGACTGAGAGTGTGCAGTGTGGGATGGATGTAGAGCCAGCAGAATGTTACTGACATTGAAGTCAGGAGGGTCTGCAGTCAGGAGGGTTGTCGGGGTCTGCAAAGGACTGACTGGGATCAGTAGTCCGCCAAAGATGGCAGCTAGCACCAGAACTTTCTTTGATACACCATAGGGGCCAGCGGTCCCTGCCTGTAATAAGATACTTTTGCTAAGGCCTGGCTGAAACCAGTGGGTCACTATATATTGTCTCTCTATAGATGATGGTGGTCACTACATGTTTCCTGAGCATATATGAGATCGCTACATGTTAGCTTTCAATAAATGATGTGGTTCGCTTTCTGTGTATATATGATAGGGGTCATTACATGCTGTCTTTCTATAGATGATGGACATCGCTACATGCTTTCTGTGTATAGATCATGGGGGTCACTACATGCTGTCTGTCTATAGATGATGGGGGTCATTACATTCTTCCTGTGTATAAATGATAGGGGTCACTTAATTATGTCTGTTTATAAATGATGAGGGTCACTACATGCTGTCTGTCTATATATGATGGGGGCCATTATATGCTCTCTGTCTATATATGATGGGGGCCATTATATGCTCTCTGTCTATATATGATGGGGGCCATTATATGCTGTCTGTCTATATATGATGGGGGCCATTATATGCTCTCTGTCTATATATGATGGGGGCCATTATATGCTGTCTGTCTATATATGATGGGGGCCATTACATGCTGTCTGTCTATAGATGATGGGGGCCATTACATTCTGTCTATCTATAGATGATGGGTAATACTAAATCCTTCCTGTGCATATATATGTCGGGGTGCCAGGCAGTCTGTCACATTGACTTTATCTGTAGATGCTATTTGAATCAAGACCTAATATTTACCTGTTCAAATATGTTGAAAAAGCCAACAATTTCCATTTGGTGTATTTACTTTATCACATGATTGTAGTACCCCATGGCCTAAAGCTACGACACTATGCAAAATATAGTAGTAACCCACTACAGGCAATCAGATATTAGTTTACTGTAGGCAGATCTGTGAAACACAGCTTCTGATAGCTTGCCTTGATACTTTGCTGCTTGAGGCCAGATTCACACTTATCTGCAGAGAGATAAGAGAAATGTTCAGCAGATCATCTCTGTTTTAGCTGCGAATTTGGAGACCTGGGAGATGGGAGGGGGAGGGGGGAAGTGTATTGAGTAGAATGAGAGAAATTCTGATGAGAAATGGACACATCTGCGAATCAGATGCGTGCCCATAGAAGATAATGGGTCTGAATTTGCACCTGAGCCGCACCGCAATGCCTAGAAAACGCACATGTTTTTTCGGCAATGCGCAGTGCGAATGCATCGCACATATGTGAACCAGCCTCATTGAAATGAATGTATTTAGAAATGTTCTGCCGCACTCAATTCTCATATGTGTGAACCCGGCCTCAATGAATAATCTGTGGTGGGTAGCTGGTGTGCAGAAACATGCTGTATAGACGTTAATGATGCCAGGGTCATTGCATGTTCGTTGAATCTTATGTAAGGCAAGCCAGCCCACAGTGCAAAGAGTAGTGGGCTAAGGAAGAAAGCACAGAATATTCTTTATTGCTGCCCACAGCGCCTGACATAACGGTACTGACTTCCTCCTCCACAGCTCTTGATTGGCATCCTAGGAGATGAACATTTGTTGAAAGGATTCCTTTATTACATTTACTGCATAGTGTACAATGACCTCTAAGCATTTGGGACATTTTGCAAAAGGTTAACACCAATGTATATGTTTGCATAGTGGTTAAAGGGTTAATATTCATCTGCATGTCGGTGCTGCAATATTCACATTACCGTGTATTAAAACACATGTATTACTATCTGGTTTTGAGTAGTTTCATTGCAATACTTTGTGCTGCATGTGCATTAAACCACAAAGAATGCACCACAATACATGGAGAAACACTTAAAAAAAAAAAAAAAAAAATATCGATGCTTTTTTTTTTGTTTTTGAAGGGGAAAGCGTGAACCAATCACCTCACTACTAAAAATGTGCTATTTTCATTGTAATAATGCTATTCTTACTTTGTATACTTGTAAAAATTTAAAATAAAACATATATAAAAAATGCATGCATTTTTCTCTTTTTATATAAATATTTTGCATTTGGTTTTATCATTCATGACTACAAATTGCATCGCCTAAGTTTCATAGAGGAAAAAAATGGAAGGGTATAGCAGTTGAACACTACATAATTAGAACACATTTGCAGTGGACCTTCCAGTAACTTTAACCAGTTAAAGCGGAGTTCCACCCAAAACTTCCGCTCTAAGTGCAGGTGACCCCCTGACATGCCACATTTCCAGCTCCCACTTCCTCCCAGGGCTTCGCTGCGCCGGAATCAAGTTCACCTCTCCCTCCCGGCAATCATCTGGGACACGTCACAGGTCCCAGATGATTGACTGGCCAGTTACAGTGTGCAGCATGGCTCGCGCATGCGCAGTGTGTGCACGGCTGTGAGGTCACAGCCGGGCGCCCACAGTGACAATGCCGTCACCGCAGTGAAGAGGGTGAGAGGAGCGGGGCTTTGTTTGCCTGGACCATGACCAAGTGATTGAAACGTTTTTTTTTTTTCACTAAAAATAACAAACATGTTATTGTAGTACCCCCTTACTTTCAGTATGGGCACTACGCTAAAGTTAGTGGGGAATGGGAGAGTTATTTTGCTCCCATTTATAATTTGTTAAATTTGGGCTGCTGTCATTCCTGAACTGTCCTGTGGGTCAGTCTGCGCTCCAGGGGTGCCGATCCCACCCCTGGGCGACAGTTGGCGCTAGAGGGGTTCTGGCAGAGCCACTTTTCCCCAGCAGCCAATTAGAGGAGTTTTCCCTCGCGGGGCATGCTGAGGGAGAGTATATCTGTGGCAGACGCCATTTTTGTTGGTTCTTCGCGGGTTCCAGGTGCGGCACCCACCTTTAGGGTGTGCGCATCCAACGGACCACGGCGATATGGCCTACCAGGACGGGGTCGCATGCTACGCGGAGCTCCATGTTGCTGAAAGGGGCCCCAGTGACTTGCTGGGTCCCCAGCTTTTTTAAAGAGATCCCAAGCTATGTGCTGTGCGGTGGGGTATCGGCTCAAGGAAAACCCAGAGGAAGGTTATCTGAGGGGCTTGAACGAACCATCGGGGATCTGGTGACCGGGACATTGACAGGTACACTTCAACTGTCACCCGGTGACCCTAATCTAATCTACTGGGAGGATTCGCTCAATCCATTTAGCTCATCCAAGTGCTGGGCCTGTGGCAGAGGTCCCTAGAGCCAGGTCTGTGGCAGAGGCCTGTTCCTCCCAGCAACCTTAAAGTGGCGCCTCGGCTGCCAGGCTCGTGGCAGGAGTGTGTCCGGAAAGGCACTTCACCCACTCTGGCTAGAGTGGCGACGAACCGTATCTACTACTACTGAGAGCAGGATTGCTCTTTCTCATATCCAGGCCTGATACTGCAAAGTTCTCTATTGCTTCATCAACCTTTTCTCTCTACCTCATGTTGATGTTGGGCCGAGAATAAAGCATTCAGAAAACCTTCATTTATTGTCTGGACATTCGCTCACTAATCTACTCATCAACTTCACCCCTAGACAACGGTAAGAGGTAACTTAATATGCCGATCCCAACAACAATCAGCGGCTCCTGAGGGGGTAGCGTTACATTATGCTCCTCTACTGGGAGCAAAGAGGAACCTTCTGCTCAAGAACTCCTGGACAAGTCTTACTCACAGACTTAGCAGCCAGGAGCTAGTTACCTTGATTTAGTTTTGTAGAACAGCTTCACAGTACCGGAACCTTTAAGCTGACCCAGCAGTACTGTAGGAATAGTTTAAATGTAGGTGCGTCCTCCAACCAGGCCCTCCTGAGAGACCAGCCTTCATCCTGGCTCTCTCCAGCGAAGGTCCTCCCCTGGACAGGGCCAGATTAAGAACATCATGGGCCTGGTGCTGAGGATTTTGGTGGGGCCTTTTATAAATAATAAATAAATGCATGGGAATGACATGAACGCAGCCCGGCCAAGGCAAGTGACCAATGGCACAGAACCCAGAAGGAAGACCGGGTAAAGATGTAAGCGCCCGGGCCCCGCCTGATTCATCACAGCGCGCTATGGAGGGCTCAGTCTGAAAATTTAAGTGTACACTAATGTGCTAATATGCTGTGCATACTTGTACATTGTGGCATAACCTACCCCAGGGCCTCTAAAAAGTAGTAATGGCAGGAAAGTTTACTACCGCTTTATTATCACAGGATCCCAGGAGCCTCTCATGGGGCCCCCTACTGACCCAGTGGCCCTTGGGCAGTGCCTAAGTGCACAGTTGCCAACATTTAAAAAATATTTTCAGGGACACTTTTTTATATAAGCGCTATATTTAGAGTAGCTGAGACCCCCGATGTTCCTCTATACATCACAGTAGTAATCACAAAATTAAAGGAGTACTAATAATGGCGCAGAACAAATATGAGAACTGAGATTTCCTTTAGTTGAACTAACAAAAGTGTGTCTATTCTAGAGCTGGTAACATTGAGGGTATTCAGTATAATTTTAAAAAACAGTTTTTGTGGGTAAGCGACATAGGGGAGGAGTATGGACGGTATATAAGTGGGAAGTATGTGCAGGTGAGGGAGAGGAATGTGGAGGGTCTAACAGTGGGCACTATGTACAGGACAGGAGTGCAAAGGGTACGGCAAAAGGAACTGTGTACAGGAGAGGAGTGTGAAGGGTATGACAATGGGCAGTATGTACAGGAAGAGTGCGGGGGTATGACAGAGGGTAGTACGTACCAGAGAGAAGTGTGGAGGGTATGACAGTGGGCAATATGTACAGGAGATGAATGTAGACGGTATGATAGTGGGCACTATGTATAGGAGAGGAGTGTGGAGGGTATGACAGTGGGCACTGTGTATAGGAGAGGAGTGTGGAGGGTATGACAGTGAGCAGTATGTACAGGAGAGGAGTGTGGAGGGTGCGACAGTGGGCACTATGTACAGGAGAGAAGTGTATGACAGCAGGCACTATGTACAGGAGAGGAGTGTGAAGGGTATGACAGTGGGCGCTCTGTATAGGAGAGGAGTGTGGAGGGTATGACAGTGGGCACTATGTACAGGAGAGGAGTGTGTAGGGCAGGGGTGCCCAACCAGTGGCCCGGGGGCCACACGTGGTCCGCGGAGCTCTCTGATGTGGCCCGCGACCTCCTGCTCTGGAATGGAATAGAATACTGTTATTAAAGGTACGTTTATTATTAAAATCAGTGTATATATGTGTTTTGTAGTGGTTTCCTGGGCTGCTTTCAACTGATCCGCAGGTGTAGAGCAGTGCACCTGTGGATTACCTGCACTGAGCCATAGAATTCTATTACCTGCGAGTTTGGTTTGCTTTCTGAAAGTGCACCACACCTACAGGATATATTAGAAGTCTATGGCAAAGTGCAGCTAATATGCAGCAAAGCCAAAGGTGAACTCACGGTGCTGGTAAACAAAAGTGCATCCGTGTAAAAGCAGCCTTGGGCCCCTTTCACACGGTCCGTCCGACCCGATCGGACCCTCCATTCACCTTTAAGGAGTGGCAGATATCCATTTACAAATGCTTACCTCCAATCTGAACCGCAAAAAAAAAAGAGTTCAGTGAGCTCTATAGAGTGGACTGCCATCCACCCGCTACGCTCATTATGGCCCACGACCGGTGGCTCACGACCGGTTACCAATCTGCTTAAGTGGCCCCCGCTCTTGAAAAGGTTGGGCACCCCTGGTGTAGGGTATGACAGTGGGCACTATGTATAGGAGAGAAGTGTGGAGAGTATGACAGTGGGCACTATGTACAGGAGTGGAAGGATATTTAGGGACTGCGTAGTGGTTAAGCGGGTCATACATGGATTGAAATTACGCCAATTATGCAGAGACCAGCCATAGTCAATCTATGTACTGTATGGGCTAGCTGGTTTTACACAAGTCAATCTATTATTCGACTTGAGTACAACCAGCCTGTTAGGTTTTTTCCCAAAACAATCAGTGCTGCCAGCTATAGTTAGCAACACTGATCATTGTACGCACTGGCAGAACACAATAACACTGCAGGAGTGATTCCCCCATCCACAGGTCAGCAGGTGAGAGGGTGTGTGGGGACAGGCTGGGGAGAGATACTAGTCAGTGGCTGGGTAGGTACTGGCTAGTATCAGAGCCAGATACACACAGGTTACATACGCCACGATCGTTAGAGAGAGAACAATAATTCTAGTACTAGACCTCCTCTCTAACTCTAAACATGTAACCTAAAAATAATTTAAAGCATCGCTTAGGATACCAAAAAAAATTGTGCTTACTTAACTAACTAGTGTTTTTTTTTAATGAATAAATTAAAAAAAAAAAAAAAAAAAAAAACATGTTTGAAGAATTGCTGCGCAAATACCGTGCTAGAGCTGCACAATTAATCGTTTAAAAAAATGTGATCTCGATTCAACCCCCCTGACGATCTCCAATGCAGAGTTTGCTGATTCTTTCATATAACCAGTGGAGAGACTTTCAGCTATCAAAAGAAAATATCCGGGCAGTCTGCCAAGTTTTTAACAGGAAACATTGTAACTAACACTTCCTTCTTAGATCAAAGGGATACACTTCTGTGTGTAAAGAAAAAAGTGCAGTCTGCGAAGTTTGTAAACAAAATGAAACATTGTAATTAACTAACATTGTAACTAAATGTAACCACTTAAAGTCCAACACTTGTTTCTTAAGCAATATTATTTGCTAGAAAATTACTTGGAACCGCCAAACATTATATATATTTTAACAGAGACTCTAGGGAATAAAATGGCTATTGCTGCAATATTTTATGTCACACTGCATTTGCCCACTTCAATGAATAATAAAAACCATAAAAACAAAACAGTGAAGTTAGCCCATTTTTTTTTGTTTGTTTTTTTGTTTTAATGTGAAAGATGATGTTACGCCGCAAGAATTGTGACAGAATCGTGATCTATCTTCTAAGAAAAAGAATTGCAATTCTCATTTTAGTCAGAAACGTGCAGCTCTATACCGTGCAACATAAAAAGTGCAAAGACCACCATAGAGTAATTTTCTAGAAAAAAAAAAATTATGATTTTTACATGTAGTAGAGAAGTGTTAGAATTGGCCTGGGTGGCAAGGGGTTAATTACCATGAGTAATATACAAATAATTATTATAAGCCCTGTGATCCTATCAGTTTGCTGCAGTGTGTCAGCTTGTATTTATATTGGCCGCTCTGAATGTAGCTTCTGACAGGCTGTGCAAGCAGGCCCGTATCTCCGGAACCATAAATGATAGCCGTCCCATATTTTGACCAGTTGTGGGGTAGGTCTTCCCATGCCTACCCCCCAAAGGTGGGGTTTCTGTGACCTCTGGTCGTCGAGCTACAACCCCCCAAAGTCGATCTTTTTTTTTTATTTTATTTTTTTCTGAAATTTTTTTTTGGGGCAAATGGGCCTATCTTGAGAAAGGGGCCTGGAGCTGCAGCTCCATCAGCCCCCTTGTTAATCCGACCCTGCCCCTGGATCTCCTCAGCTTGGCTCGGCTTCTTTCAAACAGGCAAGACAGCCTAAAGACCACCTCAGGATTAGTAGGCCCCAGACAGGCTTCTGGGCCTGCTTGCAAAGCTTGCAGCAACGTGGCCTCGGGCCAGAAGGGACACGAGGTAAGGACTGACTAGACATGGTGTCTGTCCCATAAATACTCCCTCCCAGAATGCACAGCTGCCAGGAACCTCCTACTGGACGGTTTCTTGGAAAAATAATATTCATTACAGCTCAGCTTTGTTGTAAATCTCATACTGACCTGTGGTACTGATGACACCTACTGGCAACAGTGAGAATTGCACAACTCCGCCAAGTTTAGAACAGAAGCTAACAAACTATATACAATAAATCTGAGCTGTTTACAGCTCAGGCAAAAACTACATTTACATTATAGCCCCATTTTTAGGAACAGGGGGCTACAGTTATATTTACCTGTGTATGTACCTGCTCTGTTGCAGTGGATTTGCACAGAGCACCCCTCCTCTTCTCTGGTCCACCTTTGCTGCTCCGGGCCCCTCCCTCCTGTCAAGTGCCCCCACAGCAAGCAGCTTGCTATGGGGGCACCCAAGCCGAGTCACAGCTCCCTGTGTCTATTCAGACACAGAGCCCCACCCCACTCTCTTTCCTGATTGGCTGGCTGACCTTGATTGACAGCAGCGGGCACAATTGGCTCGCACTGCTGTGTCTCAGCCAATCAGGAGGGAGAGTCTCAGAAAGCCAAGACACTTGTGGACATCGCTGGATAAAGATGGGGCTCAGGTAAGTATTAGGGGGGCTGCTACAAACAGAAGGTTTTTTATCTTAATGCATAGAATGCATTAAAGTAAATATAACCCAAATCATGAAATTTGAGCTGGGCAGATATATCTCCAGTGTTTTCTTATCTCTCTTCAAAACACTATGTTCCGTAGCTTTCTCCTGCTCCGTTCTTCTGTTATCAGCCTGATAACTCCTGACAAGTTCTCCAGCCTGATAACTCCTGACAAGTTCTCCCTCAACTGAGATAAAAGCAGTCTGAGTTTTGTGTTGGGAAGGATGCTATAAATAGATTAGCAGAGACCTGAACGATTCAACGATCAGCTCTGAAAGTCTTTACCTATGAGGAGAGGTCGTGTCTGCCTTTCCTCCAATCTGCTGTCTTGGCTGTATGCCCAGACTTCACTGCAGTGTTAAACAGGAAGTGAAAATCTCCTAACACGATCTGAACTTTCTAAACAGTATATAAAGCTGAAGACAGCAGATATACGTGTAAAATGTATGTAAGAGGATTTGTTTAATCTCTGTGTATCATCTGAGGCTGTTCACTTCATTGGATATATGTGGGGGTTTACATCTACTTTAAGATAAAAAACCTTCTGACTTTACAACTCCTTTAATCCCTTGCCAATCAGCTGCCATCATTATACTGCGTCAGGTTGGCTCTATTTCACAAATCACTGTAGCTGTACATTGGTTGTAATATGTAATATTCTGGCTATGTAAGATGTAATAGATACAGTGGGCACGTGCACGGCACTGCCGGCCACCCGCTATCGCTCCACAGAGAGCCAGAATGGGGATCTGTCAATGTAAACAAACAGATCCCATTCTGACAGGGGAGTAGAGAGTGATTGTCTGTTCCTAGTAATCAGGAACAGAGATCTCTCTCCTCCTCCAGTCAGTCCACTCCCCCAGAGTTAGAAACACCTGCCAGGGAACACATTTAAACCCTTGATCACCACCAATGTCAACCCCTTCCCTGCCAGTGTCATTTATACAGTAATCTGTGCATTTTTATAGCACTGATCTCTTTATAAATATCACTGGTCTCAAAAAAGTGTCCAAAATTTCCAATCTGTATGCCGAAATGTCACAGTCCTGCTAAAAATCGCTGATCTGATACTAGTAAACAAAATTATGATAAAAATGCCATAGATTTATCCCCTATTTTGTAGACGCTATGGGCCAGATTCAGAGAGATCGGCGCATCTTTAGATAGGCATAGCGCATCTCATATGCGCTACGCCGTCGTAACATTGAGAGGCAAGTACAGTATTCACAAAGCACTTGCTCCCATATGTATGCCGGCGTAACGTAAATGGGCCGGCGTAAGCCCGCCTAATTCAAAGTAGCAAGGCAGTGGGCGTGTAGTATTATAATGAAGCGTGACCCCATGTGAATGCATGGCCGAACGAACGGCGCATGCGCGCGCATGCTCAGAATCACGTTGCAAATACTCCCTAAGCTCAATGCGTACGACGTGAACCTAACTTACGGCCAGCCCCATTCACGTACGACTTACGTAAACGACGTAGATTACAGCGACGGGCGCAAATAAATTTGTGAATCGGCGTATCTAGCTAATTTACATATTCGACGCATAAATCAACTGAAGCGCCCTTGCGGCCAGCGTAAATATGCACCCAAGATACGACGGCGTAGGAGACTTACGTCGGTCGTATCTTGGCAAAATTCAGGCAAATCTCATTTAAAAAATCAGCGCATAGATACCATGGTGCACATTTGGACTTACGACGGCGTATCAGTAGATACGTCGGCGTAAGTCTTTTTGAATCCGGGCCTATAACTTTTGTGCAAACCAATAAATATACAATTATTGCAATTTTTTTAACAAAAATATGTAGAAGACTACATATTGGCCTAAACTGAGGAAGAAATTGTTTTTTTTATATTTTTGGGGGGATATTTATTATAGCAAGAAGTATAGCATCAAAATTGTTTTTGTTTGTAGCACAAAAAATAAAAACCGCAGAGGTGATCAAATACCACCAATAGAAAGCTCTATTTGTGGGGGAAAAGTGACATAAATTTTGTTTGATACAAAGTAAGCGGACCAGGCCTTTTTTTGACATTTGTTGTCAGAAATTACTTGGAACACCCAAACATTGTGTGTATATATATGTGTATATAATATATATATATATATATATATATATATATATATATATATATATATATATATATATATATATATATATATATATATATATATCAGAGAGCCTAGAGAGTAAATCGGCGGTCGTTACAATATTTTAGGTCACACTGTATTTGCACAGCAGTGTTTTAAACGCAATTTATTTTAAAAAAAATACACTTTCATGAAAAAATAAAAAATAAATAGTTAGCCTAATTTTGTTGTATAATGTGAAAGATGATGTTATGCTGAGTAAACAGATACCTAACATGTTATGCTCCAAAATTGCACATGCTAGTGGAATGGTGACAAACTACGGTACTTAAAAATCTCCTTAGGCGACGATTAATTTTTCTTTACAGGTTACCTGTTTAGAGTTAGGGCCCTTTCACACGGGCGGACAAATGGTCCGTTTTTTACAAGTCCGTTTACGGACTTGTAATGCTTGCCTATGGGATTGTAGACGTTAGCGGATTGAGCATCCGCTAACGTCCGCAAACACTTGCCTCCACAAAGATCCGCTTTTTCAGACGGAAGAAAACCCTATTTTTCTTCCGTCTGGCGGAACGGATTGGATGAATACGGACACACGGTCCGTATTCATTCGATTCCCCATAGGGGAGAGCGGAGGAAAGACAGAGCGGTCTCTGCACAGTGTGTGGGGACCGCCCTGTCCGCCGACAGACCAGCGGGGATTTACGGATGATCCCCGCTGAGCAGACGGACACACACGGGGCGGATCAATACGGATCCGCTCCGTGTGAAAGAGCTCTTACAGACGAGGTCTAGTACAAGAATTATTGCTCTCACTCTAACGATCGCTGATATACCTCACATGTGTGGTTTGAACACTGTTTACCTATGTGGGCACAACTTACTTATGCGTTCACTTCTGCGTGCGAGCACCGAGGGATGGGGTACTTTACATATTTTATTTATTTTTCTTATTTATTTAACTTTTTTTTTTATTTATGTTTACACTGTTCCTTAAAAAAACTTTTTTGATTACTTATAGTTCTAGTACAAGGAATATAAACATCCCTTGTGGATTGTGGTATGTTCGATGCAGAAAAAATAACTGTGTGAGTTTGTGAGTGCAGACAACACCATCTACCACTGGTGCTCTGTTACAGGGCCCAAATCTTTGGACCGCTATTCTTTAGCCGGAAACAACTACCAATGCTTGAAAGTTAGCGTGAAGAGTGGAATAAAATTGGGAAATAAGACCTTTCTTAGTATCACCACTCTGAAGTATGAGATAATAGTGGACCTGCTATATTGCAATGTATGTGCATGCGTTTGAGACTAAATGGCATGTCTTAACTGGAGGTACTGAAAAAGCTTTTGATATGGGAGATCAAATTCCCCACACAGTTGAACAAATAATTTAAGAGAAGCGCTTTCATACAATTGTACCATATACCGTATCCCCTTGTTATACCACGATTCAAAATCCTTCAACTTATTCAACTCCACATATGGGAGTGTAGTCAGTGAAACCTTGGATACCTGTAATTTTCTTCATTGTTTGCCATATGTTATCTAATAACTTTCCTGTGTAGAAATTATAATGTTGATTCAGGTGTCTGGCCTCCAAAAGAGCTAGGAGTGGGTATTTATTATACTGTATGTAGTAAGCAATATCCCTTGTATCGGGTCAGAAGCCGGAATCTTATCCCATCCTAGCAGATGCTGTAACTAAAGCCTCGTACACACAACCGAGAAACTCGACGGGCGAAACACATCGTTTTGCTCGTCGAGTTCCTTGTTAGGCTGTCGAGGATCTCGGCGAGCCAAATTTCCCGATTCCCGTCGAGGAAAAAGAAGACATGCTCTCTTTTTAGTTTCTTGCTGGTTTTTGCCGAGAAACTCGGTCGTGTGTACGAGGCCTGAGAGGCCAGAAAATAATACTTAACATTTGGTACAGCCAACCCTCCTACCTCTCTATCCAACATCAGTGTCATCAATTTGATACGATGGTGTTTCTTCCTCCATATCAAATCCCGAAACAGGGTATCAATTTTTATAAATTAGCTAGATGTAACCCATATCGGAGAATTATGAAAAATGTATATTAATTGTGGGGCCCAAATCATTTTAATTAAGTTTTCCCTTCCAACAACTGTTAGCGGCAATATATACCAACTTAAAGGAGAAGTATGTTTTTTTTCCCCCTAATCATACTTACCTAGGTGGATGCAGCATCAGTCCCCCGGGGTCTCTTCACTGAGAATCGAGCTATCGAACACTGCCGATAGCTCTCTTCTCTCGTCTCCCCGAGCAGAGAGCTGCTGACTGTCAATCAGCAGCTCTCCTGCTCTGCTCCTCCGCGCTCACTGGAGCGCTGAGCTGTGGAGGGGTGGGGAGCGGCTGTCTCAGCTGCTCGCTGAGACTGCCATCAGTCCAGGCACCTGGTGGATGACGCGATGCCTGGACTGAACTTGGTGACGTCAGCAGAGAGCAGACTTTAGATCGCTCTCTGCTGAAAAAGGGTCACAGGAGTGCAAAGCACAGTGCCCTCCTGCGACCCTTAGGAGAAGTCCAGCCAAACAAGCCCAGGCTGAACATCTCCTTTAAGTATTTATCCTTAAATCGCTCTATTAATGGCTTGAGGTTAAGAGGTATATAATCTGTCACGTTCTTGGATACTATCACCCCAAGATATTTAAAATGATGTGCTACTTCAATCTTGATAAGCTTCAGCTGGAAGACGATTTTTAATATAATCTAATGGGAGGAGAACAGATTTATTCCAATTTATTTGGGAACCTGGAAAGGAATTGTTGGATAAGACGCATCAAGGCAACTAAGGATTGTTGTGTGTCACCAACGAAACAACCTCGAACATCAGCCTACAGAGCCACCTTATCCTCCCTTACACCTCTGTTCGCTTGGCATCGTAGAGAGAATCCCTTTTGTCCTAAATATAACAGGGGCCCTGCCACCTTCATCCACATGATGTGGAGATGCCCAAAACTTCACAGACACTGGAAAGAGGTTCTGACTATTATATGACCTTTCTTTCAGGTTACCTTAGCAGAAGATCCAGAGATATGTTTATTGAACATAAAAACAAAAAAATATGTTCCTATCACTCGAGTGTTATTTGAAGCCCGCAAATGAATTGCCCAAGAATGGTTATCCCCCTATTCCCCCACCCTGGAGAAACTGAAAACACAAATAAATCATACTTGATCTAAAGAAAAGCTAATCTAACAACACAGAAATTGTCCAAACAAATTTGAAAAAATTTGGAATAGGTGACTTACTACCCCGGGTTTAGCTTTGACTTCATTAATTCTAAATAGATTCTTGTTTTTCTAAGAAGTAAGTTAGACTGGCTGGTGTGTCCTATATTGGAGGGTATACAGATATTAATAATGATCAGCCCGTTATTATATTGCTTTTGGCTGTATGAAATATATGTGGGATTTAGAAGTCAAGGCATTGAGTGTGTGTTTTTCTATTGTTTTGATGTTTAGTATATTTATATTGGGCTTTCTCTTTGGTTATGTATAAGAGTGAAGTAGGTATTTGGATAAATTATTTCTAGAAGGCTCACAATTATATTAAAATGTAATTGTAACTAAGAGATTGGATTGTAGGATTGTTGGTATTGTAGGAGAAATGTCTAAAAAAAAGACATTTACACTTAAAAGCAAAAAAAAATTTAATTTTACATTTACTAATAAAAAAAAATTATCCCTTTAAGGCCATTAGGCGGAAGTGATGCCAGAGGTTGCCCCGATCCTCCAAGGGCATAGAGTCGAGTGGGAGCAATCTTCCCTTATTTGACTTCCTGCCCATCACTCCTTGGGATCGGATAGTTACCGCCTCTACTGACGGCTCCGGTAAGCGGGAGAAACGACCAGGAATGTGGCGGAAGTGGGTGCACCTCTCTCGCTACCATTAAAAGTGAGCCTGTGGCAAATCCGCCACTGGGACCACTTTCATATGAAAGAGGATTGCCCACTGTTTAAAAAATACTGTGGTTATGGCAGCAGGCTGCTGCCATAACCGCGGTATATAACGTCAAAATAATGATGTGTATATATAAAGTGGGCGGTCCAAAATTAATAAATCCCTGACATAAAACAATATACAATAAAACTCCTGCTCTTTATCATTAAAGAACAGTCCATAAACTCCAGTGCAGTGACTTTAGCTATGCTGAGATGATGTTATTAGCCTGCTGTGGGCAGATGAAAGCATTTCTTCAGTGTACTCTCTCCCAGTCTTATAACTTTGTAGCAAGTCGAAAGATAAGAGTTTTCAGCAGGCGCTGATCTGTGTCAGACATTTGTGAACACAAAAACTGCACAAGCACCGGCATCCACATCTCTGAGCCATCATCTCAAGTGATAAAGTACAGTAGATGCTCACCCTATATGATACCAGAATTAAGAGAGCTTCAGATAGAAAAGCAAATGAAAACACAACTATGTCTGCACTTACATATAAAATCACTAATACACCACTTCTTAAATATGGCCAAGAGCATGATCCCCAACTATTGAAAACCCCACAGACCACCATGGGTAGCAGAATGGATATTAAAAGTGTAGCTCCTTCCTAGAGTAGTGTAGGCTGTTAGGTAAATTTAGTTAGCTCCTCTGTAGTCAGCAGAGCAAAGGGGTGGTTGTGTAGGCCTGCTCAGTGTCTCACAAACTGCTTGATTACTTCCCCCTGTTTTTTTAGAGAATTCTAGAATTATAGTGGGAGAAAGAACAGAATAATCATCCAGAATATTTATGGAACTCTGGGCCAAACTCTGGGGAGGTGTGCCCAGGAGGTGGTGGAACAGCTCATAAATAGTCTGGGTCCTGAGGCTAGGGGGAGATGAGTTCCTGGGACTAGTCCTGCTAGGAGACCCCAGTGCAGAGGAGGGCCATCTAGAAGACATCAAGGCCCCAGCTGAGGCTTCAGGGGGGCTAATATCATACGTTTTTTCCTTGGGTTCATTTAGGTCTGGAGAAGCTCATTGGAGAGTACCAGGAGGAAGTTGGTTGTAAAATGGCTAGCCGTCCTATGGATATGTGAGTTTATGTCTCCGACACTGGAGAGTGCCTGGTGGATATAAGTTTTCAATTATTTTTTTTCAGATTATTATACACACATAAAACTTCCATATCATTTCAAAAATACATTACATTCAATAAACATTACATTACGTTTGAAAAAGACAAAACATTTACACCAAAATGGATCGATCCTGTGACACATTATATTTCCTCTCTGTCTTCCCCCCCCCTCTCTTCCAACTCTTCCTTCCCCTTTTCATATTTTTCATTCCTTCATTCCTCCCCTTACCCCCCCCCCCCCATCACATGTTCCTTAAGAAAAAACACAACAAAAAAACAAATAATTTTTAGTGAACAACCCCCATTTCCCCACTTCAATACTTTTTAGAGTACTTTGTGTTTTTATATATACATTTTGTGGTGTACCCCTTTCCTTTTTATTTATGAGGAGGATAGAGAGTCTCTTCTCTCTACCTCCATTTATAGTTCCCCATTAATCATCCATTTTGCCTGTGAGAGAAAAGAAATAAAAAATAAAAAAAAACATATCGTGAAACTAAACCACCACCCTAACCCCCCGTCTTTTTATTCTTTTTTATGACTGTTTATTTAATCACATTTTTATGGTGGATATCCGAAGTAGGCAACCGATGATCCTGTGAGCAACTGACCCAGGTGCTGTTTTTAGAAATATGTCCTGCCTTTGTATGGATGAAAATTTGTTAAAACTTTACTGCAAATGTAACCTGGACTGTAGCAAATAACTGCTGTGGAACGTCTTCCTTTTGTTGCTGCTGTATTTCAGGATTGAAAAAGAGACATCATAGCAACTCCTATGCCTGTCTGTGGGCTTAAACTGAACCAGAACACGTATGCAGAGACCAGACCTGGGCTCCTAGGTCTGCTAAGAGACTAGGATTGCACAAGTTAATCTGTTGTCTGCTGGGAACTGTTCTGCTTTTTTCAAGGGCCCCAACTTTGCCAGCTAACATTTTTTTCATCAATCACTGGCCAGAATAAATTGGTGTACCATAGAGAGGGGAAGATATTCTATGTCAAAAACTCATGTACCAAGACATGTGTTGGAGAATGCTGGCGATAGGCTAAAGGACCAGTCTGGCCCATCTTATAGAAGATTTTGAAGAAAAAGATTCAATTCGCAGATAGACAATCTCCACTAATTCCGCATTAATCCCAAAACCACTGATAAGTACAAATGAACCATCAGCATGGTCAAAGTATATATAACTCTGTGACGGTAGTAGAATGATATCCCCGTCAAGCATTCCCTTCTTCCCATAAAAGAACATCCCATCCTGGAATCGCCATAATAATCCACACATGAGCCAAGCTTAGTGCTGGAACAAGAGAGACTTTAATGGTACAACACTAACTTATATGTAGTTACAAACTGTTACAATGACAATCTCCGCCCTCCCTCACACAGTGGGGGCTCCCATACAGATTATAGGCAGACACTTCGGAGCCGACCCTGTAGACACATTTCTTAAGGTCTTCTTCACACACACAATAGATCAATTACCCTTTAACATAGGGAGCTGGCGGGTGATGGGACATTAACATTTCAACAGTCTGTTAGCAGAGGAATGAGTCACACATGAAATCACCTTTTACCTCTAACACACACAGCATTACTAGCAGGGAGAATTAAACTGAAGCATATAGGCAAAAAGTCCTTCACAATGGCCCCCCTTTTTCTCCCTGCTCCGGCAACCCGGATGGACCTTTCCTGGTCCAGTAGGGTTGACGGGTTCCGAGCTTTTAGTCCGAGGTTAACTCCGTTTGGCGTGACAAACCATTGGCATTCCTGTTTTGCTTGCCTGGGCGATAATGAATCGCAAAGTCATAGGGCTGTAAGGCCAAGCTCCAGCGTAGCAAACGGGCGTTGTCCCCTGAAACCCGGTTAAGCCACACCAAGGGGTTGTGATGGGTGATGAGAGTAAAAGCCCGGCCATAAAGGTAAGGTGTGAGCTTTTTGAGTGCCCATACCAAGGCCAAACCCTCTTTTTTAATGGTGGCGTAACTGACCTCCCTTGGCAACAGCTTCCGACTCAGGTATGCCACCGGGTCGTCAGATCACACGCCGGTCAGTCCCCAAGTCTTTGTGCGATCTGCAGAGTCACCAGAAGTCAGTGTGAAGATGGCGGATGGGTCTGTGCGCCGCCGTCTAGGTGTCCCGCTATGGGAGGGGGCAGGTTATGGCTCTGAAGTGACAATCACAGGAGATTCATAAAAAGAAAAATTGATATTTGTTGAAATGCTGTAGCACTGGTGCTCAGAGTCCGGGGAGGGGGGGGTTGGATCAGTGCCCCATAGGGTCAGCCACCCCCCTGCTCCCTCCGCAGCCGCCGGTTCTCCTCTTTGAGCTTCTCCATCTCCAGTTCATGGAGCCTGGGGGGGTCGGCCTGCTGTGACCTCAGGCGGTTGTTCTCCTCCTCCATGCGGCTTATGCACTTCTCCAGCTCCATGTACTCACGGATCAGCTCCTGCTTGCTCATGTCCTGCAGGCTCTCCACGTGGTACTTCATCATCAGGAACTGGGTGGTGGTGTAAGGGGCCACCGGTGGGCCCTTGGCGAACATCTCGGCCTGCATCTGGGATGCCCGCTGCGACTCCCTCTCCTCCAGTCGCTTCTTCTCCTCCCAGGTCAGCTTGTTATACGGCTTCCAGGACCTCTTCTTCTTGGAGGGTAGCCGGCGGTGCCTCTTTCTGCCCAGCTCCCTCCAGGGCCCCTCCGGCTCATGGCTGTCGTCCACCCGGCTGTCTCTTAATCCCCGGGCGTTTTTTCTGTTACCCATAACCAGCTGACAATGGTGTTCCCTGTTGTCCGTAATAACAGATTGTACCATGAGGGCTTCGTAAGGGGTGCCCAATGGTTCTTCCTGACCCAGCTCCTGGGGATCCCAAGCCGAGTCTACACAATGGGCTGCTGCTGGTGGGCGGTACCCAGGTTGAGACCAATTTGACCTGGTGTTGTCCATGGGGCAATTCTGCTTGAAGTGACCCAGCTGTTTGCACCGGAAGCAGCGTTGTTCGTTGTCCTCCTAGCGTGGATAGCGAGGGCTAGATGTCACCGGTCTGTTAGGAGGTTGGTATCTAGCGGCTGGTGGGTGTGAGGGCGCCGTTGGTCGTGGAGGTTGTACCCGTGGTGTGACCTGGTTCGTCTTGCGAGTATCCGCATATTAATCCTCCAACTTAGCGGCCTCTGGTAGAGTCATGGGCCTGCGATCTCTCACCCAGTCTTTGACATCCGTCTGGATGTGATTGTAAAATTGCTCCAGGAGCATTAGTTGCAAAATGTCCTCTGCGGTGGTGGCCTGGCTGCTGTTAACCCAGTTAGAGGCCGACAGGGATAACTGGCATGCCCATTCCACGTAAGAGTCTTTCGTGGTTTTGCGTGAGTCCCTGAACTTCTGTCGGTGCGACTCTGGGGTTACTGCATAACGAGCCAGGAGCACTTCTTTAACCCTGGCCTAGCTATGGATGTCCTGCTCTGGCATGGTCCGGAAAGCATCAGAAGCTTTGCCTGACAGTTTGCCTGACAATATTGAAACCCACTCTCCTCTAGCTATTCGGTGCAGGTTACATTGTCGCTCAAAATCTGCCAGGTAGTTATCAATTTCACAGTCTTTTTCATCAAAAGCTTTAAAAGCGCTAAACGGAATCTTCCTTGTGTCTGCTGTGCTGTACTCACTGTTTGGAGAATGTGCGGCTGCTTGTTGGACTGCTGCCAGTTTTAACTGTAGCTCTGCGTCTCTTATTTGTTTAGCCTCCTTCGCTAACAGGTCCATCACTTTCAGCACCACATCCGCCGCTGGGTTCGGACCGAACCATGCTAGCTTCTCTCTCATTACTTTGTTGGCTGGTGATTCCTCCACCTGAATCACTGGTGTCTCCATCTCTTGTACTGCTGGCGTTGCTGCAACCAAGTTCTCCTGGTCTAGCTCCATTAATTCTGCTATGATGACCTGCTTGGTTTTGTTGCTAGCAATCCTTCCACGAACTTCCAGTAGTTCTTCCAGTGTCTGCTTGGAATCCGGGTGTAAAGGAGAGTAGAAGGGAAAATCCCGCTGCTGCCAACCAGTTGTGACGGTAGTAGAATGATATCCCCGTCAAGCATTCCCTTCTTCCCATAAAAGAACATCCCATC
Source organism: Rana temporaria (assembly GCF_905171775.1). Classification (NCBI taxonomy): domain Eukaryota; kingdom Metazoa; phylum Chordata; class Amphibia; order Anura; family Ranidae; genus Rana; species Rana temporaria. Next base: position 357,001,637 of record NC_053491.1, on the reverse strand, counting down.
CTGGAATCGCCATAATAATCCACACATGAGCCAAGCTTAGTGCTGGAACAAGAGAGACTTTAATGGTACAACACCTAGCTTATATGTAGTTACAAACTGTTATGATGAAAATCTCTGCCCCCCCTCACACAGTGGGGGCTCCCATACAGATTATAGGCAGACACTTCGGAGCCGACCCTGTAGACACATTTCTTAAGGTCTTCTTCACACACACAATAGATCAATTACCCTTTAACATAGGGAGCTGGCGGGTGATGGGACATTAACATTTCAACAGTCTGTTAGCAGAGGAATGAGTCACACATGAAATCACCTTTTACCTCTAACACACACAGCATTACTAGCAGGGAGAATTAAACTGAAGCATATAGGCAAAAAGTCCTTCACAAACTCCATACCGCAAATGCGGCAAACGGCCAGCATCGAATATCACAGATGGTGCCTATCCTTCAAAAGCTGCTCCTGGCCAGTGGGAATAAACTGGGACTGTTGTAACAGGTTAGGATTCTCTTTAACCATTTAAAGACCGCCTCACACTGATATACGTCGGCAGAGCGGCACAGCTGGGCATAAGCACGTACAGGTGCCGTGGGTCGCGCGTGCACCACCTCCCAGCACGCGCGTGACCCGGTCCTGAGCTCCGTGACCGCGCCTGTGGTACTCGCATACCCGATCGCCGTCGGTGTCCCGCGATCGGGTCACAAAGCTGAAGAACGGGGAGAGGTGAGTGTAAACAAACCTCTCTCCGTGCTTCCTAGTGAGCCTGTCACTGATCGTCTGTTCCCTGTCATAGGGAACAACGATCAGTGACCTCACATGCCAAGCCACGCCCCCCTTCAGTAAGAAACACACATTAGGTCACACTTAACCCCTTTAGCGCCCCCTACAGGTTAAACCCCTTCACTGCCAGTGTCATGGTCCCAAAAATGTGTCCGCCATAATGTCGCAGTCATGATAAAAATCGCTAATCGCCGCCATTACTAGTAAAAAAAAATATTAATAAAAATGCCATAAAACTCTTTTGTAGACGCTATAACTTTTGCGCAAACCGATCAATAAACGCTTATTGCGATTTTTTTACCAAAAATATGTAGAAGAATACGTATTGGCCTAAACTGAGGAAAAAAAATGTTTTATATCTTTTTTTGGGGATATTTATTATAGCAAAAAGTAAAAAATATTGTTTTTTGTTTTTAATTGTTGCTCTATTCTTGTTTATAGCGCAAAAAATAAAAACTGCAGAGGTGATCAAATACCACCAAAAGAAAGCTCTATTTGTGGGAAAAAAAGGACGTCAATTTTGTTTGGGAGCCACATCACACGACTGCGCAATTGTCAATTAAAACAACGCAGTGCAGAATTGCAAAAAGTGGCCTGGTCTTTGACCACCCAAATGGTCCCGGGGCTAAAGTGGTTAAATACTGCTACCTGGTAAATGCAATTTAGTTCTGTTAATTACTGTTCGTCAGATTACTGTAGGTATTTAACCATATCTCCCAGAGTAACATCATTATCATATTGATTGTTTTTATGAGTACACTTGGTAGCCCTGTCTTCTTTTAGACTATGCTTGGCCTAATAAATTCTTTAAAATACATCAAGGTGTGCCAGTAGGCGCTGGGTGAGCGAGGTGTGTCATCTTCAGGTGTGCAGAGAAATCACCAAACAGTTTTCCTCTGGGGGGAGCACTACACAAAGTAAAAAAAAAAAAAGCATTGTCAAAGAGAGTACTGCAGAGAGAGAACAGTATTAAATGCCTAGAGGTTTAACACTTTATACTCAGGCCCTCTTTTCATACTAGTGGTCTGTCTGTCCAGTTTTTGACTTATCTTGATATACAAACTTGACCTATCTTTACATATATCAAAATAGACAGCATTACACCCCTGTTGTATTCAGGTTCAGGTTCATCAGACTGAATGTAAAAAGTTTGACGAAAGTGGGCAAACATTCACTAACCCACATAGATCTATTTTTTCCATGGAGAAAAATTTGGAAAACAAACACAAATGTAAAAAAAGGACATCTGTACTGCTCTGATTTGACTCAGCAGGTGATTATTCTATGATCACTTGCTGTGACTGATTAGACACCAGCCCCGTGAAAGGCAATTTTAAAACAGACCTTTACCTTTAAGAGGAGCTTTAAGTCCTTAGCTCGGCCCCCCGCTCCGTTATTAATTTTTTTTTTTTTTTGTGCTTGTTCTATTTTTTTACATTTTTTTTGTCACAGGTGGGGGATGCGGAATGTGGACCTCTTTGCATCCCTGTTCATCAACAAACAGAACAGGTTCATTCCCATATCCAGAGATCCCCAAGCTTTCGCAGAAGATGCTATTTTAACTCCTCCGAGATGCTCTCCAGTGTTGCAGTGGGATCTCAGTCTGGTACTTACAGCTTTTCAAAGCCCCCCCTTTGAACCTATCTGGGTATTTCCTTAGCTCAGAGTTGGCAACATTGTCTTGTAAGGAATCTTTCCTGGTGTTGCACCAGGATAAGGCTGTCCTGAGATCTAAGGCTTCCTTTCTTCCCAAGGTGGTCTCCTCCTTTCACCCTAACCAGGGCGTGATCTAGCAATCTTTCTGTCCAGCTCCTAAGCACCCTAGAAGAGGTGTTTTTTTTTACTTGGACGTTGTTTCTGTTGTATGAGTTTACCTGTAGACTTTCTCATTTGTTGTCTTTTTTCTCACTGAGGCTTTCGCAGGGGATATCCTGCTTCTCATTTCATTATTGCTAGGTGAATTCATCAGGTCATTGTTCATTACTCGTTTCCTGTTCAGGCCCACTCCACTAGGTTTTTTGGTCTTTTCAGCATCAAGCATCGGTTTTGCAGATTTGTAAGGATGCCACATGGTCCTATGTTTATATGTTTGCTAAGTTTTACCAGGTAGATATTCAAGCCTCTGTGGTGCCGGCTTCAGTCATAAGGTCCTACAAGCAGCTATCTAATTAGGGTTGTAACAACACCCCGAGTATGAAAGGGGTTAACTTTGTTTAGGATATTCCATTCCCGAACACAAGGCACAAGACCAGACACTCCAACCAGCCGAATAAGACCCCATACGAATAATTCTCCCCCAAATACGAGACGAAGCTCCATGTTGAGGTTCAAGCAGGAATATGAACTTTATTGGAAGGAATACAGGCTCTTTATATACACTTGAGAATACTGCATTAACCACATGAACAATGACCCGGATCCACCCACAACATCACACAATGGTTACATAACGAGCCCACAATACACATTATTCTGAGTGTCAATACATCCCTTAGCAGACAACAGGTGAGTTCATTAGCACACTTAATAATAGGTGAATGGAACGCTGCTTTAGACAAGATTAACACAATTTACTTATCCAGACAAAGGCAACATCGTTAAGCAATAGACAATAGAATACAGTCACACCCCACCCCATCACAGCAAATAGTACACAACAGCCAACACACAATATATACAATGTATACAGCATTGAATCTGACAAGCACCAATCAGACTGGGGTTCTCATTCACCCTGTGCCCTTATTAGAGACATAGGGTGATCTTCACATAAGAGACGTCGGGAAGCTGGACAAGGAGCCTCCAAAACTCTCCAGGGCAAGCTGAGCCGCACAAACCCCCGACCCAAAGTCACTCCTGTCACAAGGGTCTTATACCCGTGTTTGTTTTGTTTGTGGGCTTGTTGGCAGCTTGTTTGCTGTGTTGCCGATTCCTCTTTTTTTTTTGCATTGCTTTTGGACATCCCAGTTGTCTAAGAATATGCCTGTGTCCTGTACTGCACGATCTTATGTTTGACTGTAAAATCAATTTCTTGGAGTATACTACAGGTAGCAGGACCCACCCCTCTCTCTCTGATAATCCTTATTGCTTACTAAAAAGCTATGTATAGCTGTCAGTGGGAAGGGTTATATGGAGGTCCTTACAATTCTGTTTGCCAGTGTCCAATCTCCTGAAGGTAGCAAGTTACAGTCTGTCTGAACATTTTCCATGCAGCTCAGTTGATTCTTAGATTTACTTTTGTCAAACTACGTGGTGCTTGCAGGGTAACCCAAGGCTTGAATTTCTGCTGATTTTAAAACAGATTGTTAGGGAAGGAACAGCGCTCTGATAAGGTCATCACTCTGATCTCATCTTCTATTGGCAAGCTCTAGGTGCTAGCTTAATGGAGAAGATTCTGATTGCTTACATTGCCTTCCTTTCATTTGCTAGTGTGAGTCCTGCTATGCGAGAAATTTCCTGGTAGGCAGATTAAAGTAGTATGGATGTTTTAATGAATATGTTACTGGATGTAATGCAGGTCTTATATGTTTGCCTTAATTTGAGGATGCCAACTGACATAAGAGAGTGGTCAGATGTGCAGGCACAACCCAACTGCCCATAAGCCAGCAAAGTATTAGAGCACTTCAGAGTGCTCCATAAACTTGCGAGGATAATTCTCAGTTTTTTGTCAGTAGACGGGAGTTCTCTGCATCAAATCTGGTTTTCTATCTTTTCCAATTGCTGTTCCCTTTATGAATTGTCAGCTTGCCAACAGGGGCGGACTGACAACTCATGGGGCCCCCGGGCAATAGGAGTTTATGGGGCCCCCGGGAATAGAAGATTATGGGGCCCCCGGGCAATAGGAGATTATGGGGCCACACAGTATACACATACATACAGTATACATGCACAGTATACACACACAGACACACAATATACACACACAGTATACAAACACACAGAATACACATACACACACTGAAAAGGTACTGGAGATTCTTGGGATTTAAAAAAAAAACACAGATTTTTACATACTGTCCCTGATTTTACTGAGGCTGGAAACCCTGATGGGGCCCCCTAGTGGCATGGGGCCCTCAGGCAGTGCCCGAATGGTCAGTCCGCCCCTGCTGGCCAACATACTGTAGATCTGATGTAATCACCTGAAGTGGCACTCTGCAAATTCCGTTGCTCCAGAGCTTAGTAAATGAGGTAAACCTTCACTTTGCAAAGAATACCCAATTAAGAGCAAGGAAAATTAAACAAAACAGCATTTTTGCTTGCACGTGATTGGATGATGGAAGTCAGCAGAGCTTCCCCTTGTTTACTATGTTCTGGAGCAACTGTGCTTGCAAAGTTCAACTGCATTTTGCAAAGTGCACAGTGTATTTGCCTTTAGTAAATCCAACCCTATATGTCACTGCACCAATCTTTGTAAATATAACCCTTGTATTTGAAAGTTACAGATTTCACAGTTCATCAGGACGAAGAGTGTCTTACATTGTCCAGTAGGTACCAATAAATTTTTTTCTTTTAATTAGAATGTGGGGAATTGTAAATGATACAACTATTTGTTCTGTTCCATAATCCTGTTGTGTGAGCTCACAGCAGGTGAATGATATGGAGCTGTGTTATTGTATTAGCATTCATACTGCGGAGAAGTTCAAATGGAGGTTTAAGAAATTGGTACCTCTCATTATCTCTTCTGCTACAAGTCTTGCTTAAAGCAGCGCTGATATAAGAAAGGAATCAAGTGAAAGTCTTTTAACTCCTGAAATTAGTGTTGCCAACACATTCCTTTAATTACAGATATGTCTAATTTAAGAACTATGTGGTGGGAGGGACAATCAGATTAGCTATAAATTGGACTGTACAGGTATGCTCTTGCATGACAAAACTGTTGGTAAATCTAGCAAACCTTCAAGCAAGCAGCTTAATTTTCAGTAAAGAAATGTACATATTCGAGCACTACTTTACATATAAAAAGATTTGAAATTTTGCCGGTCGATCTTGTGATTTTCACACTAGAATGTGTAGCCAGATCCATGACTTCACTTTGCTTCACCACCAAAGCAATACAGTCTGGTTAAGGACCTGCCCCAGCCTGTGATTGAGTAGAAAGGTAGTGGAAGCACAGGTAAGGTTATCACTCTGCTCCTATCTCCTAGCAGCAAGCTTGAAATTATACTTTGAGAAGTATCAAAACGCTAATGACAATGACTCATCAGGGTGGATTCTCCCATCCACATCAAGTGTGCGGATGGGGGAATCGGGTCAGATTTTTCATAAAAACTGGTTAAACCAAAAAACTAACCAATTTATGGTTGGCTTAAGCCCTGCTATGTGTGATTTATTCTGGTATCTTATATAAAGACAGAGGACTAATATGCTAAAATACTTTAAAGGGCCTGTAAAGGTTCGTTTTTTATTTTCTAAATAGGTTCCTTTAAGCTATTCACGCAGTGGTCTCCAAACTGCAGCCCGAGGGCCGGATGCGGCCCTTTGCTTGACTTTATCCGGCCCTTGGGGCACTATCCTTACCACTGATACGAGACTATTCTGACATTGACAATAGAGCATCATTTCTCCCACTGACACAACTAATAGATCACTATTACTCCCTATGATACTAGCAATGGGGCACTATTCCTCCCCCTAATACCAGATGTTCACTAACAATGATGCCAGGAAAATTTCTACTCCTGCTGGTCAAAATCCAGCCCTCCAAGAGTCTGAAGGACAATAAACCAGCCCTTTGTTTAGAATGTTTGGAGACCCCTGAGCTAGTGCATTGTTGGTTCACTTACCTTTTCCTTCGATTTCCCTTCTAAATACATTTCTCACTTCCTGTTCCTCCTCAGTAAGCTGTTCAGTAAACTGTTCTGACTGACTAACCACCGCTCGGATGATGGTGGCAAGTTTACTGAGGAGAAACAGGAAGTGAGAAATTCAGACAAAGAAAAATACCATTTAGAAGGGAAATCGAAGGAAAAGGTAAGTGAACCAACAATGAACTAGCTTAAAGGAACCTATTTAGAAAAAACGAACCTTTACAACCCCTTTAACGATTTTATTATTTAATATGTTACTGGAATTAATGTCTTTTTCATTTGCTTTGAGTCTTACTTTGAGGCTGCGAACTGACATTAGAAAGCAGTCAGATGTGCAGGCACAACCCAACTGCCCATAAGGTAGGAAATTGTTACAGCACCGCAGAGTACTTCATAAACCAGCAAGGATTACGCTCAAGTTTATGTCAACTGCAGAAGGGAGGGAGAGGAGGTGAGCTGTGCAGACATAAGTTCTCTGCACCCTTACATTTGGGAGAACAATAGTAATTGTATTGGTTGTGTTGTTTTCCTTCCACACTTCAAAGACATGCTGGTGTACACGTGTTATCACATTCTGCATGCCGATCCAGAGCCCAAGCAGTTGGAGAGGGATGAGGAAAGACCTGGTGACCAACACTGTAAAAATTCTATTAAAATGTCTATTAAGTGTGTAGGCAAGCGCAGGCATTCTTGTAATGTGTATATGGTTCTGTGTCATTGTTTCAGGTAGAGAAGTTTGTTAAGGGAATTTTCCCCTTATGGGTTCTATCTTCTTAGGGAAGACAACAGTCTGATTGGGACCTGATAAATAGGGTCTTCTGCATCAGTCAGGTTTACCTGGGGCAAGTCAAAGGTCAGGGATAGAGAATAGCACAGTAAATGGTCCCTGATGAGAAGAATAAAGGGAGCTCCTGTTGTGTTAAATACTGCCTGGTATCTGAAATTAGAGTGAGGAGTCTCCTAATTCAGTTAATACCTTGTTACATCATATACCACCACCCTTCCAGCAGAAGCAATCCTCTGGTAACTCAACTTATAAAATAGATAGCACTGTGAGACTACAATTGCTGGTGCTCAAAGAACTGCTTACACTTGATACTGCTCAGCTTAGTACAAGATAGTACAAGATAATACAGTGCCTCGTAAAATTGTGTATGTGGTTTCTCCCAGATTGGGTACCCTGACTGAGTTCCCCCCTTAACTGTAAAAGACATGGTCCCTGTGACGGATCTCGGATACTCCGGCTGGGCACCTCCGCCAGACCTGTGTCTCCTGTTCTCCAAACGCGCCCGCAGCCAGCAGGGGGGGTTAACCAGCCCTTAACCCCCCAATCACGAGGCAAACCACACAGGTGTAGAGGGTTAAACATGCAAAGCATACAACTCTTTATTAGGTACAAAACATACACTTTTAAACACAGTTAGGGACCAGGAAGGAAACTCAACACTTATATTCAAAAAACGACAGTTGAAACACACCAAGGGATTATGATAAGTAGGCAGCCCCTCCTTACACATCACCTTTTGCCTATGTGCCATGACCTAACATAATTAAACACAGTAACAAGAGGGGGGATGGGGGAGAAGGGATGAAGCTTAGATAGAGACCTCATTACATGATTCCAATGCCATTTTGTCCCCAAGTCTTTCTTTCTCTGCTAGGCCATAGTCTTTGGGTAGGAGGCCAGCCCCCTCCAAAACACACAGTGACATGGGTTCTGTCACAGTGCCCATAGAATCGCTGAAAGTTGGAATACGACTGAACAGATTTATACATGTATATTCTCCTCATTAGTTGTGCAGGTCTTGTTGTTAAAGCCCATCTCCAGGCTGAGCACTTTGCACCCATCACCTTTATTTAAAAAAAATTAGGTCAGGTTACATTACAAGTCCTTTCCTCTGGTGGTGTTTAGGTCTTCCTCTGGTGGTGTTTGGGTCTTCCTCTGGTGGTGTTTGGGTCTTCCTCTGGTAATGTTCGGGTCCTGAATGCTGCAGAGAGCAGCGTCACATTATGACATGAGCACTGTTCAATGTAAAATTCTCTGGTGAGTCCAAGGTGGTTTGAAGTTGACCCCCAGGCAGCATGTTCTTGACTTTGTGGGCTTACAGGCCATGGGTAGAAAGCATTGTTCAACCTGGAAGAGGACCGGCCCTGGATTTCACAGCAGTAAATCTGTGGGAGACAGCACCAGAAGGGAGGTGGGTATTTTAAAAAAAGAAAATGTTCCGTTTTGCTTTAATTAGATTCAATCAGCATTTTACCTGCATTAATCAGCCACAGAACCTGAGCAGTCTTTAAATAAAAAAAGATAAGTTGGCAACGCTGCCAAAACCAGAAATCCATTTTATTAGAATAATAAAAAAAAAAATATTGTACAAAAACCTTTATATAAGGCATGTCACTTGGCCTGGCTATGCAGACATGACAAGCACTATTTAAGAAAAACTGACCAAAACTGAAACATCTCAGATGTAGTTAAAAAAAGAGAGAAAATACATATACGGTAAGTATAAAGTTGCTCATACTAAATAATTTTTTTTTGTGAATTACCTGGTAAACCTGCCAGCCCTTGGGTCTTCCTCCAGGAGGGTCACAATGCTGCAGGACCAGTAAAATGACTGCAGTGTTGTCACCCCCAGCAGTCTCATAGGGATGTGTCATCACACATGCTGAGGAGTAATGGAGGAGGCACTAATGATTACTTTCCCCCTGCCAACCAATGCCCATCTTGATACTTGGGAAAATTCATGGGGTGGGCCTCAGCACCTACTGTGTCACAGGGGCATAAAAAAGGACCTTTTTTTGCACAGAATAAGGTACATTAGAAAAATGATTTTAAAAATGTTTTTGCCAGAGATTAGCTTTAGATTTAAGTACAGTAATAGTAACAGCTGTGCAAAGTACAATAATGCACATTATCTATTCCGATTTTAGTTGCCTGCAGTCAGACTATTGCTTCTTATGGTTGGTAATGACTTGTGCATTTTGGATATTGACCATCCTGTTACTGACTTTTGCAAGTAAAGTCAGGATTTGCATTTAAGACTCATCTCTGGGCAAAACTGCCTACATCTGTAAATCTTCTGACTTTTGGAACATGCAGTTTTCACTGAAGGTAATATCTGCTTACAGAGTATATGGTCTTAACACCATGAGGCCGGGTTCACACTGGTACTACTTTGAATCCAACTTTGCCCTGCGACTTGAAGTTTGACTTCAATGAACAGGGATTCGACTTTGATCCCCGACAATGCCAGGCACTGTGTCTGGTAAGCATCTTTAGTGGGAACTCTACGGCAAATTTAAAAAAATAAATGGCGTTCGCTCATCCCCACCCTCTTTCCTGACCTGCCGGGCTGCGTGCTCGGATAAGGGTCTGGTATGGATTTTGGGGGGACCCCCACACTGTTTTTTCGGCATAGGGGGTTCCCCTTAAAATCCATACCAGACCAAATGGCCTGGTATGCTCTTGGAGAGGAAACTCATGCCGTTGTTTTTTTTTTATTATTTGGCGTGAAGTTCCCCTTCAAGATCATCAGAGCATGACAAAGTTGGATCAGTCAAGATGGCGATCTGACTTTGATCTGACTTCAGTGATATTCAATGGGCTGAAGTAGGATCAAAGTCGGACCAAAGTAGTGCAGGAAGCAATTTCAAAGTCGGACCGACTCGTGTCGCACTAGTTAAGACGGCTCCCGTAGCGAAACATTGGTTTTCACACGTAATGCGACATGAGCTCCCAGTAACAGAGCGTTTGTCGTACCAGTGTGAACCCGGCCTGAGTCTCTATTACCGCATTTCTCACATAAGTCTTCAATTAATATGATTACCATCACAAATTATATACACAAAAACAAATACATTATTTTCCATAAAGCACAATTATTAAAAACTTTCAAAGGGCCTTGCATCCAATATAAAATAACCAAGTATCATATTTAATATTTAAAATTCAAAGAATTCCTTGAGAATATAAAAGCCTTTTTTTAAAAGGCATAGGATTTTTTTTTCTTCCCAAGGTGGAACTAGAGCACAAGAAGATAAACAAGATGCTAATCTATTTTATGTTCACAATCAAATTGTGTCCTAGTCTGGACTTTTGAATATTGGTAAAGGCACTTAAAGAAGATATTGATCTATTCTATTCAATATTTTCAATCCTATTTAATCCCCATCGGATCTGTTTCTAGCTGTAGGCAAAGGTCTCACTCAAATAATTAATACTTCATCATATGCTTAGCTGGAATCCCCCAGGTTTGTGATAAGTTTACATCAAAGGTCAAATCCCCATTGGTGGAGCAGCTGAAGTACTTCTGGGTTTCTTTTTGTCTAAGCTCCTTGTTGGAGATTTCCCCAATATGGGGCTGACACTTAATATAGAAAATATCAATATCAATCCACAGGCCCAGATAACCTCACCACAATTTGTAAACCAGTGAATTTGTAAACCAGTAAACTAGTGAATCAGAAAATCAGGAACATAAGAGTAAGCATATGGGGCCAAATCCTCAAAGGAGATACGCAGGCGGAACTGCTGTTCAGCCTGCGTATCCCTGTGCCTATCTTTGGATCTGATCCTCAAAAGGATTTTTCCTAAGATAGGCAGAAGATCTGACATCTGTAAGACACTTACACTGTCAGATCTTAGGATGCAGTACCGCATCCGCCGCTGGGGGCATTTCGAGTCGAAATGCCGCTTTGCGTATGCAAATGAGTACTTAGGCAGATCCACAAAGCTTTTTAGCTTTGTGTTTTCTGCGTAAGTTACGTTTTGCATACGTAAAATTAGTTCTGCTTTTACAAAGTGTAAACTAGTAACACCTTGTAAAAACAGAACTTTTTTTCGATCGCCGCGTTTTTTTTTAAATTTTGAATTTTTTTTCCCGGGGCGTAACTTTTTTTTTACCCGACGCAACTTTATTGTCCCGTCGCAATCCACAAAGCCCGACGTAACGTAATTTTTCGTGATGCACGTCGGGAAAATGACGTCACACGCATTACGCAGTACGGCCGGCGCGGGAGCGCGCCTCATTTAAATTGTAATCGCCCCCCGGAGAGGAGGACCGCCTTGCAACGGAGGCACTTAAGTTACACGGCCTGAAATTTCTAGGTAAGTGCTTTGTGGATCGGGCACTTAGGTAGAAATTTTAAGGCCGTGTAACTTAACTCGGAAAAGTTAAGTTACGCTAGTTTTCTGAGGATTTGGCCCATGATTCCTCTTGTGCCAAACTGTATTGTACCTGTAATGTCTGCCTTTATTTTGTAAAGCACTGCGCAAACTGTTGGCGCTATATAAATGTTGTATATTAATAATTTTACACATTTCTTCAAAGGCTACTATATGGTCAAATGTATGTGGACACTCATCCAAATGATTGAGTTCAGGTGTTTCTTGAGGGGTACTGTTAATTCCACAACAAACACATTTTAGCCAATTGTGCTCTTCCAACCCTGTGGTAAAGGTTTGTTCCAGCAAGAATGCCAGGTCCATAAAGACATGATTTGATAAGTTAGTGTGGTGGAATTTTAGTTGCCTGCCCTAATCTCAATCCTATAAAACACCTTTGAAATTACCTACAACACCAGTTGCAAGCAAAGGCTTTTTGTACAAATTCAGTACCTGACTTCATAAATGCTCTTTGCTGAATGGGTACAATTTCCCAGACGCACTCTAAAATCTTTTGAAAAGTCTTCCCAGAAGAGGGTAGCCTCACAGAAAGGGGGGGGGGGCTTGATTTTAATAGCCATGGATTTCGAATGGGATTTACAACAAGCTCACATGAATGTGATGGTCATGTGTTGGCCCACATTTTGCAATATAATTTGTATACCCCACCCATCCTAACCTCCTACCACTTTTTATTTGGTAGTTTGAAGTAGAGTTTCTTTCTGGGCTCATGGAAGTTTGTGGCATCTAGTCTGGCTTTGACACTTAATTGTGAGCAATTCTTGGGACAGGTTCGGTATATTCTTGATATCTCAGATTTTTATATTATACTTATACTCTATATACCAAGCAGACTTTTCTATCATTACTAAAATTCTTGCAATCAAGGTTATTTCCAATAGATATGTGCATTCCCGTTCGTACGAATGTTATTTTCGTACGAAAATGTTCATTTTCGTACCCGCAGAATAATGTGTACATACGAAAAAATTTAAGCACCAAAATACGAAAACGACGGGATTACGAATGAGTCGCATAACGAACAACCGCAAATACGAACGAACGATCCGACAAAAAAATGAGAAAACGAAAACGGCAAAAGAACGAATATGACATCTATAACAAAAGACTTGCATTCTGTATTTTGTTTGAATCCTTTTTCTGTTTGTATGTTCATATGACATCTTATAACAAAAGATTTGTATTCTGTATTCTGAATTCCTTGTTTCTGTTCGTAATTTGGTTTCAAAATACAGAATGCAAATCTTTTGTTATAAGATGTCATTTTCGTTTTTTTGAATGGACAGTGAGTGTAGTTAGTTAGTGAAGCAGCTTCTCTTTTGTGCTAAGTACAGTAGTACAGTAGAGCCAAATAAACTTTAAACTTTTCTGTGGATTTTCGTCTGAAGGGAGAGATCAGTTGGCTAGACTTTTGAACCTGGAACCCAAAAATGGTTTTCTGATGGAGTTTAAAAACGAACAAACGTTCGGTAAAACGATCGTTTTTATGTTTGTTGTTAAAAAAGTCTGACCAAGTGGGGCTTAACAATAGTTAATATGGATGAGCAGCGTGTTGAAAGTGCCGCGAATCCCGCGATATATTTACGAAAGTACAAAATGACGAAAATTCACGAAAATTATTGTCTAACAAGTAACGAACATGAATTAAACAGAATAACGAACCATCCCGCATGTACGAAAATAAAACGGTAACCAAAATACGAAACGATCGGAATACGAAAAAATCGCGCCTTACGAAAAACGAACGGGAACGAACCTACGGAACGATACGAAACAGAACAAAAAAAAACAAAAAAAAATTCTGTGCACATGTCTAATTTCCAATACTAAGCAGGAAGAAAATCATTTAGCAGCATGTGCATTGGCATCAGTTCACCATAGCTTAGGTAGCCTATACCCCAACAGTATACCAGATGTCTTCTAAAAATAAATGTTTGTGTGCTTCAGAGTGATATGTCATTTAATGTTCTTTGGCTTGATGTTCATTATATTTTCTCATCGATCTGGACTGGAAAACCAACAAAATCTCTGTAAAAGAAAAATCTTTTTTCAGGTGTCACCTTGCTGGTGGCAAATAAGATAAGCAGGGCTAAAGCTACAAATCGTATGGTTTCTTCAAGTGAATAAATCTAACATCACTAATCCTTTTAAATAGTAACTTATACCTATATGATCAGCCAATTATTAAAGACGATCTAATCACAGAAATCTCTTTTCTTTAATTTATATTTCCAATTCTGCTACTTATCACTTAAAATCAAACCTAAGTGTTTGTAAGGCCTTATCTGCTACCTAGAACGTTCACTCACTGGATCTCACTGGACCGTTGTTGGTTCTTCCTGCAGCAAGGGGTGGGTTGCATGTGAAGCTGGGGTACTGAGTCACCATTGAGGCATAAACCACCTATAGCGCTACTCCCCGAAGAAACCGCTGATAATTTGCCCAGCAGGTTCTTTCCCCAGTAGATTGTCCCACAGCCAGGCACACGCTCGCAGTCTTCACTCTTTTCTTCAAAAACCAGCCTAGGGGTGTTCTTTTTGTTGATTATTACTTTTGGAGTAACTGGGATAGAGTTAAGGGAATTGAGTGGGATACTCCAAAAAGGGAACTATGTACAGGTGGTTGAGGGCAGTAAACTCCCTTCTGAAAAAATTAAGTAGAAGTCCTTGCAATAGCAAACTGTGGACTTGGCTTGTAGTATAAGTAGTTAAAAACAGGCTTCTTTCTTTAGAGCACCAAGAGTAGAGTCCATTCACAAAGAACTAAATAGACTGAGCTCTTCAGGACATCAGTCAATGTCCCCCTGGTCAAACACACAGCTAACTCTCTCACACTAAAGGGGTGGCAGCCCAAACGTTTTTAAGATCTCTCACTGTCTGTACTCACAAATGTCCAAGGAAAATTGGTTGCCTCCTTCCAACACCCATACTACACCTTTCTCCTGTTATACCAGATTCAGATGACAGTCCCTCAGTGAGCTCTCTGTAGCTTCAGCATCCCAGCCCTTAGGTAGCCCACCTGAGGCCTCACGAATAGCAATCACATGGCAGCACTGCCCTGTAGAGCAACAAGCCCTCCAGACTGGACTTCCCATCTGCAGGTAAAGACCCAGACACTTTGTGTCTCAGAGTATTTATACAGGCTTCCAGCAGCCTTCAGGACCATCCTCCCTGGGATTGGCAAGAGCTATATAAATATTATGCTGCTTTTTGCACTGCTTCACACCTATGTTCCAGAGAGTTCTCCTGTTCTCTGGAAAGCAGAAGAAACAGTAAAAAAACAAGCAACAGCTGAAACACTGAGAAGACACTGAGCATGCCTAATCACACCCAGCTGCACTGATTATAGTGAGCACAACTAAATTTACCTATCACAGCAATTGCAGCCACACTGGTTGCAGTGAGACAAGCTAAGTTTGCCTAGCAAACAAAAATACAGCTCCACTGAAATTAGTAAGCCAGCACTAAATCTAACTAATCCTAGCACACCTATACAAGTCACTGAAATAGGGGTCATTGCTTTATCTTTCGCTCTCTTTTTTTCTATAACTCACTCATACAGTGGCAATGCTTACAATTAGGGATGAGCTTCGTGTTTAAGTCGAACTAACGCTCGACTCGAACATCGTATGTTTGACCGTTCGTCGAAATATGAACGTTACGGGCCGTTCGCGCCAAATTCAAATTTGGCGCGTCACGGCCCATAATTCACTGCGGCATAGCAGTGCATTGCTGGCTGATGATTGGCCAAGCATGCACTATGACCCGCATGCTTAGCCAATTACAGCTTGCAAAAAACGGAGAGCCATAATTGGCCAAAGCCAGGGTGGCTTTGGCCAATTATGGCTCGGGGGTTTTGTACACGCCCCACACTATATAAGGCCGTCTGGAAGTCGGTCTTGTGTAGTGTGTTGCGGTGGTTTACAGAGAGAGAGACAGAGAGAGAAAGTGTCATTTTTTGGAGTTAGATAGAGCAGGCAGGCAGGCTAGTCAGTTAGGCCTTGTACACACGAGGGGATATCCGATGAAAACGGTCCGCCGGACCGTTTCCATCGGATATGTCCGCTGGCGGATTTTGATCTGATGGCTGTACACACCATCAGATCAAAATCCCCGCGGAAAACATCCGCGGTGACGTGTCTGCGCCGTCGCCGCGACGATGACGCGGCGACGTGCGCGACCCTGGAAGGTAAATACTTCCACGCATGCGTCGAATCATTTTGACGCATGCAAGGGATGGGGATCGGACGGACTTATCCGGTGAGTCTGTACAGACGACCGGATCAGTCCGACGGACAGGTTTCCAGCGGATAGATTTCTTAGCATGCTAAGAAATTTTTATCCGCTTGAAAACCGTCCGCTGGAGAAATCTCCGACGAAAAATGTCTGCTAGGCCCTACACACGACCAGATTTGTCTGCTGGAACTGATCCGCGGATAAATCCCAACGGACAGATCCGGTCGTGTGTACGAGGCCTTAGAGTTACAGGCCCGGATTCAGAGAGATCTGCCTATCTCTCGGCGGGCGTAACCTATCTCAGATACGTTATGCCGCCGTAAATTAGGGCGCAAGTTCCGTATTCAGAAAGAACTTGCGCCCTAAGTTACGTATGTGGTCCGGCGTAAGCCCGCCTAATTCAAATGTGGATGATGTGGGCGTGTTTTATACAAATGTAGTGTGACCCCACGTATTTGTTTTTTACGAACGGCGCATGCCAGAATCCCAGTGCGCATGCTCGAAATTACGCCGCAAATCGTCAATGCTTTAGACATGAACGTAACTTACGTACAGCCCTATTCCCGAACGACTTACGCAAACGACGTAAAATGTTCTAAATTTGACGTGGTAACGACGTCCATACTTAACATAGGATACCACTCATATAGCAGGGGTAACTTTACGCCGGAAAAAGCCTAACGTAAACGACGGAAAAAATGCGCCGGGCGGACGTACGTTTCTGAATCGACGTATCTACATAATTTGCATATTCCTCGCGTAAATATACGGAAGCGCCACCTAGCGGCCAGCGTAAATATGCAGCCTAAGATACGACGGTGTAAGACACTTACGCCGGTCGGATCTTAGGGAAATCTATGCGTAACTGATTCTATGAATCAGTCGCATAGATACGACCCCGCAACTCAGAGTTACGACGGCGTATCCCGAGATACGCTGTCGTAACTGCTCTCTGAATCCGGGTCACAGTGCGTAGAGGATTTATATGCATCCCAGGTGTTGTATATATATTTATACACTGTATTGAGTTTAGCTAGATCCGCTCTTTTTAATATACTGACAGACAGGTTGTGCTAGCTGCAGTATTTTCACGTGGTGTACTGTCTGTGTCCTCTGCACAGTGTGCACCTAAAGCTACGTGGTGTGTGTACTGTCTGTGTCCTCTGCACAGTGTGCACCTAAAGCTACGTAAAGCTGGTGTTTCTCATATTAATTCCTAGAGGCAGGGATCTGCTCATATAATTACCACAGGCAAGGGATCATTCTGCAAGTACTTTCACGTGGTGTACTGTCTGTGTCCTCTGCACAGTGTGCACCTAAAGCTACGTGGTGTGTGTACTGTCTGTGTCCTCTGCACAGTGTGCACCTAAAGCTACGTAAAGCTGGTGTTTCTCATATTAATTCCTACAGGCAGAGATCTGCTCATATTAATGCCACAGGCAGGGATCTGCAGGTATTGTCAGTATTTGTGCAGCTAGATCTCCCTGCAGGCCATTAGTATGTTTGGAAGGACAACATGGAGAGGCAGAGAGTCACGAGCCGATAAAAGAGGGCAAGCAGGCTCTGCGTCTAGAGGCAACAGTACTGGTCGTGGACATGGTGCATCCTCATCAGCACAACATGCCGAAGACTTGGTAGAGTGGATGACCAAGCCGTCCTCATCCTCCTCTTCCTCTCTCACCCAGGCTCAGGGTACTTTGTCTGGCAAAGCAGCTGCCAACGCGGCCTCTTCCCTCTGCTCAATGGCATCTGTCACTCCTTCCCTAGCCCCACCATGTCCTCCTGAGGAGTCCCCCGAACTGTTTGACCACAGTGTTGGGTACATGTTGCAAGAGGATGCACAGCGTTTTGAAGGCTCCGATGATGGTACACAGCTAGAGGAAGACAGTAACGTGAGCCTAGAGAGAGGGGGTGCCCAAGAAGGACAGCAATCTGGCAGTCTTGTTCCCCCAGCTGCAGCATACTGCCAGGTTTTCTACAGTGATGAGGAGGGAGGGGATGATGAGGTCACTGACTCCACGTGGGTGCCTGATAGGAGAGAGGAGGAGGAGGCACATCTCCAATGAGGCAGGATGCCCTCCAGGGGCCAGCTTAAGGGCAGCACACTGACTGCATCACAACGCAGAGCTCCGCATGTGCAGGGCACTGCTGTCTCTCAGCGTTATTCCAAAAATTCTTTGGTGTGGGCCTTTTTTGAGACGAGTGCATAGATCGCACTGATCGCATGGCCAAAACATCACACACCACATGCTTGACCAGACATATGTCGACCTGCTATGCAGTTCGTTGGCAAGCGTACCTCAAAGACCCACACCAAAGAACAAAGCGGACCTCTCCTTGCTCCTCATCAGCTGGGATCTCCAAGCCCACTATACCCTCAGTCCTCTCTGAAGCCTGCACTGATAGGACTGAAGGTGTAGAATTAGGTGTGTCACAGCCAAGTACTTGTGGGCAATCTACTATCGGTACACCAACATCAGATTGTACCAGGCAAATTTCCCTGCCCCAGTTGCTGCAGCGCCAAAAGACGTTACCTCCCAGCCATCCACATGCCCAGCGGTTGAATGCTAGCTTAGCTAAATTGCTAGCACTTCAACTGCTGCCTTTTCAGTTGGTAGATTCTGCCCCCTTCCGTGAGTTTGTGGAATGTGCGGTACCTCAGTGGCAAGTTCCCAAATGCCACTTTTTCTCACGGAAGGCAATTCTGGCTCTCTACCGGCATGTGGAAGGCAATGTCCATGCCTCGCTGGACAGGGCGGTCAGTGGTAAGGTGCATATTACCGCTGACTCATGGTCCAGCAGGCATGGACAGAGAAGTTACCTATCTTTCACGGCGTATTGGGTCACTCTGCTGGCAGCTGGGAAGGATGCAGGACAAGGTACAGTAGTGTTGGAGGTTGTTCCGCCACCACGCCTCCAAAATGCTACTACTGGCTGTGACACACCTCTCTCCTCCACCCCCTTCTCTTCGTCTTCCTCTGTGGCCTCTTCCTGTGCTGATGTGTCCTCGGAAATCAGCGGTGCTCCGTAGGTGTTCAAGGGGCTACGCAGGTACGCAGGCAAAGAGATGCCATGCGGTGCTTGAGCTGGTGTGCATGGGGGACAGGAGCCACACTGGGCCAGAGGTTCTGTCAGCTCTGCAGGGGCAGGCTCAAAGGTGGTTGACGCCACGCCAGCTTAAGCCAGGAATGGTGTTTTGCGACAATGGCACCAACCTCCTCTCCGTCCTGTGACAGGGACAACTGACCCATGTGCCCTGTTTTGCTCATGTCCTTAACTTGGTGTTGCAGTGGTTCTTGGGCAGGTACCCAGGCTTACAGGATGTCCTTAAGGAGCAGGCCATTTCCGACGGTCATATAATGCCAGTGCTCGGCTGGCAGACCTCCAAAAGGAATACAACCTGCCCAAGAACCGCCTAATCTGTGACATGCCCACCAGGTGAAACTCTATGTTGGCCATGCTGCAGCAGCTGCACACGCAGCAGAGGGCCATCAATGAGTATCTGTGCCAATATGGCAGCAGGACAGGGTCAGGGGAGCTTGTTTTTTTCCCCCACGCCAGTGGGCCATTATCAGGGATGCATGCACTGTCCTACCAAGCACCTGATGCTGATGTAACTGAATAATTTTTTTTAAACATCAGATCCCTTCAAGACTGCCTATGCTGATGCTGAGTGACTATCCTGTTATGCTGAGTGACTATCCTTTTCTGCCTCAATGATCATGCTGATAGCTTGCAAGAACATTTTTGGTTCTGGGCACCGCCACTAGTGGCTAAGGCCCAATTTTTCTGCCCCTGTTTAACAGGGGCGTTTAATTACAATTTTTGATGCAATACTTTGCAGCCGGCTTATTCCTGCGCTCCAACTAGAGTATCTGTGAGGGGTTTCAGTGTTGTGGCACCAGCACCAGTGCCTAAGGCCCAATTTTTCTGCCCCTGTTTAACAGGGGCGTGTAATTAAAATTTTTGATGCAATACTTTGTAGCGGGCTCATTCCTGCGCTCCAACTAGAGTATCTGTGAGGGGTTGCAGTGTTGTCGCACCAGCACCAGTGCCTAAGGCCCAATTGTCCTGCCCCTGTTTAACAGGGACGTGTAATTACAATTTTTGATGCAATACTTTGCAGCGGGCTCATTGCTGCACTCCAACTAGAGTATCTGTGAGGGGTTGCAGTGTTGTGGCACCAACACCAGTGCCTAAGGCCCAATTTTTCTGCCCCTGTTCAACAGGGGCATGTAATTACAATTCTTGATCTAATATTTCAGAGCAGGGCCCATTCCTGTGCCCACCAAGCGTAACTGTGAGGGCTTACAGCAGGGGTGTCCAACATTTTTTGAAAAAGGGACAGATTTCATGAAGTGAACGTTCGTGAGGGCCGACCATTTTGCCTAACATTCTTGAATCATTAAAATTCTGTGTCAGTGTGTTCGTCCGAGCACTAATACACTGCCCAAAAATAATTATTCTACCTTTGTGGCTGTGTGTGGTGAATATATATATATCTCCTCTTTGGCCCCCAACAAATCCCAGAGCTCCGCTCAGGGTAAGGATGAGGTCAGGTTGTAAAAAAATATAAATTTTCTTTTCTTTATCCCCTGAGAAATCTGGCCTTTATCTCTTCTGTGGCCCCCAAGTTCCACTCAGGGCAAAAATGAGCTATTATTATTTATTTATTTATTTATTATTATTATTATTATTATTATGGGGCCACAAAAGTGATAAAAGCAAATTGCAAGTGGGGGCCATATAAAACCAGGCCGTGGGCCGCAACTGGCCCGCGGGCCAGACTTTGGACATGTCTGGCTTACAGTGTTGTGGCACCAGCACCACCACCACCAACAAAGGCCCAATTTTTCTGCCCCTGTTCAACAGGGGCATGTAATTACAATTCTGGATCTAATATTTCACAGCAGGGCCCATTCCTGCGCCCACCAAGAGTAACTGTGAGGACTTACAGTGTTGTGGCACCAGCGCCAGCACCAAAGGCCCAATTTTCTACCACTGTTCAACAATGGCATGTAATTACAATTCTTAATATAATAGTTCACAGCAGGGCGTTCCAGCGCCCACCAAGAGTAACTGTGAGGACTTACAGTGTTGTGGCACCAGCGCCAGCACCAAAGCCCCAATTTTTCTACCACTGTTCAACAATGACATGTAATTACAATTCTTAATATAATAGTTCACAGCAGGGCCTGGAAGGAGACAACAGGAAGTGAGAGGAAATCTACCCCTAGGAAGGGAAATTCTCTTTTGTAAGGCCCTGTACAGACGACCAAACATGTCTGCTGAAACTGATCTGCGGGCCAGTTTCAGCAGACATGTTTGGTCGTGTGTAGGCCCGAGCGTGCAGGATTCCAGCAAACATTTGCCCGCCGGGCCTTTTCCCAGCGGACAAATATTCCTGGACTTGTTTTAAAACAGTCCGCTGGAATCCTGCCCGCTCGGACATGTTTGGTCGTCTGTACAGACCTACCGTACATGTCCGAGCACCCGCCATCCCTCGCATGCGTCAAATGACTTTGACGCATGTGTGGAAGCATTTAACTGGCAGGCCCGCCCACGTTGCCGCGTCATTGTCGCGGCGACACCGCGTCATCGACACGGCAACACCGCGGACATGCCCCGCGTATTGCTTACGCGCGGCTTTCTGTACGATGGTTAGTACAGCCATCGTACAGAAAGCCCCGGGCAGACATGTACGGTGAAAACGGTCCGGTGGACCGGTTTCATCGTACATGTTTGCTGGTGTGTACACGGCCTAAGAGGTGTCTCCTGTCCACTGACGCTTTATCACCAATCCATGTTTCCCTAAAAAAAACAAATTTTCAAAAAATCATTTGTCATTGGGACAGAAAATGAGGTGCAATCTTCTGAACAGATGCACACAGACAGCAAAACAAATGTTACAGGGGTGATAACCCTTCTCTATGTTTTCCGAAAAGCTTAAAAATAGATTTTTTGGCTGGAGCTACACTTTAAAAAAGTACCAGTTCAAAATTACAAACAGATTCTACTTAACAACAAACCTACAGTCCCTGTCTGGTTTGCACCGCCTGTATACTGTTGTTCAAAGTATATAGGGCCAAAGGGGCTGGTAATGACCTGGGGGAAGGGGGGGAAACCCATGCTATTTTTCTCAATGATTTTCATCCATATTGCAGGGACCAGACATTACATTAAAGCCGCAAGCAGTTTTAAATGACTTTTTTCTTATAGTAATGCCATTTTGTGCATAGACAGTTCTAAACACGTACCACTTCACAGGCATACTATAGACACCCAGCAGGTACAATATTTAAAGGAATTTTTCAATTATTTTTTTCACTTTAAGCACATTAAAATCACTGCTCCCGAAAAAACTTCAGTTTTTAAAACTTTTTTTTCCATTGATACATGTTCCCTGGGGAAAGACCCGGCAAGACCCGGGTCCTCAAGCCCGACAATAACTTGCATATTAGCCTTTAAAATTAGCACTTTTGAATTTGAACGTTCGAGTCCCATAGACTTCAATGGGGTTCTAAAGTTTGCGCGAACGTTCGGACCGTTCGAAGGTTCTGGTGTGAACCGAACGAGGGGGTGTTTGGCTCATCCCTACTTACAATACTGAATGTACTCCCAGTCGCTAAAATCTCATCCAAACTTTAAGATTTCCAAGGATCCTGTCATGAAGGTTCTTGTCTAGGCTCATAATATAGGCTAAGGCCTCGTACACACGACCAAGTTTCTCGGCAAAAACCAGCAAGAAACTTGCTGGGAGATATTTTTTTGCCGAGCAAACCGGTCGTGTGTACATTTTCGTAGAGGAAACTGTCGAGAAACTCGACGAGCCAAAAAGAGAGCAAGTTCTCCATTTCCTCGACGGGAATGGAGAAACTTGCCTTGTCGAGTTCCTTGACAAGCCTAACAAGGAACTCAAGGAGGAAATCGATGTGTTTCGCCCGTCGAGTTCCTCGGTCGTGTGTACGAGGCTTAACAATACTTTGTCCTTTGGTCATTTATTAAGCAGGCATGGTCCACTGCAGGGCCGTCTTAATAGCATCATGGGCCCCTGGGCAAAGAAATGCTCTGGGGCCCCTACAACGATGACAGTGCAGGTAAACAGACATCAAGTAGGTAGGAGGCAGACTGCCTCCCCTGTGTATCTATCACTCTCAGTGCCACCATGGTGCCCCCAATCCCCAATTCTGGGGCATCGTGGGCTCAAGGACCAGCTGCTTTGGGGAGAGTGCAGGGGCCCCCCATGCAGCTGGGGCCCCTGGGCAGTGCCCAGGTGTGCCCTCTCATTAAGACAGCCCTGGTCCACTGTCATGATCATAAACAAACCTGTCTTGAGAAATGAAATGCAACCATTGATGGAGTGCATGTAGACAGAGTAGCTGCTGCATAGAGCCTGCTAGGGATCAACAGCACTACGATGCAACTATAGTGAAAAATGTGACAAAAGGCCGATTTGCTGCAAATCATTGAATATATGTATTATATTTTGCATTCACTCAAAGCTGCACTGACACATATTCTGCCCCCATTAGGGTTGGCTTGGCACCTATCTACTTTTGAACTGGACAGTCACACACCACTGTCAACAGGTTCAATTCTTTTTTTCAGCCTGATACTCTCTTGCATTGCACCCATTCCCATCTCCCTTCAGTCCTGAGTTTTTGGCCACAGCAGCTTGTTTGCTAACGGTGAAACACCCCTTCTCTGCAGCCTTCCTTTCGCAAGGTCTTGTGAGACAACTATTGGCTACCTTACTGACAGATTGAAAATATCCAGCCATGGGCAGAAGATCCCTTGGCACCAGCTTGGGTTTTCTGTTTTATCTGCAGTATTTCAGCACTGCAAGAACCTGAAAATGATAAAAAAGAGTTAAAGAAAGTCTTTCCGCACCAATATCCTTTGGGGAATTTCTCTCTGTTAGAGAACAGCTTGAAACTGACAGAAGATTGACAGCTGTGTCACCCTTTGTGGGCAATCCATGTCAGTGAGGACCAGCCAGGAATTAGTGATCCAAAACATCTTTTGGCCTATGCACGTCAAGCCCTGTTGCTTACTTATAAATAGATTCAGTCTTTATTTACAAAAGACATAACTTAATGGACACTTTCTAAGGCAAAAGCTACTGAAAGTGTAATTTTTTTTATTAAGAAATTTCCATAAATGTGGAATACTGAGATAGGGACATTAGTGTGCGAGTTCCTCGGGGACAGTGACTGGAGTTCCGCTTTATAAATGTATAAAGTAAACTAACATTTCTCTGTAGATAATGCCCAATTAATATTTAGGGTTTTTGAACATTAAAAAAACTCCAAAGGAGAGGAGCTGAAGAGCAAAAAAAAACGCTAAATGTGTCTAAACCTGTTGTAACCTGGGCGAAAGGTAGCAGGTACAAAAGCTCCCTGGGATGAGCAGGCACAGATACCAAGTCCATAAGATAAGTGAAAAACAGTGGGGTGTTTATTGGTGTTACCGTATATACAAAGTCTATTTACAGTGTGCAGAAAAACAAACAGAACAAAAAATAGCTAAACAAAAACCTAGCCGTGTCTCGGCTCTAACTATACAATATTACAAGCCCTCACTACCAGGCTGAACAAGCCTACAGCTTGTCAGCTTCCACATAGACTGCTTAACAGTTTTTTACCAACCTCCTTGCTCTCACAGACCAACACTATCTGTGTTTCCCAGGGCAGAGCGATGGCTGTCTGCTCAGGTGAGCTTAAATTGGCCTGGGGAAGTGGGCCAACACCTGAACTGGATCCTGGATCAGAGATCCCTGAACGTGTAAGAGAGGAGCCTGGGAGAGGTGTAAACCCCGAACAGGACTTTCCCAGGCTCTCTCTGGGACACTCTGCTACACCGTGTAAAAGTGCCTGTAGGTAGGTTGAAATAGCCCGATAGTTGCTGTCAGGGATGGACTGGCCATTGGGACTACAGGGAGTTTCCCGGTGGGCCGATGGCTCAGTGGGCCGGCTTCAGTGACAGCAGACCGCCGCCCCCCCTCCGCTCCTCTGTCTCTCCCTTCCCGCAGCGCTCACCTCCTCTCCCTCCCTGCAGCGCTCACCTCCTCTCCCTCCCCGCAGCGCTCACCTGGGGGGAACAAAGAAGCAGGGGGAGGACCAGAGGAGCAGGGGTGACGACAAAGGAGCATGGGGGGAGGGGACAGACATCTGACTCAACAACTATGGCCTGGGAGTTTCTCACTTCTGCCTAATCTTGTCCCATAAGGGGGGCACCGAACTGATTCCTTGCCCCGGGTGAAATAATGTCCAGCTTCCCCACTGGTACTGCCTATAAGAGTACCAGTACCAGCCATTCTACTCTAATAAAGTAAAACGGCTAGTGGCTAGTGAAGGGGGAGAGGGGGCTTGGGTGGCCGGGGGGGTTGCGGGAGTTGTCCGGCCGCCATGGGAGAGACCTGTCAAAGTGGGCCAGTCTGGATGATGTCCAGGGCCAAATTTCTGTCCCAGTCCAGCCCTGGTTGCTGTCCTGGCCGGGAGCGTAAGTATTAATGCATTTTCTGGTTCTTTGGTGGGTTCTGTTCTGGGTTTGGCCCACTTGTCCTGTGACATATAAATTGGGTCAGTGGTCTGGCTCCAGAGCATGGAGAGTTGTAGTTGAAACAGAGAGTATGAAATCTCTGCCGACTTTCCTATTCTTTGCATCTGTGTGATCTCGTAAATTATCAGCAAGTTTCTACTCAATCCCTTTGTAAGGAGCTGACTTTAAATAAATAAAACCATACATGGAATTTCCATTATGAACACTATATAGCATGAGCAGTAGGCCTCCACTTGGGAACCCTAACGAACATATAGATTAGATTAGAAAAAAAAGTGATTAATTAGAGTGACAAGCACAGCAAATGAGTTTTGTAATAACCTTTGAGCAAAACACTAGTGAAAAGGCAGGGACGAGAATAGACCTAATGACACTCTAATGGCACCTATTATTAACAGAGCGGGAGCTGGAAGTTCTATCCTAGACGCTGGAGGCAGCCAAGGAGTTTAGCAGCGCAGTGGGGAGAGTCAGCAGTTTGCAGCCATCTCTGGAGAAAAGATTTAGCAGCAGGAAGATAGTGAAATTCAGGCAGATTTATAGAACATTGTCAGATACAAAGACTCCATTTACCAGAGTGGCATGGTCATTGTCTGTCTTTCTATTCATGGGAAACAGTGTAAGAATAATGAGAAGCGTACAAACATTATCGGGAAATTGGGCCGTTTGACTTACAGAAGCTTGAAATGAATTTTGGTATTAATCCCATTATCACGATCTGCAGCAATATAATCAGTTCGCTAATAGGTAATATTGTAAGCTGAGCCGGGAGTTTTGATAGACATGTCTCCTAAGTATGTTTATGTGGAGCCCTATTGTAACCTCGCTCACCCTTACTGACATTCATTGTGCGTTCTTGCTGTCAACCCTACTGCATACAAAAAGAAAAAAGAAACAGATCGCTAATGCTCAAAGTGTATGTATAGCCCAAACTTGTCTTTTTGGAGTACAGAACTTATACAACCCTTGTTAGCTTTTTTTTTTTTCTGCTGTCCCGGCGTTGGGGAGATTTTTCTTCAAGCTGAGCTCCAGACCCAAAAACTTTAAATAGGTTCCTCAATAACTACAGAGGATATGAATCCCCTCTGTGAGCACCAAACACCTTTGCTAACCCAGATATTACCATATAAAAGTCATCACTTTTCTGTGCCTAGTCTGTACAGAGGGCAGAGCTGTGGGAAGGGCCCAGCAGGTCCATCCACTACAGGTTGTCTGCTGAAAAACTACAGGAAGGGGCGGAGACAAGACCAGTCACCCTGCACAAGGAGAGAGAGCAGCAGTGACTGGTCTTTATTACAGGAAGCTCCTGCACAGAGGAAAAGTTTCACACTGGAGTACTAGACAGATCTAAAAAAAAAAAAAAATACAAAGAGCACTCCAAGATTCAAATACCGTATTTATCGGCGTATAACACGCGCCAGCATATAACACACACCCCAATTTTAAGAGGGAAGTTTCAGGAAAAAAAAACATTTTTAAAATAAACAACTTTGAAGCAAATTAAGGGTCAGTGAACATCAATGTGCATCTGCAGCCCAAATAAAGTCCTCAATGCAGCACAAATAAAGTGCTCAATGCAGCACAAATAAAGTCCTCAATGCAGCACAAATAAAGTCCTCAATGCAGCACAAATAAAGTCCTCATTGCAGCCTGATTATTGTCATTAATGTCTTTTTGAACCAATATCATTTGCAGTCTCACCATCTCCCACACCAGCAGCCTGAATCAGGAAATCACTGAGCCGTCATCTCCTCTGCACTCGGCTCTTACGTTACACACACAGTCCCTCCTACGCCATCGGCATTTGACTAGCTACTGTGATAGGCAGAACACTGGTCCAGTGGCGGTGGCGGTGGCGGAGGCGGGACTGTGTGTGCGTGTGTGTGTGTAAAGTGAAAGCAGAGGAGCTGAGCGGAGAGGAGATGAAAGCTCTGAGGTACGCTATCGGTGCGTGTTATACGACAGTAAGTATACATTTAGACTTCCTGAGTTAAAGATGCAACAGAAAATGAAAGAAAATCTCTACAGAGTGAGGGTATTTCCTCTTGTAGTTGTCCCTATTGGAGCATTTATCCTCTATTCCTTTTTTGATGACAGCTGTAAAGTTTTGAATTTCCCAAGTTTCATCACCGTGACAAAGGTCACTAGTTCATAGAGAGGGTGAACCTACATAGCGGAGACACAGACAAAAATAAAAACTTGACAGGTGGTCTAATTCTTACCTAAATATGGTTATACAAACAGTTTAAAGCATATCCATAGCTAAAATGCCTTTTTTTCTAGTTTTGCATGGAGTTGAGAATAAGTATTGAAGTAAAAATTGCAATAATATACACTCTATTGTAACCTATGCTATTGCACATATGTATCAATTGTATGTCCCTATAATTGCTAGACTATCAGAGTATGCTAGGTCAAACAATATAATGTTAGCTATGAAGACAGACACATTTACTTAGTAAACATGTTACATTTATTCCCCAAGAAAATATGAATATTACAAACTAAACAGCAGATATCTATGTAGTCTATGACAATAAAAAAACAGTACATATTCTTAACACGTCCTCTAGGTAAAATCCTTGATGGCTGAGCTAAGATGTTGAAAAGAGAGGGCTAAGTCTCATGCCTTAGGCCCAATCCAGGATTCCATGAGGCTCTCAAGACAGCCTCATGGCAAAAGGCCTTACAGCGAATGAGAAAGAGCTCTCTGAAACAGCTCTTTTTACAAAACTCAGTCACAGACTCATTCAAACTCCCCCCATTTGCTTCTGGACTAATCATAGTGTTCACAGGACAATTCTCCTCAATAGATTATATTACTGACTGTCCTGCCATACTTGGCCTCTGGGGGCAGTATTGCCCATATCCACTCCATGTGCCCTGGACCGTCTTTGTCATCAATCTCTTTTAAAGCTTGCATCACACCAGGTGGGCTGGAGCCAAGCCCTCTTTCTATGCAGATTCTGCTTGGGCCACATTCCTCTGTACCTTTTAAAACCATGGAACTGCACGTATAAGCCTGAAGGATCTCTGGAATAGCAACCAGATATGTAGAACCTCCAGAAATATTATATTAATTCATGTTGCCTTCCAAAAAGTATAAACTCACATTTTTTGCTGCATCGCGTTTTGGAGCTTTCTCCTCACTTTCTGTCCTGGAAACACAACGAGTCACAAGAGAAAATATTTGTAAAGTAAGAGGAAATTCCCTCTAGACCAGGAGTCTCCAAACTTTCTAAACAAAGGGCTAGATTATTGTCCTTCAGACTTTAAGCGGGCAGACCTATTATGGCCAGGGGGAGTGGAAATGTTCCTGGCATCAGTGGCAGTAAACATCACCACATTTGGTATTAGATCGAGGAATAGTGCCCCATCATTGATATCATTGTGAGGAATAGTGCCACATTGTTGGTGTCAGTGGGAGAAATGGTGCCCCATTGTGGTGTCAGTTGGCAGAATAGTGTTTCGTATTAGTGGGAGGAATAGTGTCCAAAGGGCCGGATAAAGGCAAGAAAAGGGCCGCAGTTTGGAGGCCACTGCTCTAGACAGTTGCCACTGGAACAGTCATCTATAGGTTCCCTCCTATATCTCCTGTTTGGATGACTATAACATTTTGGATATTCTATAGATTTATGTCCTGGTGACAGGGATCAGCAGGTCAAATAGAAATAGGGAGCCTTTCCAGGGGGGATACAGACAGCAATAAGATCCTGAAAGAAGTTATAACCAGTGTTAATTTTGACAAATTTCGATTTAATTTTAGTCATTTGACTAAAATGCCATTTTAGTTTTAGTCATATTTTAGTCATCTAAATTGTTTTAGTTTTAGTTGTATTTTAGTCGACAAAAAACACTGGTTCTAACCCTTTTTTATAATATCCAAATGAAAACAAAGTTACTTTATTGCTGTACGTAAAGCAGAAAATGTTGATAAAATCTGCTATGTACGTGTTTGTGAAACCCAATGCCCTTCAGCCTTCTCGAGGGAGTGACATCATGTTCATCCAGCAAAATTATTGAAGTACTGAGTATCCCAAATTTTTCAATGTGTGTAGGAGTGTCTTCTTGAGAAATTTGGGATCCTTATTGTTCCCAGGATCTCACTGAGTAAAAAGTTAGTATATCTTTTAACATAAATGATCATTCTGCACAGTAAAGAAATTCTGGTGGAAAATCACTACATGCATAAAAATGAATGTCTTGTGCAACGTATTATTAATGTCCTGTGCAACAAGTACGGTATATACTGGCAGTGGTGTACCTAGTAGAAACAGAAAAAATGCAATTGTCACAGGAATTAATTGTTGGTGATGACCAAAAATCACCCCAACTCAGAAACAATGGGGAGGCAGCAGCTTTTGTGCAGAAGCACTGGAAAACTTGTAAGGAAATAAAAGGGAGGTTAAAGCTGCGCATTAAACCCGGACTTAGTGTAAACAATAGTCCATATAATAATATTATTTTCCTTCCTCAATAGGGACTCTGTTGGTGGGGAGAGAAAGTCAATATCCTTCACACTATTTGCATGAGGCTGTTACACATGAAAAACTTCCATCACCACCGTGAATCACTTCAGTCTTCAGTGAGAGCCCACCACCATAATCTCAAGCCGCTTACCAGATACACTGAAATAGAGAGCAGTCGACTATAACCTAGCCGCGGCCTTTGGGGAGACAGCCCACTCCCTGTATGCGAATCTACAACTTGTTCCCGCAGACGTTCCAGCACACCACCATACGATCATATATGGAAACAGCAGGACATAGTGTAATTCCGCCAGGGAAGATTTATTTAAAACCACAAAGTATATAAAACAGGTACTCACATTGTTGAAGTTAACCAAACGAGCATTTAAAAATTAGTTGTTGCCGGCCAGCGAACAGATGGAGCGCCAGAACACGATGACGTCACCGCACGTCCTCCCAGGCGTGTTTCGTCATTGGACGTTGTCAATGGGATAGGGCGTAGCGGGTGACTCATCCTTCTTATACGCTCAGACATCACCATGAGGTGTGAAAAAGATGCTGTGGACGCCATCTTGGTCGAGGGCAAAATTGACAGTATTCGACCGCAGTGTAATATCCAGAGCAATCAAATTTAAATTAAACAAGAATAAACAAGTGGTGTACCTAGCATAGTCGACACCCGGGCCGATTTTTTTTTTAACACCTCCCCCTAAACTCCTCTATACACTTATTTTTAGTAATAATCACTATTGACTGTTTTAGTGGGTAAGATTTGTAATGGAAAAGTGAGGAAGGTATGGCAGCTGGCAGTATGTACAGAAGAAAAGAATTGTGGGTATGATGGTGGGCAGTAAGTGTATGAGATGAGTGCAGAAGGTATGATCATGAGCAGTGTGCGCAAGAGAGCAGAGAAGAGCATATGCTTATGGGCAATACAAGCAGTAGAGTAAGGTGGAGGGTAAAATATCAGGTAGCATGTGTAGGAAAGGAGTGTTGAACGTATGAAGATAGGCAGTTTGTGTAGGAGTAGTGTGCGGAGGGTATGATGGTGCTCAGTATGTGTAGAAGATGAGTGCAGAGGGTATGACAATGAGTAGCTGTGGGCAATACATGCAGTAGAGAAGGGTGGAGGATATGAATGCAGGTAGCATATGAAGGAAAGGAGTGTGAAATGTATGATGGTGAGCAGTATGTGCAGGAGAGGAGTGTGGAGGGTATGATGGTGTATAGTATGTGCAGGAGAGGGGTGCAGAGGGTATGACAATGAGCAGTTGTGGGCAATACATGCAGTAGAGTAGAGCGGAGGGTATGAAAGCAGGTAACATGTGTAGGAGTCTACTACACCCCCAGGAGGATGTTTAATCTTGGGTGGAGACGTACTAATGAATGTCCAAGGTGCAGATCATCAGGCAATCTCATCCACATGCTATGGAAATGCCCAAAGCTATTTAGATACTGGGAGGAGGTGGTGGACACAATAAATAGAACCTTTAAAACTAAGTTAAAATCTGAGTCCAAGACATGCCTATTGGGTAGTATAGAGGAGGACAGAGTGCCAGCCGGTTCCCTTGAGGTGGTGCTGAGATGCCTCTTCCAGGCAAGAAAGTTAATTTCATGGAGGTGGCTGGCGCAGACGCCACCCACTGCCAACTCAATGATTTGGAGCGAGAGAGTGACACTTACCAGACAGGGCAACTATAGGAAGTTCAAGAGGATGTGGAAACCTTGGCTGGATGAAACAGGATGTCCTATATAAGAAGACGGTAGTTGGCCCTCAAATTTAGTATATATCCTAACTCGTGACCGGACATCCCCTTTTAGGGAAGACTTAATCAATGAAATACACTAATTTTAAAAAACTAGTTTATGGTGTGCGGGAAGGGAGGGGGGGTGGGTGAGGGTTAGAAGGGTGGGCAAAGGGGTGGGAGTAAACGAGTGAAGACAATTGGGAACTGGGAGGTTTCTTATTTTCACAATGTTATAAAAAGTATGGTTGTGTATTTAATATGTCAGGTTATGCACGTTGGTGTACTGTTTTTTACCCTTGTTACACAAACAACAATAAAAAGTTATTGAATTAAAAAAAAAAACATATGTAGGAGAGGTGTGTGGAATGTATGATGGTGGACAGTGTGTCAGGGGGTCACTGGGGTTCACTGGGCTGATGGCTGCAGTTCCAGTGTTCACCAGCAGGTGTCTCCAAGAAGCCAGCAGGTGCTGATCAGCCACACCTGGCTCGAGCTGCCAGGTGGATATTTAAGGCTGCTCCTCCCTTCCCCCAGGGCGTCACTATTCTGTCTGATCGCCTCCTTGCTACAAGATTGTGCCTGATATCTATCCTGAACCCTTCCTGTGTCCTGATCCGTTTTACACCCCTCTGCTCTTGTACCAAGTCGTGTTTCCCTTCCTTGCATCCCTGTTACCCTTATTGTAGATATTGCATATAGATAGTAGTTAGGTTCATTTGTTAGTTTGTCAATTTGGGCTTTGTTTTTGCTGTGTTCACAGGTTTCTGTGTATTTTTATTGGTGTGTGTTTCACTGTAAATAAATATCACTTTAATAATATGTACTTGTTTGGTCTCAGTTCCCTTGTGCAGCTACGCGTCT
Source organism: Rana temporaria (assembly GCF_905171775.1). Lineage (NCBI taxonomy): Eukaryota > Metazoa > Chordata > Amphibia > Anura > Ranidae > Rana > Rana temporaria. The sequence continues at coordinate 356,968,991 of NC_053491.1, read as the reverse complement.
GGTCTCCTTAGCTGCTGATTCCTGACATAATAGTGACGCCCACTGACAACCAGATCTGCTACACTTAGGAACTGAGAGACAGTTACTTGAGTTTTTTTGCCTTTGTCAGAATGCTTAGAGTGAAGGATATTTGCCGTGTGCAGCTTGCGGTAGAGCAGTGGTTCTCAACCTGGGAGTCGGGAACCCCTTGGGGGTCGAATGATGATTTGCCAGGGGTCACCAAATCCTGGCCTGTTTCTGAAGCCCACACCGCTCTCCCAGCCTTTTCTCAGCCGCCCAGCTGGGCTGTTCCTAGAGCCCGCAGCCGCCCACTCAGCCTCTTTGCAGCCATTCAGTTCACGACATGGCTGGGGGGCAGAAACTATAAGTCAGCTGACTGGTGAGGAAAGTGAAGTGGGAGGAGCTGAAGGAGACCCTATCTCCTTATTTCAGCATAGGTGTCACTGCTGCGAGACACCACACTATGAAAATTATTTTACTGTTAGGGGTCCCCACAATTTGTGAAATGTTATCAAGAGATCACGACACTAGAAAGGTTGAGAACCACTGTGGTAGAGGATAAGGATGTGTGTCGTTCGATTTGGCAGGATATAACTGAGGAGGAGCTGTTGGGAAGCATTCTGACAGCACATGTCTTAGCTGTTGAGGGCAGATTCACTCTTAGTAACGTGCAACCCTTGATTCAGGTCTGTTCTGAGCTGCTAAATCAGTTTACCTCTCAGGGATATGATGTTTTCACTCCCCAATTTACTATGTACCAGGCTGGCTTTTTGGGATGGTTGCTGAAACATTGTGAAGGTTCTTCTTTCCGGCAGTATTCAGCCTATTCACAACAGGTGGTGTTGGATTGTATTGCTGCTCCGCACTTTTTAACCCCTTCCCCACCAGCTGCCGCAGTTGTACAGCGGCAGGTTGGCTCCCCTGGGCGAATCAACTTAGCTGTCCGTCGGTTTGCCTTTTGACCACTAGGTGGCGCATGCGAGGCCGCCGGAGCCGATGTGAGTGCCCAGCGGTTACAATGACTGTGGGCACCTATGATCGCTCCACACAGAGACAGAACAGAGATCTGTCAATGTAAACATTGTAAATATGAACAACTCTCTTCACCCAGGCAGTCCCATCCCCCCCACAGTGAGAATCACTCCCTAGGAAACACAGTTAACCCCTTGATCGCCCCCCTAGTGTTAACCCCTTCCCTGCCAGTGACATTTACATGGCCAATGGTCCCAAAAATGTGTCCAGGTGGATAAAGCACCTGGACCTGATGGCATCCACCCACGGATCCTAGGTGAGTTGAGCTCTGTCGTTTCAAAGCCACTGTATCTAATATTTAGGGACTCATTAATGACAGGAATAGTACCACTGGATTGGCGCAGGGCCAATGTGGTGCCCATATTTAAAAAGGGAACAAAGTCTTTACCAAGTAACTATAGACCTGTTAGTCTAACTTCTATAGTTGGGAAGATACTGGAACGTTTAATAAAAGACCACATGGATGAGTTCTTGCTGGAAAAAAAACTATTTAAGCAGCAGACAGCATGGATTCATGAAAGACAGAAGTTGTCAGACAAACCTGATTTCCTTTTATGAAGAGGTAAGTAAAACCCTGGACAGAGGAGTGGCGGTGGACGTGGTATATTTGGATTTTGCAAAAGCGTTCGATACAGTTCCGCATACACGGCTCATGTGTAAGGTAAGGTCTACAGGATTGGATATATCAGTTTTGTAAATGGATAGAAAACTGGCTGAAAGACAGAATTCAGAGAGTCGTGGTTAATGATTCTTACTCTGAATGGTCCAATGTTATCAGTGGTGTACCCCAAGGTTCAGTGCTGGGACCCTTACTTTTCAATATATTTATAAATGATATTGGGTCTGAGATCAAAAGTAACATTTCTGTCTTTGCAGATGACACCAAGCTATGCAGTGGAATAACGTCCTTACAGGATGTCTCCAATTTACAAGCCGACCTCAATGCTCTGTCTAATTGGGCGACTAAGTGGAAGATGAGGTTTAATGTTGATAAATGTAAAGTTATGCACTTAGGGAATAAGAATATGCATGCATCATACATACTAGGGGGAGTACAACTGGGGGGATCTGTAGTGGAGAAGGATCTGGGGGTTTTAGTTGATCATAAGCTCAATAATAACATGCAATGCCAAGCTGCAGTTTCCAAAGCGAACAAAGTCCTTTCTTGTATTGAGAGAGGTATGGACTCCAGAGACAGAGATATCATTTTGCCCCTGTACAAATCATTAGTAAGACCTCATCTGGAGTATGCAGTTAAGTTTTGGGCACCAGTTCTCAAAAAGGATATCGGAGAACTGGAGAAAGTGCAGAGAAGGGCAACCAAACTGATAAGAGGCATGGAGGAGCTCAGCTATGAGGAGAGATTAGAGGAACTGAATTTATTCACTCTTGAGAAGAGGAGAATAAGGGGGGATATGATCAACATGTACAAATATATAAAAGGTCCATACAGTGGACTTGGTGTTGAGTTATTCACTTTACGGTCAACACTGAGGACAAGGGGGCACTCTTTACGTCTAGAGGAAAAGAGATTTCACCTCCAAATACGGAAAGGTTTCTTCACAGTAAGAGCTGTGAAAATGTGGAACAGACTTCCTCCAGAGGTGGTTCTGGCCAGCTCAGTAGATTGCTTTAAGAAAGGTCTGGATACTTTCCTAAATGTACAGAATATAACTGAGTACTAAGATTTGTAGGTAAAGTTGATCCAGGGTAAATCTGATTGCCTCTCGGGGGATCAGGAAGGAATTTTTTTCCCTGCTGTAGCAAATTGGATCATGCTCTGCTGGGGTTTTTTGCCTTCCTCTGGATCAACTGTGGGTATGGAGTTGGGTGTATGGGATTGTACTGTGTTTTTTATTTTGTTTGTTTATTTTTTGTGGTTGAACTGGATGGACTTGTGTCTTTTTTCAACCTGACCAACTATGTAACTATGTAACTATGTAACTATGTAACTATGTGTCAAACATGTACGATCTGTCCCCCATAATGTCGCAGTCCCCATAAAAATCGCTGATCACCTCCATTACTAGTAAAAAAAGAATAACAATAATAATGAATATGCAAAAAATCTTTCCCCTATTTTGTAGATGCTATAACTTTTGTGCAAACCAATAAATATACGCTTATTGCGATTTTTATTAGATATTTATTATAGCAAAAAGTACAAAATATTGTGTTTTTTCAAAATTGTCACTCTTTTATTTGTTTATAGCACAAAACATAAAAACCACAGAGATGATCAAATAGCACCAAAGAAAGCTTGATTTGTGGGGAAAAATCTGGTGGTTAAAATTTAGCAATGTGAGTAAGGAAGAGACAAACTGACTTTAGTTCACCCTCTGCCACAAGCTTGGTCAGAGATCATTTCCCCAGTGCTAGATGAGTCACATAAAATCAGATCCTCTGTTACCCTTAGCAACCTCTGCTGCTACTGAACATTCCTTACTTCCTGTAGATCAGTATCCTACCACCAGTAACCACACTTCCTCTGTATGTAATCCATTGGAGGCTCAACCTGCAGTACCGTTGCCCATAGCAACATTTTAGGGCTCTTCCTGTACTTATGCTATTCTTCCCTCTATCCTCCCCATTACTGTTACTAACTTTCCATCAGCAGTACACTCTGGTCAGCACAATGCAACTACATGCAGGACTCCAGTATCCAAGCCCAAAAAGAAACAAAACTTTTCTCCTGCTCTTACAACCATGCCCCTATCTATGTTACTTGCTGATGGTACCAGCCCAGTAGGGATGAGCTTCGTATTCGAGTCAAACTCATGTTCGACTCGAACATTGTATGTTCGATCGTTTGTCGAAATACGAACAAAACGGGTCGTTTGCACCAAATTCGAGTTACGTTTCACAGACCATAATTCACTGCGGCATCGATGGCTGATGATTGGCCAAGCATGCACTGTGACCCGCATGCTTGGCCATCACAGCTTGCAAAAAACGGAGAGCCATAATTGGCCAAAGCCATTGGCTTTGGCCAATTATGGCTCAGGGGGTTTAGTACACGCCCCACACTATAAAAGGCTGCCTGCAGGTCGGCCTTGTGTAGTATGTTGCGGTGGTTTAAAGAGGACAGAGAGAGTGTTATTTTTTCCAGGTAGATAGAGCAGGCAGGCAGGCAGGCTAGTCAGTTAATGTTACAGTGTGTAGAGGATATATATACATCCCAGGTGTTGTACATATATTTATACACTGTATAGTTTAGCTAGATCAGTTCTTCCTAATTTACTGGCAGGCAGGTGATTGTGCTAGCTGCAGTATTCTTACGTGGTTTATTGCCTGTGTCCTCTGCAGTTTGCACCTAAAGCTACTTGGTGTGTACTGGCCGTGTGCTCTGTAGTTTGCACCTAAAGCTACTTGGTGTGTACTGGCCATGTGCTCTGTAGTTTGCACCTAAAGATTCAGGAGTCCTGAAAAAAACTACCGTTTTTAAAACTTTTTTTCCATTGATACATGTTCCCTTGGGCAAGACCCGGGTTCTTAAAGACGTTTTCACAGGCATACTATAGACACCGAGCAAGTACAATATTTAAAGGAATTTTTAATTTTTTTTATTTAAGCATCATTAAAATCACTGCTCATGAAAAACAACCGTTTTTAAAACTTTTTTTCCATTGATACATGTTCCCTGGGGCAAGACCCGGATTCTCAAAGACGTTTTACGACAATAACTTGCATATTAGGCTTTAAAATTAGCACTTTTGAATTCGAACGTTTGAGTCCCATAGATGTCAATGGGGTTCTAAATGTTCGCGCGAACGTTCTGTCCGTTCGAAGGTTCTGGTGCGGACCGAACGGGGGGGGGGGTGTTCGGCTCATCCCTAGTGCCCAGTCCTCCTCCATGCTGCCAATGTGATCCAGTCCTCCTCCATGCTGATGACTGCTGCTGATGTGATCCAGGCCTCCTCAATGCTGATGACTGCTGCTGGTGGTGCCCAGTTCTCCTCCATGCTGATGACTGCTGCTGATGGTGCCCAGTCCTCCTCAATGCTGATGACAGGCTGCTGATGGTGCCCAGTCCTCCTCCATGCTGATGACTACTGCCAATGTGATCCAGTCCCCCTCCATGCTGATGACTGCTGCTGATTTGATCCAGTCCTCCTCAATGCTGATGACTGCTGCTGATGGTGCCCAGTTCTCCTCAATGCTGATGACGGCTGCTGATGGTGCCCAGTCCTCCTAAATGCTGATGACGGCTGCTGATGGGGCCCAGTCCTCCTCCATGCAGATGACTGCTGCCAATGTGATCCAGTCCCCCTCCATGCTGATGACTGCTGCTGATGGTGCCCAGTCCTCCTCCATGCTGATGACTGCTGCCGATGGACCCAGTCCTCCTCCATGCTGATGACTGCTGCCGATGTGATCCAGTCCTCCTCCATGTTGCCACCTGCTGATGGTGTCCATGCCTCCTCCATGTTGTAGCCTGCAGATGGTTTCCATGCCTTCTCCATGCTCATGCTGCCTGCCGATGGGGTCCATCCCTCCTCCATGCGGATTCCGCCTGCCGATGAGGTCCATTCCTCCTCCATGCTGATGCCACCTGCCAATGGGGTCCATTAATCCTCCATGCTGATGCTACCTCCAGATGGGGTCCATTCCTCCTCCATGCTGATGCCGCCTGCTAGAGCTGGATTGGGACAAAAATTTGGCCCTGGACTTCATCCAGACCGGCCCACTTAAATTTTGAGTGTCCCCATCAGCAGCCCCCTTACATCAGAGTGTCCCATCAGCAGCCCCTTACATCAGAGTGTCCCATCAGCACCCCCTTACATCAGAGTGTCCCATTACCAACCCCCTTACATCAGAGTGTCCCATCAGCACCCCCTTACATCAGAGTGTCCCATTACCAACCCCCTTACATCAGAGTGTCCCATCACTAGCCCCCTTACATCAGAGTGTCACATCAGCACCCTGTTACATCAGAGTGTCCCATCAGCACCCCCTTACATCAGAGTATCCCATCAGCACCCCCTTACATCAGAGTGTCCCATCAGCAGCCCCTTACATCAGAATGTCCCATCAGCAGCTCCATACTTTAGAGTGTCCCCCCTCTCCTCCACCTCCCACGGGTACTCACAGTTCTGAAGGCAGCTTCTCTTCTTCCTTTCTCCAGTCATGTGATAAGTGACAAGTGATAAGGGGAGAGAGGAAGGAAAGTCTGCTGGCTGGAGGGAGCAGAAAGCCTAATCCTCTCTCCAGCAAGTGATGGAAGCTGCTCCTCCTGATAGGAGTGAAATCGATGTTACTCACTGTCAGAGAAGAGCGGCTCCAGGACTGCACATGACCGGCCCACTGAGTCATCGGCCCACCGGGAAACTCCCAATAGTCCCGATGGCAAGTACATGTCTGCCGATTGGGTCCATTCCTCCACCATGCAGCTGCCTGCCATGGGTGACCTATCATCTGCTGCCAAGCCTGCCGCCCGCCTGGATTGTGCTGATTCCGGGCTGCCGCCCAGCCGGACTGTGCTGATTCCGGGGCTGCCGCCCGGCCGGTCTGTGCCGATTCCAGGGCTGCCGCCCGACCAGACTGTGCTGATTCTGGGGCTGACAACCGGCCGGACTTTGCTGATACCGGGGCTGCCGCCTGGCCGGACTGGGCTGTTTCCAGGGCTGCCGCCTCACCAGACTATGCAGTTTCTGGTGCTGCCGCCCGGCCTGACTATACTGGGTCCAGGGTTGCTGCCCAGCTGGACTATGCCAACACCTGTGCCGATGTCCAGTCTGATGTGCCTCTGCCTGTTGCCCAGCTTGCTGATCCAGTGTTTGCTTCCTAGCCTGCCTCTGGACATCCAGTGCCCAACAACCTGCTTCTGAGGGACTGCTGTCCAATAACAAATCTACCATTGATCTTAGATATCTTCTCCCTACCAACCCGCTGGGTTCTATTGACTCTATGCCAGCTTCTCTGTTGGATTGTTATGCAAAGGCTAAATGTTCATCTGCTAATGGGTCATCTGCTGGGCCTGAGATTCATTTGACGTTTGCCTCGATTGAGTCCCTCTGGCAGTGTGTTGCTCCTATGGTGGTCTGTATATACCCTTGGTAACTGGTAGCTGCATCTGCCTTCATGGCCCTGGTCGTGGTAAGCTCCCGGGGAATGGCAGAGTACGATCTGTGCCTTGCCATAGTCTGGATGCAATTGCCACAGCTCCAGGTGTACTAGGGGACCCGGGTCGGGTAACCAGCCTCAGAGCGACCTAGGTGTTTTTAGATGTGCAGAGCAAGTCCTGGAAACCAGGCAAGCTACAGAGTTATAATAAGAAACTTCGGTGTCTGGGTTTCGGGACTGTCACATGACCCCAGGGCTAAGTCTGAAGATAACCTGTGGAACCTCAGCATTTGGATACCTTCTGTCTTGAGGGACTATCGAATACTGTACATCTCAGAGGATCTACAGCGCCCATCAATGCAGCCTCACCAGCACCCTTCAAATCCAGCCTACCATTGCCCATCAATGCAGCCTACAAGTGCCGAGTTGTGACACAGACACAGTCCTCCGACGCTGCTGCGCCTCTGACACTATGTGCAAACGGAGCTGCATCTGTCTGCTGATAATGAGACTTAGTTGCTTGCTGCAGAGAGAAGAGAGTAGGAAGATCAGTGGCCGCGCGCCCTAGGCGGCTGCCTAGTTTGCCTAGTGGTAGCACCGGCCCTGCCTAGATCATGTTCATATGTGATGCTGATCCCTAATGACTGAAAGAACTGAAATCTAATAAATTAAAGAAGCAGGCCAGGGATAGTCAGGCTGGGGAGGATTGGGCTAGACAATGCTGGACATCCCCCAAACAGGAAATAAGGTAGACCCATCTGACTTGTAGCATCTTCTAAGGCAGGGGTCTCCAAACTTTACAAACAAAGGGCCACTTTATTGCCCTTCAGACTTTAGGAGGGCCGGATTGGGGCCAGCAAGGGAAGAAAAAGTGACAGGCCCGGCATCAGTGATAACATATATGGCCTCAGGGTTGGTGGCCAATAGGAAGAGGAGTATTCCCCCTATTAGTAGGAGGAATAGTATCCCATCATTGGTATCAGTGGATAATATAGTGCCCCATTGTTGGTGTCAATGGGAGGAATAGTGCCTCATGTCAGTGGTAGGAATTGTGCCCCAAGGGCCGGATAAAGGCTAGCAAAGGGCCACATCTGGCCCTCGGGCCGCAGTTTGGAGACCTCTGTTCTAGGGCACAGAAGAAGCTCACAGTGTGCAGAAAAATCAGAGTAAGTAATTTCGGTACAGGGAAAGGAGTCTGTATAGCTGTGCAAGACTAAAGGTAATTCTGGAGTTCAGCTTTAAAAACTCAGTTTACCTTCGTTCTTTTTCTTTGTAGTTCTGCCTGATTTTCTTTGTCTGTGCTTTATAATCCAGTAAAACCTCCTCTTCATACATTCTGGATAATAACAGACTGCAACAGCTCCCTTCTAGCTCAGCTCTCCTTTTATGTGTATCAAATCTATATTTCATTTTGATAAAGCCATAAAAAAAGGGAGTTTGTCTTTTCTCTGCGTTTCCGTCTCCTCCAGACTAGCTTATGTGTACCGCTAGTGAGATCAGACAAGCAAGTGGTATTTGCAGTTTGCAATTTAACAATAAACTGATTCCAGGTAGCAGATGAAATGCCATTTAATGCACCTTGCCCAGGATGGGCTTGAATCATTTTCAGTAACCTTCACGGCGTGCGAGAATGTGTCGACGCAGGGATGGTGGCGCTGAAAATCCAGGGTCTTGTTAAAATGTAGATTTAAAAATAAATCTACAGGCGCAGCGGTGGGGGAAGAAGCAGGCAGCTCCCATGGAAGGCTAATGCCCATCTCCCCACCCTCAACCTTCTTTGGTTTATATCTACATTTTAACACTGCATCAGGGAGGAGAGTCAATTAAACGGTTGTAAGAGGCGATTTAGCTACAGGAAGGACAAAGAAAGTGACTTTATAGGAAGATTGATTACCACCAGTGAAGCGGTTGCAGATGAAAACTGCAAAGGAATCTGTTGGCAGTACAGCCAATAAAAACATGTGATTTGTAAGGATTATAGGCTGTCTTTTATTGCATTTGCAGTCACACCTCTAATATCTCTTCTGAAGATCTGTAGGAATGTATGGGTTTAAAGGAAATCTCCTATCTAATGGAAAAGCAAGATTTTGTATTAACCAGTTCTTGCCATTCTGACATTGCTCTCCTACAGATAAAAATCTGCATGTTTTCCCTAGAAAACTACTTAGAACCCCCAATCATTATATAGTTTTAAGCAGAGAATAAAATGGTGGGTGTTGCATATTTTTATGTCACACAAAAAATACACTTTAATTAATTTGAATGCACACAAACACAATATAATACCCAGATGTTGGTAAAATAAAAAAGAAGATGTTATGCCAAGTAAAAACATTCCAAACATGTCAATCTTTAAAATTGCGTATGCCCCTAGAAAGGCACCAAACTATGGTATCTAAAAAACTCCATAGGTGACGCGTTAAAATCTTTTACAGGTTTCCAGTTTAGGGTTACAAAGGAGGTCTGGCACTAAAATTATTTCTCTAGCTCTGACGTTCACAGTGATACCCCATATGGCTGGTGCGATCCCCATTCACATATGCCTGCAGGTCCAACGTGTGTGTTTGCATTTGTGTGTGAGCACAGGGGAACAGGGCGCTTTACTTTTTTATTTTTATTTTATTTCTTTATTAAAACATTTTTTACACAGTTCCTTTAATATTTTTTTTATTAGTATTATTATTTCTATCATAGTGCTATCACAAGAGATGAACAACATCCCTTGTGATAGCATGGGCCATGACAGGTTCTTTTTATGAAGAGATCTAGGTTAGACTCCATATTTCTCCTTTGGCCTCCAAAGCATTTGATCAAACCAAAATAGGTTTGATGAGATGGTCTCACTAGCCGGTAACGGCTTGTTTACATCAGACCAAAATCCTTGTTTCTGGTTTCTGATGTCACACAGTGGGAGGAACAACATCAGTTCCTCTCACTGTGTCCTAGGAAGTGGATGCCGCTGGTCGCGTCCTTACCAGACTCCCCAATGGGACGGAAAAGCCTGGTAAAGACGGTAGTGGTAGGGGAGGGACCCACTTTCACTACTTGTAAAATAAATCTATTGGCTCTATAGCAGCTCAGATTATTTTTACTTTGTGAAAAATCGCTGGAGGTAAAAAATCGTAATCATTGCTGCAGCTGCATCGATGACCGAGATATCATCCTTCCCACCCAAGAGTACATCCTATGGAAGGGAAGTGGTTAAAGGTGAACTCCGGGCACATATAAAAGAGACAAATTCATGTATTCATTATTAGAGCCTTAAATATATATATATATATATATATATATATATATATATATATATATATATATATTTAATGCAATTAGTCTCAGTACCCGAATCTGAATGTGGTTTCCACCTCTCTTCTTGAGGGCAAGGTCCCCCTTTTTTGAGGATATCTTTCTTCACCCTCTGCTTGTTCTGAACCCCTTCCCCCAGTACAGTCCCCTCGGTACAGACTGATACTCCAGCACAGACCACCTCTGCAGAGGCCAACCCCCCCAAAGCAGACCAATCCCCCAGCACAGATCGACCCCCCAACAAAGACTGACACCCTGCAGCACAGATGGACACCTCTAGTAAAAACCTCACAGTACAGAATCCCCCCCCCCCCCTCAGTACAGGCACCCCTTCCCTCAGTACAGGCACCCCTCCTGCCCAGTACAGATTCCTCAGCACAGAACTTTTCATAAATTCACCCCCCCCCTCCCCACAGTGCAGATCCCCCAGCACAGGTATAGTGCCCCACGCATTCCCGTCTATCAAACCATGCCCAGGCGATCTACCATCTGATTTCCCATATACAATCACGACAAACATGAAGTGAAAATCGAGAAAACTTGAAACCGGAAGTAAAACCAAAAGTGAGCGGTCGGCCGGAGATGGATGTACAATAAGCTTGCAACAGGGGAACCCGAGTGACTGGCAGCACCAACATCAGTGGGCAACAGCGATAAGTGGCTGCAGGAGGAAGGGTTCCCCCCAGTACAGAAAATGGTGGAAAACTACATGTGAGTCCTACCTCCTTGCTGAAGAGGAATATTGTCGGTGCCCTGTGCATCTTAGTGAGGGCTTCCCCGCATACTGGGGTGACACTGATTGTGTCACAAATCTATGTGAATAGCTTGGAGTTGCACTTTGATACCCAGTGACCACATTTAAATTGCCCCATCACCATTTGCATCATTCATCCCAATGCCATACCTCTTTACAGTGAATGCCCTCCATTTAGGTTTTGAGCCCTTATGTTGCTGCCCATGCAGACAGCAGTGGCTTTGAATTGGTGAATACCACAGGAAATCAGAACTTGGATATAACGTCCACTGCTGTATTTGTATGCTGGTCCGCCACGGACTCCCTCCTTTGCATTTAATAGTGATGACACAGGGCATAAGTGTGCCTGGATGTCCTCAAGGTAGGCACCTAGCATTCAGTGAATGCCATCCTGCACAGAATTTTGAAACCTCAGCTTTACCAGTGTAGCGCCTGGTTACTTAAAAAGTACCGGTGCTAGTTAAATTTAGAGAGGGATCAGAGTGTTAACTGATTTTGATCTAATTATTATGTTCAAAACTGGGTCTCTGTCTCAGCTTGGCTGTGCTGTGGGCTGTCTATTGTTGCTGGGTGTAGTTCCTACCCCAGGGCGATGGGTGGCAGCAGTGGAGTCGAGGTTTGGGTGCTCTTCCCCAGCAGTCTATCAGGAGGGTTCAGCCATCGCTGTGCATGCTGGGGGAGGGTATTTATGGGCCAGACGCTATGAGTCTGGGTTCTTCTTCGGAGTGCGGCACCCACCTTCAGGGTGATTGCATTACGGCGCCCCGGCGTAATGGCCTTCCAGGCCGCGGTGCGCGTGCCACGCGGTGTTCCTGGTTCCGGGACCATGTTGGTTCTGGGACAACTGAGCTGTGGCGGGGGAGCCCAGTGGTAGAATGGGTTCCCAATCCTGAAGATCCCAAGCGAGATAGCTGTTCAGTGGGGTGTCTATCTGAGGAGAGCCAATAAGAGGCTGGCGATCCAATAGGGTCTCGACAAACCACCAGGGATCAAGGTAGCCGGACACTGAGAGGCTGGTCACCTGTCAGTCAGTACCTGAAACTATCTGAAGGAGATCCAGGCGCAATTCTTTCAAGGAGGATCATCTCCGTAATTATAATCACAGGGAGGGCCTGTGGCAGAGGCTTTTCCCTGAGTCCATTTCAGGAGGGTTTGTGGCAGAGACTTTCCTTCAAGTTCGAGCGATACTCTGGCTGCCAGGTCAGTGAGAGGGGCCTGTCCAGGTACGCTATACCCACTCTGGCTAGAGTGGTGAAGAATTCAAAGTATTGTTGGGAGCAGGACTGTTTCCCTGTTGTTATGCCTGGGTCTGCTATTTCTCCTTCTGCTTCACCTCTACTCTTCATGACAAGTTTTAATGTTTTTACCCGGCTGGGTAATAAAGAGCACAGAAAAAGACACCTGTCGTGGACATTTCGTTACTGCTATATTCACTATACACCTCTAGGACGGCGGAGGAGCCACGAGGTAACGTGCCACCCAAAACAAACCAGCAGCTACTTCGGGGGTAGTGCTACACCAGTATTCTGTGTTGAGGTAGAGTGACGTTACTGTTTTGTGATGTAATATACTGCTGCTTACCAGTCCTCAAATGTGGTGGATGCATTTGTTTTTCTTTCTGTTTTGGGCTTCCTGTACAATGGGGCAATGCTCACTCACCAAACGATATCTTTGAACAAAACAGCAAAGGTCACAGTAGGACAGAAAGTGTAAAAGAACTACAACCACCCCCCCCCAATTTACATAACATGGAGTGGAGGGGTTATATATTCAACGGAGATCTGGGAACAATGCTAACTGATAGCCATGCAGCAGAGGTATACGGGAAGTTAAGAGCTCACAAGATTTTTGGTAGGATGAACGGGTATTTTTGCATGTATTAAACAAGTTTCACAAAACCTTAAAAAACAATATACAGTACTTAAAAGGCCAAAAGGGAACATATAGGAGAAGTTCATTGTTTGGGTTTGCATACACTTTTATCTCACATCTATGGGACGCCTTATCTTTATTTTAAACTACATGTTGTCTGCTCTTTGCCTGATTTATTATCAGATCATCAGGGGGCCACCAATGCTTGATAAGCTGAGTTTATATGTGCCCAGGAAGTGGAGGAGAGTCCAGGATCCTAGGAATGAGACCCTCTATGGGAAGAGCAGATAACAGGTATTAAATCTTTGGGCTTTGACCCAAACATGCCATAATCCAATTTAAATAAATTTTCCCTTTAAGGCCATGTACGTATAGACCATTGCGTTATTTCATCATGAGCCGCACTGTAATGTTTCCTTTAACAACCAAGGTCAGAACAAAGCCTGACAGCACAGAACAAAACAAATTAAACCTCAAGTAGCTTGAAGACGGGAAGTTCCATTATCGGAATCTGTAGGCAGCCTTAGGTCAGTCTATTTATAACTTCTTCATTTGTCCCCACTAATTTCCAATAGAATGCTTCTGTGTGGAGAGGTTGCTATTCCAGAGTGGGTGCCCATGCTGGCATGTACAAAAAAAGGGATTAATGATTATGTTTTCAAATAAACAACTTCAAAGACCTCCGTCTTAGTAAAATTACTGGAATATTTGAAGGCTGGATCATTTTAACTAAATCTATACAACTAAGTTGTGCTGTTTTGGCAGTTATAAATGGAAATTCCATGAGGACTAGAAAGTTTAAAGGGAACTTAGCTGGACAGGAATATTAAAGTCTCCTTTGAAGATTTAAAGGTGCAGCCTGTCACCCTGGTCCACACTTCACTACCTAGTGCAGGGCTGAGCAACTGTGACCCTCCGTCATGGTCAAGTTGCATCATTCCTCTGGCAGTCACGCATCTAACTGTCATTTTTGCAATGCCTCGTGGGACATGTAGTTCTACAACAGCTGGAGGGCAGCAGTTGCCCAGCTGTAGTGATCTAGTGAGTCACAAATATGGAACAAGCATAGAGGACAGGAGTTTGAATTTGGGTGGATGCATGCTTTATTGGGGTCAGTGGCTTTCTTGGTAATTAAAGCCCAACTCAAACCAATTTTTATTTTTATTCTTTTTTTTTACAGATTTTTTTCATTTTTAACAAACAGCCCATTTCTATAAAGTAGAGTACATCATTCCAATAGGTATACATTGTTGGTTACATCAAACCAATATACAGTAAATTTACAAGAGGAAATTATCATTGTGTGATCAAATGTCAGCAGTTGGGTTACTATGAAGAGAGCCCATTGGGATATAAAAGTTGCTCAGTTCCCATAGCTTTTACCACAAATAACATTATTGGAACATTTTCCTAGGTAAGCAATGTGAAAATAAAGAAAGCAAGGGAAAGAAACAATTGGGAAAGAAGGAAAGGCTCAAGAGCAGAATTAAACTTTTAAAAGCTAGTAGTCAACAAAATATGCATAATGTCATAAACTGAGGTAGGAGGTAGGAGGGATAGGAAGGTAAGTGCCGGGCTGGGGACAAACAGGTGGCATTTGGGGACAAACAGGCAGCATTTGGGGACAAACTGTCTGCATTTGGGGACGAACTGTCTGCATTTGAGAGGAAAATGTCTGCATTTGGGGTCAAACTGGCGGTATTTGATGGGCACAATGGCTGCATTTAATGGACACAGTGGCGGCAATTGATGTTTTTTTTTTTCAGTTTGTTTGTGCCATCCCAAAAATGTTAAGCATCAGCCGCCACTGCTATTAAGCAAGTCCATCTGGTGTGGGACTATAGTATTTCTCCAGTTAATAAGGATATGCCTTCTAGTAGCTGTGAGAATGTGTGCTGTGCTGATAATTTCTTGGAGTTTTCGGTATGTCTGGAAAAGGGAGGCAGAAAAGGTTGTGGATACACTGTACCCATTAACTTGTAGAAGGTTGTCAACCCTGTCCTAATATGCTTGTATCAAGGGAAATCACCAGAAAGTCTGATAAAGTGTTTTCAATGATTGTCCACATCACCAAGAAACCATTTTGTATGTTTTTTAAGCAATTAGAAAGATGCCGAGGCAAGGTATTATGATACCCAAGTTAAGGCCAAAGGGCCCCCCCTCCTTCTTTCTTGTAAACTTCCCCAACATCAAAGGTTGCAAGCCCTACCCTTTTTGCACCCTCCTATAGCATTGCTAGCGGCAATAATCACATGTAAAAATCTGACATGTTGGTTATACCCAAGTCCATTGATCGACTTGGGCACAATCAGCCTTGCCCATGGATGGTTTGAATCTTGGCCAGTCTCTGCTACACTGGCCAAGATTCCAACTACCTATGGCCGGCTTATGTGTTGTTGACTAGAACACTGTGTAAGGGGATGTCGGACTGCTGGAGAGCCTGACCACTGCATTTTGCCTGACATGGCCCTATGCACACTGCTCAAATTAACAACATTCTTACCCTCTAAACAGCATTGTTTAGAGCAGGGGTGTCAAACTGAATTTCATCGTGGGCCGCCTCAGCATTATGATTGCCCTCAAAAGGGCCGGTTGTATCTGTAAGATTAGATGTCCAGCGCATCCCCTCCCCTTACATTAGATGTTAAGAGCCACCCCACCATCAGAAGTTCAGTACCACACTCTCCCTTACATCACAGTGCACACCCCTTTCCTTATGCTGCTGCTGGGAAGAAGCTGGATGCATTGCTTGAAAGCAAAAAGAAGGGTCTTGAGGAGGACCAGAGGAGGGCTAGAGCTGCAGGAGAGGTGCAAGGGCCATGGACGGCCGGTTTCAGCCCGCGGGCCTTGTGTTTGACACCTGTGGTTTAGATGATCACTGTGCAGGGGTAACACTCTGTGTTAGAGCAGCAGTCAGAAACTCCAGAGTGTTGTCAGCACAGGGCAGCTCATTAGAATTTAAAAGTACTTTAAACATACAAAAAAAAAACAACATATTCATTACTTGTTGTGCACTATCACTGCACACATTTTTTTTTAATGACTTTAATCGGGCTTTAAGCCGGGATTGGCATACTCTGTTCCGGCCAGGATTGGCATACTCTGTTCCGGCCAGGATTGGCATACTCTGTTTCAGTCAGAGTTTGAGCATCCTTCCTTAAATGTCCACATCACTATCTGTGTGATACAGATATTTCCTATTGGCTATCCAGCAATGGCGTCATGTTAAGATCTAGAAGACTGAAGAGCAGATGACGTTATGCTAACTGGGGATTTTGTCACAGACTCTTGACAAGTAGATGAGGGTCCAGCAAGGCACACGGATGGTGGAATCCGTTAAAAACATCTTCAGGCTGGGTTCACTGTGACTGGCTCTCAGTGGAGCCGGTTCACACAGCTCCGGTTTTGCAAAAGAGTCCTGGGCGTCTTCTGGTCCATTTCAGGCAAAATTTGTGACGGATTCAACCAAAACAGAGAACAGGGACGCACTGGACCCGCACCGTACAACATGTGAACGCAGCCTTAAAAATGCAGTTAACTGGTGGAGGGTCATTCTTTTTTCAGAGATGGGCTTTACAACAACGCTAGAAATCCTCACAGGTGTCCTTTCCAAGTCACTGACCTGGGAAAATAATGCAGGTCAGAAGTTTGGACTTCTCTGGCTGCATGCCTGTTCCGGGTTAGTGATTTATTAATTAAGAGTGGAGCAAAGATGAGAATGGTAGCCCTTATGTAAGCAGTGTCAGTTCCCATAGTTATGCCATGAATGAATGAAAACTTATATAGCGCGGCACATGCAAACTAAATCTCCTCTGGGCGCTAGTTGTTCCTGTTTCCTTTGGTATCAAAAGAGATGAGTCTTGATCTTTCTCCTGAACGTCAAGTGGTTCCCCTCCAACCGAATGATGGTTGGTAAAGCATTCCATAGTCTAGGCCCTTGGACCGCGAATCTCCTTTCTCCTTTGGACTTATAGTTGGCTTTGGGTATCTGGAGGAGATTTTGATTGGTGGATCGCAGAACGCGATTGGGATTATGAGCTTTTATTTTTTTGCATAGATAATGGGGAGCATTCCCATGGATACATCTATGCGTTAGACAGAGTGCTTTAAAAGTTATTCTGTCTTTTACTGGTAACCAGTGAAGGGTTCTCAGTGAAGGTGAGATTGATTCCCAGGGCTTTTTCCCAGTTACAAGTCTAGCGGCCGTATTTTGAACGACTTGTAGACAAGCGATTTGGTACTTGGGGAGTCCGAGGTAAAGGGCATTTGCATAGTCCAATCTTGAGTTTACAATAGCTCCCACCACGACCGCTATGTCTTCCTTGGGAATAAAAGGAGTAAGTCTGCGTAGTAGGCGCAGCAGATGGTGAGATCCGCTGACTACTGACCCTATTTGTGCGTCCAATGTCATGTGAGAGTCAAAGATGACCCCAAGACTTTTGACTTTGGCGCTAGGGGTGATGATTTTGCCCAGAATGGGCGGGGGGGTCCAAGTTGTTGTAGGTTGATTCATACGCTTGGCGTGAAACAGGAGAAGTTCTGTTTTTGCTCCGTTGAGTTTAAGATAACTCTTTGTCATCCAGTCCTCTATCAAAGAGAGGCATGTCTCTAGATTGAGGTGATGATCCTTTTTATTGCAAATGCGGAAATATAGTTGCGTGTTGTCTGCATATGAGTGGTAGAGCAGTTTTTGACTGCTAATAATCTCAAAAAGAGGGCGAAGATAGATGTTGAATAACACCGGCGACAGGGGGGATCCTTGAGGGACTCCGCACGATAATGTGCGTTTCTCAGAAGTGAAAGGTCCTAACTTCACTATTTGCGATCGGTTTTCCAAAAAAGAGGAGAACCAAGATAAATCGCCTTCTGCGACTTTGGCTACTTCAGCTAGCCGAGTCAATAAAAGCTTGTGGTCTACTGTGTCGAAGGCTGCGCTTAGGTCCAACAGAACCAGAAGACAAGATTCTCCTTCGTCTGCGGCCTCGAGAGCGTCGTCCCATATTTTGAGCAATGCGGTTTCTGTCCCGTGTCCAGGCCGGAATCCCGATTGAAATGGATCAAGTAGGTGATGGGTATCTAGATGCTGTTGTACCACTACTTTTTCCATTACCTTTGAGAGTACATTTAGGCCTGTTATTGAACGACGGTGGAGTGGGTCCTTGGGGTCCAGGTTGGGTTTCTTCAAGATGGGTCGAATTATACCCTCCTTCAACTGGGAGGGCACTATGCCTTGCCTGAAGGATTGGTTGATAAGCTGCGTGATAGGAGGTGCCAGGATGTCAGCGCATTCCTTCAGCAGTTTAGTGGGGATGATATCATTCGGCGCGGTGCTGTTACGCAGAGTACCGATGATATTTTTAGTGGCATGGATAGAGATAGGTTCCAGCGTGAACTTACCTGGTTGTGGTGAATTACTGCAGGTATTGTGTAAATCATTACGGGGAGGGTTGAGGGGGGAATTATTTTGCTGAATGCTTTGTCGGATCCCCTAGATTTTATTAATGAAGTAATCGGACAATTCACTGCAAAATTCTTGTGAGTCCGAATTGGGGGCTTCAAGACATCCTGGATTCATGGTCTGAGTGACCAATTTGAAGAGTTCGCGTGGGCGATTAAGGGCGCTGTTGATAGCCTCTGAAAAATAGTTTTTCTTGACATGACAAGCCATGACAAGCTCCTTCAAATATACACTTTTAATCATGTTAACATATCTATATCATAACGGGGATAGGGTGGAAATAGTTGGTCAGACCTCTTACTGAGAAAGACAATTGTTCTATGTGCCTACCTAACGCTTTGGAGAAGGAGTGACATCTATATACAATCGCGAAGGAGAGGGAGGGGACCTGGAAGAAAGATATTGAGTGAAATTAGGCCCGCTTGATAAATAAGCGGTCGTGGGGGGCTGGCTGGTGTGGTGGGCAATAGGGGAGCACAGGGAAACTAGAGTCAATTTAATTTTGAATAACACTTTAAAAGCACTGAAGTACTTTAACGGACTCTTTTTTATATCTACAATGATATGCATGTTTATTTGAATGTAAAGGAAATAGGGGGAGGTGCAGTAAAGTACTGCACCTATATATATATATATATATATATATATATATATATATATATATACACACACACAGAATTTGTGATATTGCTGTTGTATGGAATTATTGCAACAGGGGGAGGCGTATTATAGTACTGTATAATGATTTTTCTTGCGCAAAATACTTTTTATTGATATAGCAATCAAATTGATATCAGTGTTAAAGGGTCACTAAAAAGGCAAATTTTTTTTTTTTAAATAACAAACATGTTATCCTTACCTCCACTGTGCAGCTCGTTTTGCACAGAGTGTCCCCTAACCCTGTCTTCTGGGGTCCCTCGGAGGCTGTCTCGGCTCCTCCTTCATGCGAGCTCGCATGGTAGAAAGCTTTTGCGAGCGCGCTCCCGTAAAACAGCGGCGGGCATAACCGCCGACTGTATCACTCGGCCCCACCCCCCGGCGCGCCGCTTCATCTGCTGTGATTGACAGCAGCGCCAGCCAATGGCTGCTCTGCTATCAATCCACCCAACCTAGCCAATCAACGGCCAGGCTGGGAACCGAAGAAGATCACATGGACACGCCCGGGACTTTTGAAGGGTCAGGTAAGTAAAACGGGGGCTCGAGGGGGGCCGGTACCATCGGATGTTTTTTCACCTTAATGCATAGGATGCATTAAGGTGAAAAAACATTTACCTTTACAACCCCTTTAAGTTAATATTGGTTTGGCACAGCATATTTGCAATAGGGGAAGGTGCATTTTAGCACAATATTTTTGCACATTGAGTTTTTTAAGATATAGTTATTGGTTCAACACACTAAGGATTATACAACACATTTACTAACATGGAGGAGTTTTGTAGGACTGCACCCATATACATATTTTTTTGAATGATGCCAGTGTCAATTATCCTGGAAAATCTATAGAAGGGGTGAACTTTTTGCAGAGAAAAGTGCTGAACAGACAAGGTGAGAATTACAGCAAAAGCTGCTTTTTTATTTCAATTTTTCTTTAACGAGAATGCATGAATTCCTATTGTTACAATATACTACAAAAGGTACAATTAAAAGTGGGAAAGTGATATTTGCTGCAGGCAAGAAGAAACATTTCTAAGCCCTCCATTCCTCAGTGATCACTCCATTCAGAGTAGTGGTTACAAGTTTTAAAATAATTTTTTGATTCTGGTTTTAGAAAATCAGGAAACGAATGTGTTACTTTCTGGTAGTCACTGTGAGGTTAATTTACTAAAACTGTGCAAAATCTGGTGCATTTCTGCATAGAAAGCAATCAGCTTCCAGGTTTTATTGTCAAAGCTTAACTGAACAAGCTAGAAGCTGATTGGCTACCATGCACAGCTGCACCAGATTTTGCAATATCCAGTTTTAGTAAATCATCCCCACAGTGCAGAAGAAAGTTGACCAAAGGCATAAACGTTGGTTATTCTCAATTAGGCTATTTGCAAACTCAACTGTCTGGTGCCACCTTGAGGGAAGATATACAAAGACAGGTGTATGCATAGAATAGTTTGTTTTTTGATCACCAACTTAAAAAGTTGAAGGTATACCCCTTTGAGAGCCTCTGTAAAGCCAGGCCCCACTCCCCGGGCCTAATATTGTTGATATATCCATCTATAATTTCTGCAAAAAAGCCTCTGTTGAGACCCTATCATCTCCAATGGAAAAAAGAACTGGGGAGGCAGGCAGTTAGATCTGGAGGACTGGCAGATTATGACTATAGCCGTTTCGAGAAATGTTCTTATATTAGAGAACACCCTATAAAGTGTTGTATAGATGGTATTATACACCAGCTAGACTGTCTCGTTTCATCCCACCTTACTCTCCCCTCTGCTTTCGGGGATGTTCACAGGAAGGTTCTATGGCACATATTTGGTGGTCATGGCCAAAAGACATGCAGGTTATGGGTCAGAGTCAGGGCCATCTTAATGCAAGGGCACTGCCCAGGGGCCCCAGGTACATGGGGGCCTCACAATAATCTTGCATTACATCACACTTGCCAACTGTTCCCCGGATTTTCTGGGATAGTCTTTTTTTTTATTAAACTGTCCCGACATGGTCATGTCCCGGAAGCGTCCCAGAACCTATACTGTGTCCTCCTTATCCCAGCGTTATGCCCTCCTGACCCCCCACCCCCCGTACTGTGCCCTTTGTGCTGACTAGTCTTTGCTTTATGGAATGTTTTCCTTTTGTAAAATCGATTTTTATTGAAAGTACTAATGAATATATGTTTAATTCTATCAACTGTTTATACTTTTTTTCTTGAAAGTAGGTGTGTAAATTGGCGGAAACTGGTAGGTGCCCCAGAGCATTACTTTGCCCAGGGGCCCATGATGCTATCAAGACGGCCCTGGTCAGAGTCTATACCCTTTTCCATAACTTATTTCATGTTAACCTCAAAATGGGCCGCTATGAAGCCCTACTTGACAAACCAATTGATGGATTGGTTCGCTCCCAACAAATTTCTTCGAGTTTGGCAACCGTGGATTAGGTGTATCCAGCCCTCTCCGTTTGACAGTATGCTACTCTCGATTTAACGCTCTTTCGGCGCACACCCCATGGACTCTTTTTTTCTCCTCGTTTTCTCTCCCTTTTCCTTATTTTCCTTTATTTTTGTTGTTGTGTCTGTTATGCCTTATGCATTAAATGCATGCATCTATCAGGCCCGCCAGGTATTGTCCTGGTTGGGATGGTTAAATTGATAACATTTTGCCTTTCTATATTATTTTTTTCTCACATTGCATTCTCCCCAATAGGGAGAATATCGATTACAAAAGCTTTTGTTTCGATATGTTATGTTCTATGCATAAAAAATCTTGTTTGCAGGTATCATTTGACTCCCTAGGACAGTGATGGCGAACCTTGGCACCTCAGATGTTTTTAAACTACATTTCCCTTGATGCTCAACTATACTGCAGCGTGTATGAGCATTATGGAAAATGCAGTTCCAAAACATCTGGTGTGCCAAGGTTCGCCATCACTGCCTTAGGAGAACTTAAGTTATTTTTGGACTTTTTTTTACCTGGGACGACACATATGAAACTTGCATAATCTTTTTGCATATGTTTCCTCTTTCCTACTTATTTGTTGCTTATGTTTGCTCATTACATAATGTAACCATCTAACTGCTGACCTGATATGTTGGATTGAATATTAATAAATCCTTTTGTGAAAGAAAAAAATTGGAGGTAAAGCACAGAAACATCAAGCATTGGCATTACTTTTTCCTTCCATAAACAATTTTGAATTAACTTGTAATGATCCTCTGAGCTTGCAAGCTAATTTGATTTGTAAGTTCCCTAGCACAGCCAACTTCCACGTCATGTTATAGCCCTCCGCTCTACTGCAAGTGTCCACTGTCTGTGCTGGCCCAGCTCCTGCACCCCTTCCTCAACCTTTTTACCCCAGTTATCCTTCAAAAAATGTTCAGGTCTAAGGGAACCCCCAATTCATTGGGGGTCAGTGGGTAGCTGGACCCCTACACATTGGAAGTAAGAAAGAAGTAGTCATATTACTACCTTTACAGACAGCTAAAATTTCTGATGTCATGCCGATGGCTCTGCCAAATCGTGTTGGCCTGGAACTGTGCAGACACCATGATATGGGACATCAATCAGCCAAAGCACAAGGAACGCCAACCAACCTCTGGAGGAACCCCAGTTGAAAATGGCTGTTATAGTGTGCCACTTTATACTTACTGATCCTCAATACTTTTTAAGCCACTGACCCAGAAGTACCATGCAGATTAGGGGATGTGACTTCATTTGCTGTAAAATTTTCAAGGTTGTTTACTTAAGGCTTGACTGTCAGCAAGCATTTTAAAGCTCAACTCCATGCTTCCGTATTTCTTGGCATTTGTGGTTGGTGTTTACTTCAGGACAGCATAGGTAATAACGAGCGAGTCAGAAAATACTAAAAATGCCTGCGTTATACAAATTAAACTTTTATGTGATGTCCTAGAGCAGGGTTTCCCAACCCCTGGTCCGCGGCCCACTGCCGGGCCGTGGCCTATTTGCAGCCGGGCCGCGAAGGCTGCACTGTGTGAGGTGCGGCAGCGGGCAAGCAGAGAGATGACATCTCTCACCGCCCGCCGGATCACGACACTTCCGCCCAAACAGCGAAGCCGTTACACTGCTGTGAGGCACGGGAGCAGAGAGATGAGATCATCTCTCGCCGCCCGCCCAGAACACGGCACTTCTGCCCACACAGCGGAGCTGCTATACTGCGGCAAGGCGCAGGAGAAGAGAGATGATATCCTCTCTCACCGACACGGCACTTCCGCCCACACAGCGGGGCTGCTATTCTCATCTCTCACGCCCGCTCCGCATTAATGCTGTTCTCCCTCACTGGCTTGTGCTGCCACCATGGCAGGTGACAAAAAAAATAATCTAATGGCAGGTGGCAAACCACATCAGGTAATGTGGCAATCCACACCTGGTGGCAGGTGACATGGCAAGTAGCAATCCACACCTGATGGCAGGTGACATGGCAAATAGCAATCCATACCTGGTGGCAGGTGACATGGCAAGTAGCAATCCGCACCTGGTGGCAGGTGACATGGCAATTAGCAATCTACACCTGGTGGAAGGTGACATGGCATCCTGCACCTGGTGGCAGGCGACGTGGCATCCTGCACCTAATGGCAGGCGACGTGGCATCCTGCACCTGGTGGCAGGCGACGTGACATCCCGCATCTGGTGGCAGGCGACGTGGCAAGTGGCAATCCACATCTGGTGGCAAGCAAGGTGGCAAGCGACGTAGCAATCCACACCTGATGGCAGGTGTTGTGGCAATCCACATATGGTGGCAGATGACATGGCAATCCACACCTGGTGGCAGGTTACGTGGCAAGCGACAATCCACACCTGGTGGAAGGCGACGTGTCAAGTGACAAACCGCATCTGGTGGCAGATTCTGCATTATGGTGAGTTTGAACCATTTCATTTCATATTGCAATGCAATGACAGAAACAATGCACTTCAATCATCCCAACACCATATCGGCCATTGTTCTGTGATGATTGAAGCGCTAACACCAGCCATTTCCCCGACAAATTGCCTGAGAAAAGCTACGTAATAACCCAACCCCCCCCCCGGGCCTTGGCCCGATTCTATGCCACAACACCGGTCCTCGGTGCCAAAAAGGTTGGGGACCACTGTCCTGGAGGACGAAACGCCCTGAGAGGACTCCATTGTTGCCACATTTTATACAAAGCGCTTGAATATCATCTAAAATCTGTTTAGTGTTCTGACTTCATTAAACTTTTGATATGTAATATAGAGTTATGCTATGTGGCCGTTTTTTTCTTCTATTATATGACTCAACCCTTCTACATCTATTTCGGATTCCCTGGACCATTATCTATGAGACAACCCACTAGGAAGTCACCTTTCCCTGAGATTCTTTCTATCCTGCTGGTGTTTTGTCTTCTCTGGCACAGCATCCTGAAGTCCATAGGATAGCCCAAATTACATTGTGGTTCCACCACGCAAGCCTTTTTGACCCATTGAATGTAGGTTCTCTAGGGTCCATACATTCTGGTAAGCCTTTTACCTGTGGGGTGGTTCCCTTCACTTCATCACTTCTTCACTTGCACAGATCTGCATGGTTTGAAGTTGTCACCATATTTTAAACTTTGTCAACACCAAAGTTTAATCACTCTAAGGACAGATAGTATTTTCATTTTTACACCCGTTTTGAATTTCCTGCATATAGACTTTCATAGTGTGCTTATGGGGACATTTCTATTTACATTGTTCACTATCAATATTTGAGCACTTTATTCATCAGTTTTTACGTATTTATTCATTTTAGTTTCCACATATTTATTTATTTATATATTTTGATTAGCGCTACACTTTTTTTGTTTCCTTATATGTGATGTTAACTGATAAATACTATCTGGACCGCTGCTACCACAAGCTACCTAAGCTACTTGATAGATTAACAATAAAAGATATAATGTAATCCACCCAAACTCTGCTGCTCAAATCTACCCAGAAATGTTACAACTACAGATAGTGCTATTAAACTCAAATACAATGCTTTGTAACCTAAATCCTCACATTAACTGCTCAGTGTCACATGCTTTTTCTCATTAGTCCAAAACAAGTGCAAAGAAATGAAGATTGCTGGTACAGTGCCTTGCGAAAGTATTCGGCCCCCTTGGACTTTGCGACCTTTTGCCACATTTCAGGCTTCAAACATAAAGATATAAAACTGTAATTTTTTTTTTGAAGAATCAACAAAAAGTGGGACGCAATCATGAAGTGGAACGAAATTTATTGTATATTTCAAACTTTTTTAACAAATAAAAATCTGAAAAATTGGGCGTGCAAAATTATTCAGCCCCTTTACTCTCAGTGCAGCAAACTCTCTCCAGAAGTTCAGTGAGGATCTCTGAATGATCCAATGTTGACCTAAATGACTAATGATGATAAATAGAATCCACCTGTGTGTAATCAAGTCTCCGTATAAATGCACCTGCACTGGGATAGTCTCAGAGGTCCGTTTAAAGCGCAGAGAGCATCATGAAGAACAAGGAACACACCAGGCAGGTCCGAGATACTGTTGTGGAGAAGTTTAAAGCCGGATTTGGATACAAAAAGATTTCCCAAGCTTTAAACATCCCAAGGAGCACTGTGCAAACGATAATACTAAAATGGGAGTATCAGACCACTGCAAATCTACGAAGACCTGGCCGTCCCTCTAAACTTTCAGCTCATACAAGGAGAAGACTGATCAGAGATGCAGCCAAGAGGCCCATGATCACTCTGGATGAACTGCAGAGATCTACAGCTGAGGTGGGAGACTCTGTCCATAGGACAACAATCAGTCGTATACTGCACAAATCTGGCCTTTATGGAAGAGTGGCAAGAAGAAAGCCATTTCTTAAAGATATCCATAAAAAGTGTCGTTTAAAGTTTGCCACAAGCCACCTGGGAGACACACCAAACATGTGGAAGAAGGTGCTCTGGTCAGATGAAACCAAAATCCAACTTTTTGGCAACAATGCAAAACGTTATGTTTGGCGTAAAAGCAACACAGCTCATCACCCTGAACACACCATCCCCACTGTCAAACATGGTGGTGGCAGCATCATGGTTTGGGCCTGCTTTTCTTCAGCAGGGACAGGGAAGATGGTTAAAATTGATGGGAAGATGGATGGAGCCAAATACAGGACCATTCTGGAAGAAAACCTGATGGAGTCTGCAAAAGACCTGAGGCTGGGACGGAGATTTGTCTTCCAACAAGACAATGATCCAAAACATAAAGCAAAATCTACAATGGAATGGTTCACAAATAAACATATCCAGGTGTTAGAATGGCCAAGACAAAGTCCAGACCTGAATCCAATCGAGAATCTGTGGAAAGAACTGAAAACTGCTGTTCACAAACGCTCTCTATCCAACCTTACTGAGCTCGAGCTGTTTTGCAAGGACGAATGGGCAAAAATTTCAGTCTCTCGATGTGCAAAATTGATAGAGACATACCCCAAGCGACTTACAGCTGTAATCGCAGCAAAAGGTGGCGCTAGTATTAACTTAAGGGGGCTGAATAATTTTGCACGCCCAATTTTTCAGTTTTTTATTTTTTTAAAGTTTGAAATATCCAATAAATTTCGTTCCACTTGATGATTGTGTCCCACTTGTTGTTGATTCTTCAAAAAAAATTAGTTTCATATTTTTATGTTTCAAGCATGAAATGTGGCAAAAGGTCGCAAAGTTCAAGGGGGCCGAATACTTTCGCAAGGCACTGTATATACTCTGTATTCATGCTTCAGAGATCACTCTTTGTGAACCCCCAACTTCTCCCCCTCACTCACCAGAAATATATGACTTTGTGCTTGCAAAAGAGTCCAACGTGAACCTGGAAATTTCCAAGAATGGCTGGTTCTGATGGTCTCAATATGCTCCAGCAGATATGGGATTAAGAGGCTCTACTCTTGCATATAAGCAACTCCAATCACTCATATAGGAAACAAGGGGTACAACAAAAAGAGTTTACTCCAGGATCCCCATTTTTGATACAACCTAAAGTGATGATAGACATTGGGGATTATTAAAGAAAGGCAAATCCACTTTGCACTACAAGCGCAAACTACAAGTGCAAAGTGCACTTGGAAGTGCAGTCGCTGTAAATCTGAGGGGTAGATCTGAAATGAGGGAAAGCTCTGCTGATTTTATCATCCAATCATGTGTTTTTTATTTTCCTTGCATGTCTCCATCGGATCTACAGCGACTGCACTTCTAAGTGCACTTTCAGTGAAATTTCAAGTGCACTTTGCACTTGTAGTGCAAAGTGGATTTGCCTTTAGTAAATAACCCCCATTGTGTTTGCAGAAACCCTTTTTGATGTTGTTCACATGTTCCTCTATACCAGTGGTTCTCAACCTTTTTAGTGCCGTGACCCCTTGATAAAATTTCCCAAGTTGTGGGGACCCCTAACAGTAAAATTATTTTCGTAGTGTGGGTTGTCGGCACCCAAGGCAAGACAAGCTCCCTGAGTCCCTTCCACTTGTACAGTATTAAAACCCCTTATAGTACATTTTAGGATGTACAACTCTTTCTTTGTTCTTCTTTCTTTCCCTTTTATCTCTCTCTATCCTAATTTCTTGCTTTTTTTCCCCCATCCCTCTAACCGTCTCTTGTTTTTTCTCTTATTCTTTCTCTCCCTTTTTCTTTGTGCCTCCCCCTTTTTTCCTCTCCCTTCCATGCATTCTCTATTTTTATTCCTTCTCTTACTCCTAGGTGGGGGGAATGGGATTAGTGGCAGTGCTGGAGGGAGTTCTGATCAGCCAACTTAGGTGCTCTTAATTAAGGTCATCTGCCAACCTGAGAACAGGGAGTCCCGGAACGGAAAAAGACAAAGGAACAAGTAGTTAAGGGCCAGGCATGACAAGGTGGAAGGGAGAGTCAACAAAAGGATTAAGTTGGTGAAAATGGAAGGGGAGGATTCAGGAGTAAAGTGCTGGATGGGGGTAGGAGCTGTACATAAGGTGGAGGCGGGAACTTCCGGGAACATTTCAGTTGGTGAGGGAGACAGAAGGAAGCAGTTTAGCCCAACCATCCTCTGTGGTTTGTTTTTGTTTGTTTTCTTTTAGTTCAGGTTCAATGGATTTTGGGTCGTCATAGCAGTGGTGTAACGGCGGTGTCTTTGATCTTTGATGGTGGCAGAAAACAGATGTGATGGAAGTGGTGGGGGGCTCATCCGTGGTATGGGCCCCCCTGGGGTATTCCAGTGGAACGGTGTCTGCTTGAATACGGTATTGGTTGCACTGCGGGAAAGGGGTTGTCTCCGAGCTGCGGATACGGATGGAGGCCTGGTATGGTAAAAAGGTCCCGCAGTGTAGTGGTGGAAAATGTGAAGTTCGGGGTGCCGTCAAAGACCAACAGGCTGTGTGTTTAAAAGTTGTCGTTACAAAGGTTATTTGGAAATTATTAAAATATTTTGGTTAATAAAAAGGCTGCTATGGCCATTTATACTCCAAACTCTTGTCTGGCCTTATCATTGGATGAGGATATGGTAATGTGAGTGTGGGGTTAAGGGGTGGAAAGAAAATTGGAGAAAGCTTGACTACTATCTTGACTACACTGGTCATGTAGTGAGAACATTTAATGGCAACTATATTCACAGGTAGTGTTACTCACTGTGTCTCCGACTTTGTGGTGCCTCGCAGCAAACAGACATATGACGAAATAAGGAGATAGGGGCCCCACCCACTTCACATTACTCACCAGTCAGCTGAACTGAAAGGCTGAGTGGGCGGCCGTGGGCTCAAGGGACAGCCCTGCTGGGCAGCCACAAAGAGGCTGGGAGAGTGGTGCGGGATTCAAGAACAGCCCAGGATAAGTTGACCCCTGGCAAATCGTTATTCGACATCCGGGGGGGTCCCGACCCCCAGGTTGAGAACCACTGCTCTATATGTATCCAAAATTTTCGCCCTTCTCTGCACTCTCTCCCTTTTAACACATCCTTCCTGAGGATAGGTGACCAGAACCAGATGGACCCATAAGAAGTATGGAGCTCCAACTTCAACAGAAGCTTGCATGTTCTGGGTCAGAGACATACTAAATAGAGAAGCATGGATAAGGATAATGGCCTAGGGCTTGCACCTGTAAAGCAAAGTTAGCAATGGCGGCGCTTATATTTCTGTCGTTTTGGCTTCCCCTTAATACCAATTAAGGAACAAATGCATTCAACAACAAATGGCTTTTTCAGCAACAGAGAATGGGAGTTACAAGAAAGTAAATAAATAAAATGCTGAACACAAGATGCAAATGCATTGAATTATTTATTGATAGTGCAAATAAAAATTTAAAAATAATTCTTAAACAATAATAAAACCGATCTGCCTAAAGAGAAATATTATTATCTGATGTTACACCTTCCTTAAATAATTAAAACATTTCTTTCAAACTTTAATACTTTAAAAAAAAATCAGAGCTTAAAGTGAACCCATGCGAGGCAACGCAACAGATGCACCTAACTGCCCCCTCTCCAGCTGAAAATATTCACCTTTCCTTTGCTCCCTGCTGATCTAACTGGGAAAGAGGAAAAAATACTCTATTTCCTGATATGGGGAGCATGAGACTCACAACCCCTTCCACCCATGTGACAGTGCTGGTGGGGGTTGGGTGAGAGCCCTCAGCTCTGTGCACGCGCCAAATGAAGGCCTGGATCTTATACTGGGCTTTCTCTTTGTCCCAGTTAGCCAAATGGAGCTACAAGTAAGTGAAGGAAAGGTATGTGCATCTGCGAGATTGGTAATTAGGTGAACCTGTTACTTTGCTCTCTATGAGCAAAGCACAAGTTGCCTTGAAAGGGGAATGCCAATAAGACTGTACCTGTAGTGTATGGTAAAGGAGGATATAAATTAAAGATACGTCCATGCATTTTTTTGTCCCCTAAAAAGTTTGAGGTGCAAAGCATCATCAGCACCCATGGCCTGTACCTCTAGCTCACTGCAACGGTCAGCAATGACATCTACAGGAGTGAGATGGAAGAACAGACCAATAGATCCCAGGACCATCCAGAGGTGAGTCTTTATGGCATTACCCTTTGAAGTTTTCAGGCTGACAATTTAGACAATGGAACTGCATGATTTTGTTATAAAAATGGCTACATAAAACATGAAGTGTACATTCCTACAAACTTGTGCACGCAAAAAAGTTGCTGTGACCCAAAGCAACCAATCGTATTTCCACACCCAGTAGAACGTAAATGTGAACACCAGATTGCTTGCTAAATATTTGGTTTCTGTGGGACACAAAAACTGCTCCGGGCACAGGTTTTAATATACATCCCTGCACGGCCTTAAACGTCACGTCTACCCTTCTACTAACCAAGTAAAACGAATCTTGGTGACTTCCGTTTTAGTAAATTTCTGGCCAAGATCATCTAAATAATACTGGAATTGACAGTTAACATATTCAGTCTTTTCATTTCATTCCAGTACAAAATCCAAGGCTATTTGATCAAGGTAAATCTCTTTATTTGATGAAGAAGGCTGTCCCTTTCCATGTGAGCATCAGCAAGGGCCGTCTTGGTTTTGGCCAGTTCCTGTTTAAGACATTCATTTTCTTCAAGAAGCTGCAAGAACAAAAACAAAGGAAGGCAATTAATATGATTTAGACTATATGCATTTTAGATTACATTCCTGCTATGAAGGCACTGCATAAAAAGTGTTTATTATTTCTACAGACATAATTCAGAAGGAAAAGCCAAGTTTCCGCAGGACATGGCCATGTATGTGCATTTTACTTATAAATGATTCTACCTACAGAATGTTCTCTGCATAAAGATGTAGAGAAAACTCTGATGCCGCATACACACCATCACTTTATGTGATGAAAAAAAATGACGTTTTTAAAAACGTCACTTTAATTGACTGTGTGTGGGGGAAAACGTTGTTTTATGTCTTGTAAAAAACGACCAAAAAAAATTGAAGCATGCTTCAATTTTATGTGTCGTTTTTCAAAAGTGCACTTTTTACTTCACAGAAATTGACCGTGTGTAGCAAAAAACTTCGTTTTCTAAGACGTTTTTTCATCCACGCATGCCCAGAAGCTACTTATGAAGCAAGCTTCAATGGTAAAACGTGGTGGAACGTAACCTCACTTTGCAAGATCATTGTGAGAAAACGATGGCGTGTAGGCAACTTCGTCTTTGAAAATTGAAGTTTCAAAAACGTCATTTTTTACTTCACAGAAAGTGTAGTTTTTTTTCATCACATAAAGTGATGGTGTGTACGCGGCATGAGGCAGGGGGAATATACCTGTCGCATGACTGACAGGCCATTCTTAATGTTACACAATTGCACCATGCCAACAAACAAGAGCTCCAATGCACCACAATGCCCAGTATTGCACTACTGTGGTTTGCTGCGTTACAAAAAATAGTACAATAGTTTCATCCATTGCATGGTGCAATTTGGCACATACCCACACACACTAATTCTGGACTTTCTTGATTAGGTTTTGATTAAGGGGGATGTTCTGGCCGCCAAAATGCATTGTATTCATATTATTTTCCTGAGGTTCGAATTTTAATAAAAGAAGCATGGACTCTTAAGAGATGTTGGTGCAAAGTGGTGCAGCAGGTAGCCCATTCAAATGAATAAACGACCTTAATGCAACATATGTTGACGTGTGGAAAAGCATGCATTACAATAGAGCAACAGTGCAATTAAACCTTTTGTAAGCATTGGATCCAGTGTGGAAAGCTAAGGATCCTTGTAGAGTTTCTACTGATGTCTATAGACCCAATGGGGAGATTGTCTTCCACAACTGTGGGAATGAGTAGGCAATGTCGTCACTGAGACAAAAACTGATGGGAAATTTCAAAACGGGTCAATTTAAAGCAATAGATTGTTTTTGGAGGCTTTGGAGAGTGACTAACACCAGGTATTGTGGCATTCCCATTATAGATTTTTCCCCACTTACAGTCCTGGTGCTAACCCTTACCTGCTCTGTCCAAAACATGAAGTATACCTAAAATCAAAACTTTAATTTTTTATTGAATAATGCAGAGGAGGGGTAAAACCAAGGTCTTTTTTTCCCCATCTGCGACTCACATTTGTGAATTTCCTCTCAATTTTATTCCTGGTGCCACTAATGGTTGGAACAATAAGAGTGAAGCCTCGTACACACGGTCGAGAATACCGTCGTAAAAAAAAAAACTTGTGATTCTTGTCAAGCTTGACAGGATTCTTGTCTAGCTTTCCTTGCATACACACTGTCAAGCCAAAATCTCGTCGTTTTAAAACGTGGTGTCGTACAACGGCACTAGAAAGGGGAAGTTCAATTCCACTGGCGACACCCTTAGGGCTGCTTTTGATAATCTTGTGTTACCGCGTGTTAGTAAACGTTTGGTGAGAGACGATTCGCGCTTTTCAGTCTTCGTGCTTTTCAGTATATTACAGCGTGACGAATGTGCCATCTCCATTACGAACGCTAGTTTTACCGAAGGTGCGCTCCCGTCTCATACTTCATTTAACACTCAGAAAAGCATACACACAAAAGTTTTTTCTCGTTGTAAACCAGCCCGATGAGACTCCCGACGAGAAAATAGAGAGCAGGTTCTCTTTTTTTCTCGTCAAGATTCCCAACAGTTTTCTCGAAGAGAAACCATACACACGCACAATCGGTTTTCTCGGGAAAAAGCTCTGTTAGCAGTTTTCTTGCCGTGAAAAACGAGCGTGTGTACGCGGCTTTAATCTCTGTAACAGGGACACAGACAGCAATATAAACTTGACAGAGGTTCGGACCTCTCACCACTCTATCCAAACTTAAAAATACATTTGGCTGTAGTTATACTTAACCACATACCCCTGGGTGGACACCATATGACATCCTGGAGTTTAAGTGGTTGTACCTGGTTGATGCCTGCAGCTACAGGCATCATCCCAGTACCAAAAATTGCATCTGGTGATTCTCTTTGCTGTAGAAGTTATAAGAGTGGCTATACAGTCACTCGATCACTTCTACCGCCACCTTTCCCGGGCTCTCCCATCCAATCTGCAGTGATTGGCGGCATCCTTTTCAGTGAAAAATGAGAGAGGAACAGATGCTTCTCCTCCCTCTCTGTGACATCAAAAACCCAGAAGCAGCGTGAAGTTCGTCACTTCTGGTTTTGGTTTTTTGTTTACTGGTCTATTACCGCCAGGGAAGCAGCCGATCAAACAGATCTGTGTTTGAGCGGCTGCATTGGAAGCCAGATGAGAGATCTGAGGTCTAATAGATACCAGTTCTCTCCATAAAGAGGACTTGTCATGGCCTATGCTCTGACAAGGGACGTTGTTCATCCCATGTGATAGCAATAAAGTTGATTAAATAAAAATTTAAAAGGACAGTGTAAAAAAATAAATAAAATGCAAGCACCCCTGTCCTCCTTGCTCATGCCCAAATGCGAACACATACGTAAACAGAGATCGCACCATGCATGCGACGTATAATGGCGAACATCAGATCGGGAGCAATAATTCTAGCAACAGACTTCCTGTTCAACTTTAAACTGGTAACCAATAAAGGCTTATAAATAGAGATTTTAGGTAATGTAGTTTGGGGTCGTTCGACGTGCGCACACAATTTTAAAGCATGACATGTCAGGTATTTATTTACTCTGCATAACAAACTTTTATATATTACCACGAAAAAAGGGTATTATAATGTGCTGTGTGCATTAAATTTGATTTAAAGGGTCACTAAAGGAAAATGGAAATGAAAATGGAATGAAAAGGAATTTTTTTTGCTGAAATGACTGTTTACAGGGTATAGAGACATAAAAGATAACTGATTCCTTTTAAAAATGATTAAAAATAGATTAAATTCAATCATATAATGTGCCTCTAGTTTCACTTTCGGTTTTAAACTGGTTTCATATTTCTGTGAAGTAAAGAGACCCACAGAACAAAAACAAACAAATCCAGGGCAGTGTTTTGTTTTTAAAATGAATCTGATTGGTTCTGTTAAGTTTTAGACACACAGTAATGACAGCTTAGACCACCGTGAAAAGCTCCCAGTACTGTGGTTATAAGGAGCCAGACAACCAGGAAGTGTGGAGATCACAGCAGAATTACAGCTACTTCAAAGCAAAAACGAACAATTACGACATGAAACCAGTACTGCAGTAAGGTAAAGGAAGCTATTTAGCTAAAAAAAAAAAAATTCCTTTAGTGACCCTTTGTATTTTTTTTATAATGTTTGAAAAACCACTGCGCATTTAATTCTCTAGGGCCTTTGCTTTAAAAAAATATATTGTTTGGGGGTTTTAGGTAATTTTCTAGCAAAAAAAATATGATTTTTACACGTATGTGAGAAGTGTCACAATTGGTCCGGTAGAGAAGTGGTTAAAAAAGGGAAAAAAAAGTTTTAGCTAGAGAAACACTTTCAATTATTAACTGTTGCCAGGATTGGGTGAGAGGAGAGATCTATACAAGTCAGAGGCATTAACTGGCTGCCAGCTGATCGGTTTCTAAACATGAAGGCAACAATGAAATGGAGCTGATCATTATCTTGCAATGAGAGTTTATCTTTGGAACACATTAGGACCTGGAAAGAAGCAGAAGAAAAAGGGCACTAGGAGGCCAGTCTAATAAATCAGAGCAATATTTGGAAAACTTTGCTTTAGAAATTATTCCTTTATTCTCTAGAAAAATGAAACAAAGAACGTGATTGAATACTACACTTGACAGCTCCAATTATATTTTCTTTAGCATGGATTGGCTGCTCTTTGCTGCCTTAGAAAACATTTAATTATCATGTTTTCAGGCCATTCCCAACCTAGTGTGCGCAAAATAGCATTGGGATCTGTGAAGTGTTTTTGCTCCTAAACCCTCGAGGATATTCTTTCTTAAGCTGGTTATAGCCCAATATGCAATAAACACAGCAGGATGAATTCTGACCTTCAGTGTGTGATAACTTGAAAACTTATCTCACAGGACAGGAATTTTTTTTTTCATTTAAAAAAATTAATTATTGAAAAAATGTCAGAGAAAACAACAACAGGACGTACGTGCACGAAAAGGTAATGTAATATTTAATATACCCGAGTACAAGTAGTGAACATATTAATTGTATCAAAACACAGAGTGGTCCTGCGGATACAAAGGAATAAACAGTGCCACGTCCTATAAATTTGAAACAAATACAGAAATTAGGGCTTGGACTTTTTAGGCACAACCAACCACAGATGTACAAAAATATACATTTTATTACAGATAAAAAAGGGGGGGTTCCCCCCCCCTTTTTTGTATGATGCAAATAGACCAAAAAGTATATTAATCCTCCCCTTTCAGGGATATCTAGCGTTCACCCATTAGCATTAATTGGTATCATGTTATATACGTTCCCATAGATGATTGGTTTGTCCGATCCTGACTGGGTATATGGGCGTCTGGGTTTGGCTAATCTGGGACCAGTGACAGCTCGCCAATATTTAGTATTAGATTGTTTATATATATTCATTTTTTATGTATATTTCTTATTCATTTATGTTTCTTCTTTCCCATTTTTTGTTAGTCAGCTTCAACGCTCCTGAAGAAGCGCATAAGAGCGTGTAACATGTAGAGCAAGTATTTGGACATTCTTTTACCGCTCTTCTGTAACCTAACCACACTCCTGGACTGACTATTATTATGGAATCATTAATATTGATTTCCGGGTCTCCATGCAGTTTATTGATGGTTATGTACAGTAGCAGCATTTTAGCTATTTGTGTTGATATATCAATGTGAAGAAATATATATATATATATATATATATATATATATATATATATATATATCAATGTGGTTTTGTTTTAGAGATTTTGAAAAACTTTATCTGTAATAAAATGTATATTTTTGTACATATGTGGTTGGTTGTGCCTAAAAAATTCAAGCCCTATTTTCTGTATTTGAGTACAAGTAGTGTTCCAACATTTCAACAGTAATCAAACAACTAACATATGCTTATTAGTAGGATAGTATTCAGTGTAAACATTATGTCTGTCTGTTGTACTACCTCAAGTCTACAAAGGAACAGGTTCAGCTAGAATGAACTTATAGTAACACATCTATGATATATGCATTCCTGCACTATAGATTATAGAATAGGAATAAAGAGGAAAGGAGATGTAGAGGGGAACGTTCTAATAGGTGGATGGAAGTCTACTCAAGTATAGGATAAAGAGAGGTGGGCTCCAGTTTATTTTGATACCAGGGAGAAGGGAGATTCGTACCGTTTATGGAAGGCTTTGTTTATGGAATTTGGAGAGACAAACATGCTTGTATGCCATAATATACTCTAGGTAGTATGTTTCAGAGATGAGATTTACTACTTCCCCTGTGTTAGGGGACAAGTTAGAGTTTAATTCTCTCATAAGAACCCAGCGTGCTGCAAATAGGACCTGTATGATCATCTGTCTGAGGTCAGATGGGTATGGTTCAATTCCAACATTGAGAATAGCTAGTCTTGAGTTGGGTCTGGAGATCATCCCCATCAATTTCGATATGAGCCTAAAAGATTGAATTTCAAAAACTACGGCTATAAGGAACAATGTGCCAACTAGGCCGCAGCCCCTCCAGCATAGGCTGGAATGGTTAGAGTTAAATTTAGCAAGTATGTATGGAATGTAGTACCATCAAAGGTGTATTTTCTGTACTATCTCCCAATAAGTGGAACATTTTGAGGCCGATTATTTGCAATAGCTTTATGCCATTGTTGGTCAGTAATGTTGATATTTAGTTCGACCAACCATTTAGTCATTGGATTGGACGGTGAAAAAGTAAGTTTATCATGTAAACGATTCTACCAGAAAGAAATTCCCTTCCGTTTAAATTGTTTCATTTTAAAGCGGAGTTCCACCTAATTTATTTATTTTTAAAGTCAGCAGCTACAAATACTGCAACTGCTGACTTTTAAAAGAGGGCACCAACGATATCGGCACCCTCGGCTCTCGGGTGGAGGCGCCATCTTTCATAAAGGGAATCAGGAAGCGAAGCCTTGCGGCTCCCAACATCACATGCGCGACTCACACTGCGCGATCCCACTGGTCCTTGCTGTCTTCTGTGACAACGGAGGGGGGGGGGAGGATTCCAAAAAGCGGAAGTTCTATTTTTGGGTAGAACTGTGCTTTAAAGTCAAGGTCATACAGCACATCTAAATACACAGATGAAAAAAATATGAGGGTGTCGTGTTACCTGGCAAACAATTAGCATTTCTATCTATTCAGTCCCAAGATTTACACAGCCATTCAGATGACAGCACTAGCTGAAACATACGCAGGCACAAAATCTTAGGATACGTTAGCACCTCTGGGATGTGTGATGTGGATATCCCAAGGAGCCTGGTATCGGCTGTTGGAATGTCACATAAGCACAGAATAAGGAAGAAGCACAGGAAATGCAGCAAAACTAAGGTATTAAACCCAAAAAAATGAAAGTATGCAATCACGTTAAAGGAGGAGGGGGGGGGGGTCACAGTGTCCGCTCCCTGCCCCAAGTCCACTGATTGGACAGTAAAGGAGCAGCAGCAAGCTTATGAGGTAATTTTCTGCTCACTTTGCTTCTGTTACCTTGTTGCTTATCAGCAGACTGGAGTGGCTTCTAATGCTGACCCTTCCTCGCCCAGAGTTCTGCTGTATAGGGACTGCAAGAGGTCAAGACAAATTCAGCCATTTCCACTACTTGGATATTCACAAAAAAAATTATTTGACGATGTACTCCAAAGTACGGATTTGTAATTTGAGTATTTTATACCTGCCCAAAGTTCAACTTTAAAAGGAAATCTAGAAGAAAATCTGAAATCCCATTTAAAAGATATAGCAAGTTAATCTTCTCTGGAGATAATAATATACGGCTGCTCACTGGGTAACATTTCTGAAGAGTGTTCCTAACTTTACCAAGCAGCACATAGAGACATAAATATTTCATCTCTAACTGCTGATTAATCCAGAACGTTCCGCAAAGGGCGTCAACGTCCCCCAGGACACGAGAGGTGAACTAGGACTCAATTCGATCGTCTGATTAATCTGGAGCACTTCAAAAGACATAAGTGATTTTTATGATAATTAATTTTGGACAAAGACTTCGCTGCTTAGGCAGTTTTTTGAGTGCGATCACAATTTCCTATCTAACTTCTGAAGGATCTCTAAGTGCTCAGAAGATTAGCTTAGCTTATTGCCGAGCTTCGGCACAGTTCAATTTTTATCATTAAAAGAAGATAAAATAAGGATAATATTTAAAAGGTCTATTGCAGCTAAAATGGAAAATAAGTGGATTTTTCAGGATGCAAAAATACACATAGAGGAGCAGAACTGCAGCAAAAATACCTAACAGCTTCATGCATCACTTTGCACTAAGTACCCAACATCTCCCACTCGCTACAGATTTAAATGACTTAAGGCCCGTACACACGATCGGATTATCCGACGGGAAAAGTGTGATGACAGGCTGTTGTCGGAAAATCCGACCATTTGTACGCTCCATCGGACAATTGTTGACGGATTTTCCATGGACAAATGTGGAAAAGCATGCTTTAAAATTGTCCGCCAACAAATGTGTGTTGTCGGATTATCCGATCGTGTATACAAAAATCCAAAGTGCAAACACGCATGCTCAGAAGCAATGTTCATTATAACACAACATTAGCAAAATTTGCCCAAAGGGTGGCGCTAAAGAGATGAAAAACCACATAGTTTCAAGTTTGTTGGCCGACATATCTTTGCCGTTTGTATGCAACACAAGTTCCTGGCCAACGCCTTTCGGAAAAAGGTCCTACACTTTGTCCGATGAAAATCCGAGTGTGTGTATGAGGCTTTACTCGCCCTGTTGGCTTTTACATTGTAGAAAATGCAGCCAATACATATGTTGTCTAGTCTCCTTGATGGGGGAAAAAGCAAGCAAATACAAAAGTAACCATTTACCCCGTGACTTTGGAGAGATTTCCTTTTACTTCCTGTTGTGTCTGCACAAGTGATCAGATCTCACTAATGGAATTCATAAAAAAGCTGTGGCTTTAGATCTAGGTATACTACATGTCAAACTCAGGGCCCACAGGCCAAATTCAGCCCGCCAGGCCATTTTATGTGGCCCTTGCACCCAGGGTTTTTCTTTTTAGCCGGAACATGGCGGAACCCGATTTCACCACCTCCTGTCACACCCTTCGCTCCACGCTCGCCACTTCTAAAAGCAGAAGCTTTCTGTGTACAAGGACAGCTTTCCTCTCAGTGGCTCTCACAGATCCGTGCCTGCCCTGCACGCACTCAGAGCAGGCATAGATGCCAATCTGTATGCAATTCAGAGAGGGAGGCGGAGCTGCCTACACTTCCGGAAAGGTACTAGACACGGGTCGGTAGGTGAAATGAGGAAGCTTTTGGGAGTGAGATGAGGGCTGTGGAAGGAAATGTTTGCAGGAGTGGGGGATGGTGAAGAGTGGTGCAGAGTAGAAGAGGAGGAGTGGAAGTGAAATGCGGACAAAATAGTTTTGGTTTACTTAGCTAAAAGCTTAAGTCCTAAATGGAGCAGTGTGAATGGTCCCTTAGCATACAATACTGCTACCTTCAGATTTGTAAAAATTAGGCAGGGTTTACACTATTTGCGGAGCGGCTCCCAGCAGGGGTCTCGTGCGTCCCTGTTCTCCGTTTCAGGGGTGAATCAGGTCCGAGTTTTTGCCTGATTTCGGACCTGAAACAGAGCCAAAGACGCACAGGACCCTTCTGCAGTGCGCTCTGCGGCCGCCCTGAAGATGTGTGAACTGGCTCCATTGAGAGCCGGTCACACTCTCCTGTCATGCATCATCTTCCC
The DNA here is from genome assembly GCF_905171775.1 of Rana temporaria. NCBI lineage: Eukaryota > Metazoa > Chordata > Amphibia > Anura > Ranidae > Rana > Rana temporaria. The sequence continues at coordinate 356,929,133 of NC_053491.1, read as the reverse complement.
CCTTGAAGTCAATGCTCAGGCCTGAACAGCCAAAACCACAGGCCTATACACTGTCACCTGGAGGACTTGCCAGAACAGAAATGTTAGAACAAGTGCCTCCTGCCACCTACAGTTCACCCCACCAAACTTGGCTGTTAAGAAAATAATTTTCCTACTTGGAGAATCTTCAGAATCCCAAATGTCCAGGTGTGACCGATTCCTTTCCCCCTGCTCCACTCAGTGGTTCAAACCTCTGGTCCTTACATCATTACTGTGTCTCACACTTATGTAGGAGGAACCACATAGCACAGCAGGAGACCAGGAATCTGACTGTGAGAGGCAAGAAGAAAACTGGATTTTCTGCAGGGGGCACGATAAGTAAATTCTCTTTTAGTGCTGCTTGCAGGACATCTTACCTGTTCTGTACTAACAGCCATTGCTTTCCGATTGTAGTTTTTATTCCCTTCTAGTGGTTCGGCCTGTACAGGGTTATCACAAAGTGTCTGTGTGCATTTTGTAGCGCTGCTTCTGTGCTGTATACTTTTGGTATTGTCACAGTTTATAGAACCTATATGGTTCAATTCTTTGTTATTTGAAGTGGAGCTAGTGCTTGCATCTGGATTACCTGCGAATAACAGGAAAGAAAAATTAGGAGAAGAGAACAAGGAAAAAATTACAGATTAAAACAAATCTACCCTCGTGTCACGTAAGCATCCTTTTTTGGGGTATAAAAATTTGTGATAAGAATACAGTTGTACATTTAGGTCTTGTTTACATGGGCGTACTACTGTGTAAGCCAAGACTAGGGTGTCATATGCCCGCACAGGGGATACACAGGTGTTCAGTGCATCCCCCTGCAGGCAGACTCATTCATGTCACACTGGCTGCATGGACACAGATGCTGCTCCCAATCTGGATGTCAAATTGGAAGCAGCAGCTTTGTGCATGTCCCAATTGACATGAATGGTACTGTCTGCATAGTGCCTTTCTGTAAATTTACGAACAGTTTGTAAAATCCGTACTTTTTGCATCTGTCCTTGAATGTCCATTACAGACATATATGCTGCATGTCCGTAACTGACATTCATGTACAGATGCAACAATTATGGATTTTACAAACTGTTTGTAAAATTTACTGAAAGTTGGCAACCCTGTGTAGTACATCGATGTGAATGAGTCCTAAGGCCCGTACACACGACCGAGTTTCTCGGCAGAATTCAACCAGAAACTCGATCGAAGCTGAATTCTGCCGAGAAACCCGGCCGTGTGTACACTTTCTCTATTTCCTCGTTGTTCAATGAGGAAAGTTGGCTCGCCGAGATCCTCGGCGGCTTCACACAGAACTCGACGAGCAAAACGATGAGTTTTGCCCGTCGAGTTCCTCGGACGTGTGTACGGGGCCTAAGGGATCATATTGTCCTGCTGTTGAATGTGCAACAACCATGACCAATACTTGCCTAGATTGCTCAAAGCTGTACAATCTATTAAGCCCCATTTAATAGAAACGTGTGCTCAAAGAAATGCAAGGGCTGCCATTGATGACCTCAGTGTTAGTTGCCTGGATGTTATGCTGATCCACCGACTTAAATTTTTGAAATCACTGACCTCACTGTCTGCATACTTTGTTTAATGTCACTGACGCAAACTGTGGAAGAGTCTGAATCAGCATTTTAAGAAAGAAATTTGAGTAATGCCATCCCAAGTATTTCTCTGGGTACAGGCTATCCTCAGGAACAATTGTATACAGTCACATGTGGGTACCTTAAGGCTCCATGTACACGGGACGTTTTTACAACTGCTTCTAAATTATTAAACTTGACACATAGTAACCCACGTTTAAAACGTCAGTTTTGCCACGTTTACATGCCGCGTTTAGCGGCGTTTTGCATTTAGAAGCGTTTCAAACCAAAAAATTAAAATAAATATATATATTTTTTAAATGATCAAAAATGAAACGCTGCTAAACGCAGCTTACCGCGTTTAGTCACGTTTGACGTCTGAAACTTGGCAATCTTCTGCGTCTGAACCCATTTTTTGGCTTTTAAAGAAACGCTGTTAAACGCAACTGCCTAAAAAACGTCAATAAACAAGACTGTGTACATGGTCACCTAGGATAATACTGAATAAGTTCAGGAGCAGTTGAAAAAAGAGTCCAACTGCCTCTGAACTAACGTTTAGCAGCGTCCCGTGTACATGGGGCCTTAGGCTGCATTCACACCTGAGCGTTTTCAGCTCATAAAGCGCTTGTAAAGCGCCTGAAAAATACCCAACAAGCAAAATCCCATTGATTTCAATGGCACCTGTTCACATCTGAGCATTTTGTCACCTGAAGCAAAATGCCTGAAAAACACCATAAGCTCAAAAAAGAACATGAGCTTCTCTGGGGCAGATCACAGGCATTTTTCTGCCTTTAAAATTGGTGACCTGAACAAAATCGCGGTGAAAATACGGTAAAAAGCGGTGGGAGTGCAGCCTTAAGTATTAAGGCAAATTTTTTTTTAGTTTTGGGTAGAGTGAAGAGGGATTAGAACTTTCCAGTTATTATTTCTGTGCATCTTTGTTAAGGAGATTTACCATCTCTATTAGTTTTTGCGATCATTCTCAAAGGAAATCCCAAATTTTGAGTTGTCACCAGAACAGGAATAGAGGGGCCATGGCTACAACCCACTTGAAGGGATTTCTGTTGTGACTATGGGGAAAGAAGTAACAGAAATAAAAATGACTGGGGTTATAACCCTCCCTTACTCTATTCAAAATGTAAAAAAAATAAAAGTTTTGCTTTTAGTTCTACTCTAAAGGAAACCTGCCATGAAATAAGCATGAAACTACTAGTTACCGGGCTACTGTGAGGTTTCCTTCATTATAATTGAGCCACTGATCTAGAACACTTTATATTGTTCACACACATCTCAGTATATTGTTCTATAATGGAAAAATACAATTTCTAGATGCAAGGCTTTTTTATTGGCAATACAATTTTAAAGATGAAGTAAACCCTGATGGTTTATACTTCCTTCCTTTTTCCCTGCAAAATAATAGCATAATGTGCTAGTATGCATCGCATACTAGCACGTTATATGACACCTGCAAACGAAGCCCGCGGCCGTCCCTGTATCCATGTTCGCCCTTTTCCTTGCAGGGCCGCGGACTCCGGCTCTGTGATTGGCCGGAGCCGCGTGATGTCGTTTCCATGCATGTGGAATCATGGCACTCGCTTTCTTCACAGCGCATGCGCCAATGACATAATAGGCACAGTACAAAGTAAATATCTCCTAAACGGTGCACGTTTAGGAGATATTTACAGTACCTATAGGAAATCCTTATTATAAGCCTACCTATAGGTACAACTTGCAAATGGAGGTTTACAACCTCCCAGACCAGAATAGAGCAGTTGCAATACCTTGTTTGATTAGCAGGTGGCGCTGGCACAGAACTCATGAACTGTAGCTCCCGACACTGCTAGAATTCTGCATATACTGTGCAGCACCACCTGCTGGTCAAATATGTTATTGTAGGTCCTACAGTCATATCTTACATCTTCAAGCTCTAAGTTAGGAAAATACCGCAGGGGTCCTGCATTATACAAGGGCTGTGTTGGTACAGAGGCAAATCAAAGATTCTCCATGTAAATGTGTTCTCTTTATTTATCTGCCCTCCCTGATTAACATTATCCTGCAAAACTGACCACTCCCAATACAGAAGGGAAAGAATGGAAACTTACCTCTGATAGAAAATGACCCATCATCATATCGCTCTACCAAGAGATTCTCGATATTGAACATTAAGGGCTCTGGCTGTTGCTCGCTGTTGTTATTCCGTGGACTGTCATCCTAAAAGGCAAAAAGTTGCTTTACAATTAATGGTCATCCCACATACTGTGACACATGTTGTTCCATTTACAGATTCAAGTGATAATAATTGTCTATTTGTCCTGTCTTGGCCCTGGGCTTGTGGAAAGCGGGTCAAATGACGCTGGGCGTCATTTAACCCAGCAGAACAGCAGCATTGGCGATCATGGAAGGACAGAGCCGTTTTTTTTAGGAGCTGCTGGGTGATCCACTAAACTTTTTGTTTTTGCCCACGCAAAACACTTTGGCTTTAAAAGAATATCTTTAACATAGATTTATTTATTTTTTACATTCCTCTGCTATCTCGCCAATGTAATCTAAATACTACACGTTCGCTTTACCATGCAAGGAAGGCTCTAAAAATGGTCTGCATGTTAGGTAGTCATGAGAGCTCTTGGTAAGCAATGTATAGTATGCACAAGTGGTAGATGCAATAAAACAATTACATAGTAATAGAATAATACATTAAAGGTGGTGATTCATGCGTTTCCTCTATAAATATTACCTGTAGACGTGGCATCAGGAGATTCAGGAAACCACAGGGGTTTCCCAGGTACTGGCCAATATGCTGTAATGGATTTCTGCCCGTGGTGAATCATTTCTAATCTAATATCCCCAGCTGCCAGAGAGGGGAATATCAAGAAGGATGCTTATTGTGTCGCTGCAACTGCAGTATTTTTTTACTTACCCTTTTGAAATGCCTAGCTGTTAATTTAAAGCTGAACCCAGGCAGCCATCAGAAAACACAATTTAATGAAATTACATAATTTAAACTGTATTTCCACGTTTGCTGTAAAATTTGAGAAACCCCCACTATATTTGTTATGTGCTTCCCTTCACACACACCATAGAACTAAAAATACATTTAAAAAAATATTTCCTACCTTTCAAGTTGTTTCTTTGGAGCAAAATTATACATTAGGCCCCGTACACACGAGGGGATCTCCGCTGGAAACGGTCCGCCGGACTGTTTCCAGCGGAGATTCCTCCTCCGGATTTGGATCCGATGGCTTGTACTCACCATCGGATCAAAATCCGCGCGGAATTCATCCGCGGTGATGTGTCGTGCCGTCGCCGCGATGATGACGCGGCGACGTGCGCGGCGCTGGAATGCAAGTACTTCCACGCATGCGTCGAATCATTACGACGCATGCGAGGGAGGGGAGCGGACGGATTGATCCGGTGAGTCTGTACAGACCACCGGATCAATCCGCTGGACCCGATTCAAGCGGATAAATTTCTTAGCATGCTAAGAAATTTATATCCGCTTGAAATCGATCCGGCCGAGAAATCTCCGTGGATAAATATCCGCTAGGCCGCACAGACGACCGGATTTGTCCGCTGGAACTGATCCGCGGATCAATTCCAGCGCATAGATCCGGTCGTCTGTACGAGGCCTTAGACTTTATAAAACAGTTTAAATTGTTTAGACTGAACGTGACACAATGTGCGATTATGGGTCAGGTTTAAGTGCATTAACATTCAATGTACCACTTAAGCCGTGAGTTCTTTACCCGTGTTAGGACAGACAGCGTGAGCATCTATTTTACAACTGATAATGAGATGTGCCAGTAAAGACAGGGTTAATAATGGTATACACAAGTCCCCAGCCCATAAACATTACATAGAAGGAAAACCTGTGTTGGCCTTATATACCGATATGCAGATTCAGAGCGAGTTACGCCGTCGTAACTCTGAATCTGCACCGTCGTAAATTTAAGCGTATTCTGGAAACCAGATACGCTTAAATTAGGCTAAGATACGAGCGGCGTAAGTCTCCTACGCCGTTGTATCTTAAAGTGTAATTTTTAGGCTGGCCGCTAGGTGGCGCTTCCGTTGAGTTCGGCGTAGAATATGTAAATGACTAGATACGCCGATTCACGAACGTACGTGCGCCCGTCGCAGTAAAGATATGCCGTTTCCGTAAGAGATACACCGCGTAAAGATAAAGCTGCCCCTAGGAGGCGTAGTCAATGTTAAGTATGGCTGTCGTTCCCGCGTCGAAATTTGAAAATTTTACGTCTTTCGCGTAAGTAGTCCGTGAATGAGGCTGGACAAAATTTACGTTCACGTCGAAACCAATACGTCCTTGCGGCGTACTTTGGAGCAATGCACACTGGGATATGTACAAGGACGGCGCATGCAATCACGTCGGGTCACGAGTAATTAACATAAAACACGCCCCCCCATCCTCACTTGAATTAGGCGCGCTTACGCCGGCCGCATTTACGCTATGCCGCCGTAAGTTAGGAGGCAAGTACTTTGTGAATACAGTACTTGCCTCTCTGACTTACGGCGGCGTAACGTAAATACGATACGCTACTCCGCTGGAAAGATGTGCCGCCGTACCTGAATCTAGGTACAAGTAAATAAAGTGAGCAGCAATTTTGAAATATTTATTTTAAAGCTAAAGGGGAAGTTGTGCTATCCTCCTATTCCCCCCCCCCCCCCCTTCCCTGCAGACTTCTGAGACATGTCACAGGTCCCAGAAGGCTACAAGACCATTCACAAATCACAGCGCGCCTCGCACATGGGCAGTCAGCTGTGAAGCCGCAAGGAGTCAGAGCCGGCTGCCCACAGTTAAAAAGCTGGGGACCAAAGACCAGTGAAGAAACCAGTTCGGGGTGCTCTGCCAACGGCTGAAAGAACACAAAAGCCTCTCTGTCTGGTTAAGTCTCTAAATTCCTGCCAGATATAAAAAGACACTTATTAATGCAGCTTTGTAATCATTAATAGTTCATTAAGTGTTTTTTTTAACGCAAGCAGTGTAAGGGTTTTTACCAGGTATCAGCCTCCTACAGTCCACTGTATAGCAGAGTGGAAAAAGGAAAAGCAGTAGAAAGAGCCAATCAGTTGTGCTGCAGAACTCGTGAGCGAACAAAGGACATGTTAAAAGAAGGACGGAGCAGAATAAAATAGATTATCTGCTTCTCATTTTATAGTCTAATCACTGGGCTGGGGACGGACCTAAAAAGTGTTAAGTCGCGTACACACGATTGGAATTTCGATGTGAGCTTTTGGTCGGAAATTTCGACCGTGTGTACGCCCCATCAGACTTTGTCGGAATTTCCAACAGCAAAAATTTGAGAGCTGGTTCTCACATTTTCAGACGGGAAAAGTTATTGTCGGAAATTCCGATCGTCTGTATGCAATTCCGACGTGCAAAAAAAAACACGCATGCTTGGAATCAATTCAACGCATGCTCGGAATCATTGAACTTAATTTTTCTCGGCTCGTTGTAGTGTTGTACGTCACTGCGTTCTTGACGGTCGGAATTTTGTGCGACTGTGTGTATGCAACACAAGTTTGAGCCAGAATTCAGTCGGAAAAAAATCCACTGTTTTCTTGTCGGAATTTTCGACTGTGTGTACGCGGCATAAGGCCCCTTTCACATCGAGGCACTTCTATACTGCCAGTAAACACTGAGTGCTGTTGAAGAGCTTTTTAGGCGCTTTTGAGGAGCTTTCCTTTAATTTCAATGTAGAGGGGCGTTATACACAGCCCTGCCAGCACACTGCCCCAGTGTAAAAGCATTCATTCATTTTAATGGAAGAAGGTTTTCATGAGCTTTTCGACCCCTTTCACACTGGGGGCTCGCGAGCGTTAGCGGTAAAGGGCAGCTAGTTTTAGCGTGCTGCACCGCAGTCATAACGGCGCTTTTTGGCCGATAGCGGGGAGCTTTTGACCCCCGCTAGCGGCTGAAGGGTTAACAGCGCCTGTGTTGTGGTGCTGCGACAGCGCTGCTCATTCATTTCAATGGGCAGGGGTGTATACACTGCTTCTGCTCTGCCCCAAAAGATGCAGCTGGCAGCACTCGGCTTTCACACTGGGATGGCTTAAGAGGCGCCATTTTTAGAGCTAAAACTCCTGAAAAGCGGTGTGAAAGGGATCTTCAGGTGCTTTTTTTTAGCGTGAAAGCGCCTGAAAATCGCCTTAGTGTGAAAGGGGTCTTACTGCGCTGCAGTACAGAAAAATCAGGTTTGCTACCTTGCCAGACAGGGCTGTGCAGTTGGGCAGAGCTGTGTAGATCTCAGTACTGGATGGAAATACAAATCCTTTTAAGTTCAACAGCTCCCCTATATGTATTTCATATCTTCATTTAGTGGTCTGGGGTTCATCTTTAATCTTAGCAGCTGCTCTGTGGGGTTACAAAGCAGACAATTTTAGGATCTATTCACACGAGCGTTGCGAAAAGGTGGTCCATTCATTTGAATGAGCTGCCTAATGCACCAAACAAGGTGTGTACTGTTAGTGCATTGTACTGCATCACATGTCTGCTAGCAAGGTGCGTTGAGATGCCATTCAGAATGAACAGAACCGCCAGGAACCTTGCTGACATACTGTACATCAGACTGAATAGCACTGCACTGCATCAAACGCATGCAACAAGAGCTTTGCTAATGCATTATTGTGACTGGGCCTATAATGTAAAAAAGACAAAACCATCACATTATATATAAATATAAATATATATATATATATATATATATATATATATATATATATATATATATATATATATATATATATATATATATATATAATGTATATATCTATAGAAAAACAGTGCAGGTCCTAAAAAACAACTTTTTGGTAAATGTTACAAAGGTACTATATGTTGTTAATAAATATACACCAGAATTTCTCTTTAATTTACTATTGGAAGTAGCAGTAATTTTATTTTCTATTAACCTGTAAATGTAGCCGGACTCTCTGAACCTTAATCTTCATTGGCATGACTTCAGCCACAGAGTCGTCTTCCACAAAATGGCGGATATTTGCCAGGGTAGAGGTGAGGAACTCTGAGGTAAAATCTGTCACTTGGCACTGTAGGAAGCCGTTCTCTGCTGCTAATAAAGAATACCGCTTAGCGCTAGGGCCAGTCTCCAGCCTCAGGCTGATTTCAGGAGACGATTCTTTCTCTTCTACAGATGAGGACTTTTGATCAGAACCTGATTGAGAAAACAGAGAAAAATGTATAAACCCTCTAACAAAACCAAAATGTATATGCTACCTCAGATCAACAACTGTACACACAGCATTCTGAGCGCTGCACAAACCAGCGCTCTAAACACTGCACACACAGGTGGTGCATGGAGGACACCCAAATACTGTCAATCGTGGAAGAGAAGAGGTGCCGCTTTTCTCTGCGTGTCCCTCTTGCGCTGTCTGTGTACGTGGCGATTGGAATGCTGCATGTATAGTTGTAGTACAGAGCAGAAACACGCATGTAAAGGTGACTCCATAGGTCCCTGCACACAGGGAGAACATAAACGAAGAGTGTGTCAGCATGGCCAGGGGACACTTTTAAACGTAAATGCAGTAAAAGGATTATTTTTTACTTTGTTTTTAAAGAAAAAGTTATATTATGTGTTTTATGAAAAAAATATGTCACTTTAAGTAAACATGCTGTTAGTACTTTTGTGTCCATTAAGAAATAATGTAACATTTTTTTGCTTCTGTGTGGTCACTCAGGGGCGATCCTAGGGTCACAGACGCCTGGGTGCAGAAACATTGCTGGCACCCCTACATGGGCATGGTCATCTTACCAACTCCTCCCCTTTACAAATGTGTCCCCCATCAGGGCCCCCCCCCCCCCAGCAGGTGTCCCCCATCACTTGTCTTCTTGTCATGTCAAAACATATGAGAACAGAACCAGGAATAAGCTTATTTCCCATCATGCAATGCAAGCTTACCATGCTCTGCTGTCAGTCTCCATGAATGTAGAGTAGGGGGGGTTACGCGTAAACACGTCAAGTCAAGTTGCAAATTAGCTGCTCTGCCACTACAGGGAAAGTGCTAATTGACTGCATTTAGTTATTTTAACAGTTTCTCATTTTAGAACAATATCCTGCTATTTAATTAGACCAGCACATTCAGTGAGTTACTTTTAGGCTTCTAAAAATTGGCTGGTCGTGACACCTAAACCTTATTATCAACCTTGAAATATAGCTAAAGCCTAAACTTTTTTTATTTGAACAGAGTAGGGAAAGGTTAGAACCTATATGGTTTTTACTGCCATCTGTGCCATCTAGACTCACCCTTTCTACGTGTCCTGGTAACAGGGCGGACTGACCATTCGGGCACTTCCCGAGGGGCCCATGCCACTAGGGGATTTTATAGGAGAAAACAGCCCCTGGGATGGTACGGATTGTAAAGATAGGATGGAATTATCAAAAAAAGTATATAAAAATAGAAAAGTTTATTTAGTATAAATCAGGATAATCACAATATACAAAAAATTAGAAAAAAATAATTTAAAACAAAGGAATTGTCATACAAAGTGAAATCACCAATATATAGAAATCCACACCCGAATGCTGACTTATAATCAGAACAAACAAGGGTGGATAAAACCCGACATATTTCGGAGGCAGACGGTTAGGTTAATTCATAAACCATATGCAAATTCCTTCTTCATTCCTTCTTCAGGGATTCTTAACATTGGTGTAAAAAAAAATATTTTTGATGATATTTACACATATGGATGAACTGGGCGTGTCTGGTTGGATGAATCTCTGGGGAGGCCCAGCCCAAGTATAATCCCCCTCCTGAAGAAGTCTAACTTGCCACAATCCGATTTGAGCAATAACCGACCTATTTCCACCTTGCCATTTTTAGCAAAGATCATGGAGAGAGCCGTTGTGTGGCAACTTCAGCCTCATTTGGAGTCTAATACCAATTTTGATAATTACCAGTCTGGATTCCGCCCTGGTAGAGGTCCAGAGACTGCTCTGATTAAAGTTCAGGACGATTGCCTCCGGGCCTTAGACAGCAATGAGGCTTCGGCATTAGTACTTCTGAACCTGACGGCTGCATTCGATACCATCGACCATACTAGACTGTTGGAGAGGTTGGTGTCTGTGGCAGGGCTGGATGATATGGCATTGACATAGGTGGCCCCATTCCTGCAGGGCAGGGTTCAGAGGGTGAAACTGGGGACGTTTCACTCATCTCATAGTTCCCTGTCTTGCGGGGTCCCCCAGGGTTTGGCTTTGTCGCCGATCCCGTTTAACATCTATATGCGGCCACTGCTGTATATCATCCGGCGCCACAACCTCCGCTGCCACGTCTATGCAGATGGCCGGCTTCATTTATTCCATCTCCGTCCCCGGCCATCCAGGTTCGGGACTTGGGAATTATCCTAGACTCTAAACTGACACTAAGGCTGCTTTCACATTGCAGCGTGGAGCCGCGGTGACGGTAGCGCGGCTATACCGTCGTATTTACCGCAATATTCGCTAGCGGTGAGGTTTTAACCCCCGCTAGCGGCCGAAAAAGGGTTAATACCGCGGTATTACCGCGCTTTCCCATTGATTTCAATGGGAAGGCGTGGTATAGGAGCGGTGAACACACCGCTCCTATACCGCGGTAAAGATGCGGCTATCAGGACTTTTGGTGCGCTCCTGCTAGCGCACCGCTTCAATGTGAAAGCCTTCGGGCTTTCACATTGAACACTGCAGGGCATGATTTTTCATGCGGTATAGCAGCGCTATTTTTAGCGCTGTACCGCATGAAAAACGCCCCAGTGTGCAAGGGGCCTAAAGGCGCAGGTAAACCAGGTGGTAAGTTCTTGTCACTACCAACTGAAAATTCTGCGTTCCACATCCCATTTCATCGACGAAGCGGATAAAGTCTCCATGGTCAATGCTTTTATCGGCAGTCGGCTGGACTATTGCAATGTCTGTACATGGGGCTTCCAAAAACAATCTTGCACAAACTCCAGCTTGTTTAAAACGCTGTAGTGAGGCTATTAACGGGTGTGGGTCATAGGGACCACATCACTCCATGCTTGAAAGCCCTGCACTGGCTACCCAATACTGAACGGGTTTTGTTTAAAGTGGGTTGTGTTGTGCACAAAGCCTGCCATGGGAAGGGCCCAGGGTACCTGCAGGAAAAATTTGCCTACTACGCTCCTAGCAGATCATTGAGATCTGCTAATCAGGCTAAATTGATCATTCCTAAATTCAAAAAAGCAAAATGCAGAGGGAAGACATTGAATGTACAAGGATCCACATTTTGGAATTCCTTACCTCTATATATGAGACTTGAGAATGATCTATAAGGCCTCGTACACACGATAGGATAGCCAGAGGACAACGGTCTGAAGGACCGTTTTCATCGGTCAAAACTGATCGCCCCATAGGTTAGTTATCCTTCGGTCAAAAAAATAGGAACTTGCTTTAAAATGTAACCGATGGATGCCTAACCGATGGGTCAAAATCGATCATTAGTATGCAAAAGCATCGGTTAAAAAACCCGCGCATGCTCAGAATCAAGTCGGCGCATGCTTGGAAGCATTGAACTTTGTTTTTTTCCCGCACGTCGTTGTGTTTTACGTCACCGCGTTCTGACGCGATCGGTTTTTTAACTGATGGTGTGTAGGCACATCAGACCATCAGTCAGCTTCATCGGTTAACCTACTGGCTAACCTATCGTGTGTACGAGGCCTTAAAGTTTAGGAAGCTTTTAAAAACTTTTTTATTTTCACAAGCTTACAGTATGACCCAACTTAGGGTCAGACATTGCTTTTTCTTTAAATTCTGCTTTTTTCTGCTTTTACCTGGTTCTATGATTGTTTAATTGTGTACTATGCTGAGAGATCTTTTTCTTTATATGTTGGTTCTATGAGCGCATCGAGGCCCTCAGGTAAAGACTTTTAATAAATAAATAAATAAATAATCTCCCCACCCCCATGAGAACTGCGTATCTTGGTGGCCAATCAGCAAATGCCAGCACTGCCACGTGGCAGAAAGGCATGTCTCTCCCTCTGAAAATACAAATGTCCTGCCCATCATGCCAATGTAATGACTTTTTGCATCCGGAAATAAGCATGCAAATCAGAAGCCCTGACTTCATCTGCTGCACGCTTGCTTCAGGTCAGTTACTCAAAAAACAGTGACCTTGTGATTTCAGCATGGCAGCCAGAAAACAGGATTTCCAGTGAGAGGACAATGACATTCTTGATTCTTTATACTTTACTGATTGCAGGAACCTGTCACAGTCACCATTTACTTGTCAAAGCACTGTTGAAAGCCCAAATCTGATTGGTTGGTTGGGATGACCAGGCCGTGTTCTGTATCTTTATGTGAAAGCTGTGCTTGTCTACTTACAGAATGAGCCTTGCGGTGAAAGCCATCAGCTCTCTCTGCTTGTACGGACAGATGGCTGTAAATATGCTTTTCCCATAATCCCTCACAATAGGCGACTAAGGCAGTTTCTTCACAGATTAAAATAAGGCAATTTTTTTTCACAAAGCTGTAATTCCTCAGGACTGTGCAATTTCTCCCTGGATTTACTAGACCCCAAAACCGCTCACTGCACAGGCTGGAAGATTAAATCTCACCCCTCCCCTACCGATAATACAAGATCACATCTGGAGCTTTTAGATATAAAAAAATCTTATACAAAAGGAAAACTATGGTGTTTCAGGTCACTTTTATGTTGCAGTGGAGTACAAGCTCCCATAGGATTAAATGGAGATTGTATAGTGCAGGCGATATTGACAAGCGGCTTGGAGGCTTCCTGGGCGATATCCCATCAAATTGGGGACAGGTAAGTAGAAGTCTTGCATGGGGGCTTCTAACTTGAATCCCAGGAGTCCTCTCCCACGCACTGGGAGTCGAGAGTCCTCTCCCACGCACTGGGAGTCGAGAGTCCTCTCCCACGCACTGGGAGTCGAGAGTCCTCTCCCACGCACTGGGAGTCGAGAGTCCTCTCCCACGCACTGGGAGTCGAGAGTCCTCTCCCACGCACTGGGAGTCGAGAGCCCTCCCACACACTAAGAGCCAAGAGTCCTCCCACACACTGGGAGCCAAGAGTCCTCCCACACACTGGGAGCCAAGAGTCCTCCCACACACTGGGAGCCAAGAGTCCTCCCACACACTGGGAGCCAAGAGTCCTCCCACACACTGGGAGCCAAGAGTCCTCCCACACACTGGGAGTCAAGTAATAAAAGCTGATTCTTACATTAGAAACAAGCTTAAAAAAATTCTAAATGAATGCTGGGACATGATCTACCAGGGAGGCGGGTGGTTTGGAGGTAAATTTTGGTCATGCCAGGGGATCACCTTTAAAGCGTTCTAAAGGCTAGGTGTTTTTTACATGAATGCATATCCTGCATTCATGTAAAAAACACCACCACTCCCATCCCTAAATACTTACCCGAGTTCTCTCTCGATTCAGTGCTGTGCCTGGCTGAACCTCTTCTCTCCTTTCTCTCTCTTCCCTCAGGCCACACAGGTAGCAGTGGAGCCATTGGCTCCAACTGTTGTTAATCAAATCCTATGAGGAGGGATTGGAGGCATGGCCGAGTCGTGCTGTGTATGTCCATGGACGCAGATAGCCCTGCTTAGGAGTGTGCCTGCATGGGTGCCCCGGTTGCACAGGGCTTGCTATGGGGGCACTCAGAAAAGAAGAGGAGTGGACAGCGTCTGCACAGGACCACCAAAGAAAAGGTAAGTAACCATTCTATGTAATATCGTTGCATAGAGCAGGTAGGTATATCATGTTTTTTATTTGAAATTACTTGGGACCCGGGCCATTGTCTAATGACAGCCACAAGGTGGCTCCACAGGGCCGCGAGGCCGTCATAAGACGTCCTCGGGCCTCCGTCCACCGGCGGTGTGTGCCTGCCGCGTCACTCAGGTGCCAATGCGCGTGCCTGGCAGCTGCGATGTCCACCGGGTACCCGCCGGGTACCCGCGATCGCCAGTCACCAGTCATTGAAAGCCAGGACCCTGCACAACTCCCTGTGCGACCTCCAGAGTTGCTAAGCACCTCTCCAAATGGCATAGGTTTGAACACCTGAATAGGGCACACATGTGAAATAATTGAAAGGTCTTTCCAAAACACTTGTTTTTAGCACCCCTAGAGGTGGCACAGGGGTTTAAGTGCCAAAAGTCTCATAGGTTTGCATCCCAGGTTGGGTACATTTAGTACTTCTGGAGGTGGTGCAGGGGGTAAAGTGCCAGTTGTGCAAAGATAAGGTAATGGATTTAACTCCCAAGTAGGGTACAATAATTTTACAAGTGTTTTCACTCTTTAGGTGTTTTTTTTTTAGCCTATGGAGAATACTAGGGGGAGGAGATCAGGTTCTTAAAATGGTCTTAAATACAGCTGAAAAAACGCTCAATTTGCAAATTTTTCAGACGTTCCTACTGAAATCTGTGGGGCCAAAAACGCCAAAATCCACATCAAAAGTAGTTTGCGTGGCTTTTGGAACGTCACATGCTCATATTTATTGAAATACATAGGATTTTGGATGGTGAGTGTTTTGAAGCTTTAAGCCACAAGACTCTCAGGTGTGAATGGGGTCTTACCGGGATGCTAGAGCAAATGTATGAAAAAATAAACGTAGGCGGCTATCCAGTCTTGGGTGGATACCCCTCCTTTCCCTTCACCTTTCCCCCCACATACACGTACACAAACTTTTTTTCTTGTTTGTGGGGGAGTGAGCTTTAGTTTTGCGTTTGACTTCCAGAATACTATAAAAAAAAAAGTTTTTGGAATGCAAAGATACACACTGGTCGTACTGGATGTGGCAATAGAGTCCTTCTCATACAGTTTGTAGTTCTTACGAGCCAGATGCTTCAGTTTACTCACACTCCCCTCCATAGAGAAACATTAATTACTGGTACTCAGTTAAAGATGCGCCCCTGGTTGTCTATACTGGAGCGTTGGAACTTCCTGCTACCTGTGGTTGTACAGTTCATTCTCTCTAACCTGATCTTTTGTTAAAATAAAGAACTAAAAAAAAAAAAAAAAAAAAAAAAACAGGAATAAAAAGTAACCCCCTAGCAGTGTTCTAGCTTGTCCCAACCCCTTTAACTGCTACTTTTACTAGACATCTTACTTTGTATGTGAATATAAAAATATTAAGTAAAAAAAAAACATATCCTGAATACATTTTATGACCCAAAGCTTTCTAAATCTCAGCCTGCAAAGCATTATTCAACTGCAGGTCTCTGCTGTACAAGAAGTTCTGTAGCATGACGGACAATTGAATATCGTTTGGCAGGTAGAATAGTTCACATACATGCATTTTAAGGCCTTATGCACGCTGGGCATTAAGCCCCCGTGCATGAGATCCAAGCTGCTGGCAGCAGGGCTAAATGAGGCCTTCTACCAGCATTTAATTGTTTACCTGGTGTTCTTTTATTTTCTAGGTGCAGTTTTCTTTAGGAAGATTGCTTAGCCTGGAGTGCCACCTAGTGGACTTGAAGAGAACTTCTGGAGCCAGAGTAACTCCGATCCAAAGCCCTGATTTCAAACAAATTATAAACCAGTCGGATGTACTGAAATGCGAACTTAATGAACCAACATCAAAGCCAACATCTTATGCTCTTGCGGGTAAACCAAAGCCAACCCCCCAAAAAAAATTCCAACATTCAGCAGAAGCCTGACCTGAAGAACAGAGGAGTTCTTTGGGTCAGGCTGTCCTCAAAGCCAATTACCTGTGGTGATCGCTGCTGGTGATCGCTGCTGATCGCTGCACAGCCAGAGCAGGTAACCTCTGGCTGTGCAGAGAGCCACAAATAGCTGACAACCCATCATAATAGTGAAAGGGACCGGCAGTTGCACCTAGCCACTCAGAGACGCAGCAGGAATCAGAATATTTCTGTGGCTACAATTCACACAGCCCTAATCGCTGTCACAAATGTAACCTTAAGGTTTTACACTTTAGTTTGATCTTGTAGCCAGGTCTTATTTTAAGCTCATTTAAAAAATGCATCTGGTTAAGAAAATGGAAATGTTGACTGTCCACAGCCTGGCCACCGGATCACTTAATTCTTCATCAGCTGGAAAATCAATGGTGATATTACATAAATATATATGAAAAATGCTCTTACTCATGCTCCGGTTGTTGAGGTATTGCCAAACGCTGACATTCCCAAGCTGTTTTGGAACCACTTGATTAACTTGAAGGCAAATGGTGACATCTTCTCCCTTAATATCAATTGCACCGTTCACTCCGCTTATTTTAAATACTACGACGGACATCTGAAGGGAACAAACAAAGGTTATCTGGGCATCAAAGTAACCTATCAGGAGCGGACTGACTATTTGGGCATTGCCCGAGGGCCCCATGCCACTAGGGGGCCCCATCAGGGTTGCCAGCCTCCGTAAAACCAGGGACAGTATGTAAAAATGTGTGTTTTTTTAAAAATCCCAAGATTATAGCTGCCCAGCCTCTCCAGTACCTTTTCAGTGTGTATTCTGTGTGTATGTATACAGTGTGTGTATACTGTGTGGCCCCATAATCTATTGCCCGGGGCCCCATAATCTCTTATTGCCCGGGGGCCCCATAATCTCCTATTGTCCGGGGGCATCATAATATCCTATTGCCCGGGGGCATCATAATCTCCTATTGTCCGGGGGCCCCATAATCTCCTATTGCCCGGGGGCCCCATGAGTTGTCAGTCCGCCCCTGTAACCTATGTATACTCTTGCTTTGCAAGGTATGCTAGAAGGAGGACAGTAGGGTCAGCCCAATACATGGACACCTACCAGCTCTTGCTTAGAGTCCTGAGTGCTTTCATCAGCAGCACTGCCCACGTCCGGTGAGGAAACGCAGTACTCTTCATTCCTCAGTTCCACGCTGTTTGTGTCCACTGTGGACTGATAGTTCAAGGAAGAGAAGTCTTCCAGCCCTGATGCGGTGAAATAAAAAAAAGTTCTCAAAAGTCAGTAAAAAAAAATCAGCAGCTCTGCCTACAATTTGGTACTCATGGTTTCCTTTGGTGGAATGTTGCATCACTGGCTACTTGACCAGCCAGGCCAGAGAGAGCCAGGTAATCTAGTTTATACATGAAAATCAATTAATAAACAATATCTCTCTATCGCTGCCTAGTTCTCCAGCATTCTGTAACATTTTGCAGGAGCCAAAACTGCAGCACCAACTTCCCGCATTGCCCTTATGCATTGCCTGGGTTTAGAACAGTGAGTTTTTTTTTTCCAGTTTTCGCCTTGGCTTTGCACAATCAGCTTCCCACGCAGAAGTAGTTACTATTAGGGCTCATGCACATGGCTTAGATCTTGCTGGCAGCATAATCCTGCATACATGCATGTATGCATGTAAAAATGTGCTCCTGACAGCTATCCTCCTAGGTTGTTAGGAAGCAGGAAGCTTTTGCCGCCTAGGGTTCACAGTTGCCAGGCCATAGGCGGCCCCTTCCCCGCTCCGAACACTGCAGAGGGGGGCAGAGATCCCCCGCTGACAGCTGGGAGAGGAAAAGGAGAGCAGCGGGAGGTCATCCGAGCACAGAGCGGCGCTTTACCAAAGGTATTTATCACAAATAGATTACAGAAACATACACAGTTTACATGATATAATACTGTAATACAGTGCATTCTAGGATGTTACAACCACTTTAAAACTAGGCCTTATTTTCAGGGTAGGGCTTTTTTTTTGCTGCCCTCCCCGAAAATCACAGTAGGGCTTATTTTCAGGGTTGGTCTTATCTTCAGGGAAACACAGTACCTGTAGTTGTCTAGTTTTTTAGATCAGAGAGGTGTACAGCAGCATTGAGAATACTGCAATGTTCGTTCACCCTGCTTTTAGTTATGCATTATTTCCGTGTCAGATGTTTAGTGCAGAAAGTGTGCCTGTGAAATTTCCCAGTGTTGTGTACACTACCGGAGAAGACTGAGGAGAGGTGTGCTCCCCCATCACTGTCTACACACACTCATGAGCCTGTGCAACTTGTGGGCACAGGACTCATGGGAAACCTAGTTTTTCCAGATGCCATAATTTGCTGGAAATTACATAAGACAGCCTTGTTAATCCCTATGTCTAGCGTTCATGGGTAGAAGATTTTTTTTCAGCCCTTGAGATGTCACATAGGCTAAAAAGATGAATGTCTCAGAAGAGGGACAAGTAAATTGGAACAAAAAACAGGGGACATTTTAGAAGCCAATTTCAGGTGCTGGCTTTTATCTTTAATGCTAGCCATACCCTGTCGAAAAATCGCTTGAGTGTGTTTTTTTTCTAAAAACAAACATACAGTCGTGAAAGCAAACTATGAATGAATGAATGACTTGTATAGCGCTACACATGCGAACTGAATCGCCTCTGGGCGCTATTCCAGCCAGTGTCTGCTTGGCTGGTGCGGTCATTTTACCCCGTAGGATCACGACACGCTAGGGACACGTCATTCATATATATACTGGGCCAATTTTGGACAAGATCCAATTTACCTACCAGCATGTCTTTGGAGTGTGGGAGGAAACCGGAGTGCCCGGAGGAAACCCACGCAGACACAGGGAGAACATGCAAACTCCAGGCAGATGGTGTCGTGGTCGGGATTCGAACCAGCGACCCTTTTGCTGCTAGGTGAAAGTGCTACTCACTACACCACTGTGCTGCCTTCATTCATTCAAACTATAGTATCATAATTTAATGACCGAACTTCGAACGATAAATCAATCAATGGACATGAATGAGTTTCTCGTTCATTTTTTTGCTTCTGGGTCACACATGAGCAGTACCAACAGCGAAAAAAAGGTTGGTATTTAGGAGATTTTAGTGTTTATTTCTGCCACAAAAATGCTTTTCAGCCTTTAGATCAGGAGTGGCAAACACAAGGCCCGCGGGCCGACTCTGGCCCGCCAGGCCTTGCCATGTGGCCCGCGCGGCGGATGCAACGGATTGTCACCGATCCGTGACACCATGCGATCCGCTCCGGAGCCTCGGCCATAGGAAAGTCCCTGGCTTTGGCCTAGCTCTGGAGCGACGGCCATCTTGATACACCCGGCGGCGGCTGTCTCATCAGGAAGTGACGTTTCGCCGCCGTCATCTTGCTCCACCCCAGTCTGCTTGCCTAGTAACCAGTGCACGGCTTGACACTCTGCACTGCCTCAGCTCACTGATTACAGACCCGGGACCACAACCGCAGACATGAGGAGAACTGAGAGATCTGCACCTGCAGGTAGGAGAGACACCATCACCCGGGGAGCATGGCTGTTGTACATGGCATATTGTACTGAGCGGAGGAGGGGGGACACCTGTGACACCAGAGAGGAGAGGAGGGGGACCAGTGTCACTGGGGCTCCTCTCCTCTCTGGTGTCACTGGGGTCCCCCTCCTCTCCTCTCTGGTGTCACTGGGGTCCCCAACCTCTCTGGGGTCCCCCTCCTCTCTGGTGTCACTGGGGTCCCCCTCCTCTCCTCTCTGGTGTCACTGGGGTCCCCAACCTCTCTGGGGTCCCCCTCCTCTCTGGTGTCACTGGGGTCCCTCTCCTCTCTGGTGTCACTGGGGTCCCTCTCCTCTCTGGTGTCACTGGGGTCCCCCTTCTCTCTGGTGTCACTGGGGTCACTGAGGAGGGGGGTCCCCAGTGACACCAGAGAGGAGGGTGACACCAGAGAGGAGAGAAGGGGGACCCCAGTGACACCAGAGAAGGGGGGGACCCCAGTGACACCAGAGAAGGGGGGGACACCAGTGACACCAGAGAAGGGGGTGGACACCAGTGACACCAGAGAGGAGGGGGGGGGGACATCAGTGACACCAGAGAGGAGGAGGCAGCGCACTCCTGAACCCTGCGCTCCCTACGCAGCGCACTCCTGAACCCTGCGCTCCCTACGCAGCACAAGAAAACGAGTGCAGATACAACCGGCCCTTTGAGGGCAATCAAACTGCTGATACGGCCCCCAATGAATTTGAGTTTGCCACCCCTGCTTTAGATGCTGACCTTAAAAAAACGCCTCTAAACTACCTAATGTGCATGGATACATAGGATAACATTAGATGCTTCTAGAAGCATACCAAAAAAAAAAAAATGCTATGCACCTCTAGGAGCAGTGTTTTTTTTCTGCCAGTGTGCATCGACCCTAAAGCTAAAGTTTATCCTGCTTACATTTTCTCTTCACTGGTTCCTCCTTTTCCTCACTCGTCAAAATGCTAATTCAATTTTTAACTAAAACCTTTCAATTTTTTTATTGCACAGCTTATTTAAGACCCAGGGATCTGCTGGGTCTCTGTTCTTCTCTACACTTTGCAGACAGATCATGGCTGGTGGAGGAGCCAGCAGAGTTCATAGCTTTTAAAGCAGGGGCGGCCCGTCAATTAGAAGGCGCAACGGCCCCGCCTCCCTTATCCATGCTTCTGGCCCCTTTCAGGACACCGGCGCATGGATTCCAATGCGGAGGGGCTATTTTTTTGAAGCACCAATTAGAACCAGAGGCTCCAATATAGGGTGGACTCGGGTCGCAGAGAGTGCGCTCCAAGCCCACCCAGGTGTGTTACAACAGCGAATCAATATTTGCTGTGGTAACACTGATCCCTCTCCTGGCCAATCAGGAAGCAGGTTTTTGTCCCGTGTCACCTTATTGGCTAAAAGGACAGGCGATCCTATTGGATGCCTAGGAGGAGAGGGGCGGAGCCACACAGCGGAAGCCACCGTGATGCAGAGAGGCCATAGGATCCTGCAACCTGCTGCCCGTAAGAACTTGCAACCCGCCCATAGGAGCCCGCTCGTCTGCAACCGAATGGGGTAACTGTCGGGGTGGGGGGTACCACCAACCGACCGGGGGGCGGGGTAGGGGATGGTTGTCCCCCCCCCCCCCAAAAAAAAACACCAGCTGCCACTGTTTCTGAGAACATCACAGCACCCTGCTGCAGCGTATAATGCAAAAATGTACAATGCAGACAGGAGAGTCACAGTTGCACACCTTGTAGACAAGACGAAAAGACGAAAAGACCGGAAACACTGTGTGCTATGCTCATAAAAAGTATTCTTTATTGTAACTCCATCAGGACAGAAAGAAATCCCATACACAGAAAGCCCTGGTGGGCTAAAACGCGTCAACGCTGTGTATGGGAATACTTTTACTCTTGATGGACTAACAATAAAGAACATTTTTATGCGCACAGCACACCGTGTTGCAAGTCTTTTCGACTTGGTGCCTGCCTCAGTATGCCTCTCAAGAGCCTTCAGGCCTAATGCAAGCAGTGGGCTGGATCTTGGGATGAGTTATGCAAATATCAACATGCCTTTATGCATGGATTCCAGTCCGGAGGGGCAGGCATTCCTAGCCAGACTGCATTTGCATGCAGACCGCCCTAGGTAATAATCACACATGATGCTGAGTCTCCATGAATGAAATAACAAACAAAATGAAAGGGGCAGACCAGGGGAAGCAAGGATGGGGCGGAAAGTGCTACATGATGCAGGACAGTCTGGGTTGCTTTTTTTTTACGCTTACAGAATAACACAATATAAGGGAAGGAAGTAATTTTGTGTGCTGCAAAAAACAGTGTCAGTATTTCCCAGTGAAGTGCTAAAGATAAGGCAATCTTCACACTGTTAAAAATGACAGATTTTCCTTAAAGGATTAAAACCAAAATGATCCACGGTCAGAAGTGGACGTTTCAAACTTTTCCCTACCAGCTTCCATAGGGTCACTCCCATCGCTCTCCACCAGGTGCTCTTCCAGCAGGTTGCTGTCTATGGAGATATTGTCCAGGGAGAACTGGGACGGGCTTCTCTTCATGTTCTTGTAAGAAACAGAGAAGGTAGGCAGGTTGGACGGACAGCGATCCTTAGGGATTCCACTTAACAAAAATACATGGAAACCAGGTTTCAAAAATCAAAACAAGTAACTTCGGAAAAGGCATAATCATAATAAAAGAAAAACAAAAGTGGGTTATAGGAAGGAAAAATAAAAATAAATAAATAATAATTAAAAAAATAAATCTATCCGTCAAATCATATATATATATATTTTTTCCTTTTAACAGAAAGCCTAAATACACTTATGGGATCTCCTATCCTTTTATCTAAAAACAGCATAGGATTATACCAACACAAGATTATACATTCACTTTTAAATGGTATTTAACCCAAAAACAACAAATTATTATATTGCAGTTTACTAATTCTTAGATGTGATGGATGAAGGTTTCCTTTTTTTTAGGCTTTTGTTTTTTATCTTCACCTAGTGATATGTCCAATAAGTCTGTTATTTTTTTTTTAAACTTCCTTCCTCCAGCTAACATTTTTTAAGCAGTTACATCAACATTTTTTGGGGGGGAGATAAAGATTTTACATAAAAGCTGACTCAACTCTCTAAAGTCTGGTACACACCACTAGTTTATTTAATTTTTTTGGTTCAACCCCAAAAAAAACTGACAGCTAAGATCGGAGCCACTGTATAAACAATCCAATGTTAATACAGCGAGCACCCCTGCTGAGCTATTGTGTTCTGACAGGACAGGGTAGGACAGGGGGACAACCCCTCCCGCCCCCCCTCGCCCACCAGAACACTCCGGTTGGGGGAGCTGGTCGGCAGACCTTTTTTCGATTACGAGCCTTCAATCGAAGCCGGCGTCTGTCGGACTGGCTGTCATACTCAATTGTCGGCCTAAATTCGGCCCGTGTGTACTAGGCTTTACTGTCACTTTTGCGGGTCAGCCTGGTCATTATGCTTTTACTTTGCAGGGGAAAAAAGAGGAAGTAAAACTCATCAGGGTTTACTTCCTCTTTGAGTGTTCAGCTTTATATGCAGATACTATGTGGTGCTTGTACATCCGACCGTCCTCTAATGTGTTTGGTCAGTTTTAGCTTAAAAGGGCTGGAAATATATAAAATAAAAAGTAAGACGCTTATTGGCACTGTCTAGACACATACACAATTGTATTAAAACTGAATCAAAAATACAATCCTAAGGTTTCATTCACACAGCCATTTTTTTTACTGATGTAACATGTGTGTTTTCTAGAAGAAAGGTTCCCGGGTAATGATCAGTAAAATACTTGCGTATAGATGCGTTTCAACAGAAAGGCTTTGTGTATTTGTGCACAGTCATGTTGGAACAGGAAGGGGCCATCCCCAAAC
Organism: Rana temporaria; assembly: GCF_905171775.1. Taxonomy (NCBI): domain Eukaryota; kingdom Metazoa; phylum Chordata; class Amphibia; order Anura; family Ranidae; genus Rana; species Rana temporaria. The sequence goes on along the minus strand of NC_053491.1, from coordinate 356,905,475 downwards.
TGTTTCCAGAAATTTGGCAGCATGAAATAGTCCAAAATGTCTTGGTATGCTGACGCCTTAAGAGTCCCCTTCACTAGAACTAAAGGTCCAGGCCAACCTCTAAAAAACAACCCAAAACCAAATACCCCGCTCCACCAAATTATTTGGACCAGTGCAAAAAGCAAGGTCCATAAAAACATGGATGAGTTTGGGGTGGAGGAACTTGACTGGTCTGCACAGAGTAATGACCTCAACCTGATAGAACACCTTTGGGATAAATTAGAGCATAGACTGTGAGCCGGGCCTTCTCATCCAACATTAGTGCCTGACCTTACAAATGCGCTTCTGGAAGAAAGGTCAAACATTCCCATAGACACACTCCTAAACCTTGTGGACAGTCTTCCGAGAAGGGTTGAAGCTGTTATAGATGCAAAGGGTGGGTCAACTCAATATTAAACCCTACGGACTATAGCTGGGATGCCATAAAAGTTCATGTGCTTGTAAAGGCAGGCGTCACAATACTTTTGACAATATAATGTATAATCTTCTTTTGTTTGTTAAAAGTATATTGAACAAGTAAATCAAATTACCTTGTGTCAGTTTGTTTCTTCTGAGCCTCAGTGATCTGTATGCTGAGAAGTGGATCTAAAACAGGCTCTGTATCGGGGGCTTGAAGGTTAATAAGATTTTCTTCAAAATGGCTGACTGAACCGGAAATGCTATCATCACTATTATGGGCATCATCTAAGTGGGCATCGTCTTTAAGACCATTGACATTAATCAGCTGTCCCAAGATTCCATCCTCTACCTTCAAAGAGCACCCTTCAACCGATTTTTCCAAACTTTCCATCCTTGGCTCAGCGTCGTTGAAGGACTTTGATAGGCCAACATCTGGCAAGTCAATCTTTCTAGGTTCTAGAATTGCCCCAGAGTCACCACTACCAGAATCAATGATTAAGTCAAGAGTTGAGTTACATATGCTATCTTCTTGGGTGCTCTCTGCTGGGGAAGTCCGTTTGTTTCCAGCAAGAGGGCTCCCTTGTTGGGAGATGGGGCAGGTGGATGTATTTTCCTCTGGTAAAGGGTGCAATAATAAAGAAACCTCAGCACTTTTTAGCAGCAAACCAATGGACAGTTTGGTGTCCTCAGTTGGTTTTCCAGTCACGCCCTCTACATCCTTCCGCAGATTGTCCATGACCTGCTTTAGTGATTCCTGCAGCAGCAATAAGAAAATATACTGATAGTGATTCATTTGAGCACTCATGTGTTTTTGAATATAAGCGAGGACTTGGATGTCTGCTTGGGGTGACTCTTCAGGTAGTGGGACTGATAAGCTACTGTCCAAGGACTGGGACTTCTGCAGTGGCAGACTCTGGCCATCTACATCTGTGCTATAGTATTGTTTTAAGAGTTTTTTGCGCTGCAGACGACCGGCAAAGTCCGTCGATTCGCTTTTGGAAAGGTTTACTAAAGTATCACCATTAGAAACGATATGTTTCTGAGACTGTGCGAAACGCCTGGGCTGGCAAACCCAGATGGAGAAGGGGAAGGAGTCAACAAAATTTACAGGTCGGCCTTTTCCGCTTTTAATCCCTTCGTAGTCGACCCAAAACTGTGTGAAATGTATGGCCCAGATGTCCTTACCGGAGGATGTTTTCAACGCATTGGTGTCCAGCTTTGGTGCAACAAAACCTTTGTAGACATCATGCATTTTAGTGTCCTGTTCAAATGCATGTCTCTGAAATATGGGGTGCAGGAGGTCATTGCTGTCCTCCGAGCGGGGGAAAGAGGTGAATGATTTAGAGAAGAAAGGGTAGTCTTTATAGTCCTGGAATATGGCTTCAAGGTCTGAACGTCGACAGTTTGGGGACTGCCTCGTGTTGCTGGCGATCACTTCCGAAGTCTGGATGCTGATAGCAGTTGGCTGGTCATGGTGACAGTCTAACTTCTTTTGTGATGGTAAGATAACCTGTTTAAAAAAAAAAAAAAACATTATAGAAGTCAATCTTTCTATAGAATCAGCAAAGTTTTTGCTTCGGTTTCAAAGCATAGTTGGCTAATCCAGCTTTGGTATTTTTACCTAAAGATAAGCCTATAATACGGCTTACCTGTACGTAAAATTAATATCTCCTAAATGTCTCCTGACATCACTGGCGCATGCGTTTTGAAGGTCCGGCATACCTTGCTGGATCTTCAAAGCTTTGTGCCACAACTGAGGGCTCCTGCGCGCAGAGCGCAGGAATGACATAATCACAGCTCCGGCCAATCACACAGCCGGAGCGTGTGAACCCGAACGAAAGACTGGGGGAAGATGTCAGCTCTCTCAGCGGTGTCCAGGTGCCACGGGAGGTCTTCGTTCAAAGGTAAGTATTTCATAATGTGCCAGTATGTGATGCATACTAGCACATTATACAATTGCCTTACAGGTGTTTGTTTGTTTTTTGTGTTATTTTTTACAAACCGCCGTTACAACAGCTTTAAGGCTATATTACTGAATACAGAGCTGCATACATGTGTGCTTAAAATGTTCATATCTGCATGCAGTTCAGCTTTGAAGTATTTGTAAAAGGATGAAGGTTTTTTACCTTCATACATTCTCTGCATGAAGGTACAAAAACCTGTGTGCCCCATTCTGTGTGTCAATTCTGTGTGTGTCACACAGAGTGGGGCTCGGGGGGAACAAGTGCCCCTGATAGCAAGCGGTTTTTCTATGGAGGCACTCAGCAGGGGGAGGGGCCCAGTGCACTGGCGAAGGACCTGAGAAGGGGAGGATCAGGGCTGCTCTGTGCCAAACCATTGCACAGAGCAGGTACATATAACAGGTTTGTTATTCTTTTTTTATTTCACGTTAAAGAAGAGCTTCTCTAAGCAGGGTTTGTCTCTGCACAATTGTGTGTGTGGTTAGTAATCTATAGGTACTAACAGTAGTCATATTCAAACAGACTTGTTATAATATGGCTTCCTTCATTCAGAAACCTATCCCCGCTTTTACACCCACATAAGACCCATGTTGGGGAATGTTCCTGACACTTACTAGAATTAAGAAAGCCAGTTGGATGAGTAGCCATCTCCAACATTACAGAAGACCAGTTGAATGTGAATAACCACTATTAACTATACCCTGACCTAAAAAATTAAAATCTTTAAAGACATACTGATGCTAACCCTTTCCCAAGGTCTTAAAACGACAGCAAAAATATGTAGATACCACCAGCATATCTTTTGTTTTAAAAGCATATTTAAAAAAAAAAAGCGCTGACAGCACGGCGCTGGAGGGCTTTGATTTCAGGCAAGTTTTACATAATGTGCTAGTTTGCAATGCAGACTAGCACATTATAGCTTTAGCTTGCAGGTTGCAAAAAAAACAAAAAAAAAACAAACACACACAGCGGTTTACAACCGCTTTAACCCTAAACTGCGTAGGGGGTTATTCACTGTCTAAACGATAGCAATGTGGAATCTACGAAACCCGCTGGTTGAAAGAAAAAAAAACTGATAGGGCCAGATTCAGGTAGATCTGCGGCGGTGTAACGTATCGCATTTACGTTACGCCGCCGCAAGTTTTACGGGCAAGTGCTTGATTCACAAAGCACTTGCCTGTAAAGTTGCGGCGGCGTAGCGTAAATCCCCCAGGCGCAAGCCCGCCTAATTCAAATGATCCTGCTAGGGGGCGTGGATCATTTAAATTAGGCGGGTTCCCGCGCCGAACGTACTGCGCATGCGCCGTCCCTAAAATTTCCCGGCGTGCATTGCGGTAAATGATGTCGCAAAGACGTCATTGGTTTCGACGTGAACGTAAATGGCGTCCAGCCCCATTCACGGACGACTTACGCAAACAACGTAACATTTTCTAATTGCGACGCGGGAACGACAGCCATTCTTAACATTGGATACGCCACCTAGGGGGCAGCTTTATCTTTATGCCGCGTATCTCTTACGTAAACGGTGTAAATTTACTGCGACGGGCAAGCCTACGTTTGTGAATCGCGTAACGACTCATTTGCATATTCTAGGCCGACCGCAATGGAAGCGCCACCTAGCGGCCAGCGTAAATATTGCACCCTAAGATACGACGGCGCAGGCCGTCGTATCTTAGGCATGTTTAAGTGTATCTCAGTTTGAGAATACACTTAAACATACGACGGGCTTAGATTCGGAGTTATGTCGGCGTATCTGCTGATACGCCGGCGTAATTCTTTGAGAATCTGGCCCTCAGTGTGTACAATCTTTATAAATGTGCCATTTTAGAGCTCTAAAACAACTTCTTCCTTAGGCAAAACTATGAGAAATGGAGGATTTGGTGATATTTATGACTTTTGGAAGCATTCACAACAGTGTCCTGCAGTCTAAATCATTCTATATGGGGTCCAGGAACCATCTGGATTGTGCCAATATCCTATGGAAATTACCATGTGCAAGTCACTCTATTTTTCGCTCAAGACCATCATTAGAGACATTAGTAGCAGACTGGTCATGCTAAGGGGTCTATTCATAACAGTTTTCAAAAAAGATTCACACTGTTTTCCAATTAAATCCTGCCCCTTTGTTTACATGGGGATTCCTGGCCAGCAAATGAATGGGGCCGAATGACATTACTGTTTACTACATTGTTTAACATCCATCGACAGGAAAAAAGCTGTCACATAAAAGTGGTAAAATTACTGCTACTATATATGACGTTAGGTCCTCACTGAGTGAGTAAAAAAGTCCACCATTCGGACAAATGCTCAAAGATTAATCCAAACACCTTGAGCTCATTCTTACCCCCAAATGAACCACAATAAAAAAAAAATTTTATAGTAGATCTATGTCTTGATACGGTAAGCCGTACCTTGTTAGGATACAGATCCACCATCATTAAAAATAAAATTGCTTCAGACAAGAGAAAAATCCTGCATCTTTAAAGGACATTTTTATTCACGGAAACATGGATGTTGCCATTGCTAATTTCTCCTTATTGAAACTCTAGTTGCCGTTGAGTCAGTAATCCTTCAAGCGGTAGTAAAGTTTGTAAAAAATTCACCCTGCAATGCAATGTCATAATGTGCTAGTACGAGTCGCATACTAACACATTATAAGGGACTGACTTTAAAACAAAGCCCTCTATTGGTGCGCTGTCACCGCTGACAAGGCTTCCATTTTCTCCCAGTCTTCCTTCCAGGTTTGTGCGCTCTGGCCATCTGACTGGCCAAGCCGCAATGACGTCTTTCCAGCACACGGGAGTCGCGGTTTATGGTGCTAACCTCTGAGGGAACGGCGCGGTATGCCGCTCCTTCAGAGCACATGCACCGGTGACCAGTCACCGGCTGCTGCTCCTCGGTATATTTTGTTGGGAAGTTCAGTGTACTGCGCTCCAACTAGTGAGGGGTTGCAGTGTTGTGGCACCAGCACCAGTGCCTACGGCCCAATTGTTCTGCCCCTGTTTAACAGGGGCGAGCAATTACAATTTTTGATGCAATACTTTGCAGCAGGGCTTATTCCTGCGCTCCAACTAGAGTATCTGTGAGGGGTTGCACTGTTGTGGCACCAACACCAGTGCCTAAGGCCTAATTTGTGTGCCCCTGGGGCGTGTAACAAATGTGATCTAGCTTGCAATCTGGTCCAACACATCCAATACAAAAACGCTGATGTAGAAAAGCAGTTTTTCTTTTTTTTTTTACAACTCAATTTGTAGTTCTTTTTTAAGCAATTCAATTCCCTTGTGTTTGGCACAATCTAAAAGCGCCCGTGGATAGAAAATTCCCCCGTATTTCCCGTAATCACATTGGCAAAATAAGAATAGATTTTATAACATCATTATATGCCGCCATGCTGTGCTCTCATAAAATATACATAGTAAGTAAATATCATTCATGCATGGATTAGAGGAATAGCCTGGAATATCAGACTGAATTATTCAGCAATGTTTGTTCCACCTGCAATAACCTGAGACCGGAGAATTACCTTCAGCATCAGACCGTCCACCCGAATGTCAATGTGCTCATCGTTGGAGCTGTCACTGAGTTTGTACATAGCCATGAACTGGTCAACGCTCTGCCTCAAGTCCAGAATGAATTGGTTTAGCCACAGGATGCTCCTGTCATCCACAGTGATCTGCAGTGCATTCAGTTGTACATAGAGGTTGGAACTTGGAACTAAGAAAAAATAAATCATAAGTGGTTTCATTATAACAGTTAAGCCCCAAAAAGTCAGCTGTATTCAGTACATGTGTATCACTATATACCTGTATATAAGCTAACTTTGTAGATAGCAAGGAATCAATCACACAGTCATCAAAGCACATCCTTAAAGCAACCCTTTCAGTAAACTTTAACACCCAATAAAAAATTTACCTGAAGAAGTGGGTGTTTACCGCTTTTGCCACCTGTACCGCTGCTCTGTTGAAGAGAATTCGCCAGCTGAAGCCTTTTTCAGAAACCCACACATCTGGGAGAATCCATCCCTTGGTCCCCTGCAATGGTTTCTACCACCGTCCCTCATTACTAGAGGGTACAACAGTGATCTACTAGTCAATGGGAGAAACTACTAATAGTTGCAGGGGACACTCCTGAAAGGGTGTTTCATGACGATTCCTCTTCAATAGAACAGTGTGCAGAGGCACGGGTGGCTTTAAAGAGATAAGTAGTATCCTCCATCTTCTTTCCAGGTACAATTTTTGTGCGAGTTTCAGCTTGCTGAAAAAGGTAACTGCACTAGAAACATAGCTTAGTGCCCTGCATATATAAAAGGCAAGTCAAGCACGTTCACAAATGTACATTTTTTTATTTTTGCTTTTGTCTTGGTCTATGGCAGGGGTCTTCAAACTTTTGGAACAAAGGGCCAGTTTACTGTCCTTGAGGCTTTAGAAGGGCCAGACTGTGGCCAGTGAGATTAGAAAACACTGTGCTGTCAATGAGTGCAAATAGCGTCCCATGATTGGTTTTAGTGGAAGGAACAGTGCCCTCTTGTAGGTGTTCAACATAGGAATGGTACCCCATCATTGGTATCTGCGGGAGGAATGGTGGCCATGATTGGTGTCAGTTGATGGCATGGTGCCCCAAGGGCTGGATAAAGGCAAGCAAAGGGCTACATCCGGCCCATGGGCCGTAGTTTGGAGACCACTGTCCTATAGGATGATCACGTTGCAAGCACATGTTAAGGGATACTAGAAATGCCCTCTGTCACGTAATGGAACAAGGGGCCTGCTTCTTCTCCTATTTTAAGTGTTCAACTACCAGTTAAGAGTAACACAACAGTTAATTTCTACCACAAAAGCAACTGTTGTTTGAAAGATGAAGCTTGACAGCTGTTATGCTAGGAGGCTTGTTATTGTAGGCTGGAATCACTACGGAAAATAGAGGTTATCAAGCACAGGTTAAATGAGGTTATAGTGCTGGCCAAAACTTTAGTGGACCAAAACTGATGCCGCGTACACACCATCACTTTATGTGATGAAAAAAAACGTCATTTTTTGTGAAGTAAAAAACAACGTTTTTAAAACTTCAATTTTCAAAAACGACGTTGCCTACACACCATCGTTTTTTCACAATGCTCTAGCAAAGCGAGGTTACGTTCACCACTCTTTTCCATTGAAGCTCGCTTCATAACTAGCTTCTGGGCATGCGCGGGTTTAAAAACGTTGTTTTAAACGTCGTTTTTTGCTACACACGGTGATTTTTTGTAAAAAAAAAAACGATGTTTTGAAAAACGACACAAAAAATTGAAGCATGCTTCAATTTTTTTTTTGTCGTTTTTCACAAGACATAAAACAACGTTTTCCCCACACACGGTCATTGAAAATGACATTTTTAAAAACGTCGTTTTTTTTCATCACATAAAGTGAGGTGTGTATGCGGCATAAGTTTCTACATCCTAACCTGCAAAGCCTGCACAGCAATCAATTAACCACTACAATGATGACAGCAATCTGTATATGTAGATTTAGATTTGTTTCCTTCAACCTTTCTAGATTAGTTTCCTTCTAAACTACCTATATGTAGTTTTATATTCACTTCCAGCCTGTTTTTACAGGCAGCTCGCTGTTAGTCTGGGTTTTCCTTGGGGCCCCTGGAGTGATCAAAATTATATATAAAAAATGACAGCGCACAGGTTTGTATTAAGCCCAGTAAAAAGTTTATTATATACGAGGTCCGAAAAAAATAGAGAGCGAGTTTTAGAGGCTCACGACTGCCCTTTCATCAGGGCTGTAGAGCTAAAAAGCTAAAACTGTATATATAGAGAAAAGCCAAGCACAAAACTTATTTGAAACTTTTCTAATATGTTTTGTGTTAGGCGATGCTTTTAATTACAGTAAAACCTTGGTTTGAGAGCGTTTTGCAAGACAAGAACATTTTTAAAATACATTTTGACTTGATATACAAGTAGAGTTGAGCGAACCCGAAAGTTCGGGTTCGGTACGGACTTTGGGTTTTTCCCAAACCCGGACCCGAACCCGAATAATTGGAAAAAGTTTGGGTCCGGGATCGGAGTTCGGGGGAAAAAAAATGCGTGGAGGTCCCCGCAAATTCAATAACCAGACCCTTTAGGTCTGGTATGGATATTAAGGGGAACCCTGCCGTCAATTTAAAAAAAAAATGACCTGCGGTTCCCCCTAAATATCCATAACCAGACCCTTCAGGTCTGGTATGGATATTAAGGCCCCGTACACACGTGCGGATAATCCGCTGAAACCGGTCTGCCGGACCGTTTTCAGCGGACATGTCCGCCCGGAGATTTCTGTCTGATGGTTGTACACACCATCAGACAGAAATCCGCGCGTAAACAATACGCGGGGCGTGGCCGCGCCGTCGCGGCGACGATGACGCGGCGACGTGGGCAGCCCTGGAAGTTCAAAGCTTCCACGCATGCGTCGAATCAGTACGACACATGCGAGGGATGGCGGTCGGTTGGACGTGTCTGGTGAGTCTGTACAGACGACCGAACACGTCCGACGGACAGGTTTCCAGCGGATAGATTTCTTAGCATGCTAAGAAATTTTTATCCGCTTGAAAAACGGTCGGCTGGACAAATGTCCGCCGAAAAATGTCCGCTAGGCCGTACACACGACTGGATTTGTCTGCTGGAACTGATCCGCGGATAAATCCCAGCGGACAGATCCGGTCGTGTGTACGGAGCCTAAGGGGAACCCCGCCGGCAATTAAAAAAAAAAAATTACGTGCGGTTCCCCCTAAATATCCATAACCAGACACGTTATCCGAGCACGTTGACCTGGCCGGCCGCAGAAAAGAGGGGGGGGACAGAGTGCGGCCCCCCCCTCTCCTGAACTGCACCAGGCCATGTTGATGGGGACAAGGGTCTCATCCCCACAACCCTTGCCTGGTGGTTGTGGGGGTATGCGGGCGGGAGGCTTATTAGAATCTGGAAGACTCCTTTAACAAAGGGGACCCCCAGATCCTGACCCCCCCTGTGTGAAATGGTAATGGGGTACACTGTACCCCTACCATTTCACGAAGGAAGTGTAAATTCTTGTAAAAAAAAAACACACACACACCGTAGAATAAAGTCCTTTATTAATAAAAAAAAGAAAAAAACTCCAGCGGTGATAATCCACTCGTTCCGGCTTCCTGCTCCAACGCTGTCCTGATCCAGCGATGAGTGCGGGTGATCTCCAGCGATGAGAAGATCCAGCGACGAGTGATCTCCGCTCCAGCGATGAGGAGATCCATCCATCCGGAGCGCAGCATCGCCGACCTCCTCTTATCGCTGGACACAGCCCAGCGAATGACGCGCTGGAGCTGTGACATTACTTATATAGAGGAGGCAGGGCCACCCGTCACGTGACCCCGCACCCTCTGACATACCCTCTGCTACGTCACTGGGGAAGCCCAGGAAGAGGGAAGTCTCTGGGCTTTTTTTTTTTAATTGACGGCGGGGTTCCCCTTAATATCCATACCAGACCTAAAGGGTCTGGTTATTGAATTTGCGGGGACCTCCGCGCATATTTTTTTCTAAAAGTCCGTGTCCCATTGACTACAATAGGGTTCGGAGTTCGGGTTCCCGAACCCAAACTTTTTTTTTAAAGTTCGGGTTCGGACCCGAACCCGAACATCCAGGTGTCCGCTCAACTCTATATACAAGCGATGTCTTGATATAAGAGTAGCGTCATGTCACAACTGAGTATAAAAGAGAAGAGAGGTGCCTCTAAGTGTAGCAATATAGTTACATTTAAAGCAGGGACAACATTTTGCAACATATTGCTACACTTAGAGATGCCTCTCTTCTCTTCAATACTCTTTAGCTCCTACTGGGTTTTTCTTCTAATCCCCTTGTGAGTTGTGGAATGAATCATTTGAGTTTACATTATTTCTTATGGGGAAATTTGCTTTGATATACAAGTGCTTTGGATTACAAGCACGTTTCTGGAACAAATTACACTTGCAATCCAAGGTTTTATTGTATATTGTTTTAGGTTGTTTTGCCCTTCAGCACTGGTGAAGTGGTAATTGTGATCACCAGAAACGTGGTGGCAATCAGCGGGCTAGGGGAGGGTCGATGACCAAATTGTATTGCTTAAAAGCAGTAGAGAAAAGTGAGGTCATGGGCTATTCCATAATACCCAACATGGCTGCTTCGATCAAATTAAGGGTTTAAACACAATCACATAGCTTTTGACAGGTAAGACAAAATAAAATGTATTTTAACTGTGTTGCTGTTTGCCCCTAGTTTTGGTTTAAAATGGCTCTGAAGACACATTAATTTTGTAAAAAAAAGCCCAGTATGTTTCAAGAGAATAAGACTGTTGCAAGCTTATGCGCATGCTCATAATTCTGAGCAAAGGCTTTCTGCAAGACGTGTACTGGCACAAACATATTAGTGTGCACGCTTAGTGATGCGCGTGCACGCACGTTACGCACCGGCGACAAACTACCTATTTAGGCTATATTATGAAATAAAGAGATTGCAGACTGGTCTTCAACTAGTTCCTGCTTTACTTGCACCCCAAACCGCTATATTTGCCTTTGTCTGCATGACCTGGCATGCCCCTGACCTGTCTCTGGATTCCTGCCTACCTGTTGTGACCTTAGCTTGTGCTCTGACTTCACTCCTGCCTTTGTTCCTGTGCCTCGCTACCCGGCTGCCGATGACCTTTTGGCTTGTGTCCTGGCTACGTTCCTGTCTGCTTATCAATTGTCGCCATGCTCCAGTCTCTGGTCCCTAGCTACACCAGCCCTTATGTACTCTGTGTTCTCACACCACATGTAACCACTACCAGGGGTGTTGAACAGGAGGTGCAAGAGAAGCCCCCTCTCTAGCTCGATCTCCTCCAGGTACATGGCCATTTTTTTTCCAGATATGGCATAAATAGCAAGACTTGAGTATTACTCACATACTTTATTAAGAATCTTGCTTCTTACTAGGAAAAAATTCCCAGCATGAATAAAATTGTTTTTGTATGATCTCATGTAATTTAGTGTAACAGCTCTTAAATGTCATACTCTTGCACGCTTGTTAGATCATCTCACGTGATGTTTATTGAGAAAGGTTTATGTGATCAGAACTATATTAATTTTTAGATAAAAGTATATCTAAACCCAACCAAAAACATAATATATTGCAAATTACCAGTTTATTTTTTTTGCATTTTCTGCCATTACAGAAAAATACCTATTGATCATGCCTCCCTGTCACTGCTTGTGGACTGGACTAATTACATAAAATAGTCAAACTCCTATTTCCATCCATACAGATCACAAAAAGCACACACATTTACACAGCTTCACTAAATCTGCTACTCTCTTATCTAAAAATTGTATTTCAGAGTAAAAATATTGAAGGGGAAAAAAGATGATATATGACAAGTCTTACTGGGGAAATTCTTTCCATCTGGGAAATAATATTCAGTAAATTCAATATGAATCGCAGACATTTCCTGGGGAAGATACAAACTCTTCTTATTGCAGGAAATCATAGTTTTAGGGGACGACCGGCATTGATCTGCTGTGGATACCTGAAAGACAGTTATTTATTACATTGTCATCACAGAAGTCTGAGCCTGCACTGTATTACATCTTCCCTACAGGAAATCTGTAATAGATATTGGAAAAGTAAATGAGAGGAAACAGAAAGAGGGGTGATGGATGGAGGAGGTGGTGTAGAGAAATTGATAGGGGGAAAAAATTGTGAAGACAGGGAAGATAGCAGAGAGCAAGGGGGTGAGGAGAGCAGAGAGAGGGAGAGAGCGAACGTGAAGGGAGGACAAAGAGAGCAAGAGGGGAAGAGGAAGAGAGCACATAAGAGGAGAAGGGAGCAAAGAGAGTTTCACAAGGGAAGTTCAAGAGGAATAGGAAAGAACACAAGGGGGCAGGGAAAATGGGAAACACAAAGAGCCCAGCTGAAGCAGAGAGAGCACAATGGGAGCACAATGAGCGCAGTTGGAGCAGAGATAGCACAATGGAAGCAGAGAAAGTGCAGTTGGCATAGAGAGAGAGCACAGCGGGAGCAGAGAGAGAGCACAGCGGGAGCAGAGAGAGAGCACAACGGGAGCAGAGAGAGAGCACAACGGGAGCAGAGAGAGAGCACAACGGGAGCAGAGAGAGAGCACAACGGGAGCAGAGAGAGAGCACAACGGGAGTAGTGAATGTGCAGTTGGGGCAAAGAGAGCACAACGGGAGCAGCGAGTGTGCAGTTGGGGCAAAGAGAGCACAACGGGAGCAGCGAGTGTGCAGTTGGGGCAAAGAGAGCACAACGGGAGCAGAGAGTGTGTAGTTGGGGCAAAGATAGCACAACGGGAGCAGCGAGTGTGCAGTTGGGGCAAAGTGAGCACAATGAGGGCAAGGAGAGCACAATTGGAGCACAAATAGTGCATTTGAAGTAGAGAGAGAACAATGGGTGCGGAGAGGGCGCAGCTGGGGCAGAGAGAGCACAATAGGAGTGGGAAAAGTGTAATGTGAGCAGAGAGTGTGCGATGGGAGCACAGAGAGCTGAATGGGAGCAGAGAGAGTGCAAGAGGAAAAGAGAGCACAGAAGATGAACAGGAGGGATAGTGAAAGGAAGAAGGGAGAGCACAAGAGGAGCAAGGAGAAAGTGGGGTGAGGTCAGGTCAGTTCCAATAGGTCAGTTTGATAGATCAATTTCTGATGAGGAGCAGTGGCCAGTCCATGCTGGCACAATTTCGATCCATCTATGGCAAACTTAAAGGAAGGAGAGAGATTACAAATGGAGCAGAGAGGAAATGTGAAAGCAGAAGAGAGCACAAGACAGTGGAATAGAGAAATGGGATAGGATGATACCATTTATTGATTAAAGATTGTAGTGCAAGCACACTGGACTCTGCTTCAGCTAATCACGTCTGCACCATAATCTATTCAGTTACCCAATAAATGGTGGTATTATAAATCCAAATGTCTACTTTTGTTGATGGCTAACACAGTACAATGCTCTGCTGCTATGTATGAGATAAGAAGACCATCTGCAGATATGAAATGAAAGGTGTGATCATGTAATGAATGCATCTGTTAGTGTGTTTGCATTCAGTCTGTTCTTGCTTCTGTTTCACTCCCACTTGGTCAAGGATTTCAGCTCTAGTGACAAACATCCAGATCGTTCACATTCAGCTATATGCAGCTATTCTCATGAATTGATACCTTACAAATGTATTTCAACTGTGCATTTTACTGCTTGACTTCACCTCAAACTTGAGCATATTACTTTTTAAGCGTACCTGGTAAATATTAAAATCAGCCACCCGAACCACAAAGGAACTGGACATCAGTTTGGATTTAGGCAGCTCCAGAGATGCTGTGGGTGAGACCTTAATGCCGGAATCTGAACCTATAAATAAAAGCCATAGTTAAATTCCCCCAATAATCTTAGAATTACAGAATACTGAAGTATTCTGTTACACTTGACCACTGACAAGACTGGCTGTAGACCAGCAAGAAGAGCATTGTCTGTAGAGAAGTCACCACAACCAGAAACTGTTGGGAGAAACACCACAGGACCCTGGAACAAAGTACTACTCCATTTTATCTTATACCTTAGAAAAAAATGATTATCCTTTGTTTACAATTGTGGTTGGGGTAAAAATGCTGAACCACGTTTTTGCCACCTGTCAACATCCCCCACCCACTAAAAGCGGTTGTAAAGCCACTTTGTTATCTTCATAGAATGCCCTGTGTACCATTACATTATGTGCCCCTATGTATGTGCTTTATGAAAATGATGTACTGTAGGTTATACTTTATTTCAGAGGACCTCTTGGTGCTCACGTGACCGCCCGCCGCTTTCCTCCCCAATTTCAGAACAACAGCAGGAGGGGCTGAGAATCCCCTGCTGACGTCAGCTTGGAGGAGGGGAGGAGACTGGTGGGCAGTCACGTGAGCACCGAGCGGCGTTCTTAAATAAGGTATAAACCTACATATTTTTTATAAAAGCACATACCCTGGGGCATAAAATGTGATGGAACGCAGGGGATTCTATTAGGAAAACACGGTTATTATAGCAGCAGGAGGCAGGGATGGGGGAGAGGACAGAGGAGAGCTGCGGATGACAGAGGCATGCAAGTTAACCACGGTGTCAGGGCTCAGCAGTCATAATAAACGTGGTCAGTTTACAGAGGGGAGAAATGGAGATCAGACAGGTATTTTAGATTATAGAAAGGGCCAAATTACACAGCATAAGCACTGTGCTTTTATCCGTGCTTTAAAGGAACAGGATACATTTTTCTTTTAGGGTTACAACCAATAGGCAGTAGGCAGGGATGTTTACATGCCATGGCCGCAATGCTTCGCTTTGCTCCCATAGCAAAGTTCACCTGACATGTAGCGATCAGCGGGTGGCAAGCGCACAAAGTGCTATACAGTCAGACAAATAGGGAAGAGCTGCAAAAACCTACTATCCCTTGTGTGGCTGTCTCCTGGTTTGGTTAAAATCTTCCTCCTCTAATCCCACTCTACCCCTGCCTTTGTGATCTTCTGGCGCAGTGAAAGGTAATCATCAAGAGTGCCCAACTATGCCCTCCCTTTCCACCCTCTCCTCCATTTATAGAAGCTGCACTATAACGTCTATGAACGAAAAACGATCAATGAAAGGAGGACTGGCAGGTAAATGAAAGGTCATAAAAGTCAGGTATTCGTGTACAGTGGTCCGACTTTAGAGTGTGTTTCAGTGGCACACACTAGTAATACTGGTAAAAAAAAATCCATGCACACTTCAAAAAGGATATGTTTTTTTATTGCATTTTGTTCTGTTTAATAACAACTCACCTCCATATTGCTGGGACACGTTGGGCACGGTTTTAATAGGTGAACTGGAGCTGTGATCTTTCACCGCTTGTTTCAGCATATCTACATTGCATTTAAATTCTTGAAGCAGCTCCTGTGCCCAGGAACATCTGGTTTTTGTGGCATCCCCATAGTGCATCCAGTGGCAGCAACTGTCCTCTGTTATAATATAAGAGAACATGATTAGATGTCAGGACCTTTGGTAGCCACAGTAAGGTAGGTGGTTACTACCTGTGTAGTCAAGTTGAATTTATGTAACTGCCCAATAAAATAATATAATGCCTACTGTAACTAAATCACCTTTTCCTATTTACTATCAGTGCAGCATAGGGGGAACAAAACATGGCATCTGGTTGCTATGGGTAACAACAATTGTTCTTTAAACAAAACAATGCCCACAGTAACCAGACAGCTTCTTTTTCTATTTTACCTGGGCATGAAAGATGAGAGCCCTAACTGGCTGGTAAGGGTAACATGAACACTTGTCCTCTAGTTCAATACATCACTTTCATTCTACTTGCTCAAAGCTGAACTCCAAGCACAAAAATTTTCATGAAAAAATAATGGGATTTTTTCCGATTCCTGCAACATCGACACGCATATGCATCCCAATTTGAATCCTCTACATTTTGATTAGAGCAGGATGATTTGGAGGTTCTCCTTCGGGGTGACACTCTCAAAAAAAACAAAAAACATCAGAGATCTACAAGTCACTACTGTCCTCCGTTCATGAGGGTCTAGATGCCCTGCTTACTCTGTGGCACTCGGAGGAGCAGGAATTGGATAATGAAGACTGGGAGGATCTCTAGGACAGCCCATTCCAAGCATTAATACCGACTAAAGACAGGTTGATCCAATTTAAAATAGTGCACAGAATTTATTTTACACCACAAAGACTACATTATATCTGGGATTTGCCCATATCTTTTGGGAGTGCCCACAGATTAGTAGCCATTGGCGGGATGTGACCCAATTCATATATACTCTGACTACTATGCAAGTCCTTGTAAAAGTTGGGGGTTAGTTGACTCTTTGGCCATTAATAGGGCTATGCATACTTCGGTCTCCTATTATTTTATGCCAGGAAGGCGATTGTGCTCAAGTGGAAATCAGCCACGGCCCCTACTTTTTCCTTCTGGAAGCGTCTAATCAATGGGGTTGTACCCTTATACAAAGCTACCAATTTGTCTCAGTGTTGCCCGAAAAAAATTGAGAAGGTCTGGCACTTGTGAACAGACTCAGACTATACAGCTGACGATCAGGAGTCACTGTGCTATACATTGCCTGTGCAGAAGGCAGAGTTGTGGGAGGGGCCCAAGCAATGCTCCACCCACTACAAGCTGCGCAAAAAATTAAAGCCGCAGTGGTGATCAAACATCACCAAAAAAAAAGGACGCAAGTTTTGTTTGGGTACAGGTAGCAGAACCGCGCAATCGTCAGTTAAAGCGACGCAGTGGCGTATCGCAAGAAATGGCCTGGTCAGGAAGGGGGTAAATTCTTCTGGGACTAAAGTGGTTAAAAACGCACATTTAACTGCACTTTTAACACACCTGAGATCCTTTATAATATTCAGGCAAATCAAGCAGGAAGGCAGTATAAAAGGCACATTTGTAAACATGGCCGTTAGTAAGGACAGTATGCAATCCAATTGATGAGGCTGAACCTGAAAGTAGAATACTCTTCAGAAATCGCCTATCCAGCTGTGGAAAGGCCGCAAGACACAGTAATAAAGCTAAATTGGGTCACTACTTTTAGGTTGAAAGGGTCAAAAATGTGGATTTATGTTCTCGAACTTGGCGTACCAAAATAAAGCAAAAAGGGATAGCAGTAATAAAATCAAGCTAATTTTTATGCATGCACTTCCAAAATTTCTTATAGCTTATTGCCTCCTGAGAGCTCTACAAGAATACTCAAACATTCGGTTGGTTCAAATTTCCTGCTTCAGGGCTAAGAAGCTTTCTGCAGATGACTTTAAACACGTAAATATTTATAAGGCTGGGTTCACACTACGGTTTTCCCGTCCGTCAGCCGCATACGATTTATATGTAAAACCGTATGCGGCTGAAACGGACGGGAACGTATGGAACCGCACATATGTACGTTTTCCATTGACATTAATGTTAAAGGAAAACGTATGCGGTTGCCATACTGTTTTAAAAACGACCGCAAAACCGTGGTTGAACACGGTTTTGCGTACGTTTAAAAAACGTTTTGCCAGCAAATCGTACGCACCCGGATGCATCTGAGTGCATACGATTTGCAATGCATTCTCTATCTATACGTTTTCCCGTCCGGGCCCGTACGTTTTCAATACTGAAATCGTATGCGGCTGACGGACGGGAAAACCGTAGTGTGAACCCAGCAACAAAGAAAGCTTCTCCAACAGCCTGTTAAATATGCATGCTCGCAGCTTCCAATCAACTGTATGCAGGTTGGAATAAATCTCTATGATTTTAGGTAAAATCGCTGGTAACAGGTGAATGCAAATGCACAGCTGGCATAAAGGGATGATTTAAATAGCTTTGCACACAATTCTTAACGGTTTAATGCGCCTTTAGAACATGCATCCTTCAGCTACTCCCCTAACTAAGGCTGATAAATTTTTTAATAATTATACTTGCCATAACCTAAAAACTCCAGTGATGTTCACTGTGCCAGCCACCAAACACCCCTGAGCCTCTTCGCCAAGATCTGCCCAGTGCGCCGCAGTTGCATAGTTGGGAAGGTTGAATGAAGACACCAGCTTCTTCAGTTCAACCTATAAGTGTGTGTGCGCTACTAATGTTTTAAATGTCCCTGTGCATTGTGTTCACCAACACACACATCCAAGGGTGGGTTCACACGTATGTGGCAGTACGGTAGTCCGGTGCGGATCTGTTCACTGGTTCAAGCACGATTCAGGTGACATTTTTTACCTGAAAATCGAACCTAAACCGGACCCAAAAATGCACAGGACCCTTTTTAAAACTGCACCGCGGCTGCCCTGCACATGTGTGAACTGGCTCTATTGAAAGCCTGTCCGATTCACGGTTAAAAACGCATCCAATTTGCATATAAAATATGCAGACCGAGCCTAAAAGTCTGTTGAACTTATCTACACTCTCTGCTGACCCTGCCAACTGTGGAAGGGAGATCTACATCCTTATCGCGCCCTAGCAGTAAAAAAAAAAAAAAAAAAAAAAACTTACACAGTTTCTTGTTTCTGTTCATTGTGTGGCAGAGTGCCTTTATTAGAGACCTAATGCCTTGTACACACGATCGGAATTTCCGATCAAAAAAGTCAGACGGAATTTTTTCCATCGGATATTCCGACCGTGTGTGGGCCCCATCTGACGTTTTTCAGTCTGAGTTTTATAATAGAACATGTTTTGTTTTTTACCGATGGAAAAATTCCGATTGTCTGTGTGGAACTCCGACGGAGGAAGAACCACACATGCTCAGAATCAAGTGGACGCATGCTCGGAAGCATTGAACTTCATTTTTCTCGGCTCATCGTAGCGTTTTTACGTCACTGCGTTTTGGACGGTCTAAATGTGTATACAAGACATGGAAAAATATAGGTTGCGCCAACTACATAAAGGTAGCACAAAAGTGCATGAACGCAAAGTGACAAATAATCAATTATGAGTAAATGAATGACCCATTAAATACATGAGATGGGATAAAAATAAATGAAAAATTGTTTTAAATAAAAGTGAAAAATTAATTCCACCTATTACCACATGAACCCAAAAATTATTTTGTAGCAATAACAAATGCAACTTCATTAAGATGCGTAATGGCGAAATAACGTTTAAAACACCAGTGCAAAAAAGTCCTCTAGTTAGTTCTTACATATAGTGAGTATTCTTGTCATGAAGCAATCTTGTGAGATCCGCCACTAAAAATGTAATAAAATGCCTGCTTACATCCCAGTTCCAGATGTCATGCCAAGTCATGCCCAGTTCCAGATGTCATGCCAAGACAAAATGTGGTGCTGGCCGAACACACACAAATAAACCCGTTCCTGCTGGTAGTATGGTGGGTGGTGACGTCAGACGCCGTTCTGGTCCAGGCGGAACGGAATGGCTTCTGACGTCACCACCCACCATACTACCAGCAGGAACGGGTTTACATGTGTGTGTCCGGCCAGCACCACATTTTCAAGGCCGTTTATACCGCTCCAATTGTAAGTGTGTTTTTTACTTTCTTCCCAATAAATTTGTTACCATTTTACACTGTGTGAGCATTATGTTTTCTTGGCATGACATCTGGAACTGGGATGTACTGAGTGTGTCTTGATGTGCGCTGTCCTGGATAACGATACTCGGTTTTGACTGGACCAGATAGGGCAATTCAGTTCAAAGCTTCTCCTGATCCTCTGTAGTGGGGGGTCACGGAGATCTGGTAAGCAGGCATTTGTTACATTTTCGGTGGTGGATCTCACAAGATTGCTTCATGACAAGAATACTCACTATTTGGAAGAACTAACTAAAGGAATTTTTTGCATGGGTGTTTTAAATGTTATTTCACCATTACGCATCTTAATTAAGTTGCATTTGTTATTGCTACAAAATAATTTTTTGGTTCATGTGGTAATAGGTGGAATACATTTTTCACTTTTATTTAAAAAAAAAATCATTTATTTATTTTTATCACATCTCATGTATTTAATGGGTCATTCATTTACTCATAATTGATTATTTGTCACTTTGGGTTCATGCACTTTTGTGCTACCTTTATGTAGTTTGCACAACCTATATTTTTCCATATTTGTTCACTGTTTTGCAGCAGGTTTTGCAGCTTTTTCACTACTATTGCTTCCACCCATTCACTGTGGGAATTTTTCACATTCTTAGCGCAGTTTCTTTTTCCTTTTTTCCTATACCTATTTATGCAAGACATATAGCCAGATTCAGAGAGAGTTAGGCCGGTGTATCAATAGATACGCCGACCTAACTCGGAATCTGCGCCGTCCTAAGTTTAAGTGTATGCTCAAACTGAGATACACTTAAACCTAGCTAAGATACGACGGCCTGCGCCGTTGTATCTTAGGGTGCAATTTTTCCTTTGGCCGCTAGGTGGCGCTTCTGTCGAGTTCGGCGTAGAATATGTAAATGCCTAGATACGCCGATTCACGAACGTACGTGCGCCCATCGCAGTAAAGATACGCCGTTTACATTAGCCATTTTCCGGCGTAAAGTTATTCCATCAAATAGCTGGCCTAGTCAATGTTAAGTATGGCCGTCGTTCCCGTGCCGAAATTTGAAAATTTTACGTTGTTTGCGTAAGTCATCCGTGAATAGGGCTGGACGTAATTTACGTTCACGTCGAAACCAATACGTCCTTGCGGCGTACTTTGGAGCAAAGCACACTGGGATATGTACACGGACGGCGCATGTGCCGTTCGTAAAAAACGTCAATCATGTCGGGTCAGCCTCCATTAACATAAAACACGCCCCCTCATCCTCATTTGAATTAGGCGCGCTTACGCCGGCCACATTTACGCTACGCCGCCGTAAGTTAGGAGGCAAGTACTTTGTGAATGCAGTACTTACGCCGCCTTAAAGATGCGCGCCCCTACATGAATCTAGCTAATAGTATGTTAGGTAGATTCACACACATTTGCCTAACTTTAGGGCAGCCTAGCCTAGCCTGTTTAGGCTACACCGCCGTAAATTAGTTAGGCTAGTAGTGATTCACAATCTACTTACCTGCTAATCTACGGCGGTGTAGCCTAAAACGAGCGGGCGAAAGGGCGCCTAATTCAAATTGCTTGGAGGGGGGCGTGTTGTATGGAAATGAGGCTTGACCTCACATTTTTTGACGTTTTTTGACACTGCGCATGCGCCGGGCGACTACATTTCCCACTTCGCATTGCGGCTAAGTACGCCGTACGGGCCTATCGATTTCGACGTGTACGTAAACGACGTAAATACCGATTCGCGGACGACTTGCGCAAACAACGTAAAAAATTTGAACCTCGCGGCGGGAACGGCGGCCATACTTAACATTGTTATTCCACCTCATAGGTGGAATAAATTTAGGCGGCCTATCCCTTACGGAAACGACGTAATTCAACGGCGTAGGCCTGGCGTACGTTCGTGAATCGGCGTATCCCCTCATTTACATAATCTACGCCGGCCGCAATGGAAGCGCCATCTAGCGGCCATAAGAAACATTGCAAGCTAAGATAGAACGGCGCAAGCCGGCCTATCTTAGCTTTGTTTAAGCGTATCTCTGTTTGAGCATACGCTTAAACAAACGCCGGCATAGATTCAGAGTTAGGTCGGCTTATCTGTAGATAAGCCAGCCTAACTCTTATCTGTAGATAAGCCAGCCTAACTCTTTGTGAATCTACCTATGTATGCTTGAACAGGATTCCGACGGAAAATTCCATCGGATTTTATTCCATCGGAAATTCCGATTGTGTGTACAGGGCATAAGAAAAGTTTCCTCCTTATGCTAGAGTCACCTTTCAAGGATTTGTAGAACACGATCATTCTTCCCGATTGGCAATTAGACCTGCACAGTATACTTAAGATGTGGCCAAACTATAGTTTTGTAAAAGTGGTAGAATTAAGGCTCCATTCACACCTGAGCGTATCGATTTACTGGCATTTTTCAGGCGTTTTTGAAAGCTTTTTTTTAAAGCGTTATTGAAGTGTATTACAAGCGTTTTACAGCTTCAGATGTAGGAGTTTACTTCTCATTAAGTATTAATTTTTATGATTTATCTACGTTAACCTTCTAAAATTCCTTGGTTTAGATGAGAGAGGGGTACATATTCTGTGTATCTGTACCCGTGTTCTCCTTCGGGATTTATAGGCTACAATTGGCTAAGCAGAAAATTCTTCAGATAGCATTTTATATGGTGCAAAATGCCCCCTTGCATGGAATTATGAGATAACACAGAAAATTGAGGGGGGTAAAAAAACACACATGGGAAAGCCTGAAACTATATTAATGAGTACTCCCAGAACAGGCAGGAATAATTTTAGATGAAAATAAATGCATGGTTTGGCATCTTAAATGCCTGATATAACAATAATGACGCAAGGCCTCATTCACATGGGCATGCTTAAGCATACACACGTGCAAGGGCTGTGTTTGCTGGCTACTGTAGATTTTAAATGATGGCAGTTTTACTTGAATGTGTTTTTATCAATCTACATGGCCTGCCAAACTGGTAAATGTACAATAAATTCCATAACGGACTAGCACAAGCTGCACAAAGTCATACCTTCTCTGTGATAAGGATAGTAGTCAACGGTCAGCTGACTAAAGGATAACTGCATAGCGCCCCCAGTGATCCTCCGGTCCAGCACTGTAAAACAGAAGTTTGTGGTCACAATGTATCACACAATAACCATACTTTTACAACTACAAGGAAGCCGACAAAGGTTTTATCATCTTTTGAAAGAAACTTTATATAACAGCTTGTATTAATCAAAGCAGACCCTCTCTGCACATGCCTAAATTCTGTTTACAGATACAGATCTGCACCTCAATAATTATAATAAATATTAAATCTAAAATGTATTCAGATTTTTGTCTTCCCTGAACCCCCTGCACTTAACATGCTTATTAAATGTTTACATTAAAATACATTAAATACCTTATTTTAGACCCATTGATGTCCTCACTAGTTTTCTGTGTTTCTTGAAGCAATATGGCAGATCATGGCAGGTGGGAGGGGCCAGCAAGGTGCTGTAAATAGCTTTTTTTAATTTTGGATAAGTTGAAAGTGTACCCGTCACGACACTGGACTATGGTGGGAAAAATGACCTGGCAAGGAACTGGACCAGGGGGTAGTGTGGTGGCCGTCTATGGCTGTATGATCTTTCATGATGGTGACTAGTGTATAAATGCATTGCTTGTTTTGTTTATGGCTTTGTACTTGTTTGCTATATTTTCTATGATTATGGTACTTTGGACTGTATGTACTTAATTCCAAATAAAAACTTTTGTTTTTGGACAAAAAAAAGTGTACCTGTCAGGTTTTATTGCTGTATGTGCCCCTGCGATTCACCCTCTATTCGTTTTCATAACCATTGTTTTGGAGACAAGTTATGGGAAATCCAATTTTTTTTATTTGGAATTAAAAGAATAGAGGGAAAATTTTCTAATAAAGACACCTGCTTGGGTGACAGCTGTCTAAGAAGGGGAATACCCCTTACTTTGGAAAGATTCTCATTTCCTGCACCTTCCCCTATTCCTTCACCTTCACATCTCAGATCGCCCCCAATTCCTGCACCATCACATCACCTCAATTTCTACACCATTATACCTCAGATCAGACTCAATTTCACCTTCAGATCTCAAATAAGCCCGACTCACATCAAATCAGACCCAGTTCCTGCACATCTAAATTAGTAGTTCCCAACAGCTGGTTAATTGCCAGTTCAAAATGACAGTTGGCAAATTGGAGCATCTGATTCCACACCAGGACCAGCTCTAGCCTGTCTGATGTGGGGATGCAGTAAAAAAAAAAATGTCAAGAGGGCAGAGGATGGGAGGTTAGTTTGTAGGGCAGTGTACAGAGGTCAGCCAAAGCAGGGGCGGGGTCAGTAAGGTTGAGAACAGGTGCTTTGTACACCACAGTGCGCAGAAAGTTCCAGGTCTAGGAGAAGGCACTGATGGCGTGAAGCGTGCTCACCTTTCTCCTTGGAGTGAATGTCATCACAGATGTGCAGGTCCAGGTGGGAGATGAGTAGGTGATAGGAGGTTTCCTTCACATCAAAGTCTCGGAATAGCTTTAGGATGGCCTGGTTCTGCTCAGCGGTTGTGGTGGACTGTTGGGTCTTCACCTGCTGAGAGCTTGTAGGAGGTGTCCAGCTCTGTAAAAGTAAACACTGTATAAAACTTTTGTTCTACATACCTCAAAGAGCCCATAGACCAGGCATTTTTTTGGTTTAACTAGCAGGTTGAATGAAAAAAACTGACTTGATTCCCATTCACACACTTGATGTGGATGGGGGAATCCTCACCACTGAGCTATTGTATTCTAACAGTGGAGAGACTTCCCCACCATCACAATACACTGAAGAGAATTGCATGCTCGAGCCTGAAGCACTGTCCAAGAGTGGAAAATTCAACAGGGCGGTTGTACATAAATCGATCTACCAATCCACTTATCTACAACCTTCCTGCCCTCGGAGCCCACCCAGGTGTGTGAGAATAGGGAATGAATATTCCCTATTCTCACACTGAATTGCCTCTCCGCCCATCAGGAAGCACGGGTCTAAAACCCTTTTGCCGATAGGCTAAAAGGAAAATCGTTCTGATTGGCCGGCGAGGAGGAGGGAGGAGACAGAAGCTGCCGAGCAGGGGAAGGAGAAGCTGCTTGTGATGCCCGTGGAGGAGAGCCAGTGAAGCAGCCAGTGATTGCCTGCCATGGATGGGTTAAATGCACTGACGCGGGTCCCGCCCCCAATTTATTTTTCTTATTTTAACATCCGCCGCCACTGGACCCTAGTCCATCTAGTGAGTGAACGAAAGAGGGCGACTACTTTCCTACAAACAGTGAGACGATGGAGAGCAAACTGTAGCCACCCTCTGTTTTTAGAAGGAGATAATAACAGTCATGTCCATACAGTGGCTAAAACAACTGATAGAGATAACAATCAATCAGTGTAGGGTGATTAAACATTTGCACTGTTAAAACTTTCAAGACCTATGAGAAAGCGATCACAGCAGCAAAAAATAAATAAAATGAAAAAAATTGAATTTGGGGATTTGGAGAGCACTGACACACTCAGGGCCAGATCCACATAGAAATGGATCGGCACAGCCTATCAGAGATACGCTACGCCGCCGTAACTTTTCCGGCTTTGGTTCGAATCCTGAAAGATTGCGCGCCGAATGTTACGGCGGCGTAGTGTATTTCTGGCGGCGGAATTCAAATCGGCGATTAGGGCGTGATTAATTTAAATAAAGCGTGTCCCCGCGCCGATTGAACTGCGCATGCTCTGTTTCGAAAATTTCCCGCCGTGCTTTGTGCGAAATGACGTCGCAACAACGTCATTTTTTGAACTTAGACGTGACTTACGTCTATCCCTATTCACGGACGACTTACGCAAAAATTTTGACGCGGGAACGACGGCCATACTTAACATGGCAAGTCTATCTATACGCCGCAAAATAGCAGCTTTAACTATACGCCGGAAAAAGCCGACTAGAGACGACGTAAGAGAATGCGACGGCCGCTCATACGTTCGTGGATCGTCGGAAAAAGCTAATTTGCATACCCGACGCAGAAAGCAACGCGAACTCCACCCAGCGGACGCCGAAGTATTGCATCTACGATCCGAAGGCGTACAAAGCCATACGCCTGTTGGATCGAACCCAGATGCCGTTGTATCTTGGTTTGAGGATTCAAACTAAAGATACGACGCGGGTAATTTGAAAGTACGCCGGCGTATCAGTAGATACGCCGGCGTACTCTCTCTCTGGATCTGGCCCTCAGAGTTTATTGCCACTTTAAGAAAACTACATACAAAGAGGCAGCATGCCACACAACGCCCAAAATAGATTTCAAGTTTACATACATGTTAATGTTCCTATTCTAAAATAACTTTGTTTATCAGTTACCACTTTTCTTGTGAAAGCCCCCTGTTCACATCTCGCGTAGCAGGTACAAGCGTTTCAGTTTGCAATATTTTATTCACTAGATGGGCTGCCCTATGCATGCCTTTCGCCCCAAAAAAGCTTCTGCTCCTTTTTGGTCGATTAGCTTCACACAAAGGTGTGTTTTGTCGCACTTTCTGCATGATTATGTCACGCGACAGTCGCAGGAAATTCATACGGCGTATCACGCGCTTTACTGCGAGTTGGAATCCCAATTACAAATGTCCAAGTGTGAATGGGGCTGAATTGTCTTGTGCACAGTAATCACACACAGACTTCCTAAAGACAGTTGGTGCCATGCCCCATTTTTGAATTGAGCACCTGTCCAAAAATAATGCATTCCTCTGGCGGAACCAAAAGAAAACGATTTTTGAACTTATGCTCAGAGATGCAAGCGCTTATTTCTCCCTGTTGTCCCGCTTTGTATCACATACACATATCTGTATACACAGTATACATATCACATATACAAATCTTCTGGTTCAAGACCCATTCAGCAGATTCCCTGGAAACCAAAAGTTTTGTTTGAACCTGTATATATGATACAAAGTGGAATCTTGGGAAGGAAAAGGCACTTGCATCTCTGAGTATAAGCTAGAATGTTTCCATATAGTGTTGTGTTGTAGTCAAGCTGCTTTGGAGCGAAGACAGCGCAGAAATATTTTTTTTACGGCCAGTTCACACAATCTACGTGTTAGTGTCCGTTTTAGAGTGTGGGCTGATGTCGATTTTACAGGGCAGTAAGGGGGGTGATACGTTTTTTGTTTTTTTCCCACTTTATTTGGCATGTACACTCTATTCAAGCCTCCACACAGCAGCTGAGAGTGATGCCCTGTGGCATTTTGACCAGTGGTGCCATCTAATACGCTGTGGAAAAATTAAGCAGGTCTGCATTTTACCGCACTGCACATCACTGCAGAGGTTGAACGGGCCACATAGGAAATATTTGTTTTGTATGTAAAACCCAGGTCACCACATATAGTCTATGAACAAGTCCTGGTTTGTAGAAAACATTTTTTCTACTTATCATGGAATGTAGATTGTTGAAGTATGTAGAACAAAGAGGTACACAGAACAAACACGCGTCACATAATCTAATCTTACTGCACTCACTACTGCCTTCTGACTTTTCATTGTGATTGTTCTACAATGTATAACTACTGGCAGCAAGGATGGTTAGATGTTAAAGCGGATCATCCAAAAGGAGAAGTTCCACTTTTTTTACCCCCGCCCCCTAGTTTTCGAAGGTGCCCTACTCCCACTTCCGCTGGAATCTCCTAGACAATTCCACCTGAAGGTCTTCAATACTCCTTCCTCCCCCCACACACACACCTTTAAGGAACATGTAACAGGTCCCAGACACCTTTATGGGACACCCAACAGGTACCAGAAAGCTGTGGGTCCAATCAAAAGGTGCTGTGCGTCTCGCACATGTGTAATGGGGAGCTAACTGTGAAGGTGGAAGGAGTCACAGCCAGTTTCCTACTTTTAAGATGCCAGTGGCGGGAACCTGAAGACTGGTGAAGAACCGCCCAAGGTGGGGATCCCTGTACAGGTGTT
The DNA here is from genome assembly GCF_905171775.1 of Rana temporaria. NCBI lineage: Eukaryota > Metazoa > Chordata > Amphibia > Anura > Ranidae > Rana > Rana temporaria. The sequence goes on along the minus strand of NC_053491.1, from coordinate 356,878,107 downwards.
TGTTTATTAAAAACTAGCAAATAAGAGAGAGAGAGAGAGAAAGAGAAAGAGAGAGAGAGAGAAAGGCGCACCTAATGCATTACCACAATAACATTTATTGAGAGATTAAAAGGGTAACATATGCTCACAAATGTAATAGATAAATGCGCATATCATGACAAGTAACCTCCACTACATGAAGGTCTATTAATATCCATCGGTCCGGCCAGAAGACCAGGAGGTATCCAAACTCTGACACGTTTTAAGGGCAAGCCCTCTTCATCAGAGTAAAAAAAAAAAGGAAAACAAACAGGCTGGTTGTACAAAAGTTGGGTGGAACGACTTCCATACACCTAGGGTGCCCATACGTGGATTGACAGCACTATCAAAATGTGAAATAACGAGTGGTTGATGCCTTGTAGCACACATTCATTTACTCCCCCAAGCATGTGCATGGAGTCCGCATTTCTCTTTTTGGTATGAACTTCACTCCACAAGCATTTGCCCTCATGCCGCGTACACACGGTCGTTTTTTGTGATGAAATAAAACGACGTTTTAAAAAACGTCATTTAAAATGATCGTGTGTGGGCTGTATGTCGTTTTTTTTTCGAACATGCTTAAATTTTTTATGTCGTTTTTCAAAATGTAGTTTGTGTCATAAAAAATGATCGTGTGTGTGGGCTAAAACGACGTTTAAAATTACGTTTTTAAATCCACGCATGCTCAGAAGCAAGTTATGACACGAGCTTGAATGGAACAGAGTGCCGTCGTACGTGTTGTACGTAACCACGTTTTGCTAAAGCATTTTAAAAAAAAGATGGTGTGTAGGCAACGTCGTTTTTGTAAATGAAGTTTGAAAAACGTTGTTTTTTTCATGAGAAAAAACAACGTTTTTTTACAAGACAAAAAACGACCGTGTGTACACGGCATCAGAGTGTGTCTGAGATAGGGTTATTAGACTGTCAGCTCATTCTGGAGCAGGAACTGATGTAATAGCCTATTTACCCTGTACAGCACTGCAGATTTAAAGTACAATAAAATCACTTTACACCAGCACTGATAGCTGGTGTTGGTAGGGTAGCCGAGTCACCTGTGTGGCTCTGCGTTCTGGCCATGCTTTTCCTCTGTTCCGTTGACTTTTCTATTGCTTCGCTAAGAGATTTAGCATACTGAACCATGGCCTTCAACTGCGAGTCCGTCAGCACCCACAATAAGTCGTCCAGTATCAGCACCAGCTTCGAGGCCACCACATTACAGTCTTTTAACTGTTGAGGATATAAAGCACACATGGTGGTGTCAGTAATAGAAGCACCTTAAAAAGGGAATCTACAGATTATATACTGTAGGCGCACAATGACAAGGGAATACAAAAATATCACCAATGAACGTTATCATTTAAAAAAAACTGTGTATACAGATTGTAAAAAAATACAATAGAAATGGAGCAGCCTATTCTATGCAATAGTATTCAATGGTAAATGTAACCAATCCCTGTAACTACATCAAAATCTTCCTAAAGTGAAAAATGAAGCAGCAGTATTTGCGTTCTGTACATGCTGGCTCTTTTTCCTGCTTATTAGTTGAACATAGGCTCCAAAGATAACTCTACCTTCATACAGTTTTCCTGGAGCTAAAGAAACCTCCCTTACCCTTTACCAGATGCATATTGATCTGAATCAGATGACTGCAGCCTTCAGAAATCTTCAAAGCCTTGGGCTGAAATGATCCTTTCCCCTGGTCATGTCTGCAGAGTAGATCACCAGAGATGTCTACAGGATCACCCCCAAACAAGATACAGGAGACACTTGGGCGACATTCCAGTAGAAGTCTAAGGGGGGTCTAATTCGTATGTGCAGCAAGAATAAAGAACAATATCAACCCAAGGTCCTGAGAATTCTTGAAGGCAACAATTGCCCAATAAATGTTAGTATGCATCTAGGGAGGGTGTGCGCTACTTTAGGTCAGATGGGGCAAAAATAAAATAAATTTTCCTTACAGGTTTGTCAGACAACACAAACACTACTCTTTCTAGCAGAGCTGGGAGGAGATTGAACCTCTGTCAGGCAAAAAAAATAAAAAATCGTATACAATGGCAAAATTCATTACTTGATCCCTTGCAGATTTTGTAAATTTTCCAACTTACAAAAAAATGAAGGGTCTATCATTTTTATCATCGGTGTATTTTAAATGAAAGAGACAGAATATCAACCAAAAATACAGAAAAAAAACACATTATTATAAATTGACTTGCAGTTCAGTGAGTAAAATAAGTATTTGATCCTTAAGTAAAACATGACATAGTACCTGGGGGAGAAACCCTTGTTTGCAAGCACAGAGGTAAGCCATTTCTTGTAGTTGGTAACCAGGTTTGCACACATCTCAGGAGAGATTTTGGTCCACTCTTCTTCACAGATCTTCTCTAAATCCTTAATGTTTGACTGATGCTTGGCAACTCGTAGTTTCAGCTCCCTCCTTAAATTTTCTATAAGATTAAGGTCTGGAGACTGGCTAGGCTACTCCATGACCATAATGCGCTTGTTCTAGAGCCACTCATTTGTTGCCTTTGGCAGTAGGTTTTTGAGTCATTGTCATGCGGAAGACTCCATCCATGACACATCTTCAGTGTTCTGGCTTAGGGAAAAGGGTTCTCATTCAAAATTGTACAATACATGGCCCCATTCATTGGCCCCTCAATGTGGGAAAGTCAGCTTTGTACCTTTAGCAGAGAAACAGCCCCAAAGCATAATGTTTTCACATCCGTGCTTGACTGTAGGGATGGTGTTTTTAGGGTCATAGTCAGCATTTTTCTTCCTCCAAACACAGCGAGTCGAGTTAATGCTAAAGAGCTAAATTTTGGTATCATCTGACGACAGCACTTTCCCCAAACCTTTTCTGAATCATTTAGATGTTCATTGTCAAACTTCAGACGGGTCTGTACATGCGCCTTCTTGAGGAGGGGGACCTTGCGGGCGCTGCAGGATTTCCATCCATGGCGGCGTATTGTGTTACCAATAGTTTGTTTGGGGCTGTGGTCCCAACTGCTATGAGATTATTCACAAGCTCCTCCGTGTAGTTCTGAGCTGAATACCTCACTTTTCTATGATCATCCTTCCCCCCCCCCATGAGGCAAAATCTTGCATGGAGCTCCAGACCGAGAATGATTGATGGTTATTTTGTATTTATTCCATTTGCGAATAATCACTCCAACAGTTGTCTCCTTCACACCAAGCTTCTTGCTGATGGTCTTGTAGCCCATTCCAGCCTTGTGGTCTACAATCTTGTCCCCGACGTCCTTTGACAGCTCTTTGGTCTTGCACATGATGGTGAGGTTTGACCAGAAGAAAGATTCTGTGGACAGGTGTCTTTTATACAAGTTCTCGTTAAGAGCATCTACTTAAATTGACAGGACTAATCTGTGTACCACATGAGCACATACTGTAGCCAGTTTGTGGAAGCCAGAATTATTGTTGGTTGGTAGGGGATCAAATACTTATTTTACTCACTGAGCTGAAACTCAATTTATAACATTTTTAATGTTTGTTTATTCTGGATTTTTGGTTGATATTCTATCTCTATCATTTAAAATACACATATAACAACAATTATAGACCATTCATTTCTTTGTAAGTGGGCAAACTTACAAAATCTGCATGAGATCAAATAATTATTTTCGCCACTGTAGCAGTTGCCTCCAAATGAAGAGGTATTATACCTCTAGGGATTCTACCCCCTACCCTCCCCCTTGGACCCCTATTTCATCACAGGGCTCAGTAGTAACACAGGGGTTCATGGGGGGATTGACAATGACGCTTTAGGAGTTGGTGTTTCAGTAGATGCCTAGTAACTCACTTAAAGTGAAAGTAAACCCCTTTTTTATACAATAAGGCCTACCTGTAGGTACTGTGAATAACTCCTAAACTTGCACGATTTAGGAGATATTCACACATGCAGCTGGTGATATCACTGGCACATACGCTCTGAAGAGACATCATACCTGAGCCGTCCCTTCAGAGCTCTGTGCCACAGTCTGCGACTCCCACTTGCTTGCGCAGGAGTAACATCATCGTGGCGCAACCAGACGCCGCTGGAAGGCTTCGTTCTAAGGTACATTATGCAATTATCTTAAAGGGTTTTAAAAAACAAAAAAAAAAAACACGTTCAACCGCTTTAGGGTACATGAATAAATTACTAATCAACATCTGGCACTGGCGAGGTTCTATTCTTGCTATCTCTTGCATGCATGACTTTTTTCCATCCCTTTTGGCTCCCAGTACCAGAGGCGGGAAAAGAGCATCACATAAGCCAACAAAGCCTGGCTTGTTCACAGTACTGACCTTCCCACTGTGATACTGAGAGTCAGAGTGCAACCACATTGAGTCAAATAAATGGCAAACGAGAAAATAAAGCACAACTGCTACATAAAATGACCACTATACGAATGTAACCCGATTTTCCCATCTATAAATGAGCGCCACAAACACATTTTACAGAGATCTGTTCACAGAGAGAGACAGATGGCGGAGACACTGAGATTCTGCATCTTGCAATAAAATGAGAAACATTCATACTCACTTTCCTCTTCAGCGTGACTCTAATTTTGGACTGATTGGTGATAAGCCGGACAGGAGCGCTCATTATTTCATGATCAGAACTCTGAATTGCGTCTGCTTCAATTCGAATCATCTGCCAGTTAATCTCTTTAAACGTCAACACCTTAGGAGACAAGAAAGAAAACCTCATGAGCCAACTTCACACTTGTCAAATCTGAAATTGCAGCACTATGGGCTCACCTACACATGTGTTATATTTGTTACAGTAGGGTACTTGTCCTCTTAAAGGGGTTCTTAAGCTTAATTTTTTTTTACCTCAATGCATTTCCTGCAGTAAGGTACAAAAAAAGGGATTTTTAATACAGCTTACCTGTAAAATCCTTTTCTTGGAAGTACATCACGGGACACAGAGCGGCATATTCATTACTATGTGGGTTATATGGAGTACCTTCAGGTGATGGACACTGGCAATCTCAAACAGGAAATCCCCTCCCTATATAACCCCCTCCCATAGGAGGAGTACCTCAGTTTTGTAGCAAGCAGTATGCCTCCCAAAATGGTCCCTATAAGAGGGGTGGGAGCTCTGTGTCCCGTGATGTACTTCCAAGAAAAGGATTTTACAGGTAAGCTGTATTAAAAATCCCTTTTTCTTTCTCGTACATCACGGGACACAGAGCGGCATATTCATTACTATGTGGGATGTCCCAAAGCAATGCTTTAATGAGGGGAGGGAGACATCTTCCCAAGACAACAGGATTTAATTAGAGGTACACTCTAAAATAATAATATAAATCCAACTTTAGTCAAAAAAAGAATAAATTTAAATGTAAATTTAATCAGGGTGCCCCCGATTCCGAGGTCTTAAATCGCAGCCTGCAGCACTGCCTGCCCAAAGGCTGTATCAGTATTCCTTCTTACGTCCAACTGGTAGAACTTTGTAAACGTGTGGACTGAAGACCAGGTTGCCGCCTTGCATATTTGAGCCATAGAGATCTGATGGTGTGCTGCCCAGGAGGCGCCCATGGCCCTGGTAGAATGAGCCTTTATTGATAAAGGAGGAGGCAACCTCTTCAAGCCGTATGCCTGAGTAATTAACTGTCTAATCCACCTCGAGATGGTGGATCTTGCAGCCGCCTGCCCCTTCTTGGGCCCGTCCGGTAAAATGAACAACAACTCTGTTTTCCGAATCTTCTCTGTAGCTTTAAGATAGAAAAATCTGAATAAATTCGATGTGTATGTCGATATTCAGAAATACACAAGAAAATTAAATATTAAAAAATACATGCTCAATCAACCCATAAAGGAAGAATCTGTTGGAAATTTGCCGGGTAGAATTCAACACAGTTCTTTAAGAAACAAATCGTTGTTTAACCCTCAAGTACACAACAATCAGCCGTAGAAGTATTCAAAAAATGGTGCTAAAAGATCTGGAAAAATTAAAAATAAGGAGGCTACCAGATCCCAAAATTATTCAAAAGGGCATCAAAGAATTGGAGAAGAACAAGAAAGTAATAATACGACCGGCAGATAGGGAGGGGGGAGCAATAGCACTACTGTCAAAAGACTATGGAGCGTATGAGGAATTGAATAACCAACTCCAAGATCAGAACACGTACACTAAGCTTACAGGTAACCCCACTGGGGAGTACAAGGAGGAATTGGCTGTGCTCATACAAAAGGGCAAAGACAAAGGTATTTTATCTAAAAGAGAAAGTAAATACCTAAATCCAGATATGTGTCGAGTTCCTATCATATACACGGTACCGAAGGTACATAAGGATCCAATAAAACCTCCTGGGAGACCAATTATCAACGGTATCCAGTCAATTAACTCACGCCTAGGAGAATATGTTGACAAGTTCATACAGCCCCTGGTACCTAATACTAAGGCTTACCTCAGAGATACAAAACACCTGATCCAATTATTGGAAACTGTAGTAATTTCCCCACAACATAAGTTCCTGATAGCAACAGCTGATGTAGCTTCGCTCTACACTAACATTAATCATGAGGAAGCGATTAATGCAACGAAGTGGGCAATGAACCAGTTTAGCCAACTCATCCCAATGCAAAAGAAGTTTGTTTTGCGATGTTTGGCTTATGGCTTACAGCATAATTATTTTTGGCATCAATCCCAGTTCTACAGGCAACTCAATGGCATTGGAATGGGAGCGAAATATGCACCCAGCGTGGCAAACGTATTCATGTCCAAGTGGGAGGAGGGGGCTATTTACAACGATATGCCCAGCCAGTTGATCTTATATAAAAGATTCATAGATGACTGTATTGTCATCTGGGATGGTGATGAACAATCTTTAATCACATTTTTTGAAAAACTGAATCTAAATCAACAAAATATTTCCCTAACGTATACTATCAGCAATCAGACCATACAGTTTCTGGATTTAGAAATCACGCTAGAGGAAAACTTAATATCAACTAAAACATATTTTAAGCCAGTAGAACGGAACAGTTATATCCCGGTGGATAGCTGTCATTACGAGCCCTGGCTTATTAATATCCCCAAAGGACAGTTGTTACGCATCCGTAGAAATTGCACTGATCAAAAAGCATATTTGGAGCAAGCCAATTTAATAGGAACAAAGTTTGTGAACAAAGGATACAATGAGGATTTTATTAAAGAACAAATCCGGAAAGTATATGACACACCTAGAATTACCCTGATCCAGGATAAAGTGAAACCTGAGCAAATGGATAAAAATCTCCCGATTATTTTAAACTATACTGTCCAACATAGACAGTTAGAAACCATTTTCAAAAGGCATTGGCCTATCCTGAGAGCTGACCAGCAATTACAGGGTATTCTACCGAGTAACCCTAGGGTGGTATACCGTAGAGCTCCCACCCTAAGGGATTTAGTAGCTAAAAACGTTCCTGATCCTCCATTAAAGAAAAATGCACTCACCTTCTTCCAGGGTAAGGGATTCTTCCCATGTAAGAGGTGTTTTGCATGTAAGAATACGAATTTTAATGGTCAAAAATGTACCAAATTTACTTCAAATGTCACCAAGAAGGAGTACAATATTGATGACCTGATTACCTGCAGAACTGAGGGTGTCGTGTATGTCCTGGAGTGTCCATGCTCCTTACAATACATAGGCCGCACCAAACGACCCTTATGGAAAAGATTAAGAGAGCATGTACAAAATATTATAAATACATACCCGAAACATAATGTCTCCCGTCATTTTGAGGTATGTCACCAAGGGAACCCAAAGGGTTTGAAATTTTGGGGCATACAAAAATATAGTCCCCACTGGAGAGGAAGCCATAGGGTGAGAGAGATTAGTAAAGCAGAATCGAGATGGATCCATGAGATGGGATCTCTCTCTCCGAATGGTTTAAATATCGACTTTGATCTTAATTGTTTTATATCTGATTTTTAAAGTTTTTATAAGTTTTTAATATTTTATCCATATATATGTACATATTTCTCACATCTCCCAAATAGCTATCCCATATGCTATTTATTTGCTATTTAATTTGAGCTTGCACCCACTGGTTGGATAGTGGGGTAGTGCTCTTATATATTGGTATGCATATTATGTCCATTATGCTATCTAATTGATAATGTAGATTGGGATATGTGATTATCGGCCTTGATCTGATTTACATGTAATATCAAATATGGTGACTTTTTACATATATGTATTTTTAGTTCTTTATATATTAGTTTTTATATATATTTATATTTATATACATATTAATATTCTCCCGCCTATGTGGTAATAACACTGAATGAGAACTACGGGATACTGTCTGCATATACATAAGTTGTTTTTCCCCTGAGTTGCATGGATTCGTACGTAACAGAACCTGAGAGAAACCTATTTGTGTTTTCTGTAACGACAATTTGTAAAAAAACTCAATTTGTATCATATTAAAACTTGTTAAAGAGATACTTTTATTAACCACAATTGGCTGAAATGTTGTGGTGTATCTGCAATGATGTAGTCATTGGTGCCTCCCCATTGGTCCGTTCGCGCCGTTGCGAGTGTGTGATAGGCTATTTATAGCCTTAGTAAGCCTCAGTCACACATTGACCCATGATTAAGTCACGTGTCTAGTGACGATACGCGTGGGGGAGGAGCTTGAGTGACGGGACGCACGGAGGTGCCGGATGAGGAGCCTGACAAGCTGAGCAGGTTTACATGCACACTACGCTGAAGCCTATCTAATATCGGGGATTCGTGAGTAATGTTCTGAGTGCTGTGAAACATTGGTGTTTCAATTTACAGTATCACAACTATTGGTCTCTTTTTTTCCCTTCTCTTTGCATATATCAACAGGTGAATACCTGGTGAAAAGCATTTTGACCTGACAGGTCTGAGTCACTACACCATCAAGGCTGATTATATCTCGCACACAATCTGTGTGTGTGGTCTGGCAAAGTGCCTCTGAGTTGCTTTCAGGATCATAGCAACTAGGGACGATACACATGGAATTTGGAACTCTATTTTTTGTATCATTTTCTCTTTTTTCTCCAGTAATATTGATGTGTTTGACACCTTATTTAATTAGTTGATTTAGCGCATTATCCTTTTCACTAGCTTTAAGATAGGCCTTCATGGCCCTGACAATATCTAGGGTATGCAGCAACCCTTCTTTTCTAGACGTAGGTTTCGGAAAGAAGGAAGGAAGAATCAAATCCTGGTTTAGGTGAAAAAACCGGATATAACCTTCGGCAGAAAAAGAAGGATGAGGACGGAGAACCACCCTATCCTTATGCAGAATAAGATATGGTTCCTTACAAGATAAGGCAGCCAATTCTGACACTCTCCTGGCTGAAACTATGGCAACCAGAAATACCAATTTCCTTGTTAGTAAAACCAAAGGAATCTCAGCCAAAGGCTCAAAGGGTTGCTTCTGCAAAGCTGATAGAACAAGATTAAGTCCCACGGACAAATTGGCGACTTGATCGGAGGATTAATACGTAAGACCCCCTGAATGAAGGTCTTAACCAGCGAGTGGGTGGCCAACGGCCTCTGAAACCACACTGACAGAGCTGAAATCTGTCCCTTATTGTGCTTAATGCTAGGCCTTTATCCACTCCCAGCTGAGAAAACTTAACACTCTATCAATGGTATATCTTGCGAGGAAAGCCATTTCTTGGACTCACACCAGCCTACATAGGCCCTCCAAACCCTGTAATAAATTATTCTGGAGACGCTTTCTAGCCCTGATCAGGGTGGAGATAACTGCTTAGACAGACCTCTAACCCCTGAGAATCAGGGATTCAGCCTGTCAGGCCGTCAAATTTAGACGCCGTAATCAGGGTGGAGGATCGGGCCTTGAGAGAGTAGGTCTGGTCGTAGTGAAGAGTCCAAGGGTCTTCTACTGCATCCTCAAGACTAGTGAGTACCATGCCCTCCGGGGCCACGCTGGAGCAACCAGGATTACTGGCTTGTGCTCCATCCTTATCCTGCGCAAGCAAGGCGGGGGGTAGTAACTGGAGAGGGGGAAAAGCATAAAGAGTTTGAACTGATGGCCAAGGGCAAACTAACGCATCGTTCCGCAGGCCATCGGGTCCCTTGTGCGGGACATGAACCTGTCTAGCTCTTGGTGAACCTCGATGCCATGACATCCACGTCTGCAGCACACCCCACCTTTGGCAGATTGTCTGAAAAACCTGGGATGTAGAGACCATTCCCCTGGCGACATAGTTTGGCGACTTAAGAAGTCTGCTGCAGGTTGTCCACTCCGGGAATGATATTGCCGATATGCCAGGGCACATGAGCCTCTGCCCACAGAAAAATCAAGCTCACTTCCTTCTGAGCGGCCTGACTCTTGGTTCCCCCTTGGTGGTTTATATATGCCACAGCCGTGGCATTGTCTGATTGTATTCTCACCGGGAATCCCTTCAATTTGGATTGTCCATGCCAGGAGGGCTAGGCCGAGCAGCTCTGAGCTCCAGGATATTGATGGGCAGCTGCTTCTCCGACGCTGCCCAAGTACCTTGGCGAGTATAACCATCCAAGACCGCTCCCAGCCTTTTAGGCTGGCATCTGTGGTCACTATTTTCCAGGCTATGGGGCTGAAGGTTTTCCCTTTCAGCAGATTCTGAGGGTTTAACCACCAGCACAGACTTTGCCGGGCTCTTGATGATAGAGCTAAAGGAAACTCCAAGGCCTGTGCTTTCCCGCTCCAAGCCGCCAGAATGGCTGCTTGTAGGATGCGAGTATGGCTCTGTGCGTAAGGTACCGCCTCGAACGTAGCCACCAGCTTGCCTAGTAAACGCATACATAGGCGAATAGTTGGTTCTTTTTTGCTTAGAACCAGCTGAATCAACTCCTTGATAGCTTTGACCTTTACCAGGGGTAAAAATACTCTTTGCTGAGCTGTATCTAACCTCATGCCGAGATATTCCAACTGTTTTGTTGGTTGGAATGCTGATTTTTCTCGGTTTAAGACCCAGCCGAAACTCTCGAGGTATTGACCCGTGAGGGCAACCGCTTGCTCCAGGCAAGCCGGTGAGTGATCTATGATCAAGAGATCGTCCAAGTATGCTAGGACCGTGACCCCTTGGATTCTTAGATTGGCTAAAATTGGAGCTAGAACCTTCGTAAACACCCGGGGGGCCGTAGCCAGCCCGAAAGGAAGTGCCACAAACTGGAAGTGACGCTGAGCCACCGAGAAGCGTAAAAATCTTTGATGTGGCTGAAAGATCGGTATATGAAGGTAAGCGTCCTTTATGTCTATGGAAGCCAGAAAGTCGTCCTTCTGGAGCGCGGCGGCTGCTGACCGAACCGATTCCATCCGGAATGACTGAACCCTTAGGTAAACATTTAAACCTTTTAGGTCCAAAATTGGTCTGACATCGCCGTTGGGCTTTGGTACGACAAATAGATTGGAGTAGAAGCCTAGTCCTTGCTCTTGGACTGGTACCTCTACAATCACGCCCTGGCAGAGCAGACGATCCAATGCCATTAGGAACGAGGCCTTTTTTGCTGGATCGTTCGGTACCCTTGACTCCTGAAAATGAGGCGGCGGAAACTTTAGAAACTCTAACTTGTAGCCTCTGGCCACAGATGACCGGACCCATCTGTCGGGGATGTTGGCTTCCCAAACCTCCGAAAAGAGACGAAGCCTTCCCCCCACTCGAGTGAGTGGGGGCGCCCCTTCATAAGGCAGACTTAGGGGCTGGCTTTGTTGGTTTGCGATACCATGGCCTCTTGCCCCCAGGGGCCTGTCCCTGTGACTTATTGTTAAAGTTGGATCGCGCAGGAGGCCGTCGATACTGCCTGGAATTTGAGGACCCCGGGACAGGGGAAATCGGCCTCTTAAAGGCAGGACCCCGGAACTTCTTTTTGACTGGTAGGAGGGTACTTTTACCACTCGATATAGTCTGAATGTATTTATCTAGATCTTCTCCGAAGAGTCTTCCCCCATGGAAGGGAAACCCTGCCAGAAGTTTCTTACATGGGGGCTCGGCCGCCCAGTTCTTTAACCATAAGAGCCTTCTCATATGCACTACTAATAGTGATAAATGAGATGCCTGCTGGATGGAGTCCTTTATAGCATCCACCGCAAAGCATAAAGCTCTGGGAATATCAGATAGCTCCTCTGCCTGTTGGGCAGGGATGTCTTTCAGCATCTGTTTAGTCTGGACCTTCAAAGCCTGACAAACTCCGATAGCAGCTACTGCCGGCTGTACCACTGCTCCTGCCGTAGCAAAGGAAGCCTTTAAAAGTGTCTCTAAACGTTTATCAACCGGATCCTTAAACATTTGTATGTTTTCTACCGGACAAGTTAATGTTTTATTTACGCACGAGATGGCTGCGTCCACAGCTGGGGGCGCCCATTTTTTGGAAAATTTCTCTTCCATGGGGTAGACAACAGAAAATTTTTTAGGCGGCAAAAAGATTCTGTCCGGTCGTACCCAATCTTGGTAAATCAATTCCTCCAACAGAGGATGGACCGGAAAAACTGCGTTATTCAAGGGGGCTTTTAAAGAGCCCAAGGAGGAAACTATCGGAGCCCGAGGCTCCGGTAAGGGCAACTTAAATGCCGATCGGACCATGTCTGTCAAGGACTGGATCCACAGACTTTCTGCTTGGGAGGCAGAGAATGGTTCCTCCACAGTAGAATCCTCAAGCTCTGAACCTTCTAGGTTCTGGTCCACCAGGTCCTCCTGAGATTCTAAGTCCCCTAGGGAGAGAACCTCCGCATCTGAGTATACACACTTTGGTGAAGGGGACCTAGTCCGCTTTTTGTCTGGCAATGAATTAGCGATCATAGCTGCCAATCTTTTCTCTAGCCCTCCTAAGGAGATAGCTAGCATTTCCTCAGTGATAAACACCGGGTTGGGAGGATCTGGGCCAGCCTCCGCACCAGACCCCCCTATTGGCTCAACCAAGGCGGCCATCCCTGGGTCAACAGGAGGGGAGAGTACTGGCATAACCTGACTCATATCCTCAGAATCTGAGGGGGAACCCTTTTGTTTTTTGGCATTTTTTGCCCCTCTAGATCCCGAGCCTTTGGGAGCCATGGTACAAGACCGAGGTACCCCAGCATACAACAACTGACTGTTTGTAGCTAGGAAAAAACTACGTGGTTAAGGGAACAGTAGTATTACTAATGTCCCTAACCTGGTGGGGCTCCGTATGTTCCAACAAAAAAGAACCACTTTTTTTTTTTTTTTTTTTTCAATACATTAATATATATATATATTTCCTTTACCTTATTAAAGGCTTTTTTTTTTTTTTTTTTTCTTTAAAACATACAGCCCCACCAATACTTTACCAGCCTTCAACCTGCTGCAAAGAGGATTTTTGGCTTAATAGATATGCATAGGCTAAGCCTAGCATGTACTACCCCTTTCCTGCCACCGGGGGTCACTAGTGTGCCGCTCTGTGTCCTCTCGCTCTCAGCTCAGTTTCAGACTGAGCCATAACGAGGACCTGCTTCAAATAACAGAGGCGAAAGCCCGCCTCTTTCGACGCCGGCCTGCACGCTCCCCCCCCCCCCCCCCCCCCGAACGGCGCGAAACTGTACTATTAAGTGTGCACGCGCCGCGCGCGCGTGCCCGTATGTCAGGGGAGAGGAACACACGGAGACGCGCTGCCAGGCTTCAGGAAGCAGGGAGGATCGCCCCTACGGCTGCAGAGCGGCAATTTAAAAAAAAACCCGGCCAGGTAGGACTTAACACAGGCCTCTTAAGGACACATTTATAGCCCTGAGACAGATCTCCAAAGAAGACCTTCCCAACCAGCGGGGCAGCAGGTAGCCAGTAAAGAGATGCCTAGACAGGGGGATCCAGTCATGGGGGGAAAAGTTAGGTCATCCAGACATAACAGACATAGTGACCATGGTGCCAATGCAGAGCATACTCAGGCAAACCCCCCGCAGATCTCCCCTGGAGAGCCCACTGTCGGACCAAGTCCCGCAGACTCTCCACTTACCTGCTCCATGCCGCAGGACGTTTGCCAAGCAACAACAGTCCAATCTTCTCCCATCTCCGTGGGTAAAGTAGTAGACCATCAGGTACTGGGGTCCTAGGAAGGAACCGACTGACCTGGACCTATATAGCACCCTGGCAAACAGGATACTTTTGGCTTAGGAAAAGCTCTAAGTCCTGGGCCCAGGGTCCATCCCTCTAGAGAGGGCATTATAGGCAAAACCCCACGGTTTGGGGCCCGGGTACTGTCCACTTTGGCGCTGAGGCACTTTGGACAGATCCGGTTAGCCCGCCTTAATCCCAAGGATACAGAGGCAAAGCTAATCCATGACCAACACCTAAGACACTGGCGAAAAAACTGAGGTACTCCTCCTATGGGAGGGGGTTATATAGGGAGGGGACTTCCTGTTTGAGATTGCCAGTGTCCATCACCTGAAGGTACTCCATATAACCCACATAGTAATGAATATGCCGCTCTGTGTCCCGTGATGTACGAGAAAGAAATGTTTAGGTATGGCTTCTGCAGATTAAAAGATTTAGTTTATTTCTTTTACTCTTATTTTCTGTAATGTGCATTCTACAGTTTCTTTATTTCTCAATGATCTATTCCATCTCGTTATGGATTTTGCTGTAGGAAAAATCAAAATGTGTGGACAGTAGTTTTTAAGAGGTCTGCAAAAGCGGGAGTAACGATTTGTAAACTTTCTCTAGCGGTCTTCTCTCCAGTCCCTGTTGATCTCCTGTAGCATGTCTGTAGTCTCTGGCCATGCCCAAACTAGAACAAGTTAATATATGAAATTACTAGCACTTCAAAGTGAAGCGTGTAATCACTCAGAATTTTTTTTAATACTTTTGGTGGAATTATGACATCATCATGACATCATTGGAGGGGTGTTGCATAGGTTGCTATAGGTTACACAGGGGTATATATGTGTTTTTGCTGCATGTGTTTATTGTCACTGTTACCTTGAAAAAGGAACGTGTCTTCACAATAAATATGTGATATGCACCTGTACAGAGCGCTGGTGAGTTTGGACCACATAATCTCGCATTATCTCATGTAGGATGTGATCAGTCTCCAAAACACTTCTGTAGCTTAAATTGATGGACCCTTTCACGCTATGCCTATAAAGAACTACCCCACACAAATAATATAACTCAATCCCCAAAGTGAAAATCAACCCCAAAGCAATAAATAAGGGTAGTGAAGACACAATCTTTCACAGGTACAGTGCTAAATAATAACCCAAAACACACTCGGCTACAAAATATACATAATGCCGCAAAATATACCAAGCACAAAAATATAAAATGTTCCAATATACAAAATCATGTGTTAAAAATAAGAAATATTCTAAAATTACACTCTTATAAAAAAAAGTATTTTAAATTAAAAAGTAATTTAAGGTCCCCCTCCATGCTTACTGCGTACATGGCATAATTTTTTGCAACATTTTATATTGTTTTTGTGTTTGGTATATTGCAACATTGGGCATATTGTGTAGCAATGTGTGTTTGCGTTAGTCTTTAACCATCTCCTGCTACATGTTTCCAGTCTCTGGCCATGTTCTTTAGTATATACCCACTTTCAAACCACTCATATAGCTTCTTGTATGCAATCTCTGTCCATTTCTTACAGTACGTTCTCTGTATCTGACTGTATCCTGTAGACTCTCTGCAGTTTCTATTTAAACGTGAAATGACTACAGTGCCACGAGTGGCCAGAGACATTGTGGATCCCATTTTTAGCTGGCTTTTCATAAATTACAAGAATGATGTAGGAATGGATACGAAAGAGCTATGGAGAGACATTCTGCCCAGCATCACCATCACAGCTTCCTAGAAGGTGGCACTGGCATACCCAACAAAAAACACACCATTGCAGAGATTTTGGTGTGCAGGTCTATTGTGTCTCTTCTGGTTTCAACATTGGCAGGTTGTGATGAGCCCAGCTGGAAGTGGCACCTTGGGGTGCAATGGATTGCCAGATGGCAGCATAGTCTGGACTGGTGGAACACCTCTTTTTACAAAAAAATTATAATCATGTGACTTGACACACAAAAGTGTCCAGGTCAGTCATGTGATGGGTGTTTCCTTGAACCCAGGTGCAAAATCTAAAAATGTAGAACATTCACTCCAATTTGCTTTATCTTACCTCTCCACGCTGTGGGTCTTGTATTCGAGTAAAACGCAGATCGCTAAGTTGCCAGTTGGCATTGACACTGTATATTCTTAGCTGGGACAACTCAAATGAAGCATTGAATGCCTTGGCTTTCATGCGGATGACGATGGAATTGACAGACAGAGAGATTCCTTCTACTACTTTCTCTGCAAAACCATATTCACTGGAAGATAAAATGAAAAAAAAAAAAAATGTCAAAAAGAAGATATAAATGTAAGTCTGAAAATAACATAACAGAAATTAACATTGTTTAAGCTACTTTGTTTCTCTTTATTGTCTGTAACACTGGCTGCTACAACATGTCAAGACTAATGCTGTCTACAACATCCTGATCTTAAACAAAATGTATCAAGGCAACATAGTTCTGGAACTCTTCAGAATGGATCATGATAGCATGGCTCTGGGCTTCGGTTCACTTGCCTGCTGCATAAATGTTAAATAACCAGTACTTCCAGGTATGTACACACACATGGCGCTCTCGCTTAAAGTGACTAACTCACCTAAAAATGCAGTGGTGTTTCTGTAGCCAATCGCTGTCATGTGAAAATAGGTCCTTCAACCTATTTGCTAAAAAGATTGCATAAACTGCATCTTTCGGGAAGATTTCTGTGACCACCATGTTTTCCTAAAAAGTCAGTCCACTCATAAGTGATATGTTTGCTATAAGTGGAACCCAATTGACTTAGTGAGCCTTTCCTGTATGCTTTGGGGAGGGGGGGTTGTTCTATAGGTCTGCTTTAGTGTGACAATGCTGCTCCTCCCTGGATACAGTACAGTGAGTAGAAGCTGCCATCATAGGACAGGAAATATATTACAAAAAAATATTAATAGGCGACAAAAGAAAAACATCCTGAAATTTTTATTTTTTTTAATTAATGTAGTCACCCCACTCAATAACTGGTAAACTGCAATATCACCTTTTTTTTTCTTGTTTTTCTTTGGGGAAATACTTTAATGAAGCCCAAAACCAAACAAAAAGCCAATAAAACTCCAAGTCTATGCTCTGGCTCGTAAAATATTTTCATTTAATAGTGCACAGTGCTATAAAACTAGCTAGTAACTCATTTGATTTCCAAACTCATGATAAACCAACGGCGCAAAACATACATCCTTATTTGCAGCATAAACACAGCGATATTACAGGTTGATTAACAGCCCAGGTGGCGGTGTGGCGTTCAGGCTGACAAATCGCCCTACAGTGACATCAATCAGAACAAAGCTATATTCATTCAGAAAATATATTCTGTCTTCTACAGTGAAGCGCCATTTGTTACAGGAATATGTTTTACATCGAGACTGTAAGATGTATAATTCTATTTTACTAGAAAGATTGGGCCCTTCTCTGTGAACATCAGAAACGAATAAAGGTCTCATTACGGAAAATATCTGAAAGAATAGTAGTGATGCTTATAACAACCCTTTATTTTAATGCAGATAAGAAGCTGGAAGGAGAAAATTATTAAGGTCCGATTCACACTAGTGCGACTCCAAGCGACTTTGTAGTGCGACGTTGATGCAACTTTACACTCAATGGATCCAAGTCGCATCTAGCGTCACACCAATATTGTACAGACACCTTTTCAAAGTGGACCCGATTCGAACGGGTGCCAGTTAAAAGAATGGGATGCGCCTTGTCATGCGAATTTGATGTCCAAAGTCGCATAACAAATCACACAAGTGTGAATGGAGCCTTAAGCCCAACTTCACCTTTTTAAAACTAAATTGCCCAGCACTGGTAAAAATAAAATATGATTTTTGTACTCCCAATATAATCCTATGTTTGGCATTCGTTGAAGGACACAACATGTTTAACCCTCAAGTTATACTGCCGCCTATAGGAGGACTGGACACTGGCAAACAAAAAACTGTAGACCAGTCCATGATAACCCCTCCTACTACCAGCATTCCTTTGTTTTGCAGCAAAGCAGTAAAAAGAGTGTTGGACAGGTTAAAATGCATACAGTTAGTTAGTTTCCAGCAAATAGCCCAGGGAAAAGGGTTAAGCATTTTTGGCCTAGTTTCCGGGCTTTTTGATTTTAGCAGGCCCACCTGTGATAAAGAAGACAACAGGGAAGAGGAGTAAGTAGTAATTTTAATAGTAATCGCCCTTCATAGACTTCTCTAGAGCTCTGCCACCAAGTTGGGGAGAAGACGCAATGACACCGGGAGCCAAGGACAGCATCCAAGCCATGGACAATGCTTATTTGAGATTCTTACCTCACAGAGTTATGCCTGGGCCACTACATCATGTTAGTTGAGATTAGGTAAAGGACACTGTTCATGCTATATAATGCTGCATTTCAACAGTAAAGTTATATTAACCATTCTGAGCCTGGTCTGAAGTTATTCAAAGGATGCATGTTGGTTCTGGCATATTTCAAAAAACCTGGGTCTGTAATTGCACTATGGGGTATGGAGAAACACTACTACAAAAGGTCAACTCAGCAAGACAAGGAAAAGAAGAGTTTCTATGAGTAATTAAGTGACCTAACAAGCTACAGCAGCCAGTCATTATGCATGGTACTTGGTAAGGTGGCAGGTCCTCCTGTAGCGAGGGGGTATGTGTTTTCTCTCTCTCTCTCTCTAGTGGTCCATCTCCCATAGCAACCGGGAGCAGACTAGCGTTATGGAGATCTCTGGCCTGGTTAAGTGGTACAGGAAGGACAGAGTTATATGACAGCATGCACAAGGTCCGTGCTAGGGGCTCGGTGGGGCCCCATTTTGTTACTGGGAGTGAGATAACAGAGATACCCTGGACTGAAGGAGTGGGCGCAGGCTCAGCACATCCCTCCTAATGCAGACATACAAGGTAGTGTAGTGACATGGGACAAGTCGCTTTTTGGAAGAACTCTACACTTTATTGCTGCACACAGTGAAAGCTTATCTCTAAGTTGTAGAACTGCCTTAATGTTTGATTCTTCACATGACTGCAGTCTCCGCCTGGTCCCGGGCATTGATAAGCGCGCTCCATGCGAGTGTTATCCCACGTGTACGGGCACAGTAGACACCACCCACAAGCGCATGACCATAAACAGAGGGGTGGGACCTGTGTCCCTCAATGGACTCCAAAAAATTGATCTTAAACTGTACAAAAACCCAATTTTCTTTTTTTCCTCAGCCATTGGGAGACAAAGGAAGTCTTATATTGTTGGGGGCGTCCAAATTAAGTCCATCCACCTGAAAACATTTACAGATTGTGTAAACAGAACAAGTAGCAGCCTTGCAAATCTGTGAAACATTAGCTTAATTCCAAAAAGCCCAGAAAGTCCTCAAAGATCAATTACAGTGCATGTTGACAGGTGCAATTCCAATCCTTGAGACCATAAGCTTGGATGATGGTCTATTTAAGCCACCTTGGGATGGTGGAATGAGAAGATGGTGCTTCCTTACAGGAACCATTCAAGATGGCAAAAAAGGGAATCTGTGCTTTTGAAAGAAGCAGTGGCCGAAAGAGAGAGAGAGATAGAGAGAAACTCCCAGCCCAAATCACTACCAGACAATGGTGACTTTTGGTGAAGTGGAACCAGACCGTGGGACAAAAGAACAATGGGATGATTGGGATGAAAAGCATAAACTACCTTAGACAATAAGAAAGTCTTGGGCCTCAACACCACCTTCTGTTGTGGATGAGAATAGAGAGGAATGTCTCCAATGGGTCCAGTGGTTTCTGGAGCACATAGAAAACCGATTCAGGTTGCATGAAGTCACAGGAAAACTAACCAGGGGGAGCTACATGGGGGAATTCCTCTACAAAAGGTCCTAATGAGTGAGAGATCATTAGTCTCCAAAATAGGTTACAGCGTACAAAAATCTGACCTTTAATGGTGCTGGGAGCCAAACACTGGTTCAGAATCAGCTGTAAGAAAAGGATTATTCCACGAAGAAACAACAAGGATGGAAAACCCAAGGGTCGTACCAAGTGAAGTACACTGGAAACCTTGCAGGAAATTACCTTCCTAGCTTTTAGCATTTTAGGAATCAAAGATTCAGTGATGCTCCTGTCTCCCAAAACCAGACAGCCAAGGATCGTAAAAGCCGGATAGCAAATCAGTCCTTGAGAAAGAAGAACCTGGCAATATGGCAGATCACTGGAATTCCCTCCTTCATCCTATTAAGCAATCAAGGAAGGTTTCGGGAGTAAAGGGCATAAATCAGGGTGTGCCGAATCCATGCAACCATCAGAACATTCACTGCTTCTGCTAAAGGATCCCTGTACATAGAGATAAGCCGATCTAGTTCTCCCAGCAGCGCTGACAACTGACAAGCGGCAGTCCCATCAAACGCTCAGCCAGGAGATTAACCTGTGAGTGGCCAGACCATCAGTGCATACTACCCTATGTGCGGTCTCCTTCCTTTCATGTTGACACTGACTGGGCTGTGACATGCTATGAGGACGTAAATCGCTATTATACGCTGCTGCACCCCATCGTGGACTTCTTAAAGGGACCGTGACCTGGTGTATTCCTGGCTATTATCCGATGTTTAGAAGTATCCTACAGTTATTTGAATAACGCTGTTATCAAATTACCTTGTGGTAAGCCTCAGTCCATATGGTGGCGGGTCACGACTGTCAATTATCTTCACACTGGGTGCTGCCTGGGTTGAAAATTTCGTTTATGGACTTTGTTATTGGATCTTTTTAACAATTTGTTCACGATTTATGCACTTATATGGTGCACATTTTTTCTGTGTTTCACGTGTAGAAGACACAAAGGACTTCACTGTTTATATTATTGTACTACTGGTTGGCGCAATTTTTCTTTCTTTTTATATTTGTTTTGTGTTAGTTCACGCTATTGCAGCCTTCCCATTTATTCACTTAATTTATATTCGATTAGCGCAATTTTCCTTTTTTCCCGATCTAGTTTGTTGTTTAATATGTAATCCACATCCAGCTTCCCCCACCTGTGGACACATGTTCTGGAACATCTCCAGGTAAAGAGACCATTTCCACAGGTTCAGGAGATGCTGGCTAAAGAAGATTGCCTGCCAATTGTATGTTTCTGGGATGTACACAGAGGACAAGGCTGGATAGTGAAGTTCTGATCTATCTCTTACCACAAAAAGCTTCTGATCCTCTGATGGTTGATGTAAGCTACTGCTATGGCATTGTCCAAATGAATCCAGAACAGGTGACCTCCAATGTAGGATGGTCCAAAACTGTAGAAACGGCCAAATCGGAACATCATAAGATGGGGCTTGTCTAAAAACCAAGTCCCCTGTTCCAACAGCCTGGCCAGGACTCCTCCCCAGCCCTACAGGCTGCCATCCTGAGCAAACAGCTTAGAGGTTTTTCGAAAAACCCCATAAAGCAAGAGTTGGAAAAGTGGGTACAATGTGAAAGTCTTTGCAGCCTTATGAACTGGAGACTGTATACAGTACTGACAGAAGCAACAAGGTGATCTTTTGATGTGGTGTGCCCCCACCCCTACAATGAAAAGTTTTCTTATTTCGTGCCTCAGGGATAAGCTCACCAGCCTAGGACTGTAGTGACTCAGATCTAGACAGGATCTCTGCGGCTGATAGCTCCAATGACAGCAGGCAACCAAATAATTCCAGGCTGCAGACAGACTCATCACTAAAGCACGCTCAGATGTGTTACAAATGTATGGCAGGAAGGCAAAGTTCAGCTCAGGGTTAGGGTATAACTTAAAAGTGGTTGTAAAAGCTAAAAGCGTTTTACCTTCACACACATCAAATACAGCCAGTGAGCCAATGAGGGAAGAGTGGGGCCACCCACAGCTCTATGTGCCTTATGGATGCATAGAGCAGGGCTCATGAGCAAGCACGCACCAGTGCCCCCATAACAAGCTGCACCGAGTGGAAAGGAAATAGAACAACTCTTAAAGCGGGAGTTCACCCGAAAACATTTTTTTAACATTAGATTGATGCTCATTTTGTCAAGGGGAATCGGGTGTTTTTTTTTTTTTAATCGAAGCAGTACTTACCGTTTTAGAGATAGATCTTCTCCGCCGCTTCCGGGTATGGTCTTCGGGACTGGGCGTTCCTATTTGATTGACAGGCTTCCGACGGTCGCATACATCGCGTCACGAGTAGCCGAACGTCGGTGCGGCTCTATACGGCGCCTGCGCACCGACGTTCGGCTACTTTCGGAAAATCGTGACGAGATATATGCGACCGTCGGAAGCCTGTCAATCAAATAGGAATGTCCAGTCCCGCAGCCCATACCCGGAAGCGGCGGAGAAGATCTATCTCTAAAACGGTAAGTACTGCTTTGATTAAAAAAAAAACAACCGATTCCCCTTGACAAAATGAGCCTCAATCTAATGTTAAAAATTAACTTTTTGGGTGAATCTCCACTTTAAGTTCTTTTTGAGGACTGTGCCCCCGTTAGGGAAATTTTCCCTCTCTATTTGTCCTGTTTTTTACTGAAAATTAAAGACACTGCTGACCGTAGGTGCAAGTCTCCTAGTAAAAATGTTTATAAAAAATCTAAAGTTTCTTACCTGCAAGATGTGCATCAATTTTATTAAATTTTTACAAAAGGTGAACTTATCCTCTAAAGGAATGTCTTTAGCGGATTTAAAGTCAAATAGGTAGATTCAGTAAGAGTTAGGTCGGCTTATCAGTAGATAAGCCGACCTAACTCAGAATCTACGCCGACTTATGTTTAAGTGTATGCTCAAACAGAGATACGCTTAAACATATCTAAGATACGACGGCTTGCGCCGTCCTATCTTAGATTGCAATATTTCAGATGGCCGCTAGGTGGCGCTTCCATTGCGGTCGGCGTTGAATATGTAAATGAGTAGATACACCGATTCACGAACGTACGCTCGGCCGACGCAGTACTTTTACGCCGTTTACGTTAGAGATAGGCCGCCTAAAGTTAGAGCTACATGGAATAGTAATGTTAAGTATGGCCGCCGTTCCCGCGGCGAAATTCGAAATTTTTATGTCGTTTGTGTAAGTCATCCGTCGTTTACGTCCACGTCAAAATCAATAGACCCGTGTGGCGTACTTAGCCGCAATGCACACTGGGAAATGTAGGCGCCCGGCGCATGCGCAGTAAAAAAAAAAAACGTGAAAAACGTAAGGTCAAGCCTTATTAACATAAAACACGCCCCCCTTACACACATTTGAATTCGGCGCCCTTACGCCCGCTTTAGGCTACGCCGCCGTAACATAGCAGGCAAGTACATTGTGAATCATGTAATTGCCTCGCTAACTTACGGCGGCGTAGCTTAAATGCGGCAGCGTACGTGAATCTAGGCAAAAGTGTGTGTTTTTTTTGTTTTTGTTTTGGGAGGGGGAGGCTTAGGCTTGAAGTTGGTCTTTTATTGCCATGAATTCTGGTTTAGAGGAAATGTGTGACATTCCCAGTTTTCTACACTGATTCTATCCTCCCATGGTAAATATTAAGTAAATTGCAGGATAGAAAACAAAACCAGGTATTCCGTCGGGGTATGCAAATCTCAGAACTGGATAGACAGAAATACAAATAGTTCTGCAGGTTAAAAAAATGTTTTATGCATTTCATCTGTGTATTTAGTGGTTTGCCTGGGATTCAGCTTTAAAAGACAAATCCACGCTGACATTTCAGAATATATAGGACTCATGGTACACCATGCTTGTAAAAAGTGTGTGAAGTTGTATTGTCTTTTGTTTGCAAAGAGATGAATGCTGAATAACCATACAGGTGTGACACCATACACAATGCTCTGCAAAGCAGCACACCAGTTTCTTTGCTTGACATGGAGCAGAATGCTAAAGTATGCGTATATCTCAGTAAATATACATAGTCACGTTTGTTTTACCAAGTCAGACACACCAGTTAGACAGTGGATGTCATAATTCTGACAAACATTTGCACTGCGATTGTTAAACCTTAGATTATCTAGTGCTGGAGTGCTTCTGCACCAATAAATTCTTGAAGTAAAAATTTTGCTCTGTACAGTATATAAGTAAATTGGGTGTTAAAGTGACATTAAAAGGTTCACTTAAATAACAAAACATGTCATACTTACCTCCACTGTGCAGTTTGTTTTGCACAGCGTGGCCCCGATCGTCCTCTTCTGGGGTTCCACGGTGGCTTTTGCGGCTCCTCCCCTCAAGAGCTAACTCCCTCTGGTAAGCGATTTCCCGAGGGGGTTACCGTGCGGGCGCGCTCGTGTCATACAATCAGCGTCCATACCTGCCGATTGTATGACTCGGCCCCGCCACCCCGACGGCCGCATCATTGGCTTTGATTGACAGGAGCCAATGGCTGTGCTGCTATCAATCTATCCAATGAAGAGCCGATCAGCCATGGGGAGAACGACGCGAGATCGCGCCCTCAGAAATTCGGGGCTCAGGTAAGTAAACCGGGGGCTCGGGGGGGCCGGACACTGCAAGGTGTTTTTTCACCTTAATGCATAGTGCAAGGCTGGCTGGAGGGACTGGCCACAAAAAACTGATGACAGGAGAGATCGATACACTGTGCATTTCTCATAATGTCCTGTTAGTTCCTGCATCAAAACCATTGAACCCTAGATTTAAAAAACACACTTTTGGGGGTTGAAAATCTATTGTTCCACTAAAGTGGAATGTTATATGCAGGGTAGCCATCACAAATTTTGGGGACTCTTACACAGCTTTAGGCAGAGCCCCCCTGGATCAAAGAACCGGGTGGGGGCCCTCCTCTCTCCTGCCAAGAGATAAGCAGGGGGGGGGGTTGTGGTAACAAAAATATCATCTCTTCTCTTCACTCTCCTGCCGCAAGCTAAGCGGGGGAGGGGGGGCTGGGCTTGGTGCTGACGAACAAAACAAAGTCAAGTCTTCTCTCTCCTGTCGCGAGTTGCTAAAGTCAGACGGGGGGGCGTTCCCCTGCCGCGAGTTGCTTGCTAAAGGTTGGGGGGTCAGACCTTACAGGTGTAATGCCTGTACCCCCCTGATGGTGGCCCTGGTTATGTGAAACACGAAAATGTGTGAACAGCTGGCTTTTAAAAGACAGAAGACACACTGAGATTTCAAACTTGAAAGCCCAGCACTATCTGGTCACTTGTTGACTGTTTATCTATATGGGTCATTATAAATTATCATAGGGACGGCTGCCTTCCTCCTAGCTCAAATGGTTTACGTGTTGTAAATAAACTTGTGTAGCAGAAGTTCAAATTACAACAGGCTATTTACAGCTCAGTAAATCACTGCCAATAAAAAATACCCTGGACAGAAGCTTATTGTACATTTGCTAGATGCAAATGACTAGTATCAAATATTCATATGAAATATATATGTACCTAAATAGTAGGGAAGATATTTATAAAAATACATCCCTCTTGTACTCAACCACATCCTCTTGAAATATTCAATGTGTTCTTTGTAAATTATATATATATATATATATATATATATATATATATATATATATATATATATATATATATATATATATAAATAAATAAATAAAAGGTATTCATACCCCCTTAAAATTTTCCAGATTTTGTCACATTACAACCAAAAACATAAATGTATTTTTTGGGGATTTTATGTGATAGACCAACACAAAGTGGCACATAATTGTGAAGTGGAAGGAAAATTATAAATGGTTTTAAACATTTTTTACAAAATAAAGATCAAAAAAGTGTGGCATGCATTTGTATTCAGCCCCCCTGAGTCAATACTTTGTAGAACCCCCTTTCGCTGTAATTACAGCTGCAAGTCTTTTTTGGGGATGTCTCTACCAGCTTTGCCCTCTGGAGAGAGAAATTTTTGCCCATTCTTCGCAAAATAGCTCAAGCTCTGTCAGATTGGATGGAGAGCGTCTGTGAACAGCAATTTTCAAGTCTTGCCACAGATTCTCAATTGGATTTAGGTCTGGACTTTGACTGGGCCATTCTAACACATGAATATGCCTTGATCCAACCATTCCATTGTAGCTCTGGCTATATTTTTATGGTTGTTGTCGTGCTGGAAGGTGAACCTCCACCCCAGTCTCAAGTCTTTTGCAGACCCAACAGGTTTTCTTCTAAGATTGCCCTGTATTTGGTTCCATTCATCTTCCCATCAAATCTGACCAGCTTCCCTGTCCCTGCTGAAAAAAGCATCCTCACAAGATTATGCTGCCACCACCATGTTTCAGGGTGAGGATGGTGTGTTCAGGGTGATGTGCAGTGTTAGTTTTTCGCCACACATAACATTTTGCTTTTAGGCCAAAAAGTTAAATTTTGGTCTCATCTGACCAGAGCAGCTTCTTCCACATGTTTGCTGTGTCCTCAACATGGCTTCTCGTAAACTGCAAACAGGACTTCTTATGGCTTTCTTGCAACAATGGCTTTCTTCTTGCCACTCTTCCATAAAGTGAATTTGGAGTGGAGGAACTTGACTGGCCTGTACAGAGTCCTGGCCTCAACCTGATAGAACACCTTTGGGATGAATTAGAGCAGGGACTGTGAACCAGGCCTTCTCGTCCAACATCAGTGCCTGACCCCACAAATGCGCTTCTGGAAGAATGGTCAAACATTCCCATAGACACACTCCTAAACCTTGCGGACAGCCTTCCCAGAAGAGTTGAAGCTGTTATAGCTGCAAAGGGTGGGCCAACTCAATATTGAACCCTACGGACTAAGACTGGGATGCCATTAAAGTTTCAGGCGTCCCAATACTTTAGACAATATAGTATATATTTCACTGTTTGCCTGATGTTCAGCTTTAAGACCCACCTAAAATAACAGACCTAATTTTGGATGGCTAAAAGACAAATTTTGCCATCATGTTTCTGGATAGTGGGAAAAAGCCCACATGAACATGCGGGAGAACAAAATGACAACAAATGATGGGAGTTGAACTCCAGTGCCGAGAGGGCTGACCACATTATCCTATGCCTTGTCTACATCAAGTGGCACTCACCTTTGCCCTGAAGCAGTAACCAATGGCGAGGGTCCATTACACGTGCGCGGCTCCTCACATGTGCTCATTTCCATGATGACTTTGTCCAAGGACTAAAATACATACGTTCAAATTTAGTATCAATAACTATAAAATATTACACACAAACATTCTGAACTTTGATAAATATACAGCTTAGGCCTCGATCACACAGTCATACTTAAAGTGGTTGTAAACATCAGACTTGAAACATGAACAAAGCATATCCCTCTATAGTGTGTACTAAGGGGGAGATTTACTAAAACACTCAGAATCTGGTACAGCTGTGCATGGTAGCCAATCAGCTTCTAACTTCTGCTTGTTCAATCAAGGTTTGACAATAAAACCTGGAAGCTGATTGGTTTCTATGAAGAGTTGCATCAAATTTTGCACGCTCCAAGTTTAGTAAATCAACTGTCTGATGCTTCTTTTCTCTGCTATCAGCTTGAGTCACGTCTGACAATTTTTCCTGACACCAAGAGAACTCCAACGATCGCGGCGATACCTCACATGTGTGATTTTAACACCGTTTTCATATGCAGGCGCTACTCACGTATGCGTTCACTTCTGCGTGCGAGACAGAACGGGGCGCTTTAAAATCTATTTGTTTTTTTATTATTATTCATTTTACTAGATTTTATTTATTTTTAAACGAGAAAGGACCCCATTGCCTCCGCTGCTGCCGACGGCTCCGGTTAGCGGCGGAGGGCGCAGAAAAGCGGCGGGAGGGGGAATCTGATGCAGAGACTACCATTATCGCTTAGGCCCCGTACTCACGACCAAACATGTCTGCTGAAACTGGTCCGCAGACCAATTTCAGCAGACATGTTCCCTCGTGTGTACAGCCGCGCGGACAGGATTCCAGCAAACAATTGTCTGACAGACCGTTTCTGAGCAGACAACTGTTTCCCGGACTTGCTTTAAAACAGTCCGCTGGAAACCTGTCCGCCCGGACATGTACGGTCGTCTGTACAGACCTACCGTACATGTCCTGCCGCCCGCCATCCCTCGCATGCGTCGAATGACTTCGACGCATGCGTGGAAGCATTTTCAAGGCAGGCCGCCCACGCCGGCGCGTCATTGTCGCGGCGACACCGCGTCATCGACGCGTCGACACCGCGGACACGCCCCGCGTATTGTTTACGCGCGGTCTTCTGTTCGATGGTGTGTATAGCCATCGAACAGAAGTCCCCGGGCAGTCCCCGGCCAGACATGTCCGATGGAAACGGTCTGCAGACCGTTTTCATCGGACATGTCCTGCCGTGAGTACTCGGCCTTACAGGACCGCCGCCTGAAGAGATGGATACCTCGGTTGTGGCAGCAGCTGCTGCCATTACCGAGTTATCCCTTTTCAAACTAAGGATGTATATAGTCGTGCGGCGGTCCTTAAGTGGTTAAGATAACAGTGATCTCTGCGGCGGATTCACCACAAGATCACTTTTATCATGGGCGGGAGTGGTGCCTCCTGCCGCGCTGAGGTCGTCTCCGCCTATTACCAGAGCCAATCCAAACCTTCCCCTGAGAGGCCTGGAGCCGAGTGAGGGAATGATGGCCATAAGACCCCCTTCACACTGAGAAGTTTTTCAGGCGGTACATCGCTAAAAATAGCACTGCTATACCGCCTGAAACACTCCTGCCCAGCAACCTCAATGTGAAAGCCGGAGGGCTTTCACACTGAGGCGATGCGCTGGCAGGAGAGAAAAAATCTCCTGTCAGCAGCATCTTTGGGAGCAGTGAGAGGAGCGGTATGTATACCGCTCCTTCCCATTTAAACCAATGGGAAACCGCGGCAATACGGCACGCAATGCGTCTCTGCAGAGGCGCATTGCGGGCGGAATGAACCCTTTATCGGCCGCTAGCGGGGGTTAATGCCGCACCGTTAGCGGCCGAATCCCACGGCAAATCCGACGGTATAGCGCCGCTATTTTTAGCGGCGCTATACCGCCACCGCGGCTCCCGCCCCAGTGTAAAAGGGGCCTAACTTAGGATAACTTTCTGCCTAACGGCAAGTGGACATTTTACAAGGGATGTTTACATTCCTTGTAATAGGAATAAAAGTGATCCAAATTTATTTATTTTTTTAAATAACGAACATATCATACTTACCTCCACTGTGCAGTTAGTTTTGCACAGATCCTCCTTTTCTGGGGTCCCTTCGGCAGCGCCATCAGCTCCTTCCTGCATCGCATCGATGTGCTCTCCCAGGGGTTACCTTGCGGGCACAATCCCAAGTCCAGCATTTGCATCCATAGATGCAGAATGCAGGACTCTGCCCCGCCCCCCAGCACCTGCGTCATTGGATTTGATTGACAGCAGCGGGGCCAATGGCTGTGCTGCTATAAATCTATCCAATAAAGAGCCGAGAACCACAGGCAGAGAGGAAGAGCGCGTCTCCGCTGTGAGAATTACAGGGCTCAGGTGAATTTGGGGACACACACCGACCCACCCAAGTGTCAGATTGGGAACAGTGGCTGTGGTCAAGCAGCTGTTGCACTCTATTAGACATGAATGGGACCGTCTGCCATGTGGGCTAACATGGCCCTTTGCACGAATGTATGTCTGTGTAAACGAGCCATTTTTGTTTAACCAGTTAAAGACTGGCTCACACACATATACGTCGGCAGAATGGTACGGCTCGGCAAAGTGACGTATATTTACAAGCCCCTGCCACAAGCTCCATGACCAGACCCATGGACTCGATGTCCACTGGTGTCCCGGGATTGGGTCATAGAGCTGCAGAACGGGGAGAGGCCAGTGTAAACAACGCCTCTACCCGTTCTGCTTAGTGACACTGACACTGATCTATGCTCCCTCTCATCGGGAGCAGCGATCAGTGACGTGTCACTCGTAGCCATGCTCTCTAACAGTTAGAATCACTCCCTAGGACACACTTAACCCCTTCCCAGCCCCTTAGTGTTTAACCCCTTCACTGCCACATTTATATAGCAATCAGTGCATTTTTATAGCACTGAACGCTGTACAAGTGTGAATGGCCCCAAAATAGCATCAAAATTGTCCAATATGTCCGCCATAATGTCGCAGTCACGATAAAAAAATCGCAGATCGCCGCCATTACTAATAAAAAAAATATATTAATAAAAATGCCATAAAACTACCCCCCTATTTTGTAGATGTTATAATTTTTGCACAAACCAAACGCTTACTGCGATTTTCTTACCAAAAATATGAAGAAGAATTCACATCGGCCTAAACAGAGGAAAAAATTAGTTTTTTTATATATTTTTGGGCGATATTTATTATAGCAAAAAGTTAAAAATATTGCTTTTTTTTTTTCAAAATTGTCGCTCTATTTTTGTTTATTGCGCAAAAAAATAAAAACCGCAGGAGGTGATCAAATACCACCAAAAGAAAGCTCTATTTGTGGGGAAAAAGGATTTCAATTTTGTTTGGGAGCCACGACGCACGGCAGCGCAATTGTCAGTTAAAGCGACGCAGTGCCGAATCGCTAAAAGTGGCCAGGTCTTTGGCCAGCCAAATGGTCCGGGGCTGAAGTGGTTAAGCTTTTGATAGAGTGGGGAACGGTTAGAACCTCTGGCAAGTTTAAATTGTCATCCATGCCCCACCTGTTCTGCAGGCACCTCATCACTCCAAGAGTTATGAGATGTCACCTGGAGAGCAGGATTCCCTGAATTCCATCCCTCACATGTAGCTAACCCAAGGTTTGTCTATTGTAACAGCAAACTGCGCAGAAAAAGAAAGATCTGATGGACTAGAGGAGTACATTAACCCCTAGAGTACCATTTTATCACAAGCAACATTCTTATTGGTTGTTTCAATAGAATTGTCTTGAATCATAAATAAAACCGCCTAAATATGGTTTCCTAAGGACAATGGCAGCACAGTATGAATGCTAAAAGGGGTTGTAATGGTACAATTTTTTTTTCCCTAAATAGCTTCCTTTACCTTAGTGCAGTCCTCCTTCACTTACCTCATCCTTCCATTTTGCTTTTTAAATGTCCTTATTTCTTCTGATAAATCCTCACTTCCTGTTCTTCTGTCTGTAACTACACACAGTAATGCAAGGCTTTTTCCCTGGTGTGGAGTGTCGTGCTTGCCCCCTCCCTTGGACTACAGGAGAGTCAGGACACTCTCTACATTGCAGATAAAGGGAGCTGTGTGTTAGTGGGCATTCTGACACTCCTGTAGTCCAAGGGAGGGGGCGAGCATGACACGCCACACCAGGGAGAAAGTGTCGCATTACTGTGTGGAGTTACAGACAGAAGAACAGGAAGTGAGGATTTCTCAGAAGAAATAAGGACATTTAAAAGCAAAATCGAAGGATGAGGTAAATGAAGGAGGACTGCACTAAGGTAAAGGAAGCTATTTAGGGGGAAAATGTTTTACCTTTACAACCCCTTTAAAGGAGTTGTAAAGTAAAAAAAATAATTCACCTTAATGCAATCTATGCATTAAGGTGAAAAAACATCTGATGCTGACGCCCCCCCCCCCCCCCCGAGCCCCCCTTATACTTACCTGACCCCTCGAAAGTCCCACGCTCGGTTCAGAGATCTTCTTCGCCACTCAGCCTGGCCGCTGATTGGCTAGAGCAGATGGATTGAGAGCAGCGCAGCCACTGGCTGGCGCTGCTGTCAATCACATCAGTGACGCGGCGCGCCGAGGGGCGGGGCCGAATGATACAGTGAGCGGCTATGGCCGCTCGCTGTTTCACGGGAGCGTGCCCGCAATTACTCACCACCATGCGAGCTCTCTCATGACTGTGGTCAGTACTTGCGGGGAGGACCAGAGACAGCGGCCGAGGGACCCCAGAAGACGTGGATTGGGGCCACTCTGTGCAAAACTAACTGCACAGTGGAGGTAAGTATGACATTTTTTCCTTTACTAACCCTTTAACTAATGCTGACCTAACACACATCAGTTCTGCATTTTTAGATTTGAACATAGATTTACTTTATTGTGTTTTTAGACGTATTCTCATAATAGGATTTCCTGTTAATGTGGCATTTACAGCTCCCCCCTCTTTATTGCACTTAAGTTCTGATTAATTTCATTTCCAGTTAAATTCTTTCATACAATATCTGCACAATCTAATTGTTTAGTTTTGACTACAACCTTTCATAATGTCCATAACATCCAAAGAATCTGAAGGCAATGGAAAACTGCCAACATAATTAAAATCTTTATTTAATATTTTTTTTACGTTTTGCATGTATTAAAAAAAAAAAAAAAAAAAAAAAAAAAAATCGGATTGAAATAGGTGTAACACCATAAGTACAAGAAGGACATCATATTGAAAAGCAAAACTAACCAGACTTATTGGATGAGTCTTCAGCTTAGTCCATGGTATCTGCAAAACATTAAAGAGCATTAATAAATCATATAAAAAAAACTACTAACATACTGTATAAAAGGAAAATAAAAAGATTATATATATATATATATCATATTTATCAGCGTATATCGCGCACTTTTTTCCCCTTAAAATAAGGGGGAAATCGTGGGTGCGCGATATACGGAGATAGCCGCTTCCCGCGCTCAGTTTGAATGGAGCCGCCGACATATACCGAGTGCAGTACACTCGGGTACATTCGGCTAGGCTCCACTTCGCTCGTGCTCACGCATAAACGTCACAGAGCGTGAGCACGAGCGAAGCCGAGCCTTGCCGAATGTAACCGAGTGTACTGCACTCGGTATATGTTGGCGGATGCGTTCGAACTGAGCGCGGGAAGCGGGGACTCGGCTTGAGGCGCGCTGGAGAAGCCAGGAGGACACCACCGAGGCCGCAGACGGACGCCGGGCAAGACACCAAAACTGTAAGTAATAAAATCTTATAACATTTTTTTTTTACAGGAATTTCACGGCATCTTTAGGGGTGCGCGCTATACGCGGGAGCGCGCTATACCCCAATAAACATGGTTATATATATATATATATATATATATATACACACACACATACACACACACACACAAACACATACATATACACACACACACATACACACACACACACACACACACACACACATATATATACATATACACACACATATGTATTTCTTTATTTTATTTGGAACAATATATTTAAATCATTTAGCCATATGAATACTTAGTGCCGGTTCACACAGGGACAACACGACTTCCAGCGCAACTTTTCAAGATGACTTCAGCGCGACTTACAACGCGACTTCAAGTTGCCTCCAGGACAGGCGACTTTGGCTGTGGCCAATCACAGAATAATCAGCTCTGTGGAAGGGAGGGGTTTGCCTGAGAAAACTATTTTCTCTTCCTGTAAAGTTGCTTCAGTTTAGACAGTGATCCGACTTTGGAGGCAACTTCCATTGAAATCTATGGGTAGAAGTTGCCTAGAAGTCGCCTTGAAGTAGTACAGGAACCTTTTCTGAAGTCGGAGCGACTTCAGTTGTGTGCATTAAGACGGCTCTCATTCACTTCCATGTAATTTCTCATGTCGTGCGACTTGGGGGCGACAAGTCGGATTCCAAGTCGCGGTAGTGTGAACGGGCACTAAGGGGTCTATTTATAAAACTTTTGTTGGACAAATGTCACAAGCATTTGTTTTGGCTGCAAACATTTTCTCCATATTTTATCTAATGCTCCCTATGGTTGTTAGGTCCACGTAGTGGCTAAAAAGCAGTATATAAAAATATACCAAAAATCAATGAAAATTTGTGTAGCATGGACGAATGCTTGTGACATTCGTCCATTTCATGTTTTATAACTAAACCTATTAGGCTGGGTTTACACTAATGCAAAATCAGATATCGCATGTAATTCACACCCCATTGCTGTGCACATCACATGTGATATCTGTATGGTGTGAATTCAGCCAGTTTTAACGGCTGAAATCACAATGCATTCGCACCAAAATGGTGCAGGACCCTTTTTTTTGGTCTGCACTGGAATCGGATCGCATGGGTGGTCAGACCCACGCAAGCCGATTCCACAGTTCACACTGCTTTCTGCAAACCGATTTAGGGGCGATAATAACTTTATATTGACACCCACAGCGGTTAACAGAGAGCATTGTGAACTGCCTGTGATTCAGATGTGATGCATCTATAGTCTCAATGTATAGCTAAAGGCAAAAAAATAATTTACGTTGTTTTGATGTTTTTTTTTCATTTGTTTCATTTTTTTTTGCTGTGTATCCCAACTAAGAGGCCCATCCTCTCTTTTTGTCCCGCCATCACCAAAACAGAAAGTGATGAGCCAAAATAAAAAAATAAAGATATAAAGAAGTCCACTAATGGGGCACCTCTTCAGTTTAAAACTATCTGATTGCTGTGGATGGGGGGGGGGGGTTAGTCATGTTTCCACTGTTTTGGATTTTGCAACTCTCCAAAAAAAAATAATAAAACAAAAAAAAAAAAAAATCAGGAGATACATTTACCTCAGCTCCAGAAGGTTTTACCCCCTTCATGGACAAGGCATTTTTTGCTATTGTGCTGTGCTACTCTAACTTGAAAATTGCTTCATCATGCAACACTGTATGCAAATTAAATGCATGTATTTGTTTTCACACAAATAGAGCCTTCTTTTGGTGGTGATCACAACTGGGGTTTTTTTTTTTATATATATAAAAACAAAAAAAGACCGAACATTTAAAAATGATATTTTCTAGGATAAAACATATCCAATAAAATCTAATTTCTTCATAAATTTAGGCCAAAATGTGTTCTGCTACATGTCTTTGGTTTGCATGAATGTTATAGCATCTACAAAATTCTATTTAATATATATATATACACACACACACACACACACACACACACACACACACACACACACACATATATATATATATATATATATATATATCACACATACTGATTTTTTTTTTTTTTTTTACAATACTACTAATGGAGGTGATCAACGACTTATAGTGAGACCGTGATAGTGCTGCGGGCAACCTGACGCTAACTGCCACTGAGTGGCAACTGACTGACTGAAACCGACATCTCCAGTGACAATATTACAGTGATCAGTGATAATACTATACACTGTCACTGTACTGACGTTAACATCTAGGAGCAATCATTGGTTAAACTGTGTGCTTAACAATGGGTAATCTGTGTAATGTGTGCAAAATGTCCCTGCTTTCCAGGGAGAAAATAAAAAAACAGCCATATCTCTGCTCGGTACAGAGCCCTGTGTTGTTAGTAAACACAGGGCTCTGTCTTGTTATTCGCTAAGCCAATCAGCAGGTCCGGCCCATAAATCATTGGCCACGACTGCTAACCCACTTGTACTGTAGCGAATGACAGCACAGCCAGGGCAGTAGGCGTGTGTGCACCCCTACCCCGATATGCCGGATCCTGTACATATACGTGATCAGGCGCAGCGGGGCCACCATGCCTCAGTAGAAGTGGAGTGGCAGTCCGGATGTGGTTAAACCAATTCCTACTATATTAAAGATTTTTTTTTTTTTAGGTGTTTTAGTTTTAGATAGGCTTTAGGGCTTGTTCACACCAGAATGCAGTGTGAGAAACCCACATTCCAAGTGCACAAGGTGTGCGATAAGATGCAGGTGTCCATATATTCCTAACGACACCCATAACACAGATCGCAAATGTAGCGTTTGCCTGCACCCGATACTATGAGATTTGGTGTTATGCATTTCTGAAAAATAGTGCATGCACTACATTTTCTGCGATCCAGTGCGATTTTAACTCGTTCAAATGAATAGGCTGAAAACTGCTCTGCACTGATTAGCACAAAGATGGCACAGGAATGCAGACCTGTACGATTCAAGTGTGAACCGGGTCTTAAATCTGAACTACGGGCAAATAACTAAAACCACAACTGAGCCCTGGTTCACACTGGGTACGATTTGGAACGATTTGAGATGCGATTTGACATGTCAAATCGCATCTGAAATCGGCGGCAATTGTCGGCAATGGCACTGTCCTAATCAGTGCGACGCCGCATCTGCGATTTCAAAAAGTAGTTCCTGTACTACTTTTTGCGATTTAGGGCCGCAATTTACATTAAATTGCGGCCAAAATCGCGGCAAAATCGCTGCAAAATCGCAGCCGCGAAATCGCGGTAAAATCGCACATTTTACCGCGATTTTGAATTCGCAGCAGTGTGAACCTAGGCTGAAGGACGTATATAGCAGTGGTCATCAACCCTGTCCCCAGGGCCCACTAACAGGCCAGGTTTTATGTATTACCTTGGGGAGATGCAGACTAGAATGCTGCAATCACTGAGCAGCAAATGATATCAGCTGTGATGTATTTCAGTTATCTTGCAAACCTGGCCTGTTAGTGGGCCCTGAGGACAGGAGTTGATGACCACTGGTATATAGGGTTTTTATAATTATGTTCAGTTATTTTTGTATTGCAGGCATTCCTGCCAGCCGCCAGAGTCAAAACCTAGATATCCATTGCAGCTTTACTGCAGTAGCACAGCTTATCTCTTCTAAAAAGCTTATCTGTTCTGTGTGCATCTATCAAAGTCCTTATCTGAAAAAGGTAAAAGTGCGGGGGAAGGAACTGTGGCCTTCCGGTCTTTTTCTTCACTCCAAGGGGGGGGGGGGGGGGGTCTCTTTGGAAGAGCCAAATAAAATACTAACAGGTATTCTACCAAACCCTACTTTGTCCGGGTATGCAAATTAGCTGTTTACGGCGATCCGCGAAGGTACACGCGTTCGTCGCATTCTCTTACGTCGTCGCTAGTCGGTTTTTCCCGTCGCAATCTTAAGCCTGCCATTTCATGGCTTAGATTTAGACCAGCCATGTTAAAGTATGGCCGTCGTTCCCGCGTCGAATTTCAAATTTTTTTTTTTCCGTAAGACATCCGGGAATACGAAAGTACGTTACGCACGTCGCCGTTCAAAAACGCGTCGGGGCGCCGTAATTTCGATCAAAGCACGGTGGGAAATTTTCACACGGAGCATGCGCAGAACGTTCGGCGTGGGAGCGCGCCTAATTTAAATGGTACACGCCCCATTTGAATTAGGCGGGCTTGCGCCGGACGGCTTTACGTTACACCGCCGTAAGTTTACACGGAAGTGCTTGGTGAATCAGGCACTTGCGCTGAAAAGTTGCAGCGGTGTAACGTAAATGAGTTACGTTACGCAGCAGCGCAGGTACATGAATCTGGCCCTTTATTTATAGCTAAATTCTGTATTGTGAAATTTCAACATTACTGAATTCTACCATAAATCTGTAATGTAGATCTTATTTACTGGTATGTATAGCAGAAAGCCTCATCTAAATAATCCAGTGTAGGTGCATTAAGGAGCTGCACAATTCCCACATGGCACTGGCCGATATCCTTGATCTTCAATGCAACACATAAGAATAAAGATTTTGGACTACATAGGAGGAAGAAAAAGGTTAAATTTGAACCAACCCGAATAGAAGCTTTGTTGCAGAAGACTTTGTTGATGGCGAGCCAGGTGGGGAGGTCCAGCATGTTCTGCAGCACATCTTCATCCAGCTCCAGGTTGGTCAGCTGACCTTCTCCTTTAAGGGTGCTGAGATTGATCTTGTCGGGGGAAAGGTTCTTTGTGAACCTAGAAAAAAGGGAAAATACGGTTATTATTTCTGAACTGATGGGTTTAAGGAATTCATCTGCCTGGTTGGATGTATAGTAGCCAGGTCACAATTGGTTAATATCCCCCTCCAAGCTGCACATGCTCACCTTTCTTTCCCTGCCCTAATTATCTTTCAGCCACTGGGAATGAGGAAAGGAACCCCCTCTGTAAGCTAGAAGGGGTTCTCAGGGACGAGAATGGTCTGCTCGCCCCCATTTAAACAGTGGTAGGCCAATAACAAGCACCAGAACTGTCACACAAGAAGAAGGGGAGCGAGTCACATGCACAGCCATATTGCAAAGTATTGAGTATTTTCTTTGCTCCTGGGCAGGGCTCAAGTCCTGCGGGAACGCGTGGGAATGGAGTTCCTGCACTTTTTTAAAAAGGTTCCCATTGCAGGACTAAAGCAGCCGAGCTGCCCGAGCCAATTCTTCACTAAGCGGCGAATTCAGGGCTGTCTTTTCCATTGGGCACGCTGGGAAGTTGCCCGGGGGCCCCACTTGCCTGGGGGGCCCCCATCGGCTGCCCAGCGACCCCAGTAAAAAATTGTGGAGAGCAGCAGGTCAGAACTGTAGAACTGTATCGTGTCTACAGTCTCTGGGGAAGAGTCTGAAGAGGAGTCAAGAGTGGGAGCGCCGCCGGGATGGGGGTCACGGGAGAAGTCAGACATGAGGAGACAGTAGGAAAAAACCAGAGCAGTCAAGCTGGAGCCATCTGACTGAGCCATGCATGTTGCACCTGTGAGGAGGTCAGTGATAGCGCCGCCAGGCCAGTCTAATGGGCGAGTGGTTGCTGATGTATTTTCTCTGCTGAGTGCCCCACACATCAGAGTTCCTGGTGTTCCCCTTTACATCAGAGTCTGCAGGATTCCCCCTTACGGTGCAAGGACCCTGATGTAAGTGGGAACTCTGATGTAAAGAGAAAGCAGTGAACTCTGATATAAGGTGGTCTCTGGTCACCAGAGTCCCCCTCCACATCAGAGTTCCCCCTTACATCATGATCTGCAGCGTTCCCCTTTACATAAGAGTTCCCTTTCACTGTAAGGGGGAATCCTGCAGACTCTGATGTAAGAGGAAACTCTGAGCAGGCTGGGTTATAGTAACCTAACCTTCATGTCAATGAAGAAATTTGTAAAACTGTAATTTTTGGCACTTTTTTTTTGCAGTGCCAGTAAAAAAATTGTGGTTCTGCCAGTAAATTTCATGATTTTTGTCAGTAAATTCTCGTGCACGATTGTGTAGACAGGGCCCCAGTGCACTGTATTGCCCGGGGGCCTATAATGCTCTTAAGATGCCACTGGCGGCGATGTCCAGCTAAAGTCACTGTCAGGGGCAGGCGAACCTTAGTAATGTTACTGGCCGCTTCCTGTATATGGATTCATCAGGTAGTGTGCGGGTATTCCGTCACTTCCTTGATGCTGCAATGTCTCCTGGGAGCTTTTGTCATTGTTCCCAGGAGACATTGCGGAGGTCTGCCGCGAGTTATCGCGGGATTTAGAAATAATTTGCGGCCAGTAACAAAGGATTACTTAAAAAAAAAAACATGTGGTTTAGTAATTATGCATATGAGCGTATCTTTTTTTTTGGTGGGGGAGAGGATCTTGGGTGGGAGTTCCCACACTTTTTTTCCTCAGGACTTGACCCCTGCTCCTGGGAGCTGAGTACTGCGGTGGGGTAGAGACAGAAATGGTGGGTGTGCTTCAAGAAGATAGCAAGTTGCTTTGCCTTGTGTGAGTAAAGTACAGCTTTACTTTAAAGAGGAAAAAAAATCCTATTTTTCAACAGCACGAAAATCGGAGAAAACGTGAAAGGAGCCAAGAGCTCTACCCCTTCTCAACACGCAGCTGAATAAGACAGAGGAGAAACACTCTTCTAGCAGATATGGAACCATATGGCTTTTCAGTTATAAGTAGTAGAAAAGCCATAGCTCCCAACTGTCCCCGTTGACACCCAACCCTAATTTTTTGTAGGGTAACAAACACTTTAACACCTGGCAGAGGACCAGGCCCTTGTCTATTTTATCCAAACTAAAAAATTTTTCAGCTGGAGTTCCACTTTAAACTGTCCTATGAGTAGCAATATCAGAGTCACGTATGATTAGCACAGTTCATAAAAGGAAACAAGCCTGCAATTAAAATTAAAAAAGGGAGGAGGCAAATCCTAAAATTAGCTGACAAAACGAGTCCATCATCCTAATTAGAGGACTTGAAGTTATTGGACAATCAGCTAATAGAATGTCTATAAACGTCTTGTGTCCTTTCCAGTGTTATTGTAACAGATGGAGGTGAGAATACATGAAAGGAAGAGCAGCTGGCAGCACACCAAGCGATCTTTACTAGTGATGTTTTGCGTGTCTCTGCTGGTAATCAGATAATGTAATTTAGTCTCAGTAGCACTATTTTCATCAGGATGGAAAATCTCTGTATCTGATCAGTTCCCTTCTCTTTCCTTCACTCAAACATCAAGTGATGTTTAGGCACAACTGCCCATAGCAGGGTTTCTCAACTGGGGTTCTGCCACAAGGCTACCACAGATTTATATTTGCCCAACAGTAACTTTGGGGTTCCCCCAGCAGCTACTATTGATTGACAGAGAACCACCAGGCTGACTGATATCAGTTTGATGGTGTGCTCAAAGTTCTGTATATTGACTTAAAGCGGTGGTTCCCCCCTAATAACAACAATCTACCATTAAATCAAGCAGAGTAGCACGAGCTACAGTATACCTTTATTTATTTTTTTGGCGCCGTACTCACTGTTTAATGCCATAGTGAAGTTTCAGACTCCCCGCGGGGAATGGGCGTTCCTATGGAGAGGGAAGATGATTGACGGCCGGCTATGGCGCGTCACGCTTCTCCGGAAATAGCCAGAGTAGGTCTCGGCTCTTCACGGCGCTATACGGCGCCTGCGCACAGACTAGGCGCAGGCGCCGTGAAGAGCCAAGTCCTATTTCGGCTATTTCCGGAGAAGCGTGACGCGCCATAGCCGGCCGTCAATCATCTTCCCTATGCATAGGAACGCCCATTCCCCGAATGAAGTCTGAAACTTCACTACGGGATTAAACTGTGAGTACGGGGCCAAAAAATAAATTAAAAGGCATACTGTAGCTTGCACTACTATGCTTGATTTAATGCTAGAATTTTTTTTTTAGGGTGAACCCCCTCTTTAAGCACACTGAACGGGTAAGCATGGGCTGAGACAAATGGCTTGTCTTTCCCAGAACAGAGGCTATAGGATGCTTCAAAATTATCACACAAAAGGTAACGTAAACAGTACTGTTTTCTCAAATGTAAAAGAGAAAGAAAACTGCGCTGTATGCTGATAAATCCTAAATAGCAGAAAACTCTGCCGTGGGATATACACAAAGTATGTTTTAAAGAATTGAGTTGCGTTCATTCTAATATCTAAAATTAGGAAAACAAATTCCTTAAATGGCACATAGAACCCGTAATGAATAAGGCAAATATAGAATAATGAACCACTTATATGATTATAGGCTTGGGCATGGGGTGTGCTAGGTGTGCCTGGGCACACCCTAATAACCCTTGACTGTGCCTGGCTGCAGAGAGAGGGACAGAGGAATCTCTGTCCTCAGTCCCTTTCTCTGTATCCAAAGTGAGACATCAGAGGTCTGTTTAGACGACTGATATTTCACCAAAGCCCCCCAATGGGGGGCCAATATGATTGTATGATATGTAAAAAAGTAATCATAAAAAAATAAAAAATAAATAAACGACCGACACCAATCTCTGCCCTACTGACGCTGTCCACTTACATACATACCAATTATATATATATATATATATATATATATATATATATATATATATATATATATATATATATATATATATATATACACACACACATATACATACATACATATACACATACACACAGTACAGACCAAAAGTTTGGACACACCTAAATTGTAGATTCACACTGAAGGCTTCACAACTATGAATTAACACATGTGGAATTATACATAACAAAAAAGTGTGAAACAACTGAAAATATATTTCATATTCTAGGTTCTTCAAAGTAGCCACCTTTTGCTTTGATTACTGCTTTGCACACTCTTGGCATTCTCTTGATGAGCTTCAAGAGGTAGTCACCTGGCGCAGCACCCCATCACTCTCCTTCTTGGTCAAATAGCCCTTACACAGCCTGGAGGTGTGTTTGGGGTCATTGTCCTGTTGAAAAATAAATGATGGTCCAACTAAATGCAAACCGGATGGAATAGCATGCCGCTGCAAGATGCTGTGGTAGCCATGCTGGTTCAGTATGCCTTCAATTTTGATTAAATCCCCAACAGTGTCACCAGAAAAGCACCATCACACAATCACACCTCCTCCTCCATGCTTCACAGTGGGAACCAGGCATGTAGAGTCCATCCGTTCACCTTTTCTGCATCGCACAAAGACACGGGGGTTGGAACCAAAGATCTCAAGTTTGGACTCATCAGACCAAAGCACAGATTTCCACTGGTCTAATGTCTATTCCTTGTGTTCTTTAGCCCAAACAAGTCTCTTCTGCTTGTTGCCTTTCTTTAGCAGTGGTTTCCTAGCAGATATTCTACCATGAAGGCCTGATTCACACAGTCTTCTCTTAACAGTTCTAGAGATGTGTCTGCTGCAAAAGGTGGCTACTTTGAAGAACCTAGAATATGAAATATATTTTCAGTTGTTTCACACTTTTTTGTTATGTATAATTCCACATGTGTTAATTCATAGTTTTGATGCCTTCAGTGTGAATCTACAATTTTCATAGTCATGAAAATAAAGAAAACTCTTAGAATGAGAAGGTGTGTCCAAACTTTTGGTCTGTACTGTATACACACACACACACAAACACATATACATACGTACACATACATACATACATACATATGTGTGTGTGTTTACAGACATGCGTTTGAGCTTTGGGGTACACACCCGAATGCAAAAGGCTACGCACACCTATGTAAACGATACCAGTCCATAAAAATCAGAGAGCTAAAATTCCTTATGGATGACATAAGGCATCATATCCACCATAAAAATCTGGGAGTGCAAAAAAAAAGTAAATGAATATCCTCCTCGTGATGTAGCAGATCACACTGACCGACAAAGCGAGTATCCGCCACCACATAAATTTTGCGCTTACCAGCTTACACAAGCTGATTCGCTTGTGGCTAATACCCAGCCAGGGCCTTCTCCTCACAGGATGTCAGAGATGGCACTCAGAATCAGATGAACTTTCACTACATAAAAATAAATTAATTAAATTGGATAGGCATATCTTTCCGAGGATCATCACTCGAACACCGTGATTGTAAATTTGAAAAGAGAGCCACTCCCCATAGTGTAAAACCAGACTTAACATTTAATGTATTAAAAGGTAATGTATTAAAAGGTAATGAAGGTTTAGCCAGCCGGCTAAAACGAACGCCCGTCCATCCGGGATATCAAACAATGCTGTGCCCAAGGACGTCACGTTTCGTCACAATATGACGTCGTCCTTGGGCACCACGTTGTTTGATATAACCATAAAAGGTCCATCCACAAATGGAAGCCTCCACAAGGGGATTAGAAGCAAAATCCAGCAGAGTAGAGTATAAAATAGAAGAGAGGCGCCTCCAAGTGTAGCAATATGTTGGTACTGTATATGTTGTACCATTAAATGTAACCATATTGCTGCACTTGGAGTCTCTTTTATACTCAGTTGTGACATGATGCTTGTATATCAAGTCAAAATTTATAAAATTTTGCTTGCCTTGCAAAACGCTCTCAAACCAATTTACTCGCAAACCAAGGTTTTACTGTAATACAATTGGTAAATTTTTTCTATATTTGCCTTATTCATTACGGGTTCTATGTGCTATTTAAGGAATTTGTTTTCCTAAATTTATATACTCAATTATATTCTTTAAAACACATTTTTTTTCAGATGCAATGAGTAGTGAGAACTAGACCTTAGGAGGTTTCCATGTTTAGCTGCAAGTAGAGGGCACAGGTGCACAATTGCCGGCAGCCTGTCAAGCTCTACGAGAGGCAGACAGCTGCTACTGCAGCTGGATGGTACACCTAACAGTACTTAAGTTTAGGGCAGTATGTACCCAGGGGTGAATGCTCGGAATGCAAGCATTCTGAGTATTCACCCCTGGGCATATACTGTCTATGCACTGTCCAGCCACAGCATCTGTCAGCTCCATCAAGTTCGACAGGCTTCCGGCAATTGTGCTAGATGGTGCACCTGTGCCCTCAGCCTGCAGCTAAATAACAGAGCCTCATGAACCAGAGTTAAAGGCCCTGTGACCATGAGCCTTATTGGCAATGATGAACCTTTTCTGGACACGGCACGGCAAATGAATGGGTAGCCATGCCCTAGCAAACGCAGGCAGCACAGCCCGCAGAAGTGTGAACCAGGGCTTAGAAAAGCCCTAAAGGCCTTACAATGTAAGCCAATGAAAATCCAGTATTTTTGTTATCTGGTCATTCAGTTTCTGTATTTACGGCATGGTGAGCTGTC
Organism: Rana temporaria; assembly: GCF_905171775.1. Classification (NCBI taxonomy): domain Eukaryota; kingdom Metazoa; phylum Chordata; class Amphibia; order Anura; family Ranidae; genus Rana; species Rana temporaria. The sequence goes on along the minus strand of NC_053491.1, from coordinate 356,834,064 downwards.
CAAAACCTTTGTACAAATCTAACGTTTACATCCCAGTTTTGCAGGCTTCACAAATACACAAAAATAACTCCTAGACCTTTGAGGTGCCCCAGTATAAAACATAAGTGTTACCTACCATGGTCCACCAATGTGGGGTGGGGGGCAGGATTAACTACTAGACTCTAGTTAATCCCCATACACTGCCGGGTAATACCACCTGAAGAACACATTGATCTATCACTTTTACCTATTAGCCTGTGAATGTTGGCTTGATTTTCCCTATATGCATTTACTTTAAAAAGCTACTCTGTTCGACTGATATGACCCTGGGCAGCATGGCATTACCCCCATCGCTATACCCATTAACAATGACACTGACCCCTTTCCACCACCTATTCCCATCAGCACTCCTGCCTTTTTGCCGACCTATCTGGCAGCCAGTCAGAGCCCCTCTCCTTCCCACTGCAGAGCAGCATGCAGGAATCTCACCGATTGGTTCCCCCGATTTCTGCTTGCCCATTGGCGATGAGTAGACAGATGGACCCTGGTGCAGCAGAGAAGTGTTTTTCAGAGTGAGTCTGTATTGCCAGCAGCGATTCTAGTACCCCTGGCACCCTAGGATCTCTCTGTCCTCTGAGACCTAGGTTGTCACAATCCCATGGACTAGCGTAGTTGTCCCAGCCTTCTCAGTCTCCCAGACCCTCTCCAGTAAAAAATAGACAAGATTGAAGGCTTCATGCCACTCAAAACACTTTGCTCCTTTCGAGCTCCAGGCCTCGATGCAGGATTCCAAAACCTTGAGAAGACTGAAACCCTAGTCTTCTCGGCACAGAAACAATAGTCTGGAACTTCGCACTCTGCCTTAGTGCACATCCTATGTCATTACAATATCCATTTCCTAAACTCGCACCATGGCAGGGCCTTGTACTGTCACCGGTGATAAATGCCCTATCATATGTGCATTATCATTAAGAAAATGTGCTTCTCTGGAAAATGCAACAATGAAGCAGCAAGCATCGTTTTATCACTTCTTGCTAAATTGCATAAACTGTAGGTGAACATAGCCTTGGAGGTTGAACCGCATGGATTTTATCTGAATCTACCTGAACCAGGTGGAAATGTGATCACAAATACTACTCGCATGCTTGAGTCTTGCTCAAACAACAAAAATATAGGCAGTTGGAGTTTCCCGAAACCCATCTAATATTCCCTGTGTTTCCTTGGCATGCATATTAGGGTATGTAAGTGATCCAACTCTAGATTAGAAGAGATAATTAGCATTTTCTCATGCTCTATCTATAGCTTGTAAAATGAACCTACAGAGTTGGAAATCAGATACCAACCTTGTTCTACAAAGTGGAACTGACAAATTAATTTGCCCACATAGGGGGATGCCTGGAAGCTGGAAAAGCGATGGGATGTTATGGCTGAGTACAGCGGGTATGGCTTTTTCTGTGCTCATCAAAGATTGAGCATAATGTTTGTAAGTTATTTTTGGATATTCTGTAACACTTGTAAATATCACTGCTTACGCCCACTGAAAAATAAGGCAGTTTTACTGTCTCTGTAACAATTTTATTTTTCCACTCAGAGATACACTATATTGCCAAAAGTATTGGGACACCTGCCTTTACACACACAAGTTAAAGGCATCCCAGTCTTAGTCCGAAGGGTTCAATATTGAGTTGGCCCATCCTTTGCAGCTATAACAGCTTCAACTCTTCTGGGAAGGCTGTCCACAAGGTTTAAGAGTGTGTCTATAATATATATTTTACCATTAACTAAGCAATGTAAGCCCTGACCAAATTGGTTATAATTAGAATATATTTTTTCAGCAACCCCCACACCAATGGTTGAAAGTAGGACAGCACATACTGTCAATTAAGACTGTATTGTGCATGGCCAGCTCTAAAGACAGCTCCTTGCTTCATCCTCCTACCTTTTACATAAGCCAGAGCAGAACACAAAGTCTTGTGCCAGATCAGTTATGTGCCGGGTCACTGCCACCTGTCACCAGGTCACTGTGCACGTGCCAAGAGGTGGAAACAGAGTACAGTATACTGAAACCGGACTTTAAACACAGAAGAGTGGGGAAAAGAAAACAGACAGAGCTTTCTAAGCCACCAATCACATAGAAGGCAACAGTTTTAGCAAAGTTTAGAAAAGGTAGATTAGGGACCGATCACTGGGTTAAAAAAGCAGAGGTAAGTGACTGCTGACTTCTGTTTTAAAGTACACCTGGCACAGGTAAAGCATCTTGTAGTAGCTGTGCATCATTTTACCTTCCAAAGTACCCTGAACTCAGGAGATGTGTATGCAAGTATAGCACCAAATGCCATCCCCCAACATCGAATCTACACTATTCAAATCATAAGAGGTACAGGGATGTAATGGAGGCTTGAAAGTTTTAAATACAATCTTTAGAAGACATAAATTGAACCTGTGGTTTGGATATGCAGGACAATGCAACAGGTTCACTTTGTTTAGGGTGGCACTGTGGGAAGAGAACAGAAGCATTGCTATGCAAGCTTCAAGTCACATACAAAGCTGACACTCTTCGCATCCTCATGTGACAATCCTGGGTGCCCGAACATGCCATTATCCAGCACTAGTGCATGCACATGACAGAAGAGCAAGTCCCTTATGGCCATTTCACACTGCCACGCTGAGGATTAGCCCTAGGTGCAGCGCAGAGTAGTTTCCTATAGATTTCTATTATGTCCAACATTTTTGGCATATTTTCTGAAAGCACACCAAAGATGCAGCATGCAGGAATTTTGGTGCGCTTTTAGAAAATGCGCCAAAACATGGGACATATTAGAAGTCTATAAGAAACTGCAGATAGCACGAAAACCATGGGTACACCAGTGCAGCAGTGTGAAAGCGGCCTCATACTATGGTGCACTGCTGCACAGGAGTGACCAGGACAGTAAAGGTTTTGGACGATAGATGTAGAAAACAGCGGGAAAGCAGCTGTCAGATCAAAGTAAAAATGCATTTGTGGGGGGAAAGGGTGGGTTTGATTAGACCAGGGGAAACTTTGTTTTAAAATGTCGGTTGTGTACAAAAAGAGGGGATTTTTTATTCATTTTTTGCACACAGACAACTCCTTGCACCCACCTGAGATTCCCATAGAGGACCCAGGATGGGAACATCTGAGGCTTATGCCGCATACACAAGTTCTGAATTTCCGATGGAAAAAGTCAGACAGAATTTTTTCATCGGATATTCTGACCGTGTGTATGCCCCATCGGACTTAGAAAGAGAACATTGGGTGACCAAAGCCTCAACAGATGCAAGTTATTTTTTTTTATTCTCCACACTGAATTTTTTTTTTTTTATTAATGAATACCGCCTATTAATCAATTTAGTACACTAGAAGGTCGTTCCCATTACCATTTTGGTTTTAAAATGCACTTAAAGTGGAGGTTCCCCTAAAAAAAAAATTCTAACAATACATTCAGAAGACTGATTACACTGTGGGTATGCTGGGGTTTTTTGGTTTTTTTTTCGTACATACCTCGTTATCGCCGTTTCATCCCTCGGCTTCCGGGTATGATTCTTTCGGGTCTGGGCGTTCCTAGTTGATTGACGTTCCTCCGACCGACGCATACTTGACGTCACGACTTTCCGAAAGAAGCCGAACGTCGCTGCGCAGGCACCGTATAGAGCCGACTCTATACGGCGCCTGCGCAATGACGTTCGGCTTCTGTCGGAAAGTCGTGACACGCAGTATGCGCCGGTCGGAGGAACGTCAATCAACTAGGAACGCCCAGTCCAGCAAGAATCATACCCGGAAGCCGAGGGATGAAACGACGATAACGAGGTATGTACGAAAAAAAAAAAGACCCCAGCATACCCACAGTGTAATCAGTCTTCTGAATGTATTGTTAGAAAAAAATTTTAGGGGGAACCTCCACTTTAAGCTTTAACCACTCTAGAGATGTGCTAAAACACTTCAATAAAAGTTTTTAGGCTACAGCATTGGCAAGCTTCTAGCAATGAAGAGCTGTCAAAATGACAGCCAGTAATTGCTTTACATTACACAACAGGATATGCTGTCAAAATGCAACAGCTCCAGTGTAAAATGACACTTGCAGATAGTCTGAAAGTGTCATTGAGCAATCAATGTATTGTTTCATTATACTTACTATTTCTATTATATATTAAATGTGTCTTTTCTATATATATATATATTAAAAAAAAAATGTATTCCTATTTAAACCTACAGTCGTATGCACAAGTTTAGGAACCCCTGACAATTTCCATGATTATCATTTATACATTTTTGGGTGTTTGGATCAGCAATTTCATTTTGATCTATCAAATAACTGAAGGACGCAGTAATATTTCAGTAGTGAAATTAGGTTTATTGGATTAACAGAAAATGCGCAATATGCATCAAAACAAAATTAGACAGGTGCATAAATTTGGGCACCCTTTCTCATTTTGTTGATTTGAATACCTGTAACTACTTAGCACTGATTAATTGGAACACACAATTGGTTTGGTGAGCTCATTGAGCCTTAAACTTCATAGACAGGTGCATCCAATCATGAGAAAGGGTATTTAAGGTGGCCAATTGCAAGTTGTTGTTCTCTTTGACTCTCATTTGAAGAGTGGCAACATGGGGGCCTCAAAACAACTCTCAAATGACCTGAAAACAAAGATTGTTCTACATTATGGTTTAGGGGAAGGCTACAAAAAGTTATCGCAGAGATATAAGCTGTCAGTGTCCACTGTGAGGAACATAGTGAGGAAATGGAAGACCACAGGCACAGTTCTTGTTAAGGCTAGAAGTGGCAGGCCACATAAAATATTGGAGAGGCGAAGGATGGTGAGAACAGTCAAAACCAGCCCACGGACCACCCCCAAAGACCTACAACATCAACTTGCTGCAGATGGTGTCACTGTGCATCCTTTAACAATCCTGCACACTTTGCACAGGGAGAAGCTGTATGGGAGAGCGATACGAAAGAAACATTTTCTGCACACACGCCAAAAACGGAGTGGCTTGAGGTATGCAAACACACATTTGGAATAAGATGCTGTGGACTGATGAAACAAAGATTGAGTTATTTGGTCATAACAAGGGGCGATATGCATGGCGGCAAAAGAACACAGCATTCCAAGAAAAACACTTGCTACCCACAGTAAAATTTGGTGAAGGTTCCATCATGCTGTGGGGCTATGTGGCCAGTGCCGGTACTGGAAATCTGGTTAAAGTTGAGGGTCGCATGGATTCCACTCAATATCAGTAGATTCTTGAGAATAATGTTGAGGAATCAGTCACAAAAAGTTGAAGTTACGCCGAGGATGGATATTTCAACAAGACAACGACCCTAAAAACTGCTCAAAATCTACTCAGGCATTTATGCAGAGGAACAAGTACAATGTTCTGGAATGGCCATCCCAGTCCCCAGACCTAAATATCATTGAACATCTGTGGGGTGATTTGAAGCGGGCTGTCCATGCTCGGCAACAATCAAACCTAACTGAACTGAAGATGTTTTGTAAGGAGGAATGGTCCAAAATACATTCATCCAGAATCCAGACACTCATTACAGGCTATAGGAAGCGTCTAGAGGCTGTTATTTCTGCTCTACTTAAAGCGGGGGTTCACCCTAAAAAAATAAAAAAATTCTACCATGCCATCCAGCATACTAGCGCGAGCTACAGTATGCCTTTATTTTATTTTTTTGTGCCGTACTCACAGTTTAATCCATTAGTTACGTTTCAGACTCCCCGCGGGGAGTAGGCGTTCCTATGCAGAGGGGAACATGATTGACGGCCGGCTATGGCGCGTCACGCTTCCCGAAAATAGCCGAAATAGGACTTGGCTCTTCACGGCGCCTGCGCAGTCAGCTCCTAGTCTGTGCGCAGGCGCCGTATAGCGCCGTGAAGAGCCGAGTCCTACTACGGCTGTTTTCGGGAAGCGTGACGCGCCATAGCCGGCCGTCAATCATGTTCCCCTCTGCATAGGAACGCCTACTCCCCGCGGGGAGTCTGAAACAAAACTAACGGATTAAACTGGGTACGGCGCAAAAAAATAAATAAAGGCATACTGTAGCTCGCGCTAGTATGCTGGATGGCATGGTAGGTAATTGTTTTTTAGGGTGGACCTCCGCTTTAATATTGATGTGATTTTTCTGTTGGGGGTACCCTAATTTATGCACCTATCTAATTTAGTTTTGATGCATATTGCGCATTTTCTGTTAATCTAATAAACCTCATTGCACTACTGAAATATTACTGTGTCCTTCAGTTATTTGATACATCAAAATGAAATTGCTGATCCAAAACACCCAAATATTTATAAATGATAATCATAGGCCCCGTACACACGACCGAGTTTCTCGGCAGAATTCAGCCAGAAACTCGGTTCAGAGCTGAATTCTGCCGAGAAACCCGGCCGTGTGTACACTTTCGGCCGAGGAAGCCGACGAGGACCTCGGCGAGGAAATAGAGAACATGTTCTCTATTTCCTCGTTGTTCAATGGCAAATTTCGGCTCGCCGAGATCCTCGGCGGCTTCACAAGGAACTCAACAGGCAAAACTATGTGTTTTGCCCGTCGACTTCCTCGGTCGTGTGTACGGGGCCATAGAAATTGGCAGGGGTTCCTAAACTTTTGCATATGACTGTATTATAAGCCCTTAGTCACCCTAATCAATCATAATTACCTACTTCTTCCTCTTCTCCCCTTAGCTTTATTTTTATGCCGATTTTTTTATTTTTGTATTCGTTTTTATTTGTTTTGTTATATTCTTCAGTGTAGCATAACAAAACAATGCACACTTTATATATATATATAATTTTTTTTTTTTTTACCCATTTGTAAATAAATTTGCCATTCTCTGTACCACAAACATCATTTTAGTGTCATTACATTAGGAAGTATAGAATAAAAGCTATACTTTTTATTTACAGTAAAATACTTAAAAAATAAAAAACTGGTTAAAAAAAAAAAACACCACAACACTTTTTTTTTTTTTTTATATAGGATTCCATAGGATATCATTTTTTATTTTTTTTGCAAATGAAAACATTTACGCCACACAAACAGGCCTATACTGGAAATGTATAAAATTGCTCTGATCTATAGGAGGGTATATAAGTACGAAAGCTAAAGTGCATAAAAATAAACAAACACTTTAGTTCCTTTTCTTTAAACATGCAGAATAATTACAAAAACGATTTACTCGCCAACATTGCACCAAATGCTTTCAAAGAACACAGGCCAGCCACATTATGTCTATTTACAAACAATATGAGTGAAAATGAGCCAAGCAAAAGTAATGTAGGGGTCGACAAATCCCGGGCGCCAGGTCGCCATGGCGACTAGAAATAGGGTCCTGGCGACTTGGCTTGGAAGGGGGGGCAAAAAAAAAAAAATTTTTTTTTGTGAGCTGGCACCATCTGGTGGTGAGCCGTTGGTATTACAAGTTATTACCACCAGATGTGTAAGCTGGCGCCATCTGGTGGTGGCCGTTGGTATTACAAGTTAAGCATTACAAGTTAAACAGCAATTCTAATGTAATTTTTCACTATTTTCACTGCCATCTTCTTCCCTCTAATTAGAACCCCCAAACATTATATATATTTTTTATCCTAACTAGAGGTCGACCGATATATCGGCCGATATTTGGCGTTTTATAATTAATCGGTGTGCTTTAAAAAAGCCGATTTAAACTTCAGCACCGCGACTTGCAAAAAGCTTCTGTAATAGAAGTCAATGCAAGTTGCCTGAAGCTTCCCATAGAAGACTTCTCTCTCTCTCTCCTGGGCAGCCTGCCAAGTTTTAGAAAAGATATACAATGTTGCTACTTATCAATTAACTGAACTCTGTGTAGGAGAGTTCTCAGTTTAACCATTTAAAGGCTAAATCTTTTTTGACACTTGTTGCATACAAGTAAATATCCTGTATTTTCTGCTAGAAAATCACTTGGAACCCCCAAACATTATATATTTTTTTTTTTAGCAGAGACCCTAGTAAATAAAATGGCGATTGCTGCAATATTTAATGTTACACGGTATTTGCGCAGCGGTCTTTCAAACAATTTTTTTTGGGGAAAAATATACTTTAACAAATAAAATAAAAAATAACTAAACAGTAAAGTTAGCCCATATTTTTTTTTTTTCGTCCAAAAGTTTTCATTACCTGTTTTTGTGTATTACATTTTTTATTTATATATATATATATATATATATATATATATATATATATATATATATATATATATATATATATATATATATATATATATATATATATATATATATAAAAAATGTAATACACAAAAACAGGTAATGAAAAATTTTGGACGAAAAACAAAATATGGGCTAACTTTACTGTTTAGCCCAAAAGCGCCTGAAAAATCGGCCTAACATATCGGCCCAAAAAAAATCGGCATCATAAATCGGCTATCGGCCGCCGCAATTTCTAAATATCGGCATCGGCCAGAGAAAAACCCATATCGGTCGACCTCTAATCCTAACACCCTAGAGAATAAAATGGCGATCGTTGCAATACTTTCTTTCATGCCGTATTTGCGCAGCGGTCTTGCAAGCGCACTTTTTTGGGGAAAAAATTACACTTTTTTAAATTAAAAAATAAGACAACAGTAAAATTATCCCCATTTTTAATAATTATAATGTTACGCTGAGTAAATTGATACCCAACATGTCACGCTTCAAAATTACGTCCGCTCGTGGAATGGCGTCAAACTTTTACCCTTTAAAATCTCCATAGGCGACGTTTAAAAAACTCTATAGGTTGCATGTTTTGAGTAACAGAGAAGGTCTAGGGCTAGAATTATTGCTCTCGCTCTACCAATCGCGGCGATACTTCACATGTGTGGTTTGAACACCGTTTACATATGCGGTCGCTGCTCACGTATACGTTTGCTTCTGCGCGCAAGCTCGTCGCGACGGGGCGCGTTTTCTGGCTCCTAACTTTTTTAGCTGGCTCCTAGATTCCAAGCAAATTTGTCAACCCCTGAAGTAATGCAATAAAAGCCAAACCAAATTAAATAATATCCTAGCAAGTATAATATTTAAATGCGCACAGTGGCTGTCCAGAAGCAAAAACCAGTCAGCGTTTTTTTCTTCCAGGCTTCGCTTTGTCAACACACTCGCGGTGCTGTGTCAACGGCAATTGGCGGAGTTAATTAAAAGCAGTTCCTCTGCAAGATCGCGATAGGCTGACGATGTCCAACTGGGAGAAATAAAAACTTTGTGCCAGTCTGGCTTTGGGAGTGCTGAGATGTAAAGAACTGGAAAGAATAAATTAACCTCTTCACAAGCAGAGAACCCCAACACACGACTAGAGGATTGTAAGATGGCAACATCCACCAAAAGGCAGTTAAAAGGATCACTGCCAACTGTATTTATGGCGTTAAAGTCTATCTCCAACCAAAATGTTTTCTCTTGGTTTTGCATAGAGACAGGAAGGGTTGCAGCTCCTGTCAGGTTTCCACTGCTATTTGTGACTCCAGCGCTATGATTAAAGTGGAATTCAAGGCCAACGCTAACTATTCTTAAAAATGTTCCCTCGCCCCTTCCTCCTACCTATACTGTATTAAAAAGATATGTATTTCCTGATCTTATTTAGTACGGATACAATCACGTGATCCGGCAGCTTTGGCTTGACAAGGTTTGAGAATTCCAGGAGCCTTGGCATCACCCATAGACTCCCATTACCCAGTCATTGTTGGCGCTCCTCCCTCTTACCTGCAGCCACCACTAACTGACAAAAAAAGAGCTGTGGGATCACGTGTTTACAGATTTGCGTTGACCGGTTCGCATGGTACAGTAATACACAGTTGCTGTGTGTTTTATAAAGTAGTGCATGCATGCGATTCATGTTGTGTACTGGTCCTTAGTCTTGGGCTGGAATTACACTTCCTTGTGGGGGCCATGCAGACAAACTCCAGGACCGGTTAGGCAGGTTTGATGTGATCTAGCCAAACTGCTTTTTTGTATTACACAGATTTGAATCATCTTATACGGTTACCCTCTCTGGATCAGCCATACTAAAACAATTCTATTTATCCAAGTGATGGACTGCCCCTTTGGGCTTTTCCAACACCTATAGTACACCTTGTGCGTTGCCTCCAGTTGCTGGGTGGACCTAGATCTGACCATTTGGACCAAACGCTCTGTGCCTCCGATCGTTTGTATGATCTCCTGAGGAAGCCAATGATTGGTGAAACGCGTAGAGAACAAGATCAATATATTCTATATACCAGCCGGCTACATCAATATAATTTATTGATGTTTATAATCAATTTATTTGGGGACATATGTGATGTACATGGGCTGGATTGTGATGGGTTAACCAAGCTTTAGTGCCATTGGGGATTACAGGTCATACATGTTATTACCAGTTTTATTTTATGGAAATTATATTATGAATAAACCTTATATTAATACTTTGTGTACTCACTTCTCTTACCTGGGGTTACAATGTGGCAACCATAAAAGTCCTTTTTCTGCATCCACTCTTATACCCTTTGCTGCTGACATTTTACCAGACAGGAAGTGAGGGGAACTCTCCAAAAGCAACGGACAATTTTCATTTGCAGAGATGGGGAAGAAGAGCGACCCCGTTTGTGTCTTTGTTGCAGATTTTCCCTCACTTACTGTCTGGTGAAACTGTTGTGAGCAATTAAGGAACTGAGGGTAAATCTCTTTAGAATACAGCAGTCAACATCCAACAGAGGTTTTAATCTCTTTCTCGAGTTATTTCCAAAACGAGTAAAAAAAAAAAAAATTTGTATGCATATACATTTTAGTACCACCATTTATTATTTCATCAAAATGTAGCATTTTTTTTTTAAATTAAATTAGATCTGTTTGGTTTTAAATTTAAAATGTATAGTTTACCTTGTTTATCAAGTTGCACCGAGCTGCCATTTTTTGCTTCTATAAGTGGGATAATTATCTCTGTAACTCCTGCACATGCGCATTGATGTTGTTCATTCATTTTCTTCAATTTTATGTGATGCTAGCTTTTTAAGCTTTTTTTATTACCTATTTAATGTTGTTTGCAATACGCAATGTATATTTTTTTGTTGTATAGATCAATTTTTTAAAGCACATCTTTGTTATAGTGGGATCAATGTTTATAGTTTTTATTATTTAGCTTGTGATACATTTATTATTTCCAAATTTTAAAGACAAGCTTTCAGGGCGTACCTCCTTCTTCAAGGTCCAAGCAGTACAAAAAAGGTGAGTAGTACTAATTGGAGCTTGAAGAAAGTCCTGAAAGTTTGTCCCCCAAGTTTGGACGTTAGTCCCCATTCACATCTAGGCGTTTTGTCGCCTGTAGTGCGCCACCGCTGCCGCCAGAGGGATGAAAAGACATTGCCCTCTATGGAGATGGTTCACATCTCCACGCCTGCCGCCTGAAAAAAGGTCCCGGACCTTTTTTTCAGGCACGCTTTCGGCGTTCGGGAACCATCTCCATAGAGTTCCACTACCTCTGGCTCAGGCCCTCTGCTCCCCACTATCACTTGTAAATACAAAAGTCCACCTTTTGTGTTTACCAGTAATAACTTGTCTCCAACAGATCTGCAGAGTGCAAGATGGGATCAAGGGAGATGCAAGTGCCCGGGTTCATTGTGGATGCTGACACTCCCACTAGATGATCTGCAAGCGAGGAAGGAGGTGCCACCTACAGTGTGTGGGGAGGTACTAGAGCCGACTGGGTTCTTTGGTTTAATACAGCAACAAAAATAAGACGTGGAAGATGGAGCTTTTAAGAAGGAGGGAAGGTTGCGTGCAGAGGTCAGAGCTGAAGAGGGGTGAAAGTGAGATGTGGATGGGAGAGGCAGAGGTGAGCAATTGTGAAAAAAGTCTGAACTCGGCACTCTATGTGCAGCGCGAGCCGGAACTATGCAAGTAGTGCACGCCGGAACTCGGCACTCTGTACATAAAGCACGGATAGAAGCGCCTTCAGGAGGTGACAGCGAGCTGCTGGAGGCTTTGTTTTCAGGCAAGTATGTCATAATGTGCTAGTATGCAATGCATACTAGCACACTATAACCTAAACTGCCCAAGCCCTGATTTTTATTTTTTTCTTCTGGTGCAGTTTACTACCACTTTAAATTTACATACCCCCATTCATTATTAAAGCTCTTAATTTTCCCCCATGCTATGTTACGTGAAGGAGAGCATGCACCAGCAGTCAAGTACATTTGTACATGTTGGGCGCTAAGGATGGCGTTACTGAGGGGTATATGTAAGAACAATAGAAAATGGTATTTGTGAGTGCATAGTCAACAAGAGCACTGTATGAACCATTCCCTCCGATTACTGGAGTGCAGTGCTCGTCAGTGCTAAAGTGAAATCCCCAATGAGAGTTTTTCTGTTTATAATCTTGGCTACCCTATGTTATTTTCCCCAGTGTTCAGAAGCTCTTGCAGTAAAATGTGCGTCACTGTGGCCAGTGCATGGAATGGGGGGTAAACAGAGACAAAGGTTAGAAATCTAATCCCAACGCAAGCTTCACTGTTTATCTCTTTTTACAATCCTAGTAACAGTTTGAGGGTTTTTTTCCCCTACTCACAACTGCTTTCCTCTTTATAGCACTTTTTCTGTAATTGCCCAGATGCTGCATCACTTCCTAGCTGGATGACACCCAGCATCATCCCTCCTAAAGCTGGCCATAGAAGGATCAAATTCAGCAGGTTCAGTGGGGAATTTCAATCCATGTGTGACTGTCCCAGTTCAGCAGAAGTCAATTGTTAGATCAACTTATGTCAAACAGAAAAGCGATCCTTACTACATATATTCTGGGATTGCTCCAAACCCTCAGAGCCAGTTCACACTGGGGCAGCACGACTTGCCGAACAACTCTGCAAGGCGATCTGCCCACGACTTCAGAGGCGACTTGCAAAATGACTTGTGTATTGAAGTCAATGCAAGGCGCCCTGAAGTCGTCCCAAAGTAGTACAGGAACCCTTTTCTAAGTTGGAGCGACTTGAGTCGCTCCCATTAGAACGATTCCATAGTACAGAGCGGAGCGCGACTTGTCAGACGACCAAGTCGCCTGACGAGTCACCCCTGTGGATCGATCGATCCGCGGAAACGGTCCGGGGGACCGTTTCCGCGGATAAATCCTCTGGCGGATTTTGATCTCATGGTTGTACTAACCATGAGATCAAAATCCCCGCGGAATTCCGTCCGCGGTGACGTGTCGCGCCATCGCCGCGATGATGACGCGGCGACGTGCGCGACGCTGTGATATAAGGACTTCCACGCATGCGTCGAATCATTACGACGCATGCGGGGGATGGATTCGGACGGATTGATCCGGTGAGTCTGTACAGACCAGCGGATCAATCCGTTGGACTGGATTCCAGCGGATCGATTTCTTAGCATGTCAAGAAATTTTGATCCGCTGGAAATCCATCCCCTGGGACAAAAATCTGCGGAAAAAGATCCGCTGGATTGTACACACCAGGGGATCTATCCGCTGAAACCGGTCCGCGGATCAATTTCAGCGGATCGATCCTCTCGTGTGTACGGGGCCTTAGACTTTTGGGAGAATGTAAGCAGAATCTCCAAACAATTCACTGACTTTCACATGCCTATGGACCCCGTTTACTTCCTCCATCATACATTTTTTTACCAGAAATTGATCTTAAGACACCTCCTCAATTCTGCCAAAGCCTGCATAAAAGCCTACATGAGGGAAGAGTCTCCAGCATCTATTCAGAGGTGGCTTAGCAGAGTAGAGGACATTAGATGAATGGAAGACCCAATTTCACAAAACACTAAAACATTGGCATATGTTCAGGTAAAGGCAAAGGTTTAATAGCTGGAGTGGAGAGGAGAGATGTGGGAATATTGTTTTTTGTCCCCTTTCCATTATACACTGTTCAAAAAAAAAGGAACACTTCTGAATCAGGACTCCTGGGATATTGATCTGGTCAGTTAAGTAGCAGAGGGGGAGGGGTGTATACAGAGGGGGTTGTGAATCAGTTTAAGCTGCTTTGCTGTTAATTGAAATTAACATCAGGTGCACTAGATGGGCAACAATGAGACAACCTCCAAAACAGGAATGGTTTTTCAGGTGGAGGCGTGTGACATTTTTTTCCCTACTCATCTTTTCTGACAGTTTTTCACTAATTTTGCATTTGGCTAGGGTCAGTGTCGCTACTGGTAGCACGGGGCGATACTTGGACCCTATAAAGGTTGAACAGGCAGTCCAACTCCTCCAGGAGGGCACATCAATACGTGTCATTGCCAGAAGGTTTGCCGTGTCTCCCAGCACAGTCAAGAGCATGGAGGAGATTCCAGGAGACAGGCAGTTACTCTAGGAGAGCTGGACAGAGCCGTAGAAGGTCCTTAACCCATCAGCAGGACCGGTATCTGCTCCTTTGTGCAAGGAGGAACAGGAAGAGCACTGCCAGAGCCCTACAAAATGACCTCCAGCAGGCCACTGGTGTGCATGTCTCTGACCAAACAATCAGAAACAGACTTCATGGGGGTGGCCTCAGGGGCCCAACATCCTCTAGTGTGCTCTGTGCTCACTGCCGGACACTGTGGAGCTCAATTGACATTTTCCATTGAACACCAGAATTGGAAGTTCCGCCACTGGTGCCCCATGCTTTTCACAGATGAGAAAAGGTTCACCCTGAGCATATGTGACAGACAATGCGAAAGGGTCTGGAGAACACGCAGAGAACTTTATGCTGCCCATCGTTCAACATGACCAGTTTGGTGGTGGGTCAGTAATGGTCTGGGGAGGCATATCCATGGAGTGACGCACAGACCTCTACAGGCTATACAATGGCACCCTGACTGCCATTAGGTATCCGGATGAAATCCTTGGACCCATTGTCAGACCCTACACTGGTGCAGTGGGTTCTGGGTTCCTCCTGGTGCACGAAAATGCCCAGCCTCATGTGGCGAGAGCATGCAGCCAGTTCCTGGAGGATGAAGAAATTGATACCATTGAATGACCCCCATGCTTATCTGACCTAAATCCAAAAGAACATTATGTTTCGGTCCATCCGGTGCCGCCAGGTTGCACCTCAGTCTGTTCAGGAGCTCAGTGACACTCTGGTCCAGATCTGGGAGGAAATACCCCAGGATACCATCCGTCGTCTCATTGGGAGCATGCCCCGATGCTGTCAGGCATGCATACAAGCACTTGGGGGCCATACAAACTACTGAGGACCATTTCGAGTTGTTGCAATTAAGGTTCAGAAAAATGCAATAGCTTGCTGCATAGTTTTTTCACTTTGATTTTTGGGGTGTCTTTGAATTCAGCCCTCTGTAGGTGGATAATTTTCATTTCCATCAAATCATGTGCCATCCTTTCATTCCTAACACAGTCTATATCAGTATAGATATCTAGCAAGAGATTTTTGCCCGTTGAGATCTGATACGTTTTCAAACTGTTCCTTTATTTTTTTTGAGCAGTCTATTTTAAGCTCCCCCTAGGGCCCATCAGTGACTCTCCCGATCACTTCAACCCTACCTTTAAGTATGGTAAAATGTACCTGTAATATTACTACTCATCACTCGAAAAGGAAACTCCCAACAAACCTTCCCATACCCCTGTCCAATACAGTGGTGTATTTAGGTTTTGTGCTGCCCTAGGCCTGACTAAACTCGTGCACCCCCTAATTTAAATATAACCCACCCCTTCCTGTCAATGCCACACCCCTTGCGGTTTAAGACCCACCCTGAAATTTTCAAGTGGGGACACTAGTTCTGATGGCCTGGGGGGGGGGGGGGATGGATTCCCTTAATTTGCATAGATTTCCTCTCACTTCCTGTTTGGCTATGGGACAGGAAGTGAAGGGAAATCTCTGCAATGGGACAGGGATGCTAAAAAATTAGAAGCGAGGCACCCCCCCCCCCCCCCACAGTTGCAGAATGCCAACCGCCCACATACTGGAAGCAGTGCGGCTGATTTATGGGGGTGCTAAACTAATTTGCCTAACAGTGTAGCGCAAGCCGGCGGGGACACTGTCCGTGCTGCCCCCCTACAAAGTGCTGCCCTAGGCCTGGGCCTTGTTGGCCTAGGCCAGGATACAGCATTGGTCCAATGTATTAAGAGTCTTACCCCTTGCCTTTCCCCTACAGCATTTGTCCTTGTTATAGGGAACTGCAACCCTTTGTTCTAATTCCTATATTTATTTCCTCTTGTTCTTTACCTTGGTTACTACTTATGAGCTTTATTTGTCCTCAATTTAATAGAAAATTTTAATTGACTGTTTTTTGTAAGAGATCTGATAATTCCTCTCCGTTCTCATTATAAACCAGATATAGGCAGAATAGGAGATGTATCTACATATCTGGATTCCGTATTTAGAAATACGCCTACATGATATTATGCATTATGTATGCCAGCCGTCATTGTAAAATGTTTTCTGTGTATCAAGTATTATGAACTGTTTCTATGTATGCAAATTCATTGATATCCATAAATATAGGATTTGAAGAAAAAAAAAATTACCATGGAGCACCATCTCAAAAACAATCAATCCTTTTCTTGACAAAGAATCACTCCACTACTCCAAAAAAAAAAATGTATTTATTGATGTCTTTTTTATACTCAGTGATTTTCATTTCCCCTGCTTTGAAAGCTAAATCTACTTTACAACTGTAAGCTGGATATTTACTACATTCTTGAGAAAAGTGAAAGCACAATAAAAAAAATCTGACCTCAGGGATTGCCCACGGCTTCTTTATCCACAAACCTGATTCTGCAGAAATATTCACAGATCTAATATAGACTATAAGGGAACACCACAAATCGGTCCCACTTTGACATTACATAATAAACGCAGACCAATTTTTTTCCAACTTTTATTTATAGATTGAAAAACTTAAAAAAGCTGTGAACTCAAAACATTAAAATCTCACATAAGAATTAAAGAGGAAGTAACACTTCCATCTTTATATTTTACCTATAGGTAAGCCTATAATGAGGGCTTATGCAAAATGAGGGAAGGATTTCTGGACAGCCGCACTTGAAAACTTGTTGCTTTTATTGTAAAATGAAAAACAAACACAGGATACATGCTACAGCAAGCTGGATACAAGCTGACGCGTTTCACACTAAACTTTAATGCTTAATCAGAGCTACGATTAAGCACTTTAGTTTAGTGTGAAACGCGTCAGCATGTATCCTGTGTTTTTCATTTTACAATACAAGCGACAAGTTTTGGAGTGCGGCTGTCCAGAAATCCTCTCTTCATTTTGCATTATCCTATGCATTGCCAGCACCTGTGGCTTCGGATTTGGTGAGGAGATTCTCAATTGGTATCCTTGAGCGGTGATCTTTTCTCTCTATTTGCTTTTGGACTTATAAGGCTTACCTATAAGTAGTGTAAATATCTCCTAAACATGCACCGTTTAGGAGATTTTTACTGTACATGCAGCCAGTGACATCACTGGTGTATGCGCTCAGAAAGAAGGCCATCCATGCCCTTTCTTTAAAGTCCTGTCCGGACCGCAAACCCGGAAGCAAAACAGATAAAGATGGAAGCTGTCTCCAGCGATGACATTGCATCGCTGCAAGGCTTTGTTTTGAGGCAAGTTTCACA
This sequence comes from Rana temporaria, assembly GCF_905171775.1. Lineage (NCBI taxonomy): Eukaryota > Metazoa > Chordata > Amphibia > Anura > Ranidae > Rana > Rana temporaria. The sequence continues at coordinate 356,816,517 of NC_053491.1, read as the reverse complement.
TAATGTGCTAGTATGCGATGCATACTAGCACATTATGCCTTTGCCTTACAGGTAAGATAAAAAAAATGATTAAAAAAAATGTGCATCGGTTTACAACCGCTTTAACGTGTAATTTTAAAAGTCCTTTTTAAGCATTTTGCATTTGCAGCTTTTATTAATATATGTCCCGGTGAACCATGCTGACTTGTTTAGGCACTTCCTGTAAGAGTGACACTTTCCCTACTGTGCTCCTGTGGTGTCACCCTGTCACATAGGTTTCCAATGCAGACTACAATTAGCCAGGAGATCAGCAGTAGAAAAAAAAAATGCCCCTGTTCATTATACACAATGTCTTATGAAAATACATATCCAAGAATAAAATGATTTACCCCCTCAACAGTGGCTATTGTCTTCCACTAGAACATCCAAGTGAAATCACATTATTCTCTAAGGTGCCCATTTACATTAATGTAGCACAGCATGGCGTGTTTTTTGGAAAATCGTCTGGTAGCTACTTTGGTGCGATTGCGGCATGATTTTGGCCCCAGAGACTTTAATGGAAACACAAGGCTCCTTAACAGTCAGCTTCCCCTACCCTACCAAAAAACAGTATCAAAAACACATAAAAAATGCAACCATGTTGCACTACATAATTGCACTGAAGCTGCTCCAATTAAAACTAGCCCTGTAAGTCCACATACGTATTTTACTGGTGATGAAATTCAAACCACAAGAAGATAAAAAGTATCCAGTGCCAGAAAAATATCCCCCTTTATCGAGGCTTGATCAAGAAACGCCATGAGTGGCTGTGGGTGGGTGCCAATAGGCAGAGTTCACACTGCCGTGACCAGAAAGTCACGTGACTTCATTGCGGCTTGCTTGCAACTTCATCAACAGAAGTCAATGCCCCAAAGTAGTGCAGGAACCTTTTTCTAAGTCGCTGCGACTTGAGTCGGACAGTTCCATTGCAGTTAATGGGGCGTGACTTGTCATGTGACTTTAAACTCTCCAGTCGCATGACAAGTCATGGCAGTGTGAACCGAGTCTCACTGTTCCAATAAGAATCGTTGATGCTTACCGCCAGGAGAACACCCCTCTCCAAAAATTCTCATTTACCGTATATACTTAAGTATAAGTCGAGTTTTTCAGCCCTTTTTTTAGAGCTCAAAATTCCCCCCTCGTCTTATACTCGAGTCAGTGTACCTGAAGGGCTGCGAGCGTCCATTGTTTAAAAGTTGCGGCTTCCCCCTGGTCCCTTTCGTGATAGGTGTTTCCCAGCAGACACTGTGTTCAGTGTTCCGCCAATCACGGATGTCTTTTCATCCTCGGACAAGAGAACGTCTGTGATAGGCAGAACACTGAATACAGTGTCTGGTGGGAAACTGAGTCCGAGGATGAGAAGACGTCCGTGATAGGCTGCTGGGAATCGCCCATCACGGAACGGGACCAGGAGGAGACCGCGGCTTTTACAACAATGAATAGACGCCCGAAGCCTGTAAAAATTTCAGTTGCACTGGGCACAGTGAAGTGGCAATGGGCACAGTGAGGAGGCAATGGGCACAGTGGGGCATGCAAATGGGCATTGTTGACCCTCTTTTCCGCTTACAGTGGCTGCTGCATTTTCACCCTAGGCTTATACACGAGTCAATACGTTTTCCCAGTTTTTTGGGGAAAAATTAGGTACCTTGGCTTATACTCGAGTATATACGGTAAGCAGTATTTGTCACAGTTTTATCACAGACTGTACTCAGTTTTATGAACTCTTTAGTCTTACAGACAGTACATAATAACTACAATCACCTCAAACATGATGGATGTCACTATCAGAAAACCAGTCCAGACTAATAATGGGCAGTCGATGGAGTAAGTGCATGTAGAAAGGAAGCGACTGAAATAGGCTGGAAGAGATCAGTAGCTCTAAAATGGAAAAAATGATAAGGATAAGAAGAAAAAAAAAAAAAGAAGGATTGTATCAGAAAAAAATATGGAGATTGTTTATTATAAACAATGCTTCAGCAAACTTAAAGGGGTTGTAAAGGTTCGTCTTTTATTTTCTAAATTGGTTCCTTTAACCACTTAAGGACCGCCTCCTGCACATATACGTCGGCAGAATGGCACGGCTGGGCACAAGCACGTATATATACGTCCTGTACTTGTACCCGGTCGCGGGCGGGCGCGCGCCCGCGGCGCGCTCCAGTGACCCGGTCCGAAGCTGCGGGTCCCGCGGACCCGATCGGTCCCCGGAGCTGAAGAACGGGGAGAGCCGTGTGTAAACACGGCTTCACTGTGGCGGCGTATCGATCGCGTCATCCCCTTTATAGGGGAGACGCGATCGATGACGTCACACCTACAGCCACACCCCCCCTACAGTTGTAAACACTCATACAGTGAACACTAACTCCTACAGCGCCACCTGTGGTTAACTCCCAAACTGCAACTGTCATTTTCACAATAAAGAATGCAATTTAAATGCATTTTTTGCTGTGAAAATGACAATGGTCCCAAAAATGTGTCAAAATTGTCCGAAGTGTCTGCCATAATGTCACAGTCACTAAAAAAATCGCTAATCGCCGCCATTAGTAGTAAAAAAAATAAAAAAAATAAAAATGCAATAAAACTATCCCCTATTTTGTAAACGCTATAAATTTTGCGCAAACCAACCGATAAACGATTATTGCGATTTTTTTTACCAAAAATATATAGAAGAATACCTATCGGCCTAAACTGAGGAAAAAAATAATTTATATACGTTTTTGGGGGATATTTATTATAGCAAAAAGTAAAAAATATTGCATTTTTTTCAAAATTGTCGCTCTATTTTTGTTTATAGCGCAAAAACTAAAAACCGCAGATGTGATCAAATACCACCAAAAGAAAGCTCTATTTGTGGGAAAAAAAGGACGCCAACTTTGTTTGGGAGCCACGTCGCACGACCGCGCAATTGTCTGTTAAAGCGACGCAGTCCCGAACTGTAAAAACACTTTGGGTCTTTAGCCAGCATATTGGTCCGGAGCTTAAGTGGTTAAGCTAGTGCATTGTTGGTTCACTTACCTTTTCCTTCAATTTCCCTTCTAAATGTTTTTTTTCTTTGTTTGAATTTCTCACTTCCTGTTTCTCCTCAGTAAGCTTGCCCCCATCATACGAGCGGTGGAAAGTCATTTAAAACAGCTTACTGAACACCTTACTGAGGAGGAACAGGAAGTGAGAAATTCAGACAAAGAAAAAAACATTTAGAAGGGAAATGGAAGGAAAAGGTAAGTGAACCAACAATGCACTAGCTTAAAGGAACCTATTTAGAAAATAAAAAAAAATAATCTTTACAACCCCTTTAAGTGTCTTTCCACTTTTGCAGAATTTGAGAAAACCCAACTACATATCTGGTATGTGTTCCCATTCACACAGCATACCTAGAAAAAGAGTAATATATATATATATATATATATATATATATATATATATATATATATATATATATATATATATATATATTATATAAAAAACACACACACACACACACACACACACACACACACACACACACACATATATACTAGCCATTAGTAAATAGATAGGATAGTATATCATATTGGTTTACACTTTTTTGGTTAATTTTTTTTTATTTTTTTTTTTAAATAACAAACATGTTTTACTTACCTGCTCTGTCCTAGGGTTTTGCACAGAGCGGCCCCGATCCTCCTCTTTATTGGGTGCCCCCACGGAGAGCCGCTTTCAATGGATGCACTCATGCGGGCGCGCTCCTGAGTCCTGTTGCTGCATCCATTGACACAGACAGCAGGACTTGGCCCTGCCCCTGGCTCCCGTGTCACTGGATTTCATTGACAGCAGTGGGAGCCAATGGCTCCCGCTGCTATCAATCTATCCAATGAGGACCCAAGACAGCGGCTGGGCTCTTGCTCATCACTGGAACGATCAGGTTCAGGTAAGAAAAAGGGGGGCTCTGGGGAGAGCTGCAGTGCAGAAGGTTTTTCACCTTAATGCATTGACTGCATTATGGTGAAAAGCCATGAGACTTTACCACACCAACAAAGCTTATGGTGTGTACCCTACATAAGCAGAATTCTTACCAATAATGAGCATTTTAAAATGGAAAGCTGCAATTTTAATTTTTTTTAAAAGTTATGCTATGTAAAATGAAACACCTGGCATGCCATAGGTTCCCAAAAAAAAGTGTCTGCCGCAATGCCGCAGTCCCGCTAAAAATCACTGCTAAAATAAAAATAATAAAAAATGCCATACAATCTATCCCCTATTTTGTAGACGCGGTAACTTTTGCGCAAACCAATCAATATGTGCTTATTGGGTTTTTTATTAACAAAAATATGTAGCAGAATACAAATTGGCTTAAACTGATGAATACATTTGTTTACTTTTTTTTTTGGAAATGTTTATAGCAGAAAATATAAAATGTGTTTGTTTTTTCAAAATTGTCGCTCTTTTTTTGTTTATAGCGTATAAAATAAAAAACCGCAGATCTGTTGGAAGAAAACATGGTTTAATATAATATTTCTGAAGTTTTCTTTCTGGTCAATACAACCAGGTGACTTAAAGGGGTTGTAAAGGTACACATTTTTTTCCCTAAATGTCCTCCTTCACTTACCTCATCCTTCGATTTTGCTTTTAAATGTCCTTATTTCTTCTGAGAAATTCTCACTTCCTGTTCTTCTGTCTGTAGCTCCACACAGTAATTCAAGGCTTTCTTCCTGGTGTGGAGTGTCGTGCCTGCCCCTTCCCTTGAGGGGGTGAGCAGGAGAGTCAAGATGCCCACTAACACACAGCTTCTTTATCTGCAACGTAGAGAGCGTCCTGACACTCCTACTCGCCCCGTCAAGGGAGGGGGCGAGCACGACACTCCACACCAGGGAGAAAGCCTTGCATTACTGTGTAGAGTTACAGACAGAACAGGAAGTGAGGATTTCTCAGAAGAAATAAGGACATTTAAAAGCAAAATCAAAAGGATGAGGTAAGTGAAGGAGGACTGCACTAAGGTAAAGGAAGCCATTTAGGGAAAAAAATTTTTACCTTTACAACCCCTTTAAGTAAGAAGTTGAAAGTTGACCCAGCAGAGGTGATCAAATATACCAAAAAGAAAGCTCTATTTGTGGGGGAAAAAAAGGACATCAAATTTGTTTGGGTACAACGTCGCACGACCGCGCAATTGTCAGTTAAAGCGTCTCAGTGCCGTATAGCAAAAAATGGCCGGTCATTGAGGGGGTTAATCCTTCCGGGGCTGAAGTGGTTAAAGAAGCTCTTCACTGCATCTGGGCATCACAAACCAAAAACACTAACTCATTTTTAATATTCAAAGCAAACTCCCCCCATCCATCCATGTCTCCGTGTTTTATTTTGCTGAGAAATCACTTTGAAAACCAAACCCCCAGCACTTCTGTCCGTCGCATTCTTGAGTAAGGGCAATGATTCATGCAGATTAAATAAACAAGGAAAATATTGCGCCAAGAACAAAAAATTGAGAAATAAAAAATTTACTTTAAGAAAAAAGCTGCACACCTAAAAAACATGTGATACTCATGTAAACAAAACAAAAACAAAAGGGGGTAGGTAGTTGAATTAAGTGTAGATGTAAATATAAGTTTAAACACAAAATGAGTCCGTGCAAACTAGACGTAAATAAATATAAGGTTGCTACCCCTCGCCGGGGATAGCAACCAATGCCACTCCAAAAATAAATGGAATAGTTAATGTCCAAAGCATGGTAGTATGTTATTGTCCGATTTGTGAAGTGACAAAAATGGATTCAAATAAAATAAAGAGAATAATCCACCACCGATTTTGTTAGTTGAAAGGACGTAAACACCCTTACCAGAAGTGTTGGACCCCCTGTTAGATGAAGTCATACGGGCATCAATATCCACCCTGACGGGTAATACGAAATTCCAGCGGTAGTACGTAGCTCCTCTCCTGACAAATCCATTCCAGACTCCGGATTCTGGCCATCTCATACAAACAGGAACCTTTAGGCAGATGATTCACCTTGCGCCAAACGATCAGCTCCTAGGCTCGGCGTCACAAGGGACGGGAGGCTCACAATAGTGAAGTACCGTACTGGTAATTTATTGTATAAAAACGCAATACATAGATAAAAAAACTTGATTAAAATTGTCGACAGAACAAATAAAATGAAACGTACACCCGTGCATCCGGGGTCACGTTAACACAGTGACGTTAGTGCGTGGCTCCGCTCTGACATGTTTTGTCATAAATGACGTTCTCTAAGGGCACCCGGATGCACGGGTGTACTTTTAATTTTATTTGTTCTGTCGACAATTTTAATCAAGTTTTTTTATCTATGTATTGCGTTTTTATACAATAAATTACCAGTACGGTACTTCACTATTGTGAGCCTCCCGTTCCCTTTTTTCGGCGGTCCCTCGTCACGCCGAGCCTGGGAGCTGATAGTTTGGCGCAAGGTGAATCATCTGCCTAAAGGTTCCTGTTTGAATGAGATGGCCAGAATCCAGAGTCTGGAAAGGATTTGTCGGGAGAGGAGCTACGTACTACCGCTGGGATTTCGTATTACCCATCAGGGTGGATATTGATGCCCGTATGACCTCATCTAACAGGGGGTCCAACATTTCTGGTAAGGGTGTTTACGTACTACCTTGGTGCGATTGTGATGAACAGTTACGTCCTTTCAACTCACAAAAATCGGTGGTGGATTCTTTTCTTTATTTTATTTAAATACATTTTTGTCACTTCACAAATCCGACAATAACATACTACCACGCTTTGGACATGAACTATTCCATTTATTTTTTGAGTGACATTGGTTGCTATCCTCGGCGAGGGGTAGCAACCTTATATTTATTTACGTCTAGTTTGCACAGTTTTTTTGTGTTTAAACTTATATTTACATCTACACTTAATTCAAGTAGTGTGGTTCTTAGCGCTACCTACCCCCTTTTGTTAATGATTCATGCAGCATTTACTTCCTGGAATCCAGATGTATGCAGCTGAGAAAAACTTCTCCCCTCCTGAAGACTCCTGGGATATATGACAACTTGCCTAGGCAAGAAACCAGGAAGTAACTGAAGAAATGTAAAATAATAATAAAAAAGTATAAAAAGTAAATATTATATCCTATCTATTTACTAGTGCTAGCAGCAGGATTAAAAATACTAATAATGTTGATTGGGAGAGTGATGTTCCACTTTAAAAGGTCAAGGCTTTAAAAGGATATGTTTTCACTATTGTTGTATATACATAGTAAATTCCAGTCATGTGTGAATTTAGCTTTGCGCCGCTCTCAAATAATCCCTTCCCCTTTCGACTTTTAATTCCTCTGTAAAGCAGGTACAGAAATGTCTATCATGTTACAACCACTAATGTTGAACACATTAAATAAACTGAGGTCCACGTGGGGTCAGTTAATCAGGCTGTGTGTTGTGGTTTTATTTATAAAAGGTTAGAGATCAGATGAAAGCACACACCAGGCTGTAAATCTCACATAATTCCAAAGTTCAACCAACCACAGTGATACCCTGATTTACAAGAGGAGAGGAGGAAAAACACGTCATTCTTGTATTGACTGGTTTTGCTTTACTGCTCACCTTTTTAGACGTGACACAATATGACAGTTGGGACACAGTCCCATAACACAGCAGCCTGATACTACTCGATTCCAAAAGATCTTCCAAGGACTTTAAAGAATTAAGCTGGTCAAAGCACCAGTACAATTTTGTTTGAAAATTTTATTTTTCAAAACATTTGTTTGATTTCAAGGTAAATTCGAAGTTTGCTTTCACCCACTTGAAAAGTTATTATAAACTTTTTTTTTTTTTTTTAAGTAGCTATATTTACATGCTCTGTGCAATTGTATTGCACAGAGCAGCCCCATTCCTTCTCATCTGGGGTCACCCACCAGTGATGTCCTCTTCTGCACATGCCTCCAAAGCAAGTCGCTTGCTATAGGGAGGGGGGGGCACGCTTGCAAGCAAGCTTCCAACCCGGGTTGTGTGCCATAGACCCTCGTTGTGGCCATGCTCCCCGATTCCTCCTCTCAGTATTTGACTGACAGCAAAAGGAGCCAATGGCTCCCACTTCTATCAGTGCAGCCAATGAGAGCAAGGAGAGAACTGCAGCCGGGCACAGAGCCGGATCGATAAAGGTGTCGGGTACATGTTACGAAGGGGGAGGTTGAGGGATTAGGCAGCAGTGAAAGTTTTTTTTACCAAGAATACATTAAAAGTGGATGTAAACCCTCCATACACCCAGTGAAGTGAACAGCCTCAGATGATACACAGGGATGAACCAAATCTATCTACATAGGTTTTACATGTATGTAGCGCCTGGCTTTTTTCAGAGCCGGTGCCATTGTAAATATAGAGGGGGTTCAGAGAGGTAGTTGGCTCTGAACCGGGTATTTGGTTAAATTTTGCCTCTGTTTTAGTTTGGCTGTACTGTTTGTGCATACTGTCGTTGTCTGGGGTACCGAGTTCCACCCCAGACCGACAGGTGGCAGCAGTGGGGTCAAGTGTAGCTGGATATCTCTTCCCGGCAGCCAATCAGGACGGTGGATCGCCTTGCGGTGCATGCTGGGAAGGGGTATTTAAATGGCAGACGCCATTGGTTCGGGGTCGCTATGTTCCCGCCCTTGAGCTGGGCAGTCATTCCACCCCCCCCCCCCGTGTGTGGCCCTCCTGGCCGGGGTGTGTGCGTGTGTGTGTCGCAGTGTTCCTGGCTCCGGGACCACGTTGGCCCATTCATCCAGATTGTGGATCCAGTGAGTCGACTGGGTGCCTAATTTACCAGATGGTCCTGGCCTGTCCGTCCAATTGGAGCGTGATGTCTGGGCATATAGCCAAGATAGCTAACATTGCTGATTGGAGGAAAGGCACACACCTCCTCTCATTATAGGCAGACACTCTCTAAAGTATTTTGTAACAGGGCCAGCTCCCTGTTAATCTATTTTAGCAACCTCCCCCGACAGAAATGTCAGGCTGCTTTTATCTGATGTGTCCGAGAATTTGTCAGGAGTTATCAGGCTGATAACAAAGGAACAGTTTGGAAGAGAGCTAAGGGGCTTAGCTCATTGAAGAGAGATAACAAAATACTGCAAATATATGTACCCAGCTCAAATTTAATTAATCGGGTTTACATCGACTTTAAGGAAAAAAAAAAAAAAAAAAACAACATTTAGGAGTTAACAAAAAAGGAAGGTAGGTGCGCTGTAGGTGGGGGATGGGAGAGGTGTGTAGAGGAAGTAGGATGGTCTGTATGTGATTATAGCAATACAAACAACATAGCATCAAAAGATAATCAGTGAACTGGCTGACAGAAGTATATCACTTCTATGCATGAGTGCTAAAAGTTATCTTCATGAACTCTATATGGTGAAGTGAAATAAACAATAAAATAAATAATGAAAAATGCAAATAAAGATATACAATGTGCGTCACACAACACCCAAGTGGCTGGGATAGGCTAAGCTGAAAGGTCCATGCAGCAGAGCTTAATAATAAGAAATATATATAATAAACAAAAGTCCAAAATTAAAGTCCAAAATTGAAAGGTGCTGGTGTAGATCCCAACATGTAAGGTAAAAAAAGATCCCCTTCAGGGTGAATGAGGATGTCCCCTTACCTTACTGCTGTAAGGTAACAGCATATAGATCCAAGCAAACTTTCCAAACGTATCTGTATGGGTGGTTATCCAGATGGACTCTAATTCAAGGAAACACAGGTCCCTCTTGGTGGTCACGTCTCAGGATGGCCAATGACTCGCACCCAGAGGGATAAAGCACCAATAGTGTGATACCGTTTTTAAAAAATGTATTTAGCAGAAAGAATACAAACGGGTACTCACATGGTTTAAGATAAAAACAGGCATATAAAACGAGGGAAAATAGTTTGCCAACGTCACCTCTGGTACCTCTCGGTGGACTCTTACACGTATTCGTCACTATACGTGACTTCCTTATATCACCTGTGACACGCCAAAGGTCTGCAGAGGAAGGGGGGCCCCAAGCCTCCAACCCGGGTTGTGTGCCATAGACCCTCGTTGTGGCCATGCTCCCCGATTCCTCCTCTCAGTATTTGACTGACAGCAAAAGGAGCCAATGGCTCCCACTTCTATCAGTGCAGCCAATGAGAGCAGGGAGAGAACTGCAGCCGGGCACAGAGCCGGATCGATAAAGGTGTCGGGTACATGTTACGAGGGGGAGGTTGAGGGATTAGGCAGCAGTGAAAGTTTTTTTTACCAAGAATACATTAAAAGTGGATGTAAACCCTTCATACACCCAGTGAAGTGAACAGCCTCAGATGATACACAGGGATGAACCAAATCTATCTACATAGGTTTTACATGTATGTAGCGCCTGGCTTTTTTCAGAGCCGGTGCCATTGTAAATATAGAGGGGGTTCAGAGAGGTAGTTGGCTCTGAACCGGGTATTTGGTTACATTTTGCCTCTGTTTTAGTTTGGCTGTACTGTTTGTGCATACTGTCGTTGTCTGGGGTACCGAGTTCCACCCCAGACCGACAGGTGGCAGCAGTGGGGTCAAGTGTAGCTGGATATCTCTTCCCGGCAGCCAATCAGGACGGTGGATCGCCTTGCGGTGCATGCTGGGAAGGGGTATTTAAATGGCAGACGCCATTGGTTCGGGGTCGCTATGTTCCCGCCCTCGAGCTGGGCAGTCATTCCACCCCCCCCCCCCGTGTGGCCCTCCTGGCCGGGGTGTGTGCGTGTGTGTGTCGCAGTGTTCCTGGCTCCTGGACCACGTTGGCCCATTCATCCAGATTGTGGATCCAGTGAGTCGACTGGGTGCCTAATTTACCAGATGGTCCTGGCCTGTCCGTCCAATTGGAGCGTGATGTCTGGGCATATAGCCAAGATAGCTAACATTGCTGATTGGAGGAAAGGCACACACCTCCTCTCATTATAGGCAGACACTCTCTAAAGTATTTTGTAACAGGGCCAGCTCCCTGTTAATCTATTTTAGCAACCTCCCCCGACAGAAATGTCAGGCTGCTTTTATCTGATGTGTCCGAGAATTTGTCAGGAGTTATCAGGCTGATAACAAAGGAACAGTTTGGAAGAGAGCTAAGGGGCTTAGCTCATTGAAGAGAGATAACAAAATACTGCAAATATATGTACCCAGCTCAAATTTAATTAATCGGGTTTACATCGACTTTAAGGTAAAAAAAAAAAAAAAAAACAACATTTAGGAGTTAACAAAAAAGGAAGGTAGGTGCGCTGTAGGTGGGGGATGGGAGAGGTGTGTAGAGGAAGTAGGATGGTCTGTATGTGATTATAGCAATACAAACAACATAGCATCAAAAGATAATCAGTGAACTGGCTGACAGAAGTATATCACTTCTATGCATGAGTGCTAAAAGATATCTTCATGAACTATATATGGTGAAGTGAAATGAACAATAAAATAAATAATGAAAAATGCAAATAAAGATATACAATGTGCGTCACACAACACCCAATTGGCTGGGATAGGCTAAGCTGAAAGGTCCATGCAGCAGAGCTTAATAATAAGAAATATATATAATAATCAAAAGTCCAAAATTAAAGTCCAAAATTGAAAGGTGCTGGTGTAGATCCCAACATGCAAGGTAAAAAAAGATCCCCTTCAGGGTGAATGAGGATGTCCCCTTACCTTACTGCTGTAAGGTAACAGCATATAGATCCAAGCAAACTTTCCAAACGTATCTGTATGGGTGGTTATCCAGATGGACTCTAATTCAAGGAAACACAGGTCCCTCTTGGTGGTCACGTCTCAGGATGGCCAATGACTCGCACCCAGAGGGATAAAGCACCAATAGTGTGATACCGTTTTTAAAAAATGTATTTAGCAGAAAGAATACAAACGGGTACTCACATGGTTTAAGATAAAAACAGGCATATAAAACGAGGGAAAATAGTTTGCCAACGTAACCTCTGGTACCTCTCGGTGGACTCTTACGCGTATTCGTCACTATACGCGACTTCCTTATATCACCTGTGACACGCCAAAGGTCTGCAGAGGAAGGGGGCCCCGAGATCCCCTGCTGACATCTTGGAGAGGGAGAGATTAGCTGAGTGCAGCTTGTCACTTGCTTTGCCTGCCAGGAGCTCTGCACAGGGAGGGGGGCCGAGATCCCTGCTGACATTTTAGAGAGGGGGAGATCAGCTGAGTGAGCTCGCCACTTCCTTAGCCTGCCAAACCTCTCCTCCCTTCTCCGAGCACTGTAGGGGGGGTAAAATCCTCCGCTGGGAGGAAAGGAGGAGAGAAGCAGGAGATCAGCTGATCGCAGAGCGGCTGTACTCTGAAGGTACTTGGCACAATTGACACACGCAGTCTACACTATACACTACTGCAATGGAGTAGTGTTTACACTACACACACAAGTACTCTACACTAGGGCTTATTTTCAGGGTAGGGCTTATATTGCAGCCCTCCCCGAAAATCAGGGTAGGTCTTACTTTCGGGGAAACACGGTAGCCAGTAAGGCATCCAGCCTTGTCACATGGGGCAGGTAGATCAGCTTTGTGTCAGCTCCAAGTCTCAGGCCCCATACACACGAGAGGATTTATCCGCAGATACGGTCCAGCGGACCGTATCCGCGGATAAATCCTCTTGAGGATTTCAGAAGATTTCTATGCGATGGCGTGTACACACCATCGCATTGAAATCCGCGCTGAAATCCTCTGGCGATGACGTGTCGCGCCGTCGCCGCTATTATGACGCGGCGACGGGCGCGACGCTGTCATATAAGGAATTCCACGCATGCGTCAAATCATTACGAAGCGTGCGGGGAATCCCTTTGGACGGATGGATCCGGTAAGTCTGTACAGACGAGCGGATCCATCCGTTGGAATGGATTCCAGCAGATGGATTTGTTGTGCATGTCAGCAAATATCCGATCTGCTGGAAACCATCCCAGAGGAGATTTCTCCGCGGAAACAGATCCGCTGGCGTGTACACACCATAGGATCTATCCGCAGAAACCCATTTGCTGGGATTTATCTGCGGATGGATTCTATCGTGTGTATGGGGCCTCAAAGTTGTAAGTTACCCAGGGCAAACTCTCTCCCAACAATAATTATTACCATTGGTGAGTTAGGCCATTATTGTGAACCTGTGCTTTGCCCTAATTGGGTTCACAAAAATTTCAAAACATGATCGCTGGAAAAAACAAACAAAAAAAAAAATCATTCTGCTTTTCCTTTTACAGCCAACCTGAAACTAAACCTGTACATTATTCAATTTTTCATGGCCCATCTGAACAATATATATATATATATATATATATATTGTATATATCATGGATAAAACTGCAAAGGGTCCTTTGTGGAAGCGGTGACTGCGGGTGTCAGGCTTGCATTTCAATACATGAAAGTAGAGATGAAAATCATTACTTGGTACACAAAGAATAGAGCTTGCTGTAGGTGCACTGTGGCGTTTCTGACAAGTGTTACATGGAACATAAGAAAAGGTTACTTTGTAGCGATGACGTACAAAGCACTCGCCCTTCATGTGTCCCTTATTTTACAGAGAATCTGTGTCACTGAACGGAGGAGACAGAATAAGGCCAGTCAGCAAGCAGACCAAGCCTTGATTTTATCATACATTCTTCTACTGTTTAGAGTTGGCTGTCAATATCTATGCCAAAATCTGTTAAAAGATCAGCGTAATGTCATAAACCAGACTAAGGAGTCCGGAAGTGCACTTGTCTAATTGAAAGAAAAAAAAGTAATCATAAAGGCCTTGTTCATGTGGCTTTGTAAATGGTGCTCAACGGGCATTCTTTACACATGCCGAGGGATCCATGATTTGGGGGTGCAAAAGGTGAGTCCATCTTTCCTCCTCATGTGTCCCTCTGCTCTCTGTACAAGCCATCATTCTGATCTACAGTATATAAAATACATTATTTATCATTCAAAAAGTGTTTCCCAGTGCTAAACCTTTCATCCAATTTCTAAATCGCTGCATTTGTAAATTTCAAAAGCCTGTATAAAAAGGAATAGTAGTGGTAAAAAAAAATAATAAATAAATAAATATAAAAAAAAAAAAAAAAAGCACTTGTGGGTTTATAGCGGAGTTCCACCCAAAAGTAGAAGTCCGCTTTAAGTACTCCTGACATGCCACATTATTTTTGGAGGGTTGCATCTAGAGTAGGACTTCCTGTCCCACTTCCTTCTTCCTGTTCTTGGCCGCCTAGGCGACACCTCCTCTCCCCCTAGGCGGCCCCTCCCTCTAGGCAATCTTCTGGGACACGTCACAGGTCCCAGAAGATGGCCTGGCGACTAGCAGAGTGCAGCGCAACTCACGCCTGGCTGTGATGCCGAAAGCTGTCATGGCCCGGTGCTCACAGTTGCTATGACAGCGTCGGCGAAGAGGAGTGAAGCTCAAGCCGCCTGAATCGCTGGACCGTGGGATAGGCAAGTTTTTAAAAGTGGCTTTTAATTAAAAAATAAATAATTGTGGAACTCCGCTTTAAAGTGGAGGTTCACCCAAAAAATAAATTTTTAACATTAGATTGAGGCTAATTACGGGAAGCAGAATCGGGTGTTTTGTTTAAAATCAAAGCAGTACTTACTATTTTAGAGATAGATTCCGGGTATGGGCTGTGGGACTGGGTGTTCCTATTTGATTGACAGCCTTCCGACCGTCGCATACAGCGCGTCACCAGTTTCCGAAAGTAGCCGAACGTCGGTGCGAGGGCGCCGTATAGAGCCGCACCGACGTTCGGCAACTTGTAACGTGCTGTATGCGACCGTCGGAAGGCTGTCAATCAAATAGGAACACCCAGTCCCACAGCCCATACCCGGAAGCGGCGGAGAACATCTATCTCTAAAACGGTAAGTACTGCATTGATGTAAAAAAAAAAAACACTCGCTTCTGCTTCCCGTAATTGGCCTCAATCTAATGTTAAATTTTTTTTGGGTGAACCCCCGCTTTAACTAATCTTTTTTTGTATAATTCTCCTTTAAGGGGGCATGGCAGGGGGTGTGTCAAATGCCTACATACTTTTGCCAATAGGTGTCCCTTGTTCCCATCTGAAAAAGTTGGTAGGTATGTTAAGGGGGAGGTTCAGACATTACCCAAATGTAACCACACATTTGCCTCTACAGCCGTGGTCAGCAACCCCCGCTGTAGAGGTGTCCCTCCTGTCGAGTGTCTGCAGAAACTGCAGCTTGCAATGGTGGCACCCAAGCAGGTACGCTCCTGACCCCCTACTCTGCATGTCCATTCTGACACAAAGTCGCAGCTCGGCCCCGCCCCCTCTCTACTCATTAGCTCAGTGGCTGGGATTGACAGCAGCGGGAGCCAATGGTTGGAAGATAGGAGCAAACTGGATTTCTGGCAGATTAATGTGTAGATTTACAGCTATTTTATTGTGATAAAACATAGGAAAATGTGAATGTATGGCCAAGGCCAACCCATTTTGCCCAGACATGCACTTTAACACAAATCAGTTACTACACAGCAGAGCTAATGCTGGCAATACATAACAATTTCCCCACAATTCTTTTATGGTGGACACCTCCATCAACTAACACACACACGCTACTTGACTTATGTGATTCAATTTTTCTCATCACTGGTTCAATCTCTCCACCTTCATAAGCAGTTCATGCATGTGCTGGTCCCCACAACATGGCTGCACAAACTCCTGTTCCCCTTTCCTCTCACACTGGCCAATAGGGCAGGTGTCAGGACACATCATGATGGACCATGACTGTGTATATTTTTCTTTGTGATAACATATTTTTGCACCCTTTTCCCCCCAGAAAAGGGAAAAAAAACGTCCCTGAAACGCATCGGGCTACCTTGTAAACACCCATACGGATTTGGTCATACACCCAATACTGGTCAATCTGGTGCTCCAGGATTTGAGTTATAGGGTACCATTGTCACGAACAATATGTGATATTATGTCAATTGTTGTTTAATACAAATATGACCATGGGGGTGGGGTTGTATTTTTTTATGATTGTATAACAAATAAAGCTTTTTTACATTTTACCATACCCTCTTCATACTCATATACTGTACTATATCTCCCTTCTGCCCTAGAAAGTCCCCATTGAGGTTTTATTTTAAAGTAGTCTATAGCAGTAGTTCTCAACCTCAGTCCTCAAGTACCCCCGACAGGCCACGTTTTGGGAATTTCCCTTAAGACTCCTTTCCCACTGGGGTGACCGAGCGTTAGCGGTAAAGCGCCACTCATTTTAGCAGCACTTTACCGCTGTTTAAGCAGAACTTTTCGTCTGCTGGCGGTGCGCTTTTAACCCCGCTAGGGGCCCGGAGTTAGAAGGATGTTGCGGCGCTTCCAAATCGCTTTTCAGACGCTTCGGAAGCATTGCCCATTTATTTCAATAGGTAGGGCATTTTAGGAGTATACAGTGCTCCCAAACCGCCCCAAAGATGCTGCTTGCAAGACTTTTCCTAACGTCCCGCATGCGCACCGGTCCAGAGCGAAAAGTCACACTAAAATGAATGGGAGGCGGTTTTCAGGTGCAAAAACTGGCGCTATTTCTAACGCTAAAACGCCTGAAAACCGCCTCAGATTGAAAGGGGTCTTAGATAAAATAGCTGTCCAAAATACCAAGCCATTGACTCTGATTTAAAGCACCTGTGCAAGGTAAAGGAAAACCTGCAAACATGGCCTGTTGGGGGTACTTGAGGACCGAGGTTGACAACCACTTTTCACAATCCATTATTTAAGACCGGTATCTAACTGCCCCCCCTTGTTGCACAATTTTTTTAGGCTTGATTCACACCAATTCAGTTTGTATATTGCAGGTGCATTTTGCGTTTTTTTCAATACACATCTTTAAACCATTGAAGTCTATGGAACCAAAAACCAGAATAAAAAGCCTGACCCTTGCCATAAAATGCACAGATGTGAACGGGTGGACTTTCAATTAGTCAAACAAGGTTTCAGTCACTGAACAATGCCTGCAGCTTTAAATCTGTGCTATGCACAGCAGGTTCTTTAGCTTTTACTGTTCTTCAGTCCCCTCCCCCACCACAAGAACAAAGACAGGTGAGAGGGCTTTCCAAAGTCATGCAGGTATTAAATGCACTTCTGTATCTGAGCCCATGTTGTAAACTCAGCCTAAAGCCGGCCATAGACGATTCCAATCTCAGCTGCTTCAGCAGGGACAGGCCAAGATTCCAACCATATATTGTCAGGCTGATTGTACCCAAGTTGAAGATCGATCATGCAAGGTGAATGCAATTTTTGCCGCTGGCAGTAATCATTGTGTTCTTCCAGTAAGAGAACAAAATAGCTCCACGGGAAGAGATTCCCCAATTCACAATGACTGTGTTCATAGGGGAATCAAGCGATTTTCTTTCCTGCAGCGTTTGCAGGAAAGAAAAAATAAATAAATCGCTCCGTCTATGGACAGATTTAGCAATAGTTGTTCTACATTGTGGTTGGTCCTTGATCCGGTCTTCCTTTTGCATAAAGTGCAATCCATAACATGTTCCCCAGTGTCACTTTGAAATCTGCAATCCTTATGAATATGAACTTCACAGATAGCAATAATGCGACTATATACTGTATTAACTCCAGCAATTGTTTTTAGATTTCGATTTTTTACTGGTGTTTGTTTGCCCTCTGTCTTCACCTGGTGGTGATCTGAGCAATAACACACCTTCGGTATTAGCGATACACAAATCTGGAGGAATGCGAACAGGAGGTACAGCAGCATTGTCAGTCTAGGGCAGTAATGGCGAACGTTGGCACCCCAGATGTTTTGGAACTACATTTCCCATGATGCTCCACTACACTGCATGAGCATCATGGGAAATGTAATTCGAAAACAAGGTTCGCCATCACTGGTCTAGGGAAAGGTAGTGTTCCATGTGTTATCAGATTTAGATACACTAGCAAACTGAAGCCAAACTCCAGCTCTCACTCTTTATAATCAGTTCTAGAAAACCTTTTTTTTTATCCTTTCGGGATAAAGGTTTTACATGAATAAATGAAAGCTGATCATTTTAATCACTCCTGCCAGTGTTAAGTGGTTTGGCTTATCCATGTGAATACTAGGGTTGCACCGATACCGATACTAGTATCGGTATCTGAGCCGATACCGAGCATTTGCATGAGTACTTGTTCTCGTGCAAATGCTCCCAATGCTTGATCTGAAACCTGGGAGTGAAGAGGCACTCCTGGAAATCAGTGGGCAGAGAGAAGTGGGAGCGGAGAGCGCGTCCTCATCAGGCTGACAGCAGCGGACGGTAAGCTGGCCGGGGCAGGGGAGCAGCCGCATGTTCTGTCAGAATCAGCGACCCGGCCATTGCATTCGGTAACAGAAGTGACGTTCCGTGTCTCCGTCAGAGGCTAAACACTGCGACGCCCATCTTGGTACAGCCTGCATTTGGCCGCAGTAAGCCTGCAGTGGACATCTTGTTACACCCAACCCATATAGTTCACTAACTATATGAGCTGGGTGTAACAAGATGTCTGCTGTTGCCTTCTGACTGTAAACTCACTGTGGCCG
The DNA here is from genome assembly GCF_905171775.1 of Rana temporaria. Taxonomy (NCBI): domain Eukaryota; kingdom Metazoa; phylum Chordata; class Amphibia; order Anura; family Ranidae; genus Rana; species Rana temporaria. The sequence goes on along the minus strand of NC_053491.1, from coordinate 356,798,050 downwards.
AGTGCAGGGTGTACCAAGATGGGCATCATAGCATTTGTACTAGGCTACTAGCATTGCAAAATCTTGTTGTTTGAATTGTTATTCTCTTACTCTCATCTCATCGTTTACTAAGCCAGCAATTGCCCATCAGTGCGTTCCCATAAGTGATGCCCATCAGTGCCAGCCCATCAGCGAAGCCTCATCAGCGAAGGAGAAAAATTACTTAGTTACAAAATTATTCTTTGAAAACTGTCACATGACATTAAAAAAAAGTATTGGTACTTGGTCTTAAAAAAGTGGTATCGGTGCAACTAACTAATACATTCTGCTAGGGACCTTGAGCTTGTGAAAAACAGACTTGCTGGCTGGATGGATCACCAGATGAACATAGAAGAAAGAAAACCTAAAAAAAAAAAAAGAAAACTGATGCAGCCGTCACACCCAAGAATTGGTAAGCTGCAAAATAATGTCTTCTTTAAAAGCAGTAAAAAAAAATAGTGCTTACTAGGCACCATATAGTATCTGTCCTTATCTATACCTGCAGAGTCACAGTACATACCAGCATCTGTTACTTCTGAGCTGTCTGGATTCCTTACAGAAGTGATTACCCTTAGCTATACATTGCCCCCCCATCACCAGAGCCCCCACAAATACCCTGTACTTCCGGGTATGAGGTACATATATACAGCTTTTTAAGATGCATCTCTACTGCCAGAGTAGCCAATGACTTGCATAGAAATTTCTTGGTCTCCGGCAGCAGAAGCGTGAAGTACTGCAAAAAGGTTTTCCGATGGAAAATAAGGAGAATCTAGAGCAATATCTGTATAATTCATGGACTCTTAATTATTCATGCTTGTGGTATCCTAGGAAGTGATTCACTGCAATCTATAAACATGACTCGGAAATACCAGACCTACCTGGAGAAACCACACAATAGTCGTATCCATGTGCATTCATTCAGGTAGGCCGATAGTTGGAGGCCTACCAGTTGGTGTGCAAATAAGATCGCCGCACACCACAAGTTTATCTAAACCGGTGATAAAATAAAACATTATGTCATTAGAAATACCACAACCCTCTCTATGATACAGAATTTTATAGTCTATTTATACCTTTAACTACAAGGTGTGTGCACACCAATTTGAAATGTAGATCCTCTTTAGTCATTCATACTCAGCAGCGCTGAACCAGAAAAAAAAAAAAACTGCTCCCATGATAAAATACAAATTGTCCCTGCTGTAAAATGCTGGCCATACACAGATAGATCCCACTTGGTATAAAGCAATCTTTCTGATGGATTCTAGCAATTATCAACCAGGCGTGGGCTGCATAGACAGCTATAAGAAAAGTGGAGCGGAGCGCTCCTTTATTAACGTTCTTCACTGACAACTGTAAAAGATGATTTTCATAAGGAGACACAAATCCATAATTAGGAATTATTACAAGAAGAGATGTATTATTAATGGGAGAATAAGGTATTAGCTGTATTATTAATGGAGACTGTAAGCCATACAGATTGCAATACATTGTATATTGAATTATCCCTATTGGGGGGATGCTGTAGTGTTGTCATCTCGCATAGAGAAAAGGTATTTACAGGAAACCCTCAGCCGGCAGTTTAGGGTCAGAATTAGTAACGGTTGTTGATAAGCTGCTCTACAACCTTAGTTGACTCTTCCTGGACGAGTCTGCTCAGGGGACAGCTTGTTAGATGCAACTCATTCTTCCAGCAATCCCCTGACAGGCCGAGGTGCCAGAAAGATGGCCCACAGACCTGGAAGGGTGCTTCACCGATGGCATAAAGACTTCTCAGGGGTGCCGAAACGGAACAACAGAGGCCCTGGAGGGAGGGGGATTAATAGGGCAGCACAAAAGTCCCACGAGGGTGCTTCACAAATACCACAAAAGCACCTCAGGGTACCAGAATGATAACACACACAGGTCCTAGGATGGGTGACAGCATTTCACACAGGCCCAAGGGGAGTGCCAAGAGCATAACATATAGACTCAGGGAGCGTGCCAGTTGAATGGCACAAGGACACTTTAGTGACACCCAAGTGGTACTATACAGACCCCCATGGCTGCCAAAAGGTGGTACATTGACTCCCAGGGCTACCTAGAGAACAGCATGCGGCCACAAGTACAACACGTAGAACTCCCCCCCAGGACAGCTAGAAGGGAGGCACACACACTATCCAAAACAGCCAAAAGGGGGGGAGGGCACACACACACACACACACACACATGTAGCACTACCCCCGCAGGAGCTGCTGGTTATATTATGGGTGGCACGTTACCTCTATTCTCGCTGTCCGGGTAAAAGGAGTCTGAAGAATTTCAATGTCCACACAATGCACATCTTTTTCTTAGGTTTATTTTTCAGAACTTTAGAAAATAAGGATGAAAGGTGGAAGGGTAAGTAGGTTCAGGTGCACAGTCACAACTAAGGAAACACTCCTGATTCCAGCAAACAGTTTTCGTCACCACTCTAGCCAGAGTGGGTATTGCTCACCCGGATAGGTCCCTCTCACTGGCCTAGCAGCCGGGATGGCGCACAAAGTAAAGTACAGTCTCTGCCACAGACTTTTCTTTCTTGATGAGACACTTTGGTCCGGAATCCTCTGCCACAGGATTCAGCACCCGGTTCTCTTTAGCTTGGTTTCTTTAGAACCGACAGGCGACACTGTCAAGCCTCTCGGTGTATGGTGCATCCTTCGATGAAGTTTCCAGGCCTTCTCCCAAGGTACCAGCCTCTTGCATCGCCCTCTCCAGGATAGGCCCTCCCCTGGCCTTCATCAAGTGGCTTCCTCCCGCAGATGGACAGCACAGGATCACCTTTGCAGTGCCTCTGGTGGGCCCAGCCAGACAACTGGATCCACCAGACGAAGCCTCAGGCCAACGTGGTCCCGGGACCAGGATTCGGAGCGCGCACCTTAGGCCAGGCGGGCCACGAGGCACGAACGGATGGACGAACTTCGCACCAATGGCATCCGTCCCTTAAGTACCCCTCACCCAGCATGCACAGAGGGGCGACCACTCCCACCGATTCGTCGCTGAGGGGGACACTTAATACACCTTGACCATGCTGCTGCCAACCTTTGTCTCGGGAGGTAATGACACCCCCAGGCGAGCAATTGTGGATACTCGCAGCACAGCCATGGCTGGAACAGAGGCTAAATTGCCCTTAATCACTCTGGTCTGAGCCAAATAACAGCTCAGACCCCCACTAAATTTAAAGCAGCGCCTGTTCAACAGAAGCAGGGCGCTACACACAAACTATCCAGGACAGCCAAAAGGGGGGGAGGGCACACACACACTATCCAGGACAGCCAAAGGGGGGGGAGGGCGCACACACACACACTATCCAGGACAGCCAAAGGGGGGGAGGGCACACACACACACGCTATCCAGGACAGGCAAAAAGGGTGGAGGGCACACACACACACTATCCAGGACAGACAAAAAAGGGTGGAGGGCACACACACACACACTATCCAGGACAGGCAAAAAAGGGGGAGGGCACACACGCACACACACACACTATCCAGGACAGGCAAAAAAGGGGGGAGGGCACACACACTATCCAGGACAGGCAAAAAAGGGGGGAGGGCACACACACTATCCAGGACAGGCAAAAAAGGGGGGAGGGCACACACACACACTATCCAGGACAGGCAAAAAAGGGGGGAGGGCACACACACACACACACACACACACACACACACACTATCCAGGACAGGCAAAAAAGGGGGGAGGGCACACACACTATCCAGGACAGGCAAAAAAGGGGGGAGGGCACACACACTATCCAGGACAGGCAAAAAAGGGGGGAGGGCACACACACTGACACACTATCCAGGACAGGCAAAAAGGGGGGAGGGCACACACACTATCCAGGACAGGCAAAAAGGGGGGAGGGCACACACACACACTATCCAGGTCAGCCAAAAGAGGGAGGACACACACACTATCCAGGACAGCCAAAGGGGGGGGGGGAGACTAGGACCCCTGGCAGTGTCAGAAAGGTGTGACATGAGCTATGCCCCAACAGTGATACAGTAAAAGGACAATCACAGCAATGGTACATGGATAGGATGGTGAGCCAGCGTTACTATTTCTATTTCAGCCAACACAAAGAAATCCTGAGATTAGTCTTCCCCCTCCATAATTTATATCAGATTTCATTATGCTAGCATCAACACCACCCTGGAATACAAAAAAGCAAAACAAAACCTTTGCACATTCACGTTAGCGAGAGGCCAGACAGTACTCGTCAATGACATCATGTTTTTTAAACAGATCTGGCAGACATGAACACACAGCCAAGCCCAAGAAACCCGACCCATACCGGAGAGTCTGAAAAACATTCAGAACATTATTATCATTACAGCGCCAAACTGATGATCTCGAAAAGTTCAGATTCCTAGACAGTGAGCGACAGCCCAATCTTGGTACTGGGTGATGCCAGCCCTGGGATGGAGCCATTGGCACTGGAGCAAACTGGCCGTGGATAAAGACACATCACCAACTGCTTAACTTGTGCTGGAGGGCTGGGTCAGACCTTGTATGGACAGTGCTGAATTTATGAAAGGGCAAAAGGGGCAATTGCCCTGGGTGTATCTTGGGAAGTAATATTTTGCCTGCCAAAATCTGTAAAAGCTTTTCCTCTGGCATTATTTTTAAGCCTTAGGCCCCTTTTACACTGGGCTTTCCGATCAGGTCCACCTGTCAGTTTTTCAGGCGGACCCAATTGGATGCTCCATTCTCCTCTATGGGGCAGCGGATGACAGCGGTGACATGCCCGCTGACACCCACTGCTATCCAATCCTGTCCCTGAAATCAAGACGAATGGAAAGCCTATTTTTCATCCGTCTGGTGGATCGGATGGGTGGTCTATTTTCATCCGATCTCCCCATAGAGGATAGAGGGACTCTGACAGGTCCATCTCTGCACACTGAGCGAAGATGGACCTGTCATCCGCCTGCTCAGCGGATCGATCCCCCGCTGAGCAAAACGAAGTTCGTCGGGGAGATAGCCCGTGTGAATAGACCATTAAGAACATTTTTGGTGGCCCAAGCAAATCACACATGGGGCACTTACTCTCTTAAGAAAGGTAGGTTACGATTGCATGCATGTGACCTCATAATGACGTTTTGTCATGCATTTTTTTTAAATTGAAAGTGAACCAATTTCACAGTTATTGACTTGTTAGTTTGAGAGAAAAGTCAACTACCGAGGAAATATCATGTAGAGCCAGGTCTAGGTATATGGACGTTGTGGGTGTGAATTTTAATGCCTGTGTATGGGGGTTGCCAACAAACTTAAAGTGCCCTGGGGCCCCTAAGGTCCAAAATCTGGTCCTGTTTACCAAGACAGTTCGGTTAGAGAGGGGTTAATCTGGATAGCTGTCATCTCCTGGCTGTAGTAAATTCCTCCAAAAAAAAAAGCACACAAAAAAGGGTGAGGAAGGAAATAATTGATCAGAGGATTTTTCTGGCGTAGGCAAGCGATAACAAGGTGACAGGGGACCTTGGGAACGCCAGACACCGCCAGTCACAGATGTCACCCTTGGACCCTCAAACCCCACAGCGTGACATCATGTTTACAAAGCCCATTCCGATTTCCTGTTGTCACGTCACCCTCCCACTTCAATATACAGCTGAGCAAAACACATTGTCATACTTTCCCCCCAGCAATTAAAACATCCATTCCCTTTAACCCTTTAAGCACCCACCAGCACCGTTTCGCCCCTTGTGCCCAGTGCCTTTAGTGCTGCTGGCATCGCCCTCCCACACCTCTTAGGAGTCTTTGGATCCTCTTTATGATCATGTCTCCCCTATAAATCAGTCCTTTCTACCCCTACTTAAAGGGAGCAGCGAGAAACCAAACCGGCTCCGTTTCAAAGTGCAGTCACCCCCAGTAACCAACCAGATGTGACCTCATGTGTGCGCACAAGCAAGGCGACCACTGGTGGGTTGCTAGGGGTTTCTGCAGCATCTGGCACAGCCAGGAGGTGAATGAGAAGAATCACAATGATAGAAAACAGACCTGGAGAGATGTTTCAGGATTTGCTTCTTGATAATCCCAGCCATGGTGCAGGGGAAGAGGGCAGGATCAGCAGCAGAAGAGGAGGAGAGTCCTAGGGGGGGTCCTCATCTAGACGCAGGGGTCTGCCTGTCCCTCCATAGTCACACAGAGGGGACAGGCTCCAGGTAGGGGGACTCAGAGACACAGTGTCCAGGGGAAAGAGGCAGCACACACCATCACACAGCGTCCATCTTAGCTGCACCATCACCTAGAGACAGGCAGCAGGAGGAGGTACACAGTGACTCATGGAGGGAGGGTGGAGGAGAGGCTGTACAATGGTAGGGGGAGGATAACCCTTTCATGGCCTGAGCTGCTGCTGCTGTGGGGGGGGGGGGGGGGGGCACAACCTCCCACTCCGTGCCACAGCCCCTGACTTTTTGTATATATATATATATACACACACATATATATATATATATACATACATACATACATACACACACACACACACACACACATACATTAAAACTTGTTTTTATTTTAAACATTTAAATAATAAATAAATATAAAAAAAGTAAATACATTAACTAAATCATAACAAAAATGTGTTTGAGATTTAGATAGATAGGTAGATAGATAGAGACATATCTCAAAATAATTGTTGTTATTATTTAATTTATTTACTTAATACTATTATTTACATTTTTTTAATAAAAACGTTTTAATGTATGTGTGTGTGTGTATATATATAATACTATTAAATATACAAGTGTAAATTACTCTAAACTTTTCATTCAAGCTCCTCAACTCTATCCCTTCATCTTCAATCCTTAATTTGTGTATATATACCGGGCCAGATTCAGGTACAAATGCGGCGGCGTAGCGTATCGTCTTTACGTTACACCGCCGCAAGTTTTCAGCGCAAGTGCCTGATTCACCAAGCACTTGCGTGTAAACTTACGGCGGTGTAACGTAAAGTCGTCCGGCGCAAACCCGCCTAATTCAAATGGGGCGTGTACCATTTAAATTAGGCGCGTTCCTGCGCCGAACGTTCTGCGCATGCTCCGTGTGAAAATTTCCCGACGTGCATTGCGCGAAATGATTTTGCCCGACGTAATGTTTTGGTGACGTGCGTAACGTACTTTCGTATTCCCGGACGTCTTACGCAAAAAAATAAAATTTGAAATTCGACGGGGGAACGACGGCCATACTTTAACATGGGCTGTCTAAAATTAAGCCATGAAAAAGCAGGCCTAACTTTGCGATGGGAAAAAACGACTAGCGACGATGTAACAAACTCGCGTACCTTTGTGGATCGCCGTAAAAGCTAATTTGCATACCCGACGCTGGAAAACAACGCGAACTCCACCCAGCGGCGGCCGGAGTATTGCTTCCTAAGATCCGAAGGCATACGAAGCCGTAAGCCTGTCGGATCTTAGCCAAATGCCGTTGTAACTTGTTTTGAGGATTTAAAACAACGCTATGACGCGGCAAATTTAAAAATACGCCGGAGTATCAGTAGATACGCCGGCGTATTACAACTGTGAATCTGGCCCACCGTATTTATCGGCGTATACTGCGCACTTTTTTGCCCTGAAAATCAGGGCAAAATCATGGGTGCGCGATATACGCCGATACCCGCGCTTTGTTCGAACCACTGCGCCGACATATACCGAGCGCAGTACACTCGGGTATAGTCGGGCAGGCTCTGCTCCTCTCGCGGTCACGTCGTGTGCGTCCTGTACGTCGTTTACGCCCGACTATACCCGAGTGTACTCCCCTCGGTATATGTCGGCGCAGTGGTTCGAACACAGCGTGGGAAGCGGGGATCGAGCGGGGATGTTTTTTGTTTTTCCTGCCGGCAAGTGTGCTGGGAAATAAACTTTATTTTGTTTGCTCTGTAACAAGCCCTTTCATATGTGCCTTCCTATAAAAGCTAGTTATAAAATTAGAGTGGTTGCCTTTTTGTTTGGCTATACATAGCTTTATATCCTAAATAATACATATTAAAGAGGAACTGTACCTGAGCACCACAAACTGAAATTTGATATTTAATTCCTTTTTAAAATTCAAAGCACACTCACCCGTCCATCAATGTCTCTGTGCTTTAATTTGTTGAGAAATCACTTGGAAAAACATCCTCATAGTATTTCTAGACATGGCCATCTTGAGTAAGGGCAGATGATTCATGTAGTATTTACTTCTGGAATCCATTTGCCCTTAGCTTAGGCATGCAGGCAGGAGGACACGCTTAACTGAGAATTCCCTCTTCCCCTCTTCCAGATGAAAGAAAAACAAAATGGCCATGACGACTCCTGGGATTTATGGCATCATTTGTCTAAGCCAGAAACCACAAAGCAACTGAAGAAATGTAAAAAAAAAAAAGAAGAAAGAAAGTTTTAAAACAACTATGTATAATATACGTACCGTATTTATCGGCGTATACCGTGCACTTTTTTGCCCTGAAAATCAGGACAAAATCGTGGGTGCGCGATATACGCCGATACCCGCTTTCCCGCGCTGAGTTTGAATACTGCGGCGTCCTCCCCGCTCGTTTCCCGCTTTCCCGCGCCGAGTTTGAATACTGCGCTGGCATATACCGAGCGCAGTACACTCGTGTATAGTCGGGTAGTCTCGGCTCCTCTCACGCTGACGTCCAAGACGTACAGGACGTGAGCGCGAGTGTAGCCGAGACTGCCCGACTATACACGAGTGTACTGCGCTCGGTATATGCCGGTATGCAGTATTCAAACTCGGCGCGGGAAAGCGGGAAACGAGCGGGGAGGACGGCGCAGAAGGACGCCGTACACGACGAAGAGGACACCCGAAGCCGCAGACGGACGCTGGACCCGACAAGGCCGCCGATGGACGCCGCGCAAGACACCAAACTAAGTACAAAAATCTTTTTTCCACAGGAATTTCGGGGCAACTTTAGGGGTGCGCGCTATACCCCAATAAATACGGTATATACCCATTTATTAATGCTAGAAGCATAATGATTAAAAATCATTGGGCCATTAATTCTGTATGGCTCAAATCAAACCGCATCTGCTTCAAAATCGTGCAGGACTCTTTTTTGCAGCACCAGAATCAGATCGCATGGGTGTTCCCACCCAAGCGATCTGATTCTGCAAATCGCACTGCACTTTGCGAACCGATTTTTGGGGGGTCGGTAACTTACCATACACACCCGCAGCGGTTTGCATGAACGGGGTGCAATTTTGATGTGGTGCGGAAACCGCACAGCATTTCCTCCAAATTCCGCACTCTATCAGTGTAAACAGGGCCTTATGCCGCGTACACACGTTGCACTATTGACCAGGCAAAACTCAGTCGGAATTTCCAGCGGAAAAATAGAGAACCTGCTTTTCTGGAAATTCCAATGGAAAAAAGTCCAATGGGGCCATACACACGGTTGGAATATCCGATGAAAAGCTCCCATCAGTCTTTTTCCAACGGAAATTCCGACCGTGTGTACGCGGCTTAAGTGTAAAAAAATATGCAAAAACTTTTTCTATTGGAAAAGCATTCTAGAGCTCCAGGCAAGATACAGTGCCTAGGCAGAGATTATGTCACCTGTCTGCTGCAGGCAGGAGAAAACATTTCCTCAGTCTCTGTAACTAGTTACAAGGTGAGAGACTGCAGCAGGAACTGATCTGTGTCAGACATTTGAAGCACAGCTAAGAACTGCACATATATTATCCTGTATTCAGGGGTGACCCGTCCATTGTGGGCACACGGGCACCACCCTCCCCATCCCCTTTCAGGACGCCGGGTGCATGAATTGCTATGGCAGGGGTGAGCAGGGGTGTGTTTTTTGAAGCACTGATTAGAGCCAAAGGCTCTAATAGGCTTTAAAATAGGATGGGCTCGGGGCACAGAGCATTACGTCCGAAACCCACCCAGGTGTGTTGCAACAGTGAATGAATATTCGCTCTTGCAACACTGATCCTCCTATCGGCCAATCGGGAAGCAGGTCTGACAGCCATCACCCGCAGCCTGCGACCCACCGAGGCCCGCCGCAGCCCACAATCCGCAGCTGCCCACCAAAGCCTGCAACCCGCCGCTGCCCACCAAAGCAGGCCGCTGCCTGCCAGGGCCTTCTGGTGTAAGTACGGAGGGGTTCTGAGATGCCACCGACCGATGGGGGGGGGGGGGGGGGTTGTTTGCCTCCCCCCCCCCAAAAAAAACAAAAACAAAAAAAACACTGGCCTCCACTGCCTCTATTTTAGTGAAAAAGAAGCTGCTGACCCTGAATACTGTCTGAGCATATAGGGCATGATCATGTTAGAGAAAAGCAGATAAAGGCATTGTAATGGGGAGTACTTTGATCTCAGTGAGAGGTAATAAATACCTGTGTTACAATTACACAATTCTTAGCTTGCAATACAGTTGCACAAAGCCTAGCAGCCATAAAGCTAATCGTAAGAAATATGTCTGATGCTAGTTCCACTTTAGGGACCAAATTTAGTGTTAGAGTCAGGTTAAAGGTTTTTTTTTCTAAGGTTTGTTTTTTATTTTCTAAATTGGTTCCTTTAACCACTTCCATACCAGGTACTTACGCAGCTTCCCGCCCAAGCCAATTTTCAGCTTTCAGCACTGTCGCACTTTGAATGGCAATTGCGCGGTCATGCTACACTGTACCCAAACAAAATTGGCGTCCTTTTTTCCCCACAAATAGAGCTTTCTTTTGGTGGTATTCGATCACCTCTGCGATTTTTTTTTTTTGCGCAACAACTAAAAAAAGGCTGAAAATTTGGAAAAAAAATTACGTTTTTATTTTTTTCTGTTAATTTTTTTGTAAATAAGTTTTCTCTTTCAATTACGGGCACTGATATGGCGGCACTAATGGGCACCGATGAGATGGCACTGATGGACATCGATGAGGTAGTACTGACGGGCACAGATGAGGTGGCACTGATTGGCGGCGCTGGTATGCGACACTGATGGGCACACATAGGCGGCACTGATGGGCACACATAGGCGGCACTGATGGGCACACATAGGCGGCACTGATGGGCACACATAGGCGGCACTGATGGGCACACATAGGCGGCACTGATGGGCACACATAGGCGGCACTGGGCACTCATGGGCGGCACAGATGGGCACTCATAAGCGGCACAGATGGGCAGGACTGATGGATACTTATGGGTGGCACAGATGGGCACTGATAGGTGGGCACTGGGCATGGATGGGCACTGTGGGGTGGCACTGATGGACACTGGGGTGGCGCTGATGGACACTGGGGTGGCGCTGATGGACACTGGGGTGGCAGCACTTATTTTTGCCAGGTTGCCAGTCAGTGCCCATTTGTGGGCACTGACTGGCATCTTTTTTCTTTATGCTTTTTTTTTTAGACTTTTTTTTTAGACTTTTTTTTTTTTTTTTGCCATTTTTTTTTTTTTTGCCCACCCTGGTGCTCCAGGGTGGGCATCCCTGGTGCTCCAGGGTGGCGATCCGAGGGGGGGCTGCGCTGATAAACAATCAGCGCTAACCCCCCCTATCAGGAGAGCCGCCGATCGGCTATCCTCTACTCGCGTCTGTCAGACGCGAGTGAGGAAGAGCCATCGACGGCTCTTCCTGTTTACATCGTGATCAGCCGTGGTTGGACACGGCTGATCACGTGGTAAAGAGTCTCCGCCGGAGGCTCTTTACCGAGATCGGAGATGCAGGGTGTCAGACTGACACCCCGCATCACCGATCGCCGCGATGCGCACCCCCACGGGCGCGCGCGGCATGAAATCCTGCAGGACGTTCTAGAACGTCCTGTCAGGATTTCATAACCACTTCCCGGACGTAAATCGGCCATAGGCCGGGCGGGAAGTGGTTAAGCTAGTGCATTGTTGGTTCACTTCCCTTTTTCTTCAATTTCCCTTCTAAATGTTTTTTTTCTTTGTCTGAATTTCTCACTTCCTGTTTCTCCTCAGTAAGCTGTTCTGGCTGACTAACCCCCAGCCAGAACGGCTCGGATGATGGTGGAAAGCTTACTGAGGAGAAACAGGAAGTGAGAAATTCAGACAAAGAAAAAAAACATTTAGAAGGGAAATTGAAGGAAATGGTAAGTGAACCAACAATGCACTAGCTTAAAGGAACCTATTTAGAAAATAAAAACGAACCTTTACAACCCCTATAAGCATTAAAGGTTAAAAGTTAAGGTATTGGTTGGGATTATGCGTTAAGTGATGGGGGGAACTCCAGGCAACCAGACCAATAAAATACACATAGGCGTGCGCACATAGGGTGTAAGGTGTGCCTGGGCACACCCTAATCACCCTGTACTATGCAGATTCCCCCTGCTGCCTGGCTGCAGACAAAGGGACTGGGGAATCTCTGTCCTCAGTCCCTTTCTCTGTCTCAAAAGTTAGACATCAGGGGTCTGTTTAGACCACTGATATTTCACCAAAGCCCCCCAACAGGGCTCCTAAAAATATACGTGTATATATATATATATATATATATATATATATATATATATATATATATATTAAAAAATTAAAAATAAAAATAAAATGGTAAAAAAATAATAATAATAATACAAATAAAGACACTGACACCAATCTCTGCCCTGCTGACAAAGCCCTACTGACTTGCCCACTGCCATATACGGTATATTACACACGCATGTGTGTTTGAGCTTTGGTGTGCACACCCTAATGCCATAGGCTGCGCACACCTATGAAAATACATACAAGGAAACTATATTATCTGCTAAAGGATTTGTTTGTGTGTCCATCCAGTCCTGAGATTTGCACAACTCTGCTACACTGTACAGGCCTGTCTGACAGGGCTCTCTGTGCCCCTTTTAGAGATATCCCCCCTCTCTATTTGTCCTTTTATTATGGAGTGAAAGAAAATCCCAAATTTGGGTTGTTTCCAGAATGGAAATCTTCCAATAGGGACACTAGTTCTGTTGATTACCAGGGATTCCCTCTTTTTGAAGGGATTTTCACTCCTGTTTTCGCATCTGGGACAGGAAGTGAAGAAAAATCTCCCCAATTGACAAAGATGGACAAACAAATGATAGGGGTTGTAACCCTTCCTCACTGTATCCAATATGAAGGGAAAAAAAAAAATGATGAATATAAAGCTGCTGTCATTTGCATTGTTTATAGCTGCCTGGAGTTCAGCATTAAAATGATGGTAAACTATAAAAAGGATTGAGAAACTCAAAAAATAGGTGGACTTTGTGGGCACATAATGAGGAAAACTTTTTAAAAAAAAAATATATAAATGTTATTACAACATGATTAAAAAACATAGGGCCAGATTCACAAATGAGATACGACGGCGTTTCTCCTGATACGCCGTCGTATCTCTGTTTCTATCTATACGACTGATTCATAGAATCAGTTTACGCATAGATATCCATAAGATCCGACAGGTGTAATTGTTTTACACTGTCGGATCTTAGGATGCAGTACCGCGGCCGCCGCTGGGGGGAGTTTGCGTCGTAAACCAGTGTCGGGTATGCAAATTAGGAGTTACGGCGATCCACGGCGGATTTTTGCGTTCGCTACGTCGTCTGTAGTCAAGTTTCCCGTCGCAATTTTAGTCATTATTTGACCTGCCCTAACTTTAGTCAGCAATCGTATTGCTGTCTAAAGTATGGCAGTCATTCCCGCGTCGAAATTTAAAATTGAACGTTGTTTGCGTAACACGTCCGGGAATACGGATGTACGCTACGCACGTCGCCGTTCGAAAAATGATGTCACAGCGCGCAAAGCACGACGGGAATTGCAAAACTGAGCATGCGCAGTAGGTCCGGCGCGGGAGCGCCTAATTTAAATGGCACACGCCCATTTGAATTGGCCCTCCTTGCGCCGGAGGCCGCCGGCGTAGTTTTCATCGCAAGTTCTTTGTGAAACTTGCGGCGGTGTAACGTATCTACGATACGTTACGCCGCCGCGATTCTACGTGAATCTGGCCCATAGAAACATACACTTAACACCCTATATCACAGGTGTCAAACACAAGGCCCGCGGGCCGAATGCGGCCCTCCAGGCCATTTCATGTGGCCCTCACACCTCTTCTGCAGCTGCAGGAGAGCTCCAGCCCTCCTCTGGTTCTCCTCCAGACCCTTACTTTCTGCTTTTAAGCAATACATCCAGCTTCTTCCCAGCAGCAGCATAAGGAAAGGGGGGGAGCACTGTGATGTAAGGGAGGATGAGGGACTCAACTTCTGATGGTGATGTGGCTCTTGACATCTAATGTAAGGGGAGAGGATGCGCTGGACATCTTATCTTACAGATACAACCGGCCCTTTTGAGGACAATCATAATGCGGATGTGGCCCACAATGAAATTGAATTTGACACCCTTGCCCTATATGGACACGGTTACCAGATATCCAATAAGAAATACAATTTATGAAGGCTGGATCTCATATAGAGAAGTGACTAAATGGTATAACTAATAAAATACGTTTTTGATCCAATGTCGCCTCCAAAATTAGCTTGTCGACACGTTTCGCTGGATATTTAGCTTCCTCAGGACGCATACTGGGTAGGTGCTGGTGAAACTGTATCCAGGGGTATAGAGACACCCCATAAGACTAAACAAATATAAACAGAACACACTTGGGAAGGACAGCCACATACTGTGCAGCAGTTCGATAGGATCCCCCCTTGGCTATCCTGTGCTAACCTGCTAGAGCCCTAACTGATTTCCCAAAGGGGTTTATTCTTTATATCAGGGATATGCAATTAGCGGACCTCCAGATGTTGCAAAACTGCAAATCCCATCATGTCTCTGCCTCTGGGTGTCATGCTCGTTGCTGACAGAGCCTTGCTATGCCTCATGGGATTTGTAGTTCTGCAACAGCTGGAGGTCCGCTAATTGCATATCCCCGCTTTATATCTTTATGACACAGATGCTGTTCTGTCCTCTTGAAGTTGGAGATTTCTCTCTATATGTCTGATATTCAAAGTTTCTTAGGCCCAATAAATATATGTTCTCGATACCTTGACTCTTGATGATATATATTACATCTTTAATGCTGACTTGGACTTTGATAATTTTTTCCGCACTGTGGGCCATGCTTTTAACTATATACAGTGGGGATCGAAAGTTTGGGCACCCCAGGTGAAAATTTGTGTAAAGTGCATAACGAAGCCAAGGAAAGATGGAAAAATCTCCAAAAGGCATCAAATTACAGATTAGACATTCTTATATGTCAAAAAAAAAAAAAAAAAGTTAGATTTTATTTCCATCATTTACACTTTCAAAATTACAGAAAACAAAAAAATGGCGTCTGCAAAAGTTTGGTCACCCTGCAGAATTTATATCATGCACTGCCCCCTTTGCAAAGCTGAGACCTGCCAGTGCCATGGATTGTTCTCAATCATCGTCTGGGAAGACCAGGGGATGTCAATCTCAAAGGTTTTAAATGCCCAGACTCATCTGACCTTGCCCCAACAATCAGCACCATGGGTTCCTCTAAGCAGTTGTCTAGGAAAGTGAAAATAGTTGACGCTCACAAAGCTGGAGAAGGCTATAAGAAGATAGCAAAGCGTTTTCAGATGACAATATCCTCTGTTCGGAATGTAATTAAGAAATGGCAGTCATCAGGAACAGTGGAAGTTAAAGCAAGATCTGGAAGACCAAGAAAAATATCAGACAGAACAGCTCGCAGGATTGTGAGAAAAGCAATTCAAAACCCACGTTTGACTGCACGATCCCTCCAGAAAGATCTGGCAGACACTGGAGTTGTGGTACACTATTTCACTATAAAGAGATACTTGTACAAATATGGTCTTCATGGAAGAGTCATCAGAA
This sequence comes from Rana temporaria, assembly GCF_905171775.1. NCBI lineage: Eukaryota > Metazoa > Chordata > Amphibia > Anura > Ranidae > Rana > Rana temporaria. The sequence goes on along the minus strand of NC_053491.1, from coordinate 356,782,268 downwards.
GAAAACCTCTTCTACGTCCTCACCACAAAAATCAGCGTTTGAACTTTGCAAATGAACATATAGACAAGCCTGATGCATTTTGGAAACAAGTTCTGTGGACCGATGAGGTTAAAATATAACTTTTTGGCCGGAATGAGCAAAGGTATGTTTGGAGAAGAAAGGGAACAGAATTTAATGAAAAGAACCTCTGTCCAACTGTTAAGCATGGGGGTGGATCAATCATGCTTTGGTGTTGTATTGCAGCCAGTGGTACAGGGAACATTTCACGAGAAGGAAAAATGGATTCAATAAAATTTCAGCAAATTTTGGATGGTAACTTGATGCCATCTGTGAAAAAGCTGAAGTTAAAGAGAGGATGGCTTCTACAAATGGATAATGATCCTAAACACACCTCAAAATCCACTGGGGATTACATCAAGAGGCGTAAACTGAAGGTTTTGCCATGGCCTTCACAATCTCCTGACCTCAACATAAATGAAAATCTATGGATAGACCTTAAAGCGGAACTCCACCCTAAAGTGGAACTCCCGCTGATCGGGAAACCCTCCCCCCTCCGGTGTCACATTTGACACCTTTCGCGGGGGAGGGGGGTGCAGATACAGGTATTTGCACCCACTTCCGGCCACACAGTCTCGGGCAGACTGCGGGCATGACGTAACCTCCCCTCCCCGTCCCCCCTGTTGTGTTCTGGGAACACTAGGCTCCCAGTACACAGCGGGAGCCAATCGGCAGGCATAGCGCGACTCACGCATGCGCTGTAGGGAACCGGGAAGTGAAGCTGGAGCGCTTCACTTCCTGGTTCCCTCACCGAGGATGGCATGGGAGGGGGGGCAGCAGAGTGACGAGTGATCGCTTGTCCTCTGCTGCGGACGGCGCTGGACTCCAGGACAGGTACGTTTTCTAATATTAAAAGTCAGCAGCTGCAGTATTTGTAGCTGCTGGCTTTTAATATTTTTTTTTCAGTGGAGCTCCGCTTTAAAAGAGCAGTGCGTGACAGACAGCCCAGAAATCTCAAAAAACTGGAAGACTTTTGTAAGGAAGAATGGGCAAAGATACCTCAAACAAGAATTGAAAGACTCTTGGCTGGCTACAAAAGGCTTTTACAAGCTGTGATACTTGCCAAAGGGGGCAGTACAAGATATTAACTCTGCAGGGTGCCCAAACTTTTGCAGACGTCATTTTTTTTTGTTTTCTGTCATTTTGAAAGTGTAAATGATAGAAATAAAATCTAACTTTTTTTGACAAATTATAAGAATGTCTAATCTGTAATTTGATGCCTTTTGGAGATTTTTCCATCTTTCCTTGGCTTTGTTATGCATTGTGAGTAGGGTTGCCACCTCATCCCTTTAAAACCGAACACATAGTAATTACACAGGTTCTGTGGCTGATTAAGGTGGTAATCAAACTCACTTGGTGCCTTATCTGCATTAAATTAGCCATAGAACCTGTGTAATTAATATGTGTTTGGGTTTAAAGGGATGAGGTGGCAACCCTAATTGTGAGGGGTTAGCCCGGCAGCGGGTGTGTGTGACCCCCTGGAAGGGTTCAGCACACAAAAAACATTAGGCACAGCAGACAGTGGTAGGAGGAAAACCAAAAGGTGTGGTTTTATTTGAACTATATTCAAATACAAATATGACAGAAAACAAAAGAAATACAAAAATAAATCCAGGTCAACTTGACCTGCTCGCTATTAAAGCGGTGGTTCCCCTAAAAATAAAATGTTGACATCGCATTTAGCAAATAAATTACAGTTAGAATCGGCTTGTTTTATTTAAAAAATACCTCCGTACGTATCGTTTCCATTATTCGGTCCCACCGCCACTTCCGGGTACGATGCAGGCGGTGGGCGTTCCTAATTGATTGACAGGCATCCGAACGACGCATCCATCGCGTCACGAGATGCCGAAAAAAGCCGAACGTCGGTGCGCATGCGCCGTATAGAGCCGCACCGACGTTCGGCTTTTTTCGGCATCTCGTGACGCGATGGATGCGTCGTTCGGATGCCTGTCAATCAATTAGGAACGCCCACCGCCTGCATCGTACCCGGAAGTGGCGGTGGGACCGAATAATGGAAACGATACGTACGGAGGTATTTTTTAAATAAAACAAGCCGATTCTAACTGTAATTTATTTGCTAAATGCGATGTCAACATTTTATTTTTAGGGGAACCACCGCTTTAATGTTGGTGTCCCTAACTAACAACTGGGTACAGCCTTGTGCTGCCCCAGTCCCTGACTCCCTGCTGTTTAAATCGCTTAGCAATAGCCACACAGGCTGTGTCTCACCGCACAGAGATCACACTCCCCAGACTAATCACACAGATCTGGTTCCAGGTGGGAGCCTATCTCTCTGCATGCTGAGAGTTTTTGTAGAGGACCTAAGGAGCCCACCTAATTCAGCTGGGCCCATCAAGTCTTCCAGAAGGACTCCCAGCACTCCCCCTAGAGGTATAAACTGGCATAAAACCTGAACCTAGGGGATATATACACTGCATCCTGGATGCAACCAGGGAATTTAACCTGCCTACTGTCACAGCACATTAATAAAAAAATTTACCTGGGGTGCCCAAACTTTCGATCCACCCACTGTATCAGGGCTCTGTATGATTGAACCATACAAAAAAAGGTCACTGCCCCCACCTATAGCAGGTCTGCACAGCAAGGAGCACTGGAAGGGCAAACACATGTCAAATAAAACCAATGAATTTCCAAGCTCAACTTACCAACCAGCCTGCGACCAACCAAATTAACCTAACGGTATGCGTTAAAAACAGGGGTTTAGTTGCACACATTTGCAAATACATGCGTAAGTTGCAGGTCACGCCAAGGCACCTTGTATCCTGCAGACCCTAACTCTAATGCTGCTTTCACATTGAGGCGTGCAGCCGCGGTGACGGTATAGCTATACCGTCGTATTTACCGCGATATTCGGGCGCTAGCGGTGAGGTTTTAACCCCCGCTAGCGGCCGAAAAAGGGTTAATACTGCGGTATTACCGCGCTTTCCCATTGATTTCAATGGAAAGGCGCGGTATAGGAGCGGTGAACACACGGTAAAGATGTGGCTAGCAGGACTTTTGGAGCGCTCCTGCTAGTGCACCGCTTCAATGTGAAAGCTTTTGGGCTTTCACATTGAACACTACAGGGCAGGTTTTTTCATGCGGTATAGCAGCGCTATTTTTAGCGCTGTACCGCATGAAAAACGCCTCAATGTGAAAGGGGCCTAAGTCTCTACAGTGGGAACACATGTATTCTGATGGAATGCCCTTCATCTATCCTGCATCTGCCCTTCATCTATCCATCAAAATACATGTGCAATTTTCAGGTAAAGTAACACAGTGCCGTATCACAAAAAATGGCCTGGTCATTAAGGGGGTAAATCCTTCCGGGGGTGAAGTGGTTACATTTTAGTGTCTCAAGTGATCCATGCAAAGAGCGCTTTTAGGGAAGGTAGCCTAGGTGTGTGCATGCGCATACAACCTCATTGTGATGTTGGTGCCAAGAATTTTTAAAATGGGTGACTGTCATTGAAAAAATAAACCAGCTCCATAGTGATCAATACGTTACAGAGATCAGTTGATCAACCAGGAGGTAGGTCTAGCCAGCACTGGCAGATGCTGAATATTCTCTGTAAATCCTGATGCATTTAGCTGTAAATTGATAGAACTTACTGTACTTCGGCATGCCATATATAATACAGTTTTCTTTCCTTCAAACACGGGTTGAAAGAAAGAAAATGTATTGAGTCTCCTATCAACACAGTCAGTGTTGATGGGGGAATCCCTCCCTCTGTGATATTGTTTTCCAACAGCAGGAGGTTTCCCAGCCGCCAGAATACAATGATCACTGTCAGCGGCTATAGCCACCCATAGAGATAGCATGGAAAAAAAAATGGACAGGCTGGTCAAACTAAAGTCAATGGATTTATCAACTTCAGTACAACCAGCCTGTCCATAAACGCACTGACGTTCGGCCAGTTCCCTTTGTACTGGACACATTTTGTTCCATCTGTGGCAGCTGTTAGTGTAGATAAATGTAAAACTTTGCACTGACAGGTTCAGAGTTTAATATTGTTGTGTAAATTGCTGAATCAGCCATTCTTATCTATGGAGACTAAAGAGTAATAGCAGCGCTGGGACAAGGTCATCCAGTGCCCAGGGCAAAGATGGCAAACTGTTCTTTCAGTCATGTGGCTATCATTGCACCCCTCTTAAAAGTGATATGCGTTGGATCGCTTTTCAGAGGGCCTTTGACAGGTGGTTAGAAGGTGATACGTTGCCTCCCCACTGCCTGTTTTAATTCCGAAAATTACATCCTACTGTGCCTCTTGCAGAATGGCGCCCCATTCACTTGAATGGGTCGTGCACAGCTCTGAGCTCTTGTTCAAGTAGTACAGTAAAAGCAGGCAGTTGAGCTACTGTTTTACTGCCTCCCCCCCGACCAAGCTGCAAAGGCAACCATACGGAGGTATTTCCATGCAATGGCTGCAATTCTTTGCATCACAGCGCATCAAAAACAATCCCCCCCGTCGGGTCCATTGGGAAGTACCGCCCAGAACATTAAAGCGAGACTTATGCCGCGTACACACGATCGGAATTTCCAACAAGAAAAGTTTGATGTGAGCTTTTGCTCGGAAATTCCAACCGTGTAGGTCCCATCGGACTTTTTCTGTCGGAATTTCTGACAGCAATAATTTGAGAGCTGGTTCTTATTTTTCCGACGGGAAAAGTTCTTGTTGGAAATTCCGATCGTCTGTATGCAATTCCAACGCGCAAAAAAACATGCATGCTCGGAATCAATTCGACGCGTGCTCGGAATCATTGAACTTAATTCTTCTTGGCTCGTTGTAGTATTGTACGTCACCACGTTCTTGACGGTCGGAATTTTGTGTGACCGTGTGTATGCAACACAAGTTTGAGCAAAAATTCTGTCAGAAAAAAATACAGTTTTCTTGTCGGAATTTCTGATAGTGTGTACGCGGCATAAGTGTACCTAAACTCGTGTACAAAACGTATCTCTACGTGCGTTTTTTTCCTGCCAGGTACAAAGGCGTCTGGAAAAAAATCATTCTGTGTGCATGAAGCCTTAGGTGTGTTCTCTGCCACAGTAGGCTGCTATTGAAGAGAGGGGATAGAAGAACCAATTCTCCAGCAGTTATCAAGGTCACTGCTCCTCCTACGGACCTATTAGAAATTGCTCATCTACTGCACCTTTTTCCTTGCACATATGCATGCATTTGATGTGTGTTTTTATGCGTGTAGTACCCATTAGTGTGCTAGAAAGTGTAAAAAAAAACATTTGATAGTGTAGGTAAATTGTGAATAGTGAAGCCAGGTTGGGTTATATCTGGGTCAGGATGAGTGACTCAGGGAGGCTGGATGACTCATAAAGCAGCACCTCTGGTACCTCCCCCTACTTGCTGGAACCTTGGAGAAGCTTCTAGAATCTAGAAGAATGGATGGGAGGTTAGGAGGAGCTGCCTGGATTATTGAGGAGGGCCCCAGCCAATCCCCAACCCTTTAAAACAATGAGGGCAGAAGATTTAATAGATGAAAAGTTAAAAACTAACTGAAGGTCCAGTTTAATGTATACATTAGTTGATCTGCTCTGTATTTTAATTCTTGAATTATTTTAATTCCTGTGTATGAGTACCATTGAACCTGAAGTGTCATGGACCCCCCCCCTCCCCCCCAAGGTCCAAATGTGGCTCTGTCTGGCTTTTTCTACCTCCAATCTCAAAGTTCCCACTCCAGTTCCCTGGGCAGACTTTCACATTCCTCACTACTTGTGTCAGCCAGATACTGCTAGTGAGAGTGGCACTGTGTCTCCTGAGAGTGACCCGACAACTCTGCCAGCTAGCTGTCACCGTCACATTTCCAGCACAGCATTTCACTGTGCAGAGGTGGAGAGAGCTGTGCCTGTGATAAAAGGTATGCAGGAGTCAATATTGTGGCTCATGCATATGGACTTCCTGAGTTTTACAATATAAAACCCAGGATCTGGCTAGGAGCATGATCCTGCATGGAAAAGATCTTTAGTCTGTATCAAATAAAATGAAAGCCAGCAGCTACAAATACTGTAGCTGCTGACTTTTATAAAAAAAAAAGGACACTTACCTGTCCAGAGAATCAATGCTCTACTCTGCTCACCTGGGCTGGTTCTTTACCAGTCTTCAGGTCCCTGGCACTGGCAAGTTTACTTAAAGCGGGAGTTCACCCATTTATTAAATTTTTCCCCTTTTCCCCTTAGATTCCTGCTCGTTCGGTCTAGGGGAATCGGCTATTTGTATTAAAATATGATCCGTACTTACCCGTTTTCGAGATGCATCTTCTTCCGTCGTTTCCGGGTATGGGTCTTCGGGAGCGGGCGTTCCTTCTTGATTGACAGTCTTCCGAGAGGCTTCCGACGGTCGCATCCATCGCGTCACTCGTAGCCGAAAGAAGCCGAACGTCGGTGCGGCTCTATACTGCGCCTGCGCACCGACGTTCGGCTTCTTTCGGAAAATCGTGACGCGATGGATGCGACCGTCGGAAGCCTCTCGGAAGACTGTCAATTAAGAAGGAACGCCCATTCCCGCAGCCCATACCCGGAAGCGACGGAGAGGATGCATCTCGTAAACGGGTAAGTAATGCTCATATTTTAAAACAAATAGCCGATTCCCCTAGTAAAAACGAGCAGGAATCTAAGGCTAAAAAGTGCCCTCTAAGGGTGAACCACCGCTTTAATGTGGTGTTCCACCCAAAAAAATTAAAAGCGAGCAGCTACACATACTGCAATAAATGGACACTTACCCGTCCTGGAGTCCAGCTATGTCGGCACCCGCAGCTGATGTTTCCATCAGCCGTCAGGCGCTGCTGCCGCCATTGCGGGTAAGGGAACCCGGCAGTGTAGACTTTCGGCATCAATCCGGGAACCCTCTCTCCTACTGACCCGGCGGCCAGGGGAGGAGGAGGAAGTGGGAAAGACAGGTATCCTGTCCCCCCGAAAGGTGCCAATTGTGGCACTGGAGGGGGGGGGGGGAATCAGATGAGTGGAAGTTCCACTTTTGGGTGGAACTCCGCTTTTAGGAAACCTGTTGCACAAGCCACACTGGGCTTTTTGAACGGTCCTGCAGCCTTCTAGGACCTGTGGCATGTCCCAGAAAGCTACGGGCAAAGAATGGGGGCCAACTTCTAAAGTCAGAGTAGGCACCTGCATAACCAGGTAACCTGCTCCCCCCCAAAAAACATCCGACCTAACAGAATCCCCTGAAAACAGGCGGTGTCAGGGACTCACCTCTCAATCCCGGAATCCTTCCAGAGGGTTAAATCAGCGGCGCGCAATCGCGCACCGTCGTGTGCCTGTGGTGCGCGCGCGTGCGTTAACGGCGCGCGCGTGCACGCCGGGAGCGCGCGCAGCGGGGCGCGCGCGTGCTGACTTCTTGGCGCCAAAACGGCTTTAAATGGACACTGACAGCTCCAGCACATTGCTGTCTGATCTACAGTCTCTGAACGCTGTTACCCTGAAGAAACCTGATTACCTGCTATCACCTATTTGACCCGGCTTGTTTGACCTTCCGCACCTCTCCGATCCCGACCTCGGCTGCTATCGACCTACCTCTGATTGATCCACTGTTGCCTGACCTACTTGCCTGCACAACGATTATTCTCCTGCTTATCCCATCTGAATACCTGAACTCTCTATTGTGATCCGGCTTGTTTTGACCCTGCTTCCGTCTGCTATCTATTTACCAGCTTGCCTTCTCAGTTGTTGCTGTGAATCTTCTGCCTGTGTCACGGACCCCACTTCCGGTTCCAGCTCCCGTCTACACTTCCAGCAGTGGTCTGCATCTACTCACCTATCAAGCCAGCCGGCACTCCTACCCCGCCAGGCTTCTGAGTCTGCTGTTCCATATCCAGCAGCTCACAAGCCGGAGTTGTAAGAGAGGCCTACTCCTACCACCGGGCTCTGGTTACCAGGTACGTGATACATAACAGTATCAGACAGCCATGTCAGAGCCCTCAGGAGTGGCCCCAGCAATGGAGGAGATTTGTAAACACCTCGCATCTCTCACCCAAGCTGTTAAAAATCTACAGGACGGCTACATGCGACTGGAAGGCCGAGTACAGAATCTGTCCGGAGACGCAACTCCTGAATCTTCCGCCAGATCGTCTTCGTCAGCCGCTGCTCCAACTGTAGTGATGCTACCACCCGAACCCAGGGTTCCGATGCCAGAGCGATTCACTGGGGATCGCTCCAAATTCCAGAACTTCCGCAACACCTGCCAATTATATTTTGCTCTCCAACCTAGGACTTTCTCTTTAAAAGCCACAAAGGTGGGATTTGTGGTGTCGCTTCTTCAAGGAGAGCCTCTAACCTGGGCGCACCGACTATTGGAGGAAAATGGCACCAACACTGAGACTCTACTTGCTTTCTTTCAGGCCATGGCACAACTCTATGACGATCCTCAGCGAACTGCTACCGCTGAGGCCGCCCTGCTTGCGCTTCAACAAGGCCGCCGAGCCGTTGAGGAGTATGTTTCGGACTTTCGCCGCTGGAGTGCGGACACCCAGTGGAACAGCGCAGCTCTGCGTCATCAATTCCGTTTGGGACTTTCAGAAAACTTAAAGGATGAGTTGGCCCGTATTGGGATTCCTGATACCTTGGAGGACTTAATTGATAAATCCATACAGATTGACCGACGCCTACGAGAGCGACGAGCAGAGCGATCTTCTCATCTAAGTCGCCCTGTATGGGTCACTACTAAAGCACCCCTGCCTGCCTCTCGCTACCAACCACCCGTCCATTCTAGTGCGGCCAGCTCTCCTCCTGATACCTCAGAGCCTATGCAACTTGGGGTCATGCGACCCACTCTGCCTCCAGAAGAACGAACACGTCGTCGGCAGCTAAATTTGTGCCTCTACTGTGGTGAACCCGGTCATTATGTCGCCAACTGCCCCATCAAGATGCGTAAGTGTCGTTTTTCTGTTCCTGTCAACGTCTCTACTCTCTCAACCAATACAACACACCTTGCTCTTTCTCTGTATTTACAGCTCCCAGGAAGAACGATTCCGGTCAACGCAATCATTGACTCCGGCGCCTGCAGTTGTTTTATCGATGCCACCTTTGCCAGTCTGCACCACATTCCTCTTCGAAAGAAAGACTTCAGGCTTTCAGTTTTCCTGGCCGACGGATCCCACATTAAATCGGGTCAAGTGACCCAAGAAACCCTTCCTCTACCTGCTTCTACTTCCGCTAATCACAGGGAATTATTAATTCTGGATGTAATCTCTTCACCCTTGTTTCCAGTGATCCTTGGCATCCCCTGGCTCCGGGTCCACAACCCCCAGATTGACTGGGTCTCTGGAACTTTACAATTCCCTTCCCAATACTGCCTGGAACACTGCCTTCCTGGATCTTCCAGTTTCTCTCCAACTCTGTTATGTCTGAACACCGACCCCAGTTTATTTCAGTCTGTTCCGGAGCCCTATCACGAGTTCCTCGATGTCTTCAGTAAAAAGGGGGCCGATTCCCTACCTCCTCATCGCCCCTATGATTGCCCGGTAGAATTACTTCCTGGGGCCGAGATCCCTTTTGGGCGCATCTTCCCCCTATCCGAGAAGGAACAAGATGCTCTAAAAATCTACATCGACGAGAACCTAAATAAGGGGTTCATTCGTCCATCCACCTCACCAGCAGGTACTGGTATATTTTTTGTTGCTAAAAAGGATCAGACCCTTCGCCCGTGCATCGACTATCGAGAGCTCAATAACATCACGGTTAAGAACCGTTATCCATTGCCACTGATACCCGAACTGTTTCAAAAATTAAGGTTCGCTACTATCTTCACTAAACTGGACCTGAGGGGGGCCTACAACCTAATTCGCATCAGGGACGGTGACGAATGGAAGACTGCTTTCCGTATTCGGTATGGTCACTACGAGTATTTAGTCATGCCATTCGGGTTATGCAATGCTCCTGCCACCTTTCAGCATTTCGTCAATGACGTGTTCAGAGACTTTTTAGATATTTTTGTCATCGTCTACCTGGATGATATCCTGGTCTTCTCGGGCTCATTAAATCAACATCGAGAGCATGTCCGAAAGGTTTTGAATCGTCTTCGTCTACACGGTCTATATGCAAAAGCAGAAAAATGTGAATTCGAGTTGCATACCATCCAATTTTTGGGCCTAGTGATCTCCCCGACAGGAATTGAGATGGACCCCAAGAAAGTGTCTGCTATTCTGGACTGGCCGGTGCCCCTGGACAAGAAGGGGGTCCAACGTTTTATAGGCTTTGCAAATTTCTATAGACGTTTTATCAAAGGATTTTCTACCATTGTTGCTCCCATTACACAGCTTACAAAACAAAACTTCCGTTTCCGTTGGAATCCTGAGGCACAAGAAGCCTTCGACACGCTAAAAAGATTCTTCACAACCGCCCCAATTCTCAGCCACCCAAACCCGGCTCTACCCTTCCTCCTTGAGGTAGACGCCTCCGAAGTCGCAGTGGGGGCCGTTCTCTCCCAACGCATGGGAGACAAAGACCTGATACATCCCGTAGGTTTCTTTTCCCGAAAACTCTCCCCTGCGGAGAAAAACTATGACGTAGGTGATCGTGAGTTATTGGCCATCAAAGCCGCTTTGGAAGAGTGGAGATATTTATTGGAAGGAGCTTCACACCCTGTGCTAATTTATACGGACCATAAAAACTTGGAATATTTAAGATCAGCCAAGCGATTGAAGCCCCGACAGGCTCGGTGGGCACTCTTCTTCTCCCGTTTTTGCTTCCACATCACTTATCGCCCAGGCTCTAAGAATATCAAGCCAGATGCCCTGTCCAGAATGCATGACAATCCAAAAGATACCTCCACTCCTGACACCATCCTACCAGAAAACAGTTTCTTCCTACTGCACACTGACCTACTTTCCCTGCTCCGGAGAGCATCTTCAGACTCTTCCAAACCTCCCAACATTTCTTTAGAATCCCGAGATGGACTATTCTGGAGAGGAAGCCAGATTTTTGTCCCTGAAGACATCCGAGTAGAGGTTCTGAAACACCTCCACGACCATCCAATGGCAGGACATTTTGGGGTTCGTAAGACGCTAGAGTTGGTGCGTCGCACCTTTTGGTGGCCTGGATTAGAGAATTTCTGCAAATCATACATCAGCACATGCCCTATTTGTAATCGGAACAAGACACCTCGAAACCAAGCCTGGGGTTTATTGAAACCCTTACCAGTACCCGACAGACCATGGAAAATGATAGCCATGGATTTCATCGTAGAGCTTCCTTGCTCCGAAGACTGTACTGCAATTTTCGTGATCGTGGACCGTTTGACCAAAATGGCCCATTTCCTCCCTCTAAAGAACACACCTTCTGCCGTTGAAACTGCTCGTGTCTTTATTAAAGAAGTCGTTAGGTTGCATGGGGTACCCTCCAACATAGTATCAGACAGAGGAGTTCAATTTACCTCTCGGTTTTGGAAGGCCCTCTGTGAAATATTACAAATTGAACTCGCTCTTTCTTCAGCATATCACCCCCAGACCAATGGGCAAACTGAACGAACCAATCAGACTCTGGAACAATACATCAGGTGCTTCACTACGTTTTCTCAGAATGATTGGGTCTCTCTGCTACCCCTAGCAGAATTTGCCTACAACAACGCCAGTCATTCTGCCACGGGTCAATCTCCCTTTTTTGCCAATTATGGTTTCAACCTAACTTTTCTACCAGATTTTCTTTCAGAATCTTCAGTACCGGCAGTACAGAATACAGTGGAATTCCTCAAACAGAACACCAAATTACTACAGGAAGCTGTAACCAAGGCCCAGGCTGACAGCAAGAGGTTCTTTGACAAAAAAAGGAAAGGAGAACTGGATCTGAAAACAGGGGACCAGGTATGGCTTTCTACCAGTAACCTCAGGTTAGCTTGTCCTTCTAAAAAATTGGGACCCAAATTTATGGGACCCTTTCCGGTCAAAAGGAGAATTAACACGGTTTCATATGAACTTTCTTTACCTGATTCTCTTAAAGTGCACCCTGTATTCCATGTCTCTTTATTGAAACCTGCAGCTCCTGATCCCTTCCCTAATAGGGGTACAAGGCCTCCTGAACCAGTTCATGTTGACGGATGCGAGGAATATGTAGTAGAAGCCATCATGGATTGTAGAAGGCGACAAGGACAGAACCAATTTTTGATTAAATGGAAAGGCTACGGACCAGAAGAAAACTCCTGGGAACCTGAAAGCAACATCCATGCCAGAAGATTGGTACGTTCATTTTTTCTTGATCATCCTGACAAGATGGCCCGACTAGGCATCCGGAGGCTGCCCCTTGGGGGGGGGCAATGTCAGGGACTCACCTCTCAATCCCGGAATCCTTCCAGAGGGTTAAATCAGCGGTGCGCAATCGCGCACCGTCGTGTGCCTGTGGTGCGCGCGCGTGCGTTAACGGCGCGCGCGTGCACGCCGGGAGCGCGCGCAGCGGGGCGCGCGCGTGCGCGCTGACTTCTTGTCGCCAAAACGGCTTTAAATGGACACTGACAGCTCCAGCACATTGCTGTCTGATCTACAGTCTCTGAACGCTGTTACCCTGAAGAAACCTGATTACCTGCTATCACCTATTTGACCCGGCTTGTTTGACCTTCCGCACCTCTCCGATCCCGACCTCGGCTGCTATCGACCTACCTCTGATTGATCCACTGTTGCCTGACCTACTTGCCTGCACAACGATTATTCTCCTGCTTATCCCATCTGAATACCTGAACTCTCTATTGTGATCCGGCTCGTTTTGACCCTGCTTCCGTCTGCTATCTATTTACCAGCTTGCCTTCTCAGTTGTTGCTGTGAATCTTCTGCCTGTGTCACGGACCCCACTTCCGGTTCCAGCTCCCGTCTACACTTCCAGCAGTGGTCTGCATCTACTCACCTATCAAGCCAGCCGGCACTCCTACCCCGCCAGGCTTCTGAGTCTGCTGTTCCATATCCAGCAGCTCACAAGCCGGAGTTGTAAGAGAGGCCTACTCCTACCACCGGGCTCTGGTTACCAGGTACGTGATACATAACAGGCGGATGGCGATACGTCCAGCGGGTCGGATCGGATGGAAACAGACAGGCTGTCCATTATCTTCTGATCTCCCAATAGAGGAGAGCGGGACTCTGACAGGTCCGTTTCTGCACAGTGCGCGGTGACGGACCTGTCATCCGCTTGCTCAGCAGGGAGCAGCAGAGCGCACCCCGCTGAACAAGCAGAGTCCATCAAAACGGACATGTGTGTGTGTGTGTGTGTGAAAAAGGGCCTAAGTTTCCCAAACACTGTGGGGCAGATCCACAATGATCTGCCCCAGCGCAGCGTATCTGAGATACGCTACGCCGCAACTTACTTTTTTTGGTTTGAATCCTGAAAGAATTTGCGCCATAAGTTACGGCGTCGTAGCGTATCTCTCGCGGTGTAACGGCGCCTAATTCAAATCGGCGAGTAGGGGGGCGTGTTTCATTTAAATGAAGTGCGTTCCCGCGCCGAACGAACAGCGCATGCGCCGTCCCTAAATTTCCCGCCGTGCATTGCGCTAAATGACGTCGCAAGGACATCATTGTTTTGACGTGGACGTAAATTACGTCCAGCCCGATTCACGGACGACTTACGCAAACAACATTTTTTTTTTTAAATTATACGCGGGAACGACGGCCATACTTAACATTGAGTACGCCACCAAACAGCAGCTTTAACTATACGCCGAAAAAAGTCGACTAGAGACAGCGTAAAAGAATGCGACGGCCGCTCGTACATTCGTGGATCGTCGGAAATAGCTAATTTGCATACTCGACGCAGAAAACGACTGGAATGCCACTCAGCGGACGCCGAAGAATTGCATCTTAGATCCGAAGGCGTACGCCTGTCGGATCTAACCCAGATGCCGTCGAATCTTGTTTTGAGGATTCAAAACAAAGATACGACGCGGGAAATTTGAAAGTACGCCGGCGTATCAGTAGATACGCCGGCGTACTCGCTTTGTGGATCTGCCCCTGTATGCATATAACGTTTGTATCCCATCTAAATGCGTACAAGCGAGCATTAATGCAGCCTATTGGTTGCTAGTAATCAAGGGGTTATTACCACCTAGTGCCTTTTGTTGCTAGGTCACAGACAGCTCTTGTATTCCAATAGAGTACAATTGTACTGTACACGTCAATTTTAGCAGAAACATTTTCATGCATACAGCAGTTAATGTTCTGCGCATTGTGGTCTGACGCTTTGACAAATATAGTGCAGGTATTTTTTATTTCCTGTGTTGAGGCTCATTCACTTCCTGTTCAAAGAGAACTGGGGGTCTAATGAATGCAAAATGTCAACATATGTGACACCGCCTGCATTGTACTGCGGACGGGCAGCTCCTACAGGCACAGCTGGCTTTTTCTGGGTACAGGGCATGCAGGGAGAAGGGACATATAGATTTTTGTTGCAAAAAAGCAGCACGTAGTACAAACATTAACACTTTATAGGCATACGCTTAACCCTTTGATTACCTTGAGATGTTAACCCCTTCACAGCCAGTGTCATTAGTAGACCGTGTATAGTATTATTACTGATTACTGATCACTGATTAGTGTCACTGGGGTAATATCAGTGTTAGTTAGTCAGTTTGCACCCAGTGCCTGTTAGTGTCAGATTGTCTGCCCTACTATCACGGTACCACTATAAAGCTGGCCACACATTATACGAATTTCTTATTCAATTTCCTTTAAATGTACCTTCAACTATGTAGTGCAAGGGCCCGCCTGCATACAAATAGAAAGTGTTTAGGTTTGACCTCATAGTATGTGGTTCTGGTAAATCTAAAGGAAAATTGATCATTAAAATGTATGGCCAGTCTAATGCCGCGTACACACCATCACTTTATGTGATGAAAAAAAATGACGTTTTTAAAAACGTCACTTTAATTGACCGTGTGTGGGGGAAAACGTCGTTTTATGTCTTGCTTCAATTTTATGTGTCGTTTTTCAAAAGTGCACTTTTTACTTCACAGAAATTGACCATGTGTAGCAAAAAACTTAGTTTTCTAAGACGTTTTTTCATCCACGCATGCCCAGAAGCTACTTATGAAGCGAGCTTCAATGGTAAAACGTGGTGGAACGTAACCTCACTTTGCAAGATCATTGTGAGAAAACGATGGTGTGTAGGCAACTTCGTCTTTGAAAATTGAAGTTTCAAAAACGTCATTTTTTACTTCACAGAAAGTGTCGTTTTTTTTCATCACATAAAGTGATGGTGTGTACGCGGCATTAGTCGCTGATCACCGCAATTATTAGTATAAAAAAAAGAAATAAATAAAAATTCCAGTATATATACACCATAGCTTGTAGACGCTATAACTTTTACACAAACTAATCAATATACACTTATGCCCTGTACACACGATCGGTTCATCCGATGAAAACGGTCTGATGGATTTTTTCATCAGATATCCGATGAAGCTGACTTTTATCAGTCTTGCCTACACACCATCAGTTAAAAAACGATCGTGTCAGAACGCGGTGACGTAAAACACAACGACGTGCTGAGAAAAATGAAGTTCAATGCTTCCAAGCACGCGTCGACTTGATTCTGAGCATGCGTTGATTTTTAACCAATGGATTTCCCCACAGACAATCGTTTTTTTCTATCGGTTTTTTAACCATCAGATAATTTTAAAACAGGTTCTACGTTTTTTCACCGATGTGAAAAAAACTTATGGGGCCCACACACGATCGGTTCGTCTGATGAAAACGGTCCATCAGACCGTTTTCATCAGACGAACCGATCGTGTGTACGCGGCATAAGGCTTCATGTACACACAGCATACTTTGACCTCGCGGCCGTGGTTTTGTCGTGGTTTGCTTTTTCCGGTGGCCGGCAGTCAAAACGTTCCTATCCCGACACAATCAGGAGAGGGAGATTGAAGCTCCCCTAACCGTCTTTTTTTCGTTTATATAATAAAAAAAAACTGTGGTGATCAAATATCACCAAAATAAAGCTCTGTGTGAAAAAAATGATATCATTTTCATTTGGGTACAGCGTTGCATGACTGTGCAATTACCAACGCAGTGCTATATAAAATTGCATGAAGGGGGAAATACCTTCTGGAACGCAAGTGATTTATTATGATCATTTAGGGTATGAGCCCTCTTTTTTTGGGCACATCTCCTTTGTTTACTATGGGGTATGTTGTATGTTGTTTTCAAACAGCAGATACTAGAGGGGAGGAGGTGCAGATAGTTGGAGAGGGATCTAGATAGGCGGACATAAAGATAAAAGAGTGGGGAATGTTAGAGATATGGAGAAGGGCACAGGTTGGGTGAGGTAGAAACATAGCAGAAGGGATGTACAAGGGCAGAGTCAACATCTCTGATGCACAAACATCCTTTGACCATATACTGTATATTGCAAATACCATTGTGGAGACATCCCTGACAACAAAAACGGTGGATTTTTTTCCTACGGATGTTGGCTCAAACCTATCTTGCATACACACGATCGCACAAATGTTGTCGGAAATTCCGAACGTCAAAAAATCACGGTCACGTACAAGACGTACCTGTAAGTGCTTGCAATATCTCCTTAAAGCGGGATTCCACCCGCAAATTTTTTTTTTTAAAAGTCAGCAGCTACTAACAGTGTAGCTGCCGACTTTTAATAAGGACACTTACCTGTCCTACTTGCCCGCGCTGATGGCCCCCCCCCGATGCCGATCCCACGATCGATGCAGGTCCCGCGCCGCCATTCACACTAGGGGAAACAGGCAGTAAAGCCTTACGGCTTCACTGACCATTTCCTACTGCGCATGCGCGAGTCTCGCGCCGACTTGTGAATGGGCGGCTGCTCTCTGAGAACACACACAGTTCCCAGAAAGCAGCGCGCCCCATTCACTAGGAGAAGATGAAGAAGAAGACGGACCGCGGCTACGGAAGAGGCAGATTACGAACTTCTGCATAGCAACAGGTATTTCGGGTGGGTATAATTTTTTTTTTTTCTTTTCACATTTTTTTTTTTATGATTTTTGGGCAAATTTTTTTTTCCTGGGTGGAACTCCACTTTAACCTACATGGTTAAGGAGATATTTGCAAAAAATCGGGCACCGATGTCTACGGCTCGTATCGGCGCAGGCACACTGAGGGTGCCGGGTCTTGAATGGGATAGTGCCGGAAAAGCGTGCATGCGCAGGGATTGTGCCCCCCTCCCCCCCCCCAGTTCACTCCGAGCTCTGTCATCTAAGTTCAGTGACAACTGACAAGCAGCAGCAGCCCCCCCCCCCCCCCCCCCCCCCCCCCCAGTTCACTCCGAGTCCCGCCGCCACACTCCGCTCCGGATCAGCAGTGTGCACTCGCAACAGCTTCGGGTCCCCCCCCCACTTCAATGTGCAGATCAGACGTCTGATCGGCACATTGAGGTGGGGGGGGGGGGACACCTGAAGCTGTTGCGAGTGCACACTGCTGATCCGGAGCGGAGTGGGTCTGGGCGGCAGGACTCGGAGTGAACTGGGGGGGGGGGGGAGGGAGGGGAGGGGGGCTGCTGCTGCTGCTTGTCAGTTGTCACTGAACTTAGATGACAGAGCTCGGAGTGAACTGGGGGGGGGGAGGGGGGCTACTGCTTCTGCTTGTCACTGAACTTACACACTGACAGGACTCGGAGTGAACTAGGGGGGGAGGGGAGGGGCCCCCTCCCCTCCCCCCTAGTTCACTCCGAGTCCTGTCAGTGTGTAAGTCTCCTCTCCTCCCCCCCACTTTCTCTGAAGTTCACACTGCCCGAGCGGAGTGAAGCTGGCGCTGCTAAGGTAAGCCAGCCAAGCCACAGAATTCAGTTCAAAATGGATTTGATTTGATTGATCGCCCCATTAGGTCATCAGTGGACAGTGGTGCACTGCCTGATCCCCACCCATCCACCTTGGAGCCTGTTATTGTATTTAGACTGCTGGGACTTGTAGTTCTCCATCACCTCCTGGGGCTCAGGTGCATGCAATCCACCATCTATGGGACTACAAGTCCCAGCAGTGAGAAAAACTGAACAAATATGGTGGATTGCATGCACCTGAGCCCCAGGAGATGATGGAGAACTACAAGTCCCAGCAGGTTATAATATAAAGCTCTGAGGTGGATGGATGTCTGGACAGTGACAATTGATGGGCACAGTGGTGACAATTGGTGGGCACAGTGGTGACAATTGGTGGCATGGCACAGTGGTGACAATTGATGGCACAGTGGTAACAATTGATGGCATGGCACAGTGGTAACAATTGATGGCATGGCACAGTGGTAACGTTGGTGGCATGGCACAGTGGTGACAATTGATGGCACAGTGGTAACAATTGATGGCATGGCACAGTGGTGACAATTGATGGGCACAGTGGTGACAATTGGTGGCATGGCACAGTGGTGACAATTGATGGCACAGTGGTAACAATTGGTGGCATGGCACAGTGGTGACAATTGATGGCACAGTGGTAACAATTGATGGCATGGCACAGTGGTAACAATTGATGGCATGGCACAGTGGTAACAATTGATGGCATGGCACAGTGGTAACAATTGATGGCATGGCACAGTGGTGACAATTGGTGGCACAGTGGTAACAATTGATGGCATGGCACAGTGGTGACAATTGATGGGCACAGTGGTGACAATTGGTGGCATGGCACAGTGGTGACAATTGGTGGGCACAGTGGTGACAATTGGTGGGCACAGTGGTGACAATTGGTGGCACAGTGGTGACAATTGGTGGCATGGCACAGTGGTGACAATTGATGGGCACAGTGGTGACAATTGGTGGCACAGTGGTGACAATTGGTGGCACAGTGGTGACAATTGATGGCACAGTGGTAACAATTGATGGCATGGCACAGTGGTGACAATTGATGGCACAGTGGTAACAATTGATGGCATGGCACAGTGGTGACAATTGATGGCACAGTGGTAACAATTGATGGCATGGCACAGTGGTGACAATTGATGGCACAGTGGTGACAATTTATGGCATGGCACAGTGGTGACAATTGATGGCATGGCACAGTGGTGACAATTGATGGCATGGCAAAGTGGTGACAATTGATGGCATAGTGGCTGTGTTTGATGGCATGGCACAGTGGTTGTGTTTGATGGCATGGCACAGTGGTGATAATTGATGGGCCCAGTGAGGCTGCAATTGTTTTATTTTTTTCGTTTGCGCCCCCCCCAAACAATTTGAGCACCAGCCGCCACTGCACTGAACTATACAGGGTCTGTATGGAAGAACAAGTCCCTTTATAGCAGAATAGACTCAGTGGACTTTGTCATTAGACTCAAGTCTTCATAACACTAACCAGTGTCTCCTTTATCTCACTCGCCCTGTATTCTGGCTTCTAGGACCAGAGGGAGATTTCAGCAACACACTCAGTCTCAAGGATCCCTTCAGGGTCTGTACTCACAAAATGTCCAGGGACAGCTGGTAGCTTCCAACTTACACTCTATACCAGTGACACATGACCAGATCCATAGACTTTCTCGCTCAGTCAGCTTGCACAGGTGACAGGAACCCTGGGTTGTAGCTTGCAGGCTTCAGGCCCTCAGATCTGCAATCTGAGGCCACATGGCTTTCCAAACTGGGGAGAGGCAGCCAACTCCTCCCCACCTGAACCTCTCTCCTCAGAGGTGGGCTGTACTAGAACCCCGAGCCCATGTGCTCTTACAATATAAATACAGTCACCCAACATGCAATAGGGGAACCCCCTGCTAATTGGCCAGGGCTGTATCTACCATGCTTTCACCTGCTGGGTTTCCTCCCACTGTCCAATATGACTCATTACTATTGGATCAGTGTGAAATTTTCCAAGACAGCAGGAATCAGCATCAGAGCATACTGAGCAGACCTCACTCATAAATCTGCTCTCTGTTAAAGAGGAAGTAAACCCTGATGGGTGTTACTTCCTCTTTGTTTCCCTGCAAAGGAATATACATAATGCATAGTAGCCCATTATGTGACACTTACCTGCATGAGAAGCCTGCAATGTCCCCGTCTTCCTCGCGAGTAGCGAGCGTCCATTCTTCATCCTTCTTCCTGTGAGTGGCCAGATTTGTGTGACATCACTTCCGCGCATGCGGACAGAAGCCGCCACTCACGGCATGACCTGAGTTAGACAAAGCATGGCTTACCTGCAAAAAAAAAAATCTGCATTTATTATTTTTTTCTAAAAAGTGAACTTATCCTTTAACCACTTAATGACCGGCGCATGTACATATATGTCCACAGAATGGCACGTACAGGCAGATGGGCGTACCCATACGTCCCTACCTAGACGTGGGTCCGATCGGGACCCCCCCCCCCCCCCCCCGGTACATGCGGCGTTCGGAAATCGTCTGGGAGCGATCCGGGATGAGAGGGCGGCTATTCGTTTGTAGCCACCCCCTTGCGATCGCTCCCCGGAGCTGAAGAACGGGGAGAGCCGTATGTAAACACGACTTCCCCGTGCTTCACTGTGGCGGCGTATCGATCGTGTGATCCCTTTTATAGGGAGACACAATCGATGACGTCAGACCTACAGCCACACCCCCCTACAGTTGTAAACACACACTAGGTGAAACATAACTCCTTCAGCGCCCCCTGTGGTTAACTCCCAAACTGCAACTGTAATTTTCACAAAAAACAATGCAATTTAAATGCATTTTTTGCTGTGAAAATGACAATGGTCCCAAAAATGTGTCAAAATTGTCCTAAGTGTCCGCCATAATGTCGCAGTCATGAAAAAAATCGCTGATCGCTGCCATTAGTAGTAAAAAAAAAAAAATATTAAAGGAGTTCTCTAAGCTAAAACTTTTAACCCCCGCTGTGCCCGGGCTGTAAAACTATACAAAATAAACTTTCACTTACCTGCCTACGATCCCCCGTTGTTCCGTTATCGCCGCCCGTGCTCCGGTTCCTGTCAGCTTCCTCTTCCTGCGGGTCGGTGACTCACCGTGCGCTCAGCCTATCAGCAGCCGCAGCAATGTCCCGCCGCGGCCGCTGATAGGCTGAGCGCACGGTGAGTCACCGACCCGCAGGAAGAGGAAGCTGACAGGAACCGGAGCACGGGCGGCAATAACGGAACAACGGGGGATCGTAGGCAGGTAAGTGAAAGTTTATTTTGTATAGTTTTACAGCCCGGGCACAGCGGGGGTTAAAAGTTTTAGCTTAGAGAACTCCTTTAATAAAAATGCAATAAAACTATCCCCTATTTTGTAAACGCTATAAATTTTGCGCAAACCAACCGATAAACGCTTATTGAGATTTTTTTTACCAAAAATATGTAGAAGAATACGTATCGGCCTAAACTGAGGAAAAAAAAGTTTTTTTTATATACTTTTGGGGGATATTTATTATAGAAAAAAGTAAAAAATATTGCATTTTTTTCAAAACTGTCGCTCTATTTTTGTTTATAGCGCAAAAAATAAAAACTGCAGAGGTGATCAAATACTACCAAAAGAAAGCTCTATTTGTGGGGAAAAAAGGACATCAATTTTGTTTGGGAGCCACGTCGCACGACCGCGCAATTGTCTGTTAAAGCGATGCAGTGCCGAATCGCAAAACCTGGCCTGGGCCTTTAGCTGCATTT
Organism: Rana temporaria; assembly: GCF_905171775.1. Lineage (NCBI taxonomy): Eukaryota > Metazoa > Chordata > Amphibia > Anura > Ranidae > Rana > Rana temporaria. Next base: position 356,760,690 of record NC_053491.1, on the reverse strand, counting down.
TGGTCCGGGGCTTAAGTGGTTAATAAGCATTGACATTTATATAGTGGCAATTTATGAAGCATTTTACATATTGTACATTCACATCAGTCCCTGTCCTCAAGAAGCTTACAATCAAATGTCCCTATCTGACATAATGTACATGCATACAGACATAAACATACTAGCATGTCTTGGGGTGTGGGAGGAAACTGGGGGACTCTTGGGAAACCGAGACAAGCACGGGGGTATCACACAAACTCCATGCAGACAGTGCTCTGGCTGGGATTTGAACCAGGGACATTAGTGCTGCAAGACAGAAGTGCTAATGACTGTCGGCTTTAAATGAAACTCGTGTCCATACAATATGAACAGCAGCCAGATTACATGACAAAGAAGAGATCCCAAGCAGCCAAGTTAAAATCCGGGCCATTTCCTGTGACAGATTCGGGACGATTGGCATAGTTGGTAGCAGATGGTACAGATATTTTTTTTGTTCTTCCAGTGGGAGCTATAGCCAAGAATCTGCAAAGTAGGACAGAAGTTGCAATAGAGGCCTGGAAGTAGGGAAGATAATACTTTCTGATACAAAGACTCTTTATTATTTACATGTATCCTTTCCCCTTACTGTAGCCTTTCTTCATGTTTTTAAATAAAAAGAGGCAGGCCTTATACCAGAAAATGCATGTATCAACCTGAGAGAAAAAAAATCACATTCGTAAAATTGTAAAAGGAGATGGACAAAAACACACTGATTGAACCCATGAGTGTTGTTTTATTTATTTTGTTCCTTCAGTACTGATTTACTATATTAATCCCAACAATGAACTTTTGCCTTCATTTGGTCTGGTCTGTCATTTCAAAGCCACTGTATCTAATATTTAGGGACTCATTAATGACAGGAATAGTACCACTGGATTGGCGTAGAGCCAATGTGGTGCCTATATTTAAAAAGGGAACAAAGTCTTTACCAAGTAACTATAGACCTGTTAGTCTAACTTCTATAGTTGGGAAGATACTGGAACGTTTAATAAAAGACCACATGGATGAGTTCTTGCTGGAAAAAAACTATTTAAGCAGCAGACAACATGGATTCATGAAAGACAGAAGTTGTCAGACAAACCTGATTTCCTTTTATGAAGAGGTAAGTAAAACCCTGGACAGAGGCGTGGCTGTGGACGTGATATATTTGGATTTTGCAAAAGCGTTCGATACAGTTCCGCACACACGGCTCATGTGTAAGGTAAGGTCTACAGGATTGGATATATCAGTTTGTAAATGGATAGAAAACTGGCTGAAAGACAGAATTCAGAGAGTCGTGGTTAATGATTCTTACTCTGAATGGTCCAAGGTTATCAGTGGTGTACCCCAAGGTTCAGTGCTGGGACCCTTACTTTTCAATATATTTATAAATGATATTGGGTCTGAGATCAAAAGTAACATTTCTGTCTTTGCAGATGACACCAAGCTATGCAGTGGAATAACGTCCTTGCAGGATGTCTCCAATTTACAAGCCGACCTCAATGCTCTGTCTGATTGGGCGACTAAGTGGCAGATGAGGTTTAATGTTGATAAATGTAAAGTTATGCACTTGGGGGCTAAGAATATGCATGCATCATACATACTAGGGGGAGTACAACTGGGGGGATCTGTAGTGGAGAAGGATCTGGGGGTTTTAGTTGATCATAAGCTCAATAATGGCATGCAATGCCAAGCTGCGGTTTCCAAAGCGAGCAAAGTCCTTTCTTGTATTAAGAGAGGTATGGACTCCAGAGACAGAGATATAATTTTGCCCCTGTACAAATCATTAGTAAGACCTCATCTGGAATATGCAGTTCAGTTTTGGGCACCAGTTCTCAAAAAGGATATCGGAGAACTGGAGAAAGTGCAGAGAAGAGCAACCAAACTAATAAGAGGCATGGAGGAGCTCAGCTATGAGGAAAGATTAGAAGAACTAAATCTATTCACTCTTGAGAAGAGGAGAATTAGGGGGGATATGATCAACATGTACAAATATATAAGAGGTCCATACAGTGTACTTGGTGTTGAGTTATTCACTTTACGGTCAACACTGAGGACAAGGGGGCACTCTTTACGTCTAGAGGAAAAGAGATTTCACCTCCAAATACGGAAAGGTTTTTTCACAGTAAGAGCTGTGAAAATGTGGAACAGACTCCCTCCAGAGGTGGTTCTGGCCAGCTCAGTAGATTGCTTTAAGAAGGGCCTGGATACTTTCCTAAATGTACATAAAATAACTGAGTACTAAGATTTGTAGGTAAAGTTGATCCAGGGTAAATCCGATTGCCTCTCGGGGGATCAGGAAGGAATTTTTTCCCCTGCTGTAGCAAATTGGATCATGCTCTGCTGGGGTTTTTTGCCTTCCTCTGGATCAACTGTGGGTATGGAGTTGGGTTTATGGGATTGTATTGTGTTTTTTATTTTGTTTGTTTATTTTTTTGTGGTTGAACTGGATGGACTTGTGTCTTTTTTCAACCTGACTAACTATGTAACTATGTAAATATAACTTTTATCCTACCAGAAATCTTGTCAACTTCCTGTGCTCTAGCTATGAGAACTACAGGACACCTCCCCTCTATGTTATGAACAAGGGGAGGTGCAGGGGCATAACTCCTGTTAGGTAAACAAGGTGTTTGCCTTGGGGGGTATTTTTCAGGGGGGACACTACAAGTTATGCTCAGAAGCAGTGGCACCGCTATGGGGGTGCAGGGGGAGCCGCAGTGTCAGGGCACTGCCCTTTGCGGTCACATTTCCCCAGTTGGCTCTGGGTGGAATTGAACCTGGGACCTGTCCATTGTGAGTCCAGCTCTTTGCCTCTGAGCCACTGCTCAAGTATTACTTTGCTTGCTGTCCGTTGGAGCCTGGTTCTGAACCTATGTTACTTTGGACCAATCAGTGGCCAGTGCGGCCTATTTAAGCCAGCCCCTTCCCCTTTGCTAATTGCTGGTTCGTTGTCAGCTTTACCCTGTGAGAGAACCTTGGAAACCTGTATACCCAGACCTGCTTGACCCGGATTGGACCTTGACGATTCTCTGCCATCTCCTACACTTGACCCCTGCCTGCTTATCGGATTTGCTGTTGTCTCCTGCCCCTTGACCTTGGCTTGCTCTCACGGACTTCCTCTGATCTCTCCAACTCCTGACCCACGGCCTGTGACCCGGATTTGCCTTTGTTTCCTGTTGGTCCCTTCTGGACTTACCTGCCTGTTCCTGCCTGATCAACGACTGTCTCCAGTCCTCTGCACCTGCCCTGTTTTCGTCAGCTGCACCAAGTCTGCCTACCAGTTCCCGGCACTGGTGCCTCCTTGTGCCGCCCCTCCTCTGTTCTAACTCCAGGGAGTGGTCTGCACAGGGTCGCAAAGGTGAGCCGCCCTCAGCATCTCGGCCTCGGTGAGTACTTACCTTAATGGTCCTGACACGCAGACTAACCATTCAGTGACTAGAAAAAAGCGGAAGCAGAAGGTGGTGGTGGCTGCAAGGCAAAACCAGAGAAATTCCCAGCTCAACTCATCAACCCGTCTGCTTACCAAACAAAATAACCCGTCTTAGGGCTCTTTCACACGGGCGGCCCATTCAGGTCCGCCTGCCAGTTTTTTAGGCAGACATGAACGGGTGCTCCGTGCTCCTCTATGGAGCCGCGGATGTCAGCGGTGACATGCCCGCTGACATCCGACCTGCTCCGATCCGCCAATGTGTGACGGAGGAAAAACCTACTTTTCCATCCGTCTGGCGAATCGGATCGGGTGAACATGGACAGACGGTCCGTGTTCATCCGTTCCCCCCATAGGGGAGAGCGGAGAAAAGACAGGGCGGTTCCTGCACAGTGTGCGGGGACCGCCCTGTCATCCGCAGGCTCAGTAAACACAGAGCTCCACGTCCTGTCAGGGAGAGAGCCCTAGGGACACAGCATCGGTCACCTCCCCCAGTCAGACCCCCTCCACACACAGTTAGAACACACCCAGGGAATACATTTAACCCCTTCCTCACCCCTTAGTGTTAACCCCTTCCCTGCCAGTCACATTTATACAGTAATTATGCATTTTTATAGCATTGATCGCTGTATAAATGTGAATGGTCCCAAAATTGTGTCAAAAGTGTCCGATATGTCCGCCGCAATATCGCAGGCCTGACAAAACAAAATTGCAGATCGCCGCCATTACTAGTAAAAAATAAAAAATAAATCATAAATCTATCCCCAATTTTGTAGGCGCTATAACTTTTGCGCAAACCAATCAATATACGCTTATTGCGATTTTTTTAACAAAAATATGTAGAAAGAATACGTATCGGCCTAAACCTAGGAAAAATATATAAAAAAAAAAAAAAATTGGGATATCATTCTAACAAAAAGTAAAAAATATTGGCCCAGATTCAAAGAGATTTGCTCTTTTTTTGCGGAGGCACAGGGCAACGATTTTGTCCTGCGCCCCCACAAATTTGCGCCGCTGCCCTCGATTCACGGAGCAGTAGCTCCGTAAATTGCGAGGGCGCGCCGGCAAAATTGCCCGACGTAAGCGCGCACAATGTAAATGATCCCGCCTGGGGCGGGAATCATTTAAATTAGGCGCGCTCCCGCGCCGAGCGTAGAGCGCATGCTCCGTCGGGAAACTTTCCCGACGTGCATTGCGGCAAATGACGTCGCAGGAACGTCATTTGCTTCAGAGTGAACGTGAATGGCGTCCAGCGCCATTCACGAATCACTTACGCAAACAACATAGATTTTAAATCTCGCGACGCGGGAACCTGGGTATCCTATAGCATTGGCTGCGCCTGCTATTAGGATGTGTAACGTTGCGCAAAACCCGACATACACAAACTACGTAATTTGCGTACGCAGGGCTCGCGCAACGTTGTGAATCGGTGTTAGTATGCAATTTGCATACTATACACAGATCACAATGGGAGCGCCCCCTAGCGGTCATCGCTAGAATGCAGCCTAAAATCTGCGTGGCATAAGAGCCTTTTGCCACGCAGATTTTAGGCTGCAGTCGGCGTAGCGATGTTCCTGAATCAGGAGCATTCGCTACGCCGGAGCAAGTAAGCAATTGCGCCGTTTAACCTATGGTTACACAGGCGCAATTGCTTCTTGAATCTGGGCCATTGTGTTTTTTTTTCAAAAATTTCTGTATTTTTTTTTGTTTATAGCGCAAAAAATAAAAATCGCAGAGATGATCAAATACCACCAAAAGAAAGCTCTATTTGTGGGAAAAATATATAAAAATATAATTTGGGTACAGTGTTGTATGACCGCGCAATTGTCATTCAAAATGCGTCAGCGCTGAAAGATGAAAATTGGTCTGGGCACGAAAGGGGTTTAAGTGCCCAGTAATGAAGTGGTTAAAGACAAAGGGGCACAGTGCGACCCCTCACCAATATTATATCAGTAACAAACAAGATGGCCCCTGCCCCCACCTAATGCAGCGTACACACAATTAATAATTCCGACAAGAAAACCGTGGAAATGGAATTTTGGCTCAAACTTGTGACAAATGTTGTCTGAAATTCTGACCGTCAAGAACGCAGTGACGTACAACGAGCCGAGGAAAATTAAGTTTAATGATTCCGAGCATGCATTGAATTGATTTCGAGCATGTGTGTTAGTTTGTGCATTGTAATTTTCGAAAATTCCGACAGAAAAAGTCAGATGGAGCCTTCACAGGGTCGTAATTTCCGACCAAAAGCTCACATCAAACTTTTCAGTTGGGATTTCCGATCGTGTGTATACGGCATAAAATTGGCCTTCACATCAAGGAGCACATGGAAGGGCAATGCATGCAAGACAAAACCAGAGAAATTCCCAGCTCAACTCACCAACCAGTCTGCTTACCTACTGAATTTTTCTGTCTAACAGTATGCGTTAAAAACAGGAACTGTAGTGGGGGGGTCAGGGAGTGTGTTTCCAAGTAGTGGGGAATCTGAACTATCTGTGCACGGATTACTCAGCTGCAGCTTTAGCTTAAAGGGTCACTAAAGGATTTTTTTTTTTTTGCTAAATAGCTTCCTTTATCTTACTGCAGTCCTGGTTTCATGTCCTCATTGTTCGTTTTTGCTCTGATGTTGCTGCAATTCTTCTCTGTTCTGGACACATCCTGGTTGTCTGTTTCCAGATGTCCACAGTACTGGGAGATTCTAGTTTCATTTTCCAAACCATCACTGCTCTATGGCTCTGTACATGCATACAGGCAGGATAACATGCAAAAACGAAACTAGATGCAAAAACGAAACTAGAGGTACATTATATGATTGATTTTTAACTATTTTTAATCAATTTTAAATAGAATCAGTTAACTATTATGTCTCTATACCCTGTAAACAGTAATTTCAGCAAATAAAAAAATGTTCCTTTACAACTCCTTTAAGAGCCACTTTACATACACTCACGGGTATGTCCTTACTCGCGAGTGTATGTAAAGTGAGTGTACTTAAAGCGGGGTATGTCTATATTAGTAATTTGCTAGAAGTGCATAACTTGATGATCAAAAATGATGTTGTCCCTCTCCTTTTTTTGAAGCTCGTTGTCTCTTCTCTCCAGTTTTTCCGATGATTGCTGTGATCTACCAGCTTCCTGGACCGAAGTTAGCCTTTCTTTATGATTACTCTGTCTGTCTACCCTTCTTTTTTCTCCTCTGGAAAACCCACAATCAAGGCTTTTTTTCAGCAGGAAAGTGAGGGAACGCAGTTCCGGCACCTCCAGGACTGAATGTGTGCAAGGGGTGCTGGGATGTGTTGATGGGTCTGCTGATGCTGGCTGCTGGAGAATCTATTGTAGCTGGGGGTCTATTTTAGCATGGGGGTCTATAGTTGCTGGGGAGTCTATTGTTACTGGGGGTCTATTTTTGCTGGGGGATATTTTTCTGCCGGTGGTCCATTACTGTTGTAGGGCGATCTATTGTTGCTGGAGGTTCTATTGGTGTTGCTGGCTGCAAGGGATCTATTTTACTGCTTTTCTTGTTATTATTAAAGTGGAGGTTCACCCGTAAATGATAATTTTTAAGATTAGATTCATGCTCATTTTGTCAAGGGGAATCGGGTAGTTTTTTTTAAATCGAAGCCGTACTTACCGTTTTAGAGATACATCTTCTCCGCCGCTTACGGGTATGGGCTGCGGGACTGGGCGTTCCTTCTTGATTGACAGTCTTCCGACAGGCTTCCGACGGTCGCATCTATCGCGTCACGATTTTCCGAAAGTAGCCGAACGTCGGTGCGCAGGCGCCGTATAGAACCGCACCGACGTTTGGCTTCTTTCGGCTACTCGTGACGCGATAGATGCAACCGTCGGAAGCCTGTCGGAAGACTGTCAATCAAGAAGGAACGCCCAGTCCTGAAGTCCATACCCGGAAGTGGCGGAGAAGATCGCTCTCTAAAACGGTAAGTATTGCTTATCTTATTGCTTATTGAATCTAATCTTAAAAAAAATTTTTAGGGCGAACTCCCGCTTTAACAAATTCCATACAAATTACTTGGCACCAAAATAAAATCATACTTTGTTCTGTATTCTGTGGAGCCAAGGAGCAGTCCTCGGAGGTAGGTAGGGGTCGGAGAAATGGGGTGACTCATAAAGGGGGAGTTCCTGCACCTATACTCTGAGAAAAAAAGCCCTGCCCAAAATCAATCTTGGCATCTTCAACATTCCTGTTGAAACCCCCCCATATATTTTTCCTTCTGTTATCTGTATCTGTTATCTCAAAACATAGTTGCCAACATAGGGAATCCAACATTATCCTGCTGTGTTCCACTGTTCAGATGACATATCATAAGTCCTCTTCAACTGGCTGCCTCTTCCAGGTTCAGACAGCCAGCTGCCAATGATGTGCCAGGCTTGTGCCCTGATCTTCCCCACAGATGCCCTACAGGTGCCTGGTCTTACAACTCCTTGATTGATATGATGTGAGCATGTAGGACTGCAGGACCAGAGCTGTACACATGGGCCAAATGTTAGGCGGCATAGGCTGACTTGTATTGAAATTTGGCCCATGTGCACTATAGCCGGTCTGACAGAAGACTGCAGGTCGGCCAGCTTCTGCCTAAGGGGCATGACCGAAAAAGGTGCTGACCGAAAAACGACTGAGAGTGCTGACTGACGTGTTCTGGCAGGGGGATCATCCCCCTGCCAGAACACAGTAGAACAGCAGGGGAGATCCAACCTGAGCTGTCAGTTTTATTTTCGTTTAGCCAGCTGGGTTGAATGAAGAAAAACTAGCAGTGTGTACTAGGCTAATTGAGGAAGGGGGTGAGTTTAACAAGAATAAACTCTCTTTTGGGAGATAAGGTCCACTTTAATGTTAAGACTCCAGCTACCTCTCAACGCCTCTGCCTAATCTCCTCTTTTGACCTAACGCAATGGACACACACCTCTACTAACTCCAATAGCAACACCCTTGATCTTGTATTTTAACTCTGAACTCCTTGCAACCTTTCCAACACTTATTTTCCTCTCTCTGATGACAACCTTAGCTTCACTCTGTCCGTGCCTTTAACCTCCGATTCCTCCAACCGACAGTTACCCATAAAAACCTTTGCCACATTAACCCTTCTCTTCTTTGTTCTCACCCCTGTAATTTAAGGTTGACACCTCATACCTTTAAAAAACCCAAACACATATGAATTACACAGGTTCTGAGGCTAATTTAATGAAGATAAGGCACCAAAGGAGTTTAAATGCCACCTTAATCAGCCACAAAACTGTGTAATTGATATGTGTTTGGTTTTAAAGGGATGAGGTGGCAACCCTACTGTAATGCCCCTATACCCTTATAATGCCCCAACCTGGCCACTTTTGTCTACAACAGCTCACTCTCATCCTCCCTGGACACACTCACTTCCCTCACCGAGTCCATGTCTAAAATAGGGAACTGAGAAAGGACATTGGGCACCAGTCACTTTTGTCTTTTTAAAGCGGATGTGCCACGGGTAAATAATATTAAAAGCCAGCAGCTACAAATACTGCAGCTGCTGACTTTTAATATTAGGACACTTACCTGTCCTGGAGTCCAGCGCCGATCGCAGCAGAGGACAACCGATCGCTCGTCTCTCTGCTGCTCCCCCCGCCATCCACGCTGAGGGAACCAGGAAGTGAAGCGCTGCGGCTTCACTGCCCGGTTCCCTACGGCGCATGCGCGAGTCGCGCCGCGCCCGCCGATTGGCTCCCGCTGTGTGCTGGGAGCCGAGTGTTCCCAGCACACAACGGGGGACAGACGGGATGTGACGGAATGCCCGTCTTTTGCCCGTGAATGCCGGGCCGGAAGTGGGTGCAAATACCTGTCTTTAGACAGGTATCTGCACCCCCCTCCCCCCTGAAAGGTGTCAAATGTGACAACGGAGGGGGGGAGGGTTCCGATCAGCGGGACTCCACTTTAGGGTGGAGAACCGCTTTAAGGTTTTATTGCAGAACCATTAAGCAAATGAGGGTTAGGGGTCCCAGACACCATAGAGCTCACTTACATTTGTCCAGATCCATGTCTAGCTTCACAGTGCTGGCCCGGGGACACTGTAGACAGTAACTTAGCTGGTTCATAGACTGTGCTCTCTCTATTACCTAGGCTCAGTGCATCCTTCAATTGAGTCATCAGATGGTTCTCTCCAGCAAGGGTCCTCCCCTGGGTCACCTCCTTGGCACAGCTTCCTCCATCACCAGGCAAGACAGCTACAGGACCACTTCAGGCCAATCTCCAAATTCATCACGTTAGGCTCCACACAGGCTATTGGGCCTAAAGGCAAAGCTCAATCTAGTAGCACCAACCAAGGCCTCAGCCTGGGGGATCAGAGTGAGCACATGGCCTATTCCAAATATACATTTTCTTCCCCAGCATGCACCAGGAGCCTGAATCTCCTACTGGGTTGGCTGAAGGAAATATAATTATTTATAAATCACTCTTGGTTAAAAAATCTCATTCTGTTGCCAGTGCCACCAGTGATACCTACTAGCAGCAGTAAGAAGTCACAACCCAACTAAAACCAGGTGAAAAACTACAGTGCTAGAATTATTGCTCTCGCTCTCGCATGCGCCGTTCGTTAAGAGCGTCAATTACGTGAGGTCGCGATTAATTAGCATACAACATGCCCCCTACCAGCCTATTTTGAATTAGACGGGCTTACGCCGGCCCATTTACACTACGCCGACATAACTTAGGGCGCAAGTTCTTTCAGAATACGGGACCTGCCTCACTAAGTTACGGCGGCGTAGTGTATCTGAGATACGCTACGCCCGCCTAAAGATAGGCGATTTTACCTGAATCTGGCCCATAGTGTTTGACTAGAACGCCCATCAGCTTGAGCCCTAAACAAGTTCTTGGTACATACTCTAATACAAATGAGAACTGGATAGTCAAAATAGGTTGGCTGAGACAGTTCGAAGCATAATGGGACAATGACGTACTGTGAATAGCTTTCCAACATTAATGATGATGCACAGGCCAGTTCATGCTGAATTATATTAGGAATATGACATTAGAGAATTATGTGGTGTGACTCATGAAATTCCACAATTTTATGTATGTCTTAATTATAGGTGACGATTCCAGTTAAAAATTGAACATGTGAATTTAACACAGTGGCCAGTTACACAGGAGCAGCTTGTGTTATTTTATTCACAAGGTGCTTCTATACAACTAAACATTTTCTTATAACAACATAACAGGGCTAATGTTAGAAAGACATTTATCTTGGGCTGCATGTGATTTAGAGCAGATAGAAAAGACACAAATCAAATGTACCTTTGTATTCATTAAAGGGACATCACACTCTGGTTATGAAAAAATATACAGTATTTCTCCAGACATAAAGCATCTGTGGGGCATCCCGAAACGAAAGGCAAAGGCGCACAAGGCCTCTAACATCCACCAGCTCCGTGATGTCGCCATGGAGGAGTGGAAGAGGACTCCAGTGGCAACCTGTGACGCTCTGGTGAACTCCATGCCCAAGAGGGTTAAGGCAGTGCTGGAAAATAATGGTGACCACACAAAATATTAACACTTTGGGCCCAATTTGGACATTTTCACCTAGGGGTGTACTCACTTTTGTTGCCAGCAGTTTAGACATCAATGGCTGTGTGTTGAGTTATTTTGAGGGGACAGCAAATTTACACTTTGAGGCCCCATACACACGAGAGGATTTATCCGCAGATACGGTCCAGCGGACCGTATCCGCGGATAAATCCTCTCGAGGATTTCAGAGGATTTCTATGCGATGGCGTGTACACACCATCGCATTGAAATCCGCGCTGAAATCCTCTGCCGATGACGTGTCGCGCCGTCGCCGCTATTATGACGCGGCGACGGGCGCGACGCTGTCATATAAGGAATTCCACGCATGCGTCAAATCATTACGACGCGTGCGGGGAATCCCTTTAGACGGATGGATCCGGTAAGTCTGTACAGACGAGCGGATCCATCCGTTGGAATGGATTCCAGCAGATGGATTTGTTGTGCATGTCAGCAAATATCCATCTGCTGGAAATCCATCCCAGGGGAGATTTCTCTGCGGATAAATATCCGTTGGCGTGTACACACCATAGGATCTATCCGCAGAAACCCATTTGATGGGATTTATCTGCGGATAGATTCTATGGTGTGTATGGGGCCTTAGAAGAGTGCCAACATTTATAATGAAATGTAGAAGAAAAGGGCAGAGGGGTGGACACCTTCATCCCAACATGATAGAGAAGACGTTTTTTGGGAAGGCTGGATGAACTTTAAAGGGGTTGTAAACCCTCCTGTTTTTTCACCTTAATGCATCCTATGCTTTAACCACTTAAGCCCCGGACCAAAATGCTGCCTAAAGACCCAAGGGGTTTTTACAGTTCAGGACTGCGTCCCTTTAACAGACAATTGCGCGGTCGTGCGACGTGGCTCCCAAACAAAATTGGCGTCTTTTTTTCCCCACAAATAGAGCTTTCTTTTGGTGGTATTTGATCACCTCTGCGGTTTTTATTTTTAGCGCTATAAACAAAAATAGAGCGACAATTTTGAAAAAAAATGCAATATTTTTTACTTTTTGCTGTAATAAATATCCCCCAAAAACATATATAAAAATTTTTTTGTTCCTCAGTTTAGGCCGATACGTATTCTTCTACCTATTTTTGGTAAAACAAATCGCAATAATCGTTTATCGGTTGGTTTGCGCAAAATTTATAGCGTTTACAAAATAGGGGATAGTTTTTTTGCATTTTTATTTATTATTTTTTTTTTACTACTAATGGCGGCGATCAGCGATTTTTTTCGTGACTGCGACATTATGGCGGACACTTCGGACAATTTTGACACATTTTTGGGACCATTGTCATTTTCACAGCAAAAAATGCATTTAAATTGCATTGTTTATTGTGAAAATGACAGTTGCAGTTTGGGAGTTAAACACAGGGGGCGCTGTAGGAGTTAGGGATCACTGTGTATGTGTTTACTAGTGTAGGGGTGTGTGGCTGTAGGAATGACGTCATTGATCGTGTCTCCCCTATAAAGGGGATGACGCGATCGATGCGCCGACACAGTGAAGCACGGGGAAGCCGTGTTTACACACGGCTCTCCCCGTTCTTCAGCTCCCGGGAGCGATCGCGACGGAGCGGCTATAAACAAATAGCCGCGCCGTCGTCCCGGATCGCTCCCCGAGCGGACCCGACCTCCGCATGTACCGGGGGGGGGGGGGGGTTCCGATTGGACCCCCCACCCACGTCTAGCAGAGGACGTACAGGTACGTGATTGTGCCTGTCCGTGCCATTCTGCCGACGTAAATGTACATGAGGAGGTCGGGAAGTGGTTAAGGTGAAAAAACTCTGTCAGTCACCGCTCCCCCACCCCCTGTTTTACTTACCTGAGCCCTGGAATGTCCCACTGTCTCTTTGCCTGGCAGTGCCGATCCTGACCTCCCTGGGGCCCTAAGCATAATGCTGCTAAGGGGCCCTCTAACTGGTCTTCATATATATTTCTGCTTGAAAAATGTGCGTTTAATATTGTGCACACGCGTAATGCCTGATAACACACCCAACGCGGTGGGCCAAAAAGAGCCTGGTGGTACACAGAAGAGATTGTGAAGTAAAATAGGTTTAATCAAGGCCAATAATCAAGCCCCCAGCATATGTCAGGGTCAGCAATAACCTTTAAGGGGTTGTAAAGGTTTGTTTTTTATTTTCTAAATAGGTTCCTTTAAGCTAGTGCATTGTTGGTTCACTTACCTTTTCCTTTCATTTCCCTTCTAAATGTTTTTTTTCTTTGTTTTCTTTGTCTGAATTTCTCACTTCCTGTTCCTCCTCAGTAAGCTGTTCTAAATGACTTTCCACCGCTCGGATGATGGTGGAAAGCTTACTAAGGGGAAACAGGAAGTGAGAAATTCAAACAAAGAAAACAAACATTTAGAAGGGAAATGGAAGGAAAAGGTAAGTGAACCAACAATGCACTAGCTTAAAAGGAACCTATTTAGAAAATAAAAGATGAACCTTTACAACCCCTTTAAGTCAGTGGGGTAGGTTAAATATAAAAAGTCAACAGCCACAAAGAAGCCAGAGAACCATCCAAAAACTCAGTCACACATTGATAACAGGCTATGCAGTCAGGCACATTGTCCCATACCCCAAAAAAATACAAAATGTACTAAAGCCAATTATCACCACAATGTACGCCACAATAATTCAAAGAAAGCAGTAAAAGCATAAAAATATCAGTAAATAATATATAAATTAAATATTTGATAAAAACGATAAGTGTAATGTGCGCATAAAGTGCAATATGCAACGAGTATAGGGGGTGTATGGGCAATGCATGGAGTGTGCAGCGAGCATAGGGGGTGTATGGGGATGCATGGAGTGCGTCACGTTAAGAGTGCAGAGCTGAAGGGTGCGCTATTTACAGGAATTTACAAGGTGCAGGATTCAGGCTTGTGCCACAAAGTGCAGGGTTATGGTGTGCGCCACACACTAGAGCTGCACGATTAATCGTCAAGAATCGTTATCGCAATCTTTTTCCTGTTGCAATTCTTGACACAGGGTTTTGCGATCTTTGACATGAAAATAATTTTCTCTCTGCACTTTGGTATGCAAAGAATTTCCTCTCTGCTCTCAGCCAAAAGTCAGTCTGGGCAATCTGCCAAGTCTGGGCAGCCTGCCAAGTTTTAAAAACATTCTTTATCAGTGGAAAGTTAAAGGGGTTGTAAAGACAAAAATATTTTCCTCTTAAATTAAAGTCTGACAGTAGCTGATAAAGTAAAAAGTAATGTTTTGCATTATAACTAGTTTGATACCTGTTGAAATCAAGCGGTTTTATTCACCTCCGTCACTCCTGAATCATTTTTCTCACTGACTTCCTGGTTTGCGGTGCGCATTCATTCTTGCTACATCACGGCCTAATGGGAACTACAGTTCCCATTAGGCTTAGCCTCCATGCCTGTGAGGGATAAGAGAGCATCTTCATGCAGGGCTGTAGTCATAGGGAGGGGGTGAGCACATTCTGCTTTCCACCATGCAGAACTTCTCAGATGCTGGTGGAAAGCAAGAAGAGGAGAGACAGGAAATGGCATTTTCAAACCTGGATTACTGTATTTTGGAGGTCAAAAGAAAAAACGAGGAAAGTGATATTTAAATGCTCTTGCTTACAGCAATCAATTGATCTAATAAAAAACAAACCTTTAGTGTTCCTTTAAGTCTAAACATTGTATCACATCAAAGGAATAAACTTCTGTATGTAAATTAGGGAACGTTTAACCACTTAAACACCAAACCTTTTTCTGACAGCTCTTTTCAAGTTAAAATCATATTTTTTTTGCTAGAAAATTACTTAGAACCCCCAAGAATCGTGATCTTCAGGGTTCAGGAGTGCGATACGCACACATGGCATCAGAATGTCCTTTAATTTTTCAATCCATTCTTCTTGTATTGTGACACCAGCGATGATGAATGGATGGTCGGATGGATGAATGAATGAATGGATGGATGGATAGATGGATAGATAGAGATAGGTGAATGAATGGATAGATAGAGATAGGTGAATGAATGGATAGATGGATGGATGAATGAAAGAGTGCATGGAGAGATAGAGATAGATGGATGAATGAGTAGATTGATAGATGGATGGATGAGCAGATGGATGGATGGATGAGTAGATAGATAGATTAGCAGATGGACGAGTAGATGGATGGATGAGTAGATAGATAGATAGATTAGCAGATGGATGAGTAGATAGATAGATGAGTGAATGGATGGATAGAAGAATAAGGCCCCTTTCACACGTGCGGACCGTATGTCCGAATTTTCATCCATCCGTTTGCGGATGAAAACGGGACATACATTGGTCCCTATGTGATTGCGGGTGTCAGCGGATGAACATCCGCTGACACCCGTAATCACCCTCCTTCGCAAAGCTCCGATTTTGCGGACGGAAGAAAATCCTATTTTTCCTTCCGTCTGCGGATCGGATGAACACAGACACACGGTCCGTGTTCATCCGGTCCCCCCATGGGGGAGAGCAGAGAAAAGACAGGGCGGTCCCTGCACAGTGTGCGGGGACCGCCCTGTCAGCCGACGGCTCAGCTGGGATTTTACGGAGGATCCCCGCTGAGCTGACGGACACACGGAGGCAGATCATTACTGATCCGCCCCGTGTTAAAGGGCCCTTACTCAGAAATCCTGCATTTTCCCCCTGTCAGAGTCTCTGTAAGAATCATATGACTTGTGCTGGCGGCAGAGAGGACTGCAGGTGTCAGATTACAGGATAGATAAACAATCTTGTTCTCTAGTAACCTTCCCACACTGTATAAAGCAGCTTGTTCTCTCCATGCTGGCAGCAGTGCAGGCAAACACAACTCACTGTTTCTTAGTGCTGGGGTTGAGGAATGTGTCCCCCAGCCATAGCAGGATGTGTTCTCTCCTCTCTACCTTTTCTCTCCAGCTGCCGAGTGTCGACATCTCCTCTTCCCAGAAATCAAAGAAGGTGGGCTGGGGGGAGAGGGCAGGTACAGTCTTCACCATTGGCTGAGGAGGCAGCAGAGAGGTGGATATCCATCCACCTCTGAGATTAGCCTATGTTGGGTCTAGCTAAAGATCATCGGCTTCTGCGGCCGTAGCTGCTGTATTCTTCCACAAATAAAAAAAGAGTCCCAGCTTCCAGGTAGCAATAGAGAAGATGCAGGCAAGGAAAAAAAATGAAAATAAGCTCTTCAACAAATCTATTCAGGATTATTTCTGGATGG
This sequence comes from Rana temporaria, assembly GCF_905171775.1. Classification (NCBI taxonomy): domain Eukaryota; kingdom Metazoa; phylum Chordata; class Amphibia; order Anura; family Ranidae; genus Rana; species Rana temporaria. The sequence continues at coordinate 356,744,527 of NC_053491.1, read as the reverse complement.
AAAACCTCTTGTAACTGTCACGTCCCTGGCGGTAGAGCCTGATGTGCGGAGGACGGCCTCTCTTACAGCTCTGACTCCGAGCCCCTGGTAGAGCAGACAGGAAGCGCAAGAGTGCAGGGTTGCGCGAGTGCCTGGCAGGATCACTGATGAAGTCGCTGGGCTGGAACCTCTGAAGAAACTGCAGGAGGACACCGGTGCAGGAGAAGCCCAGGAGCAGCTTTCAGCAGATAGCAGGAACGGCTTTGTGCAGGAGCACCACGGACAGGAGGGCAGAAGAAGCTGCGGATGGACGGGTGCTCAACGGGACTGAGAAGGACTGGAGAGATAGCGGATGCAGGCAGGCCGGGTCATACACTAGCAGGCACGTCAGGAACAGAAGCGAAGGCAGGAGCGGAGTCAAGGTGCAGGCTGGGTCGGTATTGGGCTGGCAGAGAGGTAGCAGGAGAGGCAGGCAGAAGCAAGGTCAAACAAGCCGGGAATTGGATACCGGAATCAAGAAACACAAACGCTGTAGAACGGACAGCACCTGAGCCTGGGAAGTGACCCAGTTTAAATGGCCTGTTTAGCGCCAAACGATCATGGGGTTCACGCCGCGGCGCGCGCATGCGCGCCAACGGTGCTCTCACAGAAGCAGGAGTCACTGCCCGTCTTCTACGGCCGCCATCTTGGACGTTGGCATGCCCTTCCTGACAGTAACAGCTACCAAAATGAACCATTGTCAGGGCTTGGAACACGCCCACTCTGAGCTTTTAAAAGGTCACAGGTTGAATCAATGGCACCATGCTCAATAAGAAGCGGACATCTGACCTATATAATAAACACAAATGCTTCATAAAATGTTGGCAACCCTGGATATCTTACTCAAAACCTTCCAATTGCCCAGCCATATAACCAGGGCTTTTTTTCAGCTGGAATGCGGGGTAACGCAGTTCCAGCACTGAATGTATGTAGGGGCAAGGAGTGCTGGAGGGTCTATTGATGCTGGCTGCTGGGGGATCGTTTATCTCTGGTGGGGATCTATTTTTGTGTGGGGTACTATTTTTGCTGGGTCTATTGGTTGGGAGGCTTATGTTACTGTGGGGTCAATTGTTGCTGGGAGGGATCTACTGTTGAGAAAGAATGGTCTATTGATGCTGGCTGCTGGGAGATCTGGGGTGCTATTTTGTTGTGGAGGGTCCATTGTTGCTGGGGGGGAGTCGATTGTGTGGGGGATCTATTGTTTCTGGGGGAGTTTACTGATGCTGGGGTGGGGGTCTATTTTTTGCTCACTGCAGGTTATCTTTTTTACTATCTTTCTTGTTATCATTAACAAAATCCATATAAATTAGTAGAATAAAATGATGCTTGTTTCCATATTCTCTAAAAGGGGTGGTACTGGGAGGTGGGTAGGGGTTGGAACCAAGGGACAGTGCTCAGAGGTGGGTATTGGGCATAGACAAAGGGTATCTATACCCCCAGCCACTACTCTTACATTCCCGAACCTCCTCTCAACCTATATCCAAATTGTTTTTACTGGCTTGGTACCAGCTTTAGTCTGCATTCACACCTCCGCAACAAGTAACGCCGCGTACACGGCGTATTTTGCCGCGATTCGTGTAACTTTTTTTTTTTTTAAACAAATCTTTCCCATTGCTTTCTATGGCCGAACGCCAATGCCGCCTGAAAAAAAGGGTCCGGGACTTGTTTTCAGGCAGGAGGCGTACGGCGTCTATGAGATGTGAACCATCTCCATAGACAGCAATGGGAATTCTCCCCTCCAGCGGCACGAGCGTCCGGCGTCGGGCGTTTTGTCGCCAAGGTGTGAATGGAGCCTTAAGATCAGAAGTAGTAAAAAAAAATATTTTGCATAATCCCGTTTTTTTATATTTGTATAGTATACATACAGAATAAATAAACTTTTACAGAACAAAAGAATGTGTCAATTATTCCAGTGTTGTACACAACGATTGTACAGCATGAAAAGGGCCATACAGTGCCTTAATACATCAGAATATTTCATTTACACATGAAAAAAGGAAATGTAGCAATAAGGGTGGGAAGATAACCAAAAAGAAAATTAACAAGAAAAACGGTGACACGGACACATACAGTTCCTTTAATTTACATAACAAGTGCAACAACCACCCTCAAAAAGTTTCACATGTGTGTCAAGTAGGTGAAACCCATCTATTAACATTGAGCCCTGGTTCACACTGGGTACGATTTGGAACGATTTGAGATGCGATTTGACATGTCAAATCGCATCTCAAATCGGCGGCAATTGTCGGCAATGGCACTGTCCTAATCAGTGCGACGCCGCATCTGCGATTTCAAAAAGTAGTTCCTGTACTACTTTTTGCGATTTCGGGCCGCGATTTACATTAACTTGCGGCCGAAATCGCGGCAAAATCGCAGCCGCGAAATCGCGGTAAAATGCGCGATTTTACCGCGATTTTGAATTCGCAGCAGTGTGAACCTAGGCTAAACAGTACTCCAGGCTTGTGGGACTTGTCTATTTCAAAAGAAGATTAGGAGGGGTCTTCAAAAAAAAATTCCGCCCTTTTTTTTATATTTAATAGTTTAAAAAAAGTGTGGAAACTTTTTGAAGAACCCTCGTACATCCAACCCGACCAGATGTCTCGGCATTTATCCTGTCATGTAGGCCCAAACCTCATTTGGGTCCTAGACCAATGCAAGAAAAACTAACAACACATCTGAGTTTTTGGAACCAATCGAAGAGACATACATTTTTTATTTTATCCAACAAATATGGGGTTCTTTGTAAATAAAAGGGGATAGCCCACGAACCCATTCCTTTCTCTATCTGCAACGTAGAGAGCGTCCTGACTCTCCTGTAGTCCAAGGGAGGGGACGAGCATGACACTCCACACCAGGGAGAAAGCCTTGCATTACTATGTGGAGTTACAGACAGAAGAACAGGAAGTGAGGATTTCTCAGAAGAAATAAGGACATTTAAAAGCAAAATGGAAGGATGAGGTAAGTGAAGGAGGACTGCACTAAGGTAAAGAAAGCCATTTAGGGGAAAAAAATTGTACCTTTACAACCCCTTTAACCCATTTTATGAGTCTATGCCAGCCCCTCTATTAGAGGCTGGCATAGCACACTATGTAAGTTGTTTTAAAGAACGAGCATTGTAAATACTGATTTTAAGCTGTCTTCAAGCCGGTCACATGACTCGCTGCCACTTTACAACTCCGATGGCTTCTGCAGAAAGGGCTGTGATCTCGTCACTCGTCTCCCCCCGCAGAAGCCCTGTCTCGTAGCTGTAAAGTGGCCGCGAGTCACGTGGCCGGCCTGAAGACAGCTCAAAATCAGTATTTACAATGCTCGTCTTTTTAAAACAACTTACATAGTGTTCTATGCCAGCCTCTAATAGAGGGGCTGGCAGTGACGGGGGGCGGGGTGGGGCGGCAGAGACAGACACAGAGAGGGAGCTGACAGGCAGGAAGGAGGGGTGAGGGGGGAGAGAGGAAACAGCAATGTATGATGCAGGGATGCACTCTGACCAAGGTGGTCAGGGCTCAGCAGCCCTGTTTTTTGCGCAGATAGGGGATAGAGGAAGTGGAAGGTTCAGGGAGTTTTTGTTACAGTTTAGAGGGGGCAGATTACACAGCACAAGCTCTGTGCTGTGTAATCTGCTTTAAGGGACCAGGATCTGTATTTTTTATTTTATTTTTGGTTAACAAACACTTTAAGAAGTTTTTTTTTTTTTTCTAATAATGGTTTTCAATTAATGCCTGAAAATGTAATAAAAAAAACTGTATCACCTGTCCTAAAAGTTTTCACTTGTTTAATGATTTTACTTAAATTTCCTACAGTTTCACCACCCATCTCTTTTGTTGTCTTTATTATCCACCTTTGTTAACCTCCTGTTCTTTTATCTTCATCTTTTAAATATTAACTTTGTCAGGTCTTGTTACCTACGATCACCTAGGTTTCCTTCTGAAGAATTTATATTTTATGTGCACTAGATGTCTCGCTCTGTAGATATAAACCCTAAGAGCTTGTTTACGCATACTTTGTCCATATGTGGTGGATTGCTTTTCACAGGCGGTGAGGAGGCGTTATGTCACCTCCTCATCGGCACCACCGTAAAGCCAACTGAATGTGATGGGGTTAACTTTTGTCTTTGCAGCTTGTGGGGAGTTGGCTATTGGGGGATGGCAAAAACGCAATTTAACTGCACGTTATTATCACCCCCAATTTTAAAGCGGTAGTAAACCCGCTGAACATTTTTTTTTTGTAACCCTGTAAAGTAAAAGCACCGCACTACAAACTATGTCATTATGAAATACTTAACTTAGAACGAGGTGTTGGTAACTTACCTGGTCCACGCCGAGGTAGCCGACATGTTGCCTCGGCGTGTCTTCCGGGTATTGCGGATCCATCGCTCCGAGTGGCTGGAGCAGCGATATCGTCACTCCTGCGCATGCGCACGGGAGTCTTCTTTCTGGCAAGGTCCGGCGGCAAGCATTCAGCGGCTCATTGCGAGGGGAATATCTCCTAAACCGTAAAGGTTTAGGAGATTTTTTTTTTACCTACAGGTAAGCCTTATTATAGGCTTACCTGTAGGCAAAAGTTACAAAATTACCTATGCAACCACTTTAAGTGTGAGGCTCCATGCACACTAGCCTTTTTTTAGCTCCTAAAAGCTGTTATTGCCATTTTTCTGCTCCTGGAAGCTAAATATTGTTGTTCTACTGTGTGTTTAGGCTTTTAGCGTTTTTTGAGCTTCAGTGTCTGGAAGCAGAAAACAAAATAGTTTTTGTACAGTTTCTTGGAGAGTTTTTTCAGCAGAAGAGCTCCTATTTGCTGCTAAACGCTACTTATAGTGTTTCTGTGCTTTTTTTTATGGGACTGCAAAAAACGCTATAGAAAACGCGAACGCTCCAAAACGCTCTATTACCAGCATTTTTTTATCCAGCTTTTTTTTAGCTTAACCTTTTGGCGCTGAGCAAATGCAAACATGTGGGCACTCGGCAGCCGAGCCTTGGCGCAGAGAGGCCTCATATTTGCGTGCATTAGTGACAAGAGAGCTGTGCCGAGAGATAGCGCCAGGGCCGCCATCAGGGGGGTACCCCCCCTTTTTTTTATTTATTTTTCTATAAAAAAAAAAAATATATATATATATATATATATATATATATATATATATATATATATATATATATATATATATATATTTTTTATTATTATTATTATTATTATTATAGGGCCCAGAGGTCCCCAGGGCCCCCGGATGGCAATCCCCCCTTTTTAATAAATTTTATATATATATATATATATATATATATATATATATATATATATATATATATATACTGTATATATATATATATATATTTTATTAAAGGGCATTTTTTTATATATTTTTTTTTATTTAGTTTTTATTAAAGGGCCCAGAGGTCCCCAGGGCCCCGGATGACTACCCCCCTTTTTTATCATTTTTTATATATATATATATATATATTTTTTTTTTTCTTTATTTCTTCTTTTTTTTTTTATAAAGACTCCCCCCGCTTCTCAATTTCAGGATCCCCCCCCCCCCCCCCGGTTCTCTGCTCCAGGGGGCCCATGCCTGTGAAGCTGTGTAAGGGGCCCCAAAACACTTCAGCTTTCTATTGTTGTTTGTTGTAGATTTCCCCTCACTTCCTGTTTGGTAAAAAAAGGCTCACCAGGGCAGGAAGTGAGGGGAAATCTCTTTAACAGAGCCCCAGATAGAAGTAAACCCTAAGGCCCCTTTCACATGGGGCGGATCAGTAATGATCCGCCCCGTGAACCTCCGCTTGCTCAGCGTGGATCGCTCCGTTGATCCCCGCTGAGCCGGCGGATGACAGGGCGGTCCACCGCACACTGTGCAGGGACAGCCCTGTCTTTTCTCCGCTCTCCCCTATGGGGGAATCGGATGAACACGAACCGTCTGTCCGTGTTCACCCGATCCAATCCGCCAGACGGATGGAAAAGTAGGTTTTTCCTCCGTCACACTTTGGCGGATCGGAGCGGGTCTCATGTCAGCGGGCATGTCACCGCTGACATCCGCGGCTCCATAGAGGAGCACGGAGCGCCCGTTCAGGTCCGCAGAAAAAACTGTCAGGCGGACCTGAACCATGTGAAAGAGCTCTTACTGTAGCTGGAGATCAACTTTAAACTTGCTTACCAGGCACATATACCCCCTTCCTGCCCAGGATAAATTTCAGCTTTCAGCACTGTCACGCTTTGAATGACAAGTGCGACGTGGCTCCCAAACAAAATTGACATCCTTTTTTTAGAGCTTTCTGTTGGTGGTATTTGATGCGCTATAAACAAAAAAAGAGCGACAATTTTGAAAAAAAAAACACAATATTTTTTACTTTTTGCTGTAATAAATATCCCTTTTTTTTCTCAGTTTATGTATTCTTCTACATTTTTTTGGTAAAAAAAAAAATCGCAATAAGCGTATAGTGATTTGTTTGCGCCTCTTGGTGTGGAGAAAGCCTCTTGAGGGTCAGGACACTCTCTACTTTGCAGATAGAGAAAGGAGCTGTGTGTTAGTGGGCATCCTGACACTCCTGCTCGCCCCCTCAAGAGGCTTTCTCCACACCAGGGAGAAAGTCTTGCATTATGGTGTTGAGTTACAGACAGAAGAACAGCAAGTGAGCATTTCTCAGAAGAAATAAGGACAGTTAAAAGCAAAATGGAAAGATGAGGTAAGTGAAGGAAAAAAAAAAAATCTTTTACAACCCCTTTTATTGTCCTTCAAAAAAATTGTAGCAAAAACAAAACAGAAAATGTGTAAGAAAAAAGTCTGTCAGCATATAGCCAGTTTGTATGAATACTTGAATTTTAACTGGATCTGAACAGTAAATTCATACTTGCGATTTACGCATCTGGTACATGTTAATTAAACATTTGCTGCCACCTGCTGGCTTGGAAGAACCTCTGACACTTTGTGAATGTAAACAGATGTGTCTGGTGTTATAGTTCTACTTACAGAATACCAACATTCCAGTTTGAGCTTCTAATATATAAACCACAAAATGTTTCCATTGTACGCTCTGTCATAACTCAGAGGGTGTCTTCATGTAAGAAAGCAAACTGCTGTAACTGCAAGTGTGGTGTGTAAACTCCCTTGAAATCTCAGGATTCTAATTTTGAAACTCTAAATGATGACTCAGGAATGTCAAAGTCGGACTTTTAAACTCAGATTTAAATTTAAATCACAGAATTCAGATTTTTATTCTCAGAAATCTAAATTTCCTGACAGACTCCATGGCAGCCTACGTGTGGGTTAATCCCGCCTCTCATACCTCATAGGACCCTACTCCCATAAAGCTTTGCTTCCTGGCCATAGACAGTGTTCCTTTTTTGTCCTCCTCCTAGGACCTATTTAATTTCAATCTAAAGGTTCAGTCCTAGCGGTATTTATTTTGGGAGATTATATGTACTAGTATCCAACATGTCCCAGCTATTAGCAGGGTGGAGTGAAAAGTACAAACTGATGCCTGGTAGAGCTTACTATCCAGCCATTGGCTGGCAAGCAACTTTGGTCGTTTATCCTGGCTATTAGCAAGGAGGCCCTTTCCCCTATAAGAAGATTCCCAGGCGGTGTATACATGCTCCCTGTTCCAGGCTGGACCGGATCGCTGGTGAAGTATAAGCTTTTATGTTTTAAATCTCACATGGCAGCTGTTTATGTTTGTTGTTCGTTTGCGCCGCACAGCCTTACCTGTTGGTCAATGGCCGCTGGAACGCATGCTGCGTTCCACTTCTTCCTCCACTCGGTTCCTGTGTGTGAGAACCTGCGCGCGCACGCGAGTCTCCGGCTCGCGCGTGCGCAGTAGCGTCTGGTTGCCGTTTCGCGCATGCGCACACGGTAGCCAGAGTCACGCCGGACACAGCGCAGACGCGCGGTGGACGCGGCGGGCGCGGTGACGTCATTAGGGCGGCAAGTTTAAAAGGCTGTCAGTGACAGCTGATCCTGGGGGCTCTCCTAGGATCGTTTTCTGACTTCCAGACACGGTTTCTGTTGGACAAGGTAAGGTGCCCTGTGGCACTTGGTACCTTTATACTGCATCATGTTGCTGCTATTGTACTTGCCTATGCCCTATCCTTATCATCTAATTTTTTGATTGTTTGCAGTGGATAAAACCTTTTTTCACTATGGATGTCTCACCGCCCCCCAGTGGCCAACCCTTACACCGCAGGTAGGATGGAAATTTTTATTTCCTCTGCCTGTCTGTTTGGGTCATTTAATTCTGTGTTTTTTTCTGATTTCCCTTTTTTTCTGTTACCATCAGCCCTTCTAGGTCTGATCGTCAGCCTTCAGTCCATGAAGATATTGACGTCACTAGATTACATCGGCATCATTCCAGAGCAAGTTCTAAACGCCCAAAGAGCAGGTCACCTTCTAGACATCATGGGGAAAAATATAGATCCACCTCTGAGCGTCATTCCCACCGTCATTCCAGCAGCTCTAGAAGACGGTCTTGCTGGCGGTGCAGCGCTCAAGTCCCAGAAGACAAATCCCTCTGTGATTCCTGTTTTTCTCGGGCTACAAGAGAAAGAGAAGGTGGAGACCAACAAGTAGAAGCTCTAGTCAGGAAAGTGGTCCTGGAATCTCTGAATAAACCTGATCCCAGTGGTGATATCCTTTCGTCTGTAGTTCCAGCTCCAGTCCTTTTACAAGATGACTCTGAAGTTCCGGGTCCATCTCAGCGTAATCGCTCCTCAAGTTTATCCTCCTTTAGTGAGGAGGAGAGTGTCATCAATTCCACTGGATTTGACTTTTCTCTAGTCCCAAATCTGGTGAAGGCAGTTAAAACCGCTTTAAAATGGGAAGACCCGGTGGAAGCTCCTAATAAACAGAAAAAATATTTTAAACACCTCAAAAAAGAGCGTCCTAGCTTTCCCCTTTTGGGTGAACTTAGTGAAATGATCACTGATGAGTGGACCTCCACTGAAAGAAAGAATTCTTTGATCTCCAAAGTGTCAAAAATGTATCCATTTAAACGCGAAGAAGTGAAACACCTAGAGTCGGCCCCTTTGGTGGATGCCGCTTTAATGAGACTGGTCAAGCATGTTACTCTTCCTTTAGAAGACACAGTTTCTTTTAAAGATGCTTTGGATAGGAAGATTGGTACTGACCTTAAGCGCATATATATTACAGCAGGTATGGCTTGTAAGCCAGCCCTGGCCCTTGCGGCCCTCTCCAAAGCAATGGAGACCTGGACGGATGAGGTGGATTCTACTCTTTCAAATGTGTCTGGTCTCCTGGTCAGAGACCTACCAGTTCACGAAATAAGAATGGCGGCTGCCTTTATGGGAGAAGCTTCCCTTGACATTATCCGCTTAGTGGCACGGGTCATGCTCTCATCTGTTACAGCTAAACACGCCCTATGGCTCCGTCCTTGGGTAGCCGACCCAGCCTCTAAACAGGCATGGTGCCGTATTCCCTTTCAGGGATCTTCCCTGTTCGGGAACAAACTTGACAGTGCTATCTCCCGTGCCACAGGGGGTAAGTCGGGGTTCCTTCCCCAAGACCGTCGTCCCTTCAACCAAAGGAAATTTTTTCCCAGGCAAGACCAAGATCGTGCTAGAGAGGCTCGTCGGTACAAGCCGGGTAGAGAGTTCAGGAAAAATTGGAGAAGAAACCAACCTTCGGGTCAAAAACCCACAAAAGGGGCAACTTCGGGTAACCGTGACACCCCTAAGTCCTTTTGATATAGGGTTCGCTCAGACGGAGCGGGTTGGAGCTCGGCTTCTGCAATTCCGGCACGTTTGGGCAGCCTTGATAAAAGACTTTTGGACAGTCAAGACAGTATCCTTAGGTCACTCCTGGACCTTTGTCAACCCTCCTATACTTCAGTTTGTCCCCACAACTCTGCCTCACTCAGAAGAAAAGAGAAATATCCTTCTAACATACACAGACACTCTCTTGTCCCAGGGCGCCGCTATACAAGTGCCAGCGGCAGAAAGATTTCAGGGAATGTACTCACCTCTGTTCATGGTTTTGAAGAAGTCCGGCTCTTGGAGGCCAGTGATAGACCTGACGCATCTGAACACCTTTATAAAAAAAGAAAAATTCAAGATGGAGTCACTTCTCACAATTCGTCAGACCATTCTACCGGGCGACTGGCTTGTATCAATCGACTTGAAAGATGCCTACTTCCACGTGCCCATAGCGGCAGAATTTCAGAAATACCTTCGGTTTGCAGTGGGCAGAGTTCACCTTCAGTTCACGTGTCTCCCATTCGGGCTTACAACATCGCCACGAGTGTTTTCAAAGCTCTTACTGGCTGTCAAGGCCTTAATCAGAATGAAAGGCATCCGTCTACACCACTATCTAGACGACCTGCTGTTACTTTCACAGAACAGGGAACAGCTATTGATACATCAGGCTCAAGTTATTCTCACTTTGACCGAGTTCGGCTGGCTTTTGAACAGGGAAAAGAGTCATCTAGAACCCACACAGTCTCTAGTCTTCCTCGGTGCCCAGTTCGATACGATCCAGAGTACAATTTCTCTACCCTTAGAAAAAATCCCAGTCATCCGGGAAAGAGTTCGTCTTGCATTGGAGTTCCCTTTCCTCAAAGCTTCACTTTGTCTCAAAATTATAGGCACCATGGTGTCCACGACTCCCATGGTCAGATGGGAACAATGGCGAATGCGTCCTTTCCAGAGGGGTTTTCTCCAACAATGGGATCCGAAGCCCCAGGACCAGTTAATCCGGATAACTCAGTCAATGAGGGACAGCCTCCTCTAGTGGCTTCTGCGCAAAAATCTCCTCAATTGTCTTTCAATAGCCCCTGTCTCCTGGATCACAGTTACATCCGACGCCAGCAGCAGCGGCTGGGGTGCCCTTTGCCTGAAAGAAGTAGCCCAAGGGAAGTGGGATTTCCCATCTCGAAAGGTAGTATCCAATATCCTGGAACTCCGTGCAGCCTTCTGTGCCCTTCAAGCCTTCACCCATCTGGTAAAAGGGTCATCAGTCCTTCTAAGGATGGACAATACGACAGCCGTGTCTTACATAAAGAGACAAGGAGGCACTCGCAGTTTGTCCCTTCTGAGGGAAGTGGAGCCGATTATGTCATGGGCTCAGACACATCTGACAGATCTAACAGCGGTTTATCTCCCCGGAGCTCAGAATATTCAAGCAGATTTCCTATCGAGGACAACACTCGACAACAACGAGTGGTCTCTCCACAGCGAGGTTTTCATCTGGATCCTGTCACTAGGATTCACACCGGAAGTGGACCTATTTGCGTCCCCGTGCAACTACAAACTGGAGAAATTTTACACGAGAAATCGCTGTCCTCAAGCATTCGGGGTGGAGGCTCCACAAAGCCAGATCAGTGGATGTTCCACAAAGCCTATGCTTTTCCCCCAACTCCAGTCATTCTCCGGTTCCTGTCGAGACTCAGATGGGAGTAGGTCGAGGTGGTCGCAATAATTCCTTACTGGCCCAACAGACCATGGTTTCCACTGTTATTCCAGTTGAGCTTCCGGGATCCAGTTCAGCTCCCAACCAGACCAGACCTCTTGCTCCAGGGGTCGACCCCTCACCCTTGTCCATCACATCTGCACCTGGAAGACTGGAAGCGCTAGGTTGCCCAAGCCAAGCAATCTCTACGTTACTAAATGCCAGGAAAGTGAGCACCAACAAAGTCTATCAGAGGATATGGTCTAAGTTCTCGGATTACACCTCCTCCATGAACAGTTCAGCCAAAGTCCCCAGAGTACAAGACATTTTGGGCTTCCTCCAGACTGGGCTTGACCTACCTTTATCAGTCAGCTCCTTGAGGGTCCAAGTATCAGCAATCTCTGCTTTCACAGGTATTTCGTGGGCCAGACATTCCCTTGTCCGTCAATTCTTCAAAGGAGCCATGAGGTTAAGACCTTTAAGAAAACCAAGATTTTCTAAGTGGGATCTTCCATTAGTCTTGGACTTTTTTTCAGGAAATCAAGATTCAATTAATCAATCTATCAAAGATCTTTCCCTCAAGGTTGTCTTCCTTGTGGCTATAACATCCGCCAAAAGGGTCTCCGAAATTGGCTCTCTAGGCTCCAAAGAACCGTTCCTCACTTTTTTTCCGGACCGTGTTGTGTTGGTTCCGATGCTGGGTTCCAAGCCTAAAGTCACGTCAATCTTTCATGAAAACCAGGAAATTGTACTTCCCACGTTTCAATCTTCTGAGGGTTCTATGGTTCATCCTCTGGATGTCGGCAAAATCCTTAAACAATATCTGGAAGCCACAGCTTCCTTCCGTAAATCTGATCATTTGTTTGTGTCATTCCATGGGAAAAACAAAGGCATGCGTGCTTCCTCCAGAACTATCGCCGCATGGATCGTCCAAGCTATCCAAAGGGCTTACAAGGCTAAAGGGTTGGCTCCTCCTGAAGCGGTAACCGCTCATTCCACGCGGAGCGTCTCTACATCATGGGCGGCTGCCCGACATGTTTCCCCTGAAGTTATTTGCAAAGCGGCCTCTTGGTCGTCCTTAAACACGTTCATGACGCACTATTGTGTGGAACCGGCTTCCTTGTCGTCGGTTAATTTTGGTTTGAATGTACTATCTGTTGACAATGTCAATTAAAACATTTTTCTTTAACCAGCAATTGCCCACCCGGGTGTGTTTGGCTAGTCATTTCCCACACGTAGGCTGCCATGGAGTCTGTCAGGAAAAAGGAAAATTTATATGAAATACTTACCGTAATTTTCCTTTCCTGATGGACTCCATGGCAGCAGGAGTTCCCTCCCTTTGCTGGAGTAGGCTATATTACGGAACACTGTCTATGGCCAGGAAGCAAAGCTTTATGGGAGTAGGGTCCTATGAGGTATGAGAGGCGGGATTAACCCACACGTAGGCTGCCATGGAGTCCATCAGGAAAGGAAAATTACGGTAAGTATTTCATATAAATTTTCCTTTTTAAAGTGGATGTAAACCCGAATGTTTTTGATTTATTTTTTTTAAGTCACAATGTACAGTATAAGATTTCCTATCATCTGTGCCCAGTCTTGCCACACAGAGTTAATCCAGCTCTGAGCAATTCTCTTTTATTGTTGTAGCGCCCCCTTACTTTCACTATGGGCACTACGCTAAAGTTAGTGGGGAATGGGAGAGTTATTTTGCTCCCATTCATAATTTGCTAAATTTAGGCTGCTGTCATTCCTGAACTGTCCTGTGGGTCAGTCTGCGCTCCAGGGGTGCCGATCCCACCCCTGAGCGAAAGTTGGCGCTAAAGGGGTTCTGGCAGAGCAATTTTCCCCAGCAGCCAATTAGAGGAGTTTTTCCCTCGCGGGGCATGCTGGGGGAGAGTATATCTGTGGCAGACGCCATTTTCGTTGGTTCTTCGCGGGTTCCAGGTGCGGCACCCACCTTTAGGATGTGCACATCCAACGGACCCCGGTGATATGGCCTACCAGGCCGGGGTCGCATGCTACGTGGAGCTCCATGTTGCTGAAAGGGGCCCCAGTGACTTGCTGGGTCCCCGACTCTATTGAAGAGATCCCAAGCTATGTGCTGAACGGTGGGAGATCGGCTCAAGGAGAATCCAGAGGCGGGTTATCTGAGGGGCTTGGACGAACCATCAGGGATCTGGTGACCGGGACATTGACAGGTATGCTTCAGCTGTCGCCCGGTGACCCTAGTCTAATCTACTGGGAGGATTCGCTCAATTCATTTAACTCATTCAAGTACTAGGCCTGTGGCAGAGGTCTGTTCCTCCCAGCAACCTTAAGTGGCGCTTCGGCTGCCAGGCTCGTGGCAGGAGTCTGTCCGGAGACACTTCACCCACTCTGGCTAGAGTGGCGATGAACTGTATCTACTACTACTGAGAGCAGGATTTCTCTTTCTCATATCCAGGCCTGATACCGCAAAGTTCTCCATTGCTTCATCAACCTTTCCTCTATACTTCATGTTGATGTTGGTCATGTTGGGCCGAGAATAAAGCATTCAGAAAATCTTCATTCATTGTCTGGACATTCGCTCACTAATCTACTCATCAACTTCACCCCTAGACAACGGTAAGAGGTAACTTAATACGCCAATCCCAAAACAACCAGCGGCTCCTGAGGGGGTAGCGCTACATTGTTCAGTGAAATAAAACGGACTTATAGAGAAAAACCTAAGTCCGTTCCGCCCCCTTCCTGTGAGTGACTGGTTAATTTACATATCTCATGCATTAGCCTGGAGACAGGCATTATTTTTTAATTCCCACCCCACTCCTTTTCTGAAGTCATGTGGTTACTTTTCTGGATTTTGACTGGATGTTAGTGATCATAGCAGAATTTAGTGTAAGGAATACACAGGAAAAAATGCATGTTGACAAGGGGAGTGTAGAGGAGGGCGGGGAGACTACTGACATCACGACTCCACCACACAGAGCTCCAGACAACAGACCCACCCACAGAATCTGCAGTTTTTCAGTTCTTATAACAGACAGAGGGGAGACATTTGACAGGTAAGGATACATGCAGGAGGCATCTATATCCTTATAGATCAGCACTATGGCAGTAGTTTAGAAAGGATGAGAGAGGGTTTACATCCACTTTAAATCTCAGAATTCTGACTTAATCACATAGTTCTGACCTTTCATTAAATCAGAACTCTAAGATAATAAAGTTAAAGCGGAGTTCCACCCAAAATTGGAACTTCCGCTTATCCCACTCCTCACCCCCTTACATGCCACATTTGGCATGTAATTTTTTTGGGGGGGGGGTGGGGGCTTCAGGAGGAGTGGGACTTCTTGTCCCACTTCCTCCTTAAGCTTAATCGCCTACAGGAAGGTGCTGCTGTAGGCGATCGCCTAGGACAAGTCACAGGTCCTAGGCGATCTCCTATGCAATCAGACGGCGCCGGGCCGCGCCGCTCGCGCATGCGCAGTGCCGCTCGCGCATGCGCAGTGGGTGCCCGGCCGTGAAGCCGAAAGCTGTCACGGCCGGGTGACCACAGTTGAAATGAAGACGCCGGCCGGGGAGGGGGGGAGAGGAGCGGAGCCCCGGCCGGCGCGTCGCTGGAACGCTGGAGCAGGTAAGTGTCTGTTTATTAAAAGCCAGCAGCTACACTTTTTGTAGCTGCTGACTTTTAATAAACTTAAAAAATGGGTGGAAAACCCCTTTGAGATTCTGACATTGAGCCTGGGACTGTAGCTATGTGGGAACTAGTGCCATTCCAGTGCGGGTTGCTGCATCTCATCTCACCAGCAGGCAGTTCACACTGCCCCCCTGCGACCCACTGTGGGTGTCAATACAAGTGTCAATGTGGGTGTTAATGACACCCCCAGATTGGTTCACAGATCGCAGTGCGGACTGTGGATTCGGACAGGAATCTGATCGCATGGGTGTGAACACCAATGCAATCAGATTCCAGTGCGGAAAAAAAGTCCATGCATTTTTTTTATGCAAATCCAATGTGAGTTCAGCCATACAACTGTATGGCTAAACTCGCATTGCACAGACATCGCATGTGATCGGCACAACAATGCGGGTGCGTATCACATGCAACGTCTGTGTTTGCATATGTGTGAACCCAGGCTTAAAGTTCCTTCCTAGTCCGCGGCTGGTCTTAATTATTGTCCTCCTCGCGTTGTCTTCTGGGAACTGTGTGTATCCTAGAGAACAGCCGCCCATTCGTAAAGCACTGCACGCATGCGCAGTAGGAAACGGGCAGTGAAGCCGCAAGGCTCCACTGCCTGTTTCCCTTAGTGAGGATGGCGGCGCCGGGACCTGCCATGATCGAGGGATCGGCCTTGGGGGGGGGGGGGGCAACATCACGGGCACCTAGGACAGGTAAGTGTCCTTATTAAAAGTCAGTAGCTCCAGTGTTTGTAGCTGCTGACTTTAAAAAAAGAAAATTGCGTCTGGAACATTGCTTTAATGCATTTTCTGCATTAAGGTAAAAAAATCTTCTGAGTGCAGCTGAACCCCGGCCCCCCACCCCTTACACTTAACTGACCCCGATCTCCATCCAGCAATGTGCATGAGAGCAGAGGCTTTCTTCACTCTCTCCCTCCTCATTGGCTTAGAATCATGGCCAGTGAGGAGGGAGCGCAGTTCGGGAGCGAGTCTGCATGCATGCCCCCATAGCAACTGGCTTACTATGGGGGTACTCAGCAGGGGGAGGAGCCAAAAGCGCCAGCAGGGAACCTGAGAAAAGGAGGATCCAGGCTGCTCTGTGCAAAACCATTTTCAAATGGCATGCTAGGAAGTATAACATCAGGGCCGGAGCCGAGCGGAGCCCCCCCCACCATTCAGAAATGTTTGTAAAAACTCGGAAATACTCAGTTCCTGAGCCTTTTCAAGGTTTTGCGAGTTCAGCCAAGCTGTCCTCAGGCCTTTCTGGGTGTTTCCGAGGCTCTCCGGTGCCTCCCCCCACCTCTGGCCACATGCCGTATTGCATGCCATTGAAGTCAATGCGGAACTAATTTTTTTCGTTTCCATTGACTTCTATTGGGAAACTCGCTTTTATATGCGAGTACTTTGGATTACGAGCATTCTCCTGGAACGGATTATGCTCGTAATCCGAGGTTCCCCTGTATTCCACTTTCGTGGCTAAAAAATAATATAGCATATACTTGCGACACAAGTCATATTGTAATTAAATTAGGGCTGTGCAAATTAACTTTTAATTAATCGATTAATCTTTTTTTTTTTTTGATCGATCAAAATCTTTTTGATCGATTAAAATTCTTTTGATTGGTACTCACCTCTCCGCCGGCTTCTGGGCCTTCAGGGAGTTCCGTCGGAGATCCAGTAAAGTCACGGACACCGGCGGGGCTTGCTGTGTCCATCTGAAGGGCTCCTTTGCTGTGCCTTCATATCTGCATGCCGGCGGGACCTTACTATCTGCCACATGCAAGGGCTGTTACACTTCCCTCTATCACTTCCCTCTATCAACCTGGGATTCTACAACCATCCACTGGGAGTTGTGATAGTTCCCTTCATGGGACATCTACATGCCGACGGACTGATGTTAACCCCTCCTCATCTGGATTCAGCAGTGGTATCGTTGTACATATTTTTATACCAGTATCATACTTAGCTACATGTTTTTATGACTGCTTTTGGTACCGTTTGGTATTAATCGCACCATTTTTACAGTTTATGTAGCTACATCGATTTTATCTCCAGTGCATTATTTATTTGGTTACCTACTTGAAGACTATAAAAGTCTTAATGCTATTCCCATCGAGCGCTGCCTTTGTGTGTTTTTTGTATCCTGCTATCCATTTTTCCAGTGGTTGGTAGCTGCACTGGGAATCAGCCTGCAAGGAGATCAGCTAAAAGTAGTTGGATCTGTATGTGCGTTTTTAATTAATTGAAATTAGTCGATTAATCGATTTAAAAAAAAAAAACGATTAATCGAACAGAAAATTTTTGATCAGTAACAGCCCTAAATTAAATGTTATTAAAAATGACCTTTCCTTCAATTTGCAGCTCTATAATTTTCTGTAATCTGCAGGCCGTAAACGTAAAGAAAGAAAGAAAGAAAAATGTTCTCAATGAAGGGCTTAGATCACTTACAGCTGGTCTCGTCACTTGTCCATCTGCTCGCCTGCTTACCTTCGGGGGTAGACGCTTTTCTGTGAGAGCAACGGCCCTATGGAATAGTCTCCCTGTTTCTATCCGGTCTCTCCCCTCCATTATGGCCTTTCGTAAAAGGATAAAAACTTGGTTTTTTGAGGGAAAAGCAGGCTGAGTCACGTTAGTTTTCCCTGTTGTTCCTTGGTAGTTTGCTTTTTTTGTGCTCTCCTTTTTTCTTTTCCTTCTATTTTCTTTCCCTGACTTGATTTATCTATTTACAGGTATGTCTTCTGCGCTTAGACGCTTCCCTGACGGGTCAGTATTTGGCGCATTACAAATCCAATAAATCAATCAATCAATCAATCAATCAAGGGAGGAGGGGCAGTTTGTGATGCAAATTTTCACAGCAGAGGTTGGTCTTGGGGTTACATACCACAGGCTGCTTACCTTCCAATCATCAATCATGGGGAGCCATCTGTCAGTCTATGGTTAGCATTAAAAAGGTACTAAACCCTTAACCAAAAATGTAATATATTTCAGTTTACTAATCCTTTGATGTGGTGGCTGCATTTGTTTTCTTTTTTTAGGCTTGTTTCCCTTTGTTTTCAACCAGTAATTTGGCTAGTACCACACCTCCTGTATTAGAGCGTCTACACACATTGAATGAAGGAAAGAACTTTGGACATCAGCATTGTTAATCTGGGGGGAGGGGAGTGTTAGATGTACTAGCAGATTTAGATGCACTAGGAAACTGAAGTAAAACTCCAGCTAACAGTTTTCTGGCAGTTACAGCAAGAGTTTTTTTTTACATTTTGGGATACAGGTTTTACATAAACTAGAAAAGATACAATTTCTGGGGAAATTGTGCGGCGTGGTCTTGCCTCCACCAATACTCCTGACTGGAGACGGTGCCCCTGGAGATGTAAATGTGATCCAACAGTGTGTCGATCCAGTTTGGTCCATTGCCCCATCAAAAACTGCTCCATCAAAAACTACCCCATCAAAACTGCACCATCAAAACTGCACCATCCTATTTGCCCCATCAAAAACTGGTTGCTATGGAGGGTTTCTATGGACTGATTGCTAAGGACTGATTGCTAAGGACTGGTTGCTATGGACTGGTTGCTATGGACTGGTTGCTATGGAGGGTTGCTATGGACTGGTTTCTATGGACTGATGGCTATGGACGGGTTGCTATGGACGGTTGCTATGGACTGGTTGCTATTGACTGGTTGCTATGAAGTGGTTGCTATGGAGGGTTGCTATGGAATGGTTGCTATGGAGGGTTGCTATGGAATGGTTGCTATGGACAGTTGTTATGGAGTGGTTGCTATGGAGTGGTTGCTATGGAGTGGTTGCTATGGAGTGGTTGCTATGGACTGGTTGCTATGGAGGGTTACTATGGACTGGTTGCTATGGAGGGTTTCTATGGACTGGTTTCTATGGACTGATGGCTATGGACGGGTTGCTATGGACGGTTGCTATGTACGGTTGCTATGGACGGTTGCTATGGACTGGTTGCTATGGACTGGTTGCTATAGACTGGTTACTTTGGAGGGTTGCTATGGACTGATTGCTATAGACGGTTGCTATGGATTGGTTGCTATGGAGGGTTGCTATGGAATGGTTGCTATGGACAGTTGCTATGGACAGGTTGCTATGGACTGGTTGCTATGGACTGGTTGCTATGGACGGTTGCTATGGACTGGTTGCTATGGACTGGTTGCTATGGAGGGTTGCTATGGTCTGGTTGCTATGGACTGGTTGCTATGGTCCGGTTGCTATGGACTGGTTGCTATGGACTGGTTGCTATGGATGGGTTGCTATGGACTGGTTGCTATGGAGGGTTGCTATGGACTGGTTGCTATGGAGGGTTGCTATGGACTGGTTTCTATGGACTGATGGCTATGGACGGGTTTCTATGGACGGTTGCTATGGACTGGTTGCTATGGACTGGTTGCTTTGGACTGGTTGCTATAGACGGTTGCTATGGAGTGGTTGCTATGAAGGGTTGCTATGAATGGTTGCTATAGAATGGTTGCTATGGACAGTTGCTATGGAGTGGTTGCTATGGAGTGGTTGCTATGAAGTGGTTGCTATGGACTGGTTGCTATGGACGGTTGCTCTGGATTGGTTGCTATGGACTGGTTGCTATGGACGGTTGCTATGGACTGGTTGCTATGGAGTGGTTGGTATGGACGGTTGCTCTGGATTGGTTGCTCTGGATTGGTTGCTCTGGATTGGTTGCTATGGACTGGTTGCTATGGACTGGTTGCTATGGACTGGTTGCTATAGACGGTTGCTATGGAGTGGTTGCTATGGAGGGTTGCTATGGAATGGTTGCTATGGACAGTTGCTATGGACTGGTTGCTATGGACTGGTTGCTATGGACGGTTGCTATGGACTGGTTGCTATGGACTGGTTGCTATGGACTGGTTGCTATGGACTGGTTGCTATGGACTGGTTGTTATGGACTGGTTGTTATGGACTGGTTGTTATGGACTGGTTGCTATGGACTGGTTGCTATGTATGGTTGCTATATGCAGAGCATGCAGAAGTTACGCAGAGCCAAAAATAAACTGAGCCATATCACCTCACAGTGTGTGGGAGGAGCTATAGAAAGCCCTCACAGATGTGTGTATGAAGGTTTTTACCTCAGCGTCTCCTAGGTAACCAATGTAAACATATGCAAGCAGCCTCTAGTCTAAGCAGAGGAAAGTTCCCTCAGCCTTGTGTGGGAGGAGCCAACTCACCTCACAGCTGTTTGTGAGGTGTTATTAAACTCCTCAGCGTCTCCTAGGAAACCAATTGTTTGGTTTGCAGCCTCTCTGTAAACACAGCAGAAATTGAGGATTTTTTTAATACATGTCCTGTTCAAATGGTTGTTTTTTAAAAACTATAAATCGTACAGCGAATATCTTTATATTTTACGAATCACAAGACCCAGACCTACATTTTGATGTATAGTATGTCTCTGAAATAATAAAATTGAAGGCACAGTCGCAGTTTACAAATTCCCCAGCAAGTTTTAGTTTTCTAAACCTTGACCTCCATTGACTTCCATTGAAATAATGGATGACGTAGGTTGCAAACAAATTATCATATTGTGAAAACGGTTTGGTCAATCACTTAGCCATGAACACGTGTGGTGGCAGCAGGGATAGCTGAACGTTTTGATATAAGATTTGTGTAGGTCGGCTTGAAAATGAGGGAGTGGTCGCAGTTTACAAATCATGTGCTGATTTTTCCGTTTTTGACACGTCACACTCTAGCTCTCCCCATTCATTCCTATGGGAAAATTTTGCCGCAAAAATTACGATATTTCGCAAACGATTCGGCGAAACGTTCCACAAAGTAATAGCCCACCGATCGGGAACAATCCCCACGATTCGATATATTACTCGTCTATGTAGTGTAAAAACTGTGGGAGGAGTTAGGGGGGCAAATTTGGCTATAAGAATAATAATAATATATATGTGAGATAACAATAAGTGATCTTGCTATGCAAGACCACTTAATAAAAGCTGATCATTGTAAGCACACCTGTCAATGGTAAATGGTTTGTGACAACCCTCTAAGGCTAAGCGCTTCATTTGCAGGAGCTTGTTCTGTTGAAAAACAACAGATTTACTAGCAGGATCACCAGGTAAAAATAAAGGAAAGAAAGCCTAATAAAAGAAAATGAATGCAGTCATTGCATCTAAGAATTGGTAAGCTGCAAACTTAGGCCCCCTTCACACTGGGCGCAGGCGGTGTGCTGGCGGTATGGCGGTCGCTTTTTTAGTGCCGCTATACCATATTTTTAGCGGTGCGGTTTTTACCCCTGCTAGCGTCCAAAAAAGGGTTAATATCGCCCGCAATCAGGCTAGCAGGACTTTTGGAGCGGTCCTGCTAGCGCACCGCTTCAGTGTGAAAGCCTTCGGGTGGGATTTTTTCAGGCGGTATTTAGGCTAATCATTGGAGGAGAGCTGGCTGAGTTTCCAGCACAGCCAATAAACTGACTGAGGTATTGTTTTAATAGGAAAACAGAGAGACTGGCTGGAACACCAGGAATTCAACACAAAGGAAGTAATACAAAGAGAACAGGAGACTTTTTCACACAAGCAGTGGCAGCTGGTGCTCAATATTTGGGGGGGTGACAAACAAACCTGGCCCCCTCACTCACACTACCATCCACCCTCACCAACCCCCCCCCCCCCCGATGGGTCGGACGGGAAGGTAGGATCCATGGCTTTACCTTAGAACGGGGGTCCTTAAACTTTTTAAACAGGGGGCCAGTTCACTGTCCCTCAGACTGTTGGGGGGCCAGATCAATGCAGCCTCACCAGTGCCCATTAACACAGCCTCACCAGTGCCCATCAGCACAACCTCACCAGTGCCCATCGGCACAGCCTCACCAGTGCTCATTAGTGCAGTCTGATCAGTGCCCATCAATGCAACCTCACCAGTCCATATCAGTTCAGCCTGACCAGTGCCCATCAGTGCAGCCTCACCAGTGCCCATCAGTGCAGCCTCACCAGTGCAGCCTCACCAGTACCCATCAGTGCAGCCTCACCAGTGCCCATCAATGCAGCCTCACCAGTCCACATCAGTGCAGCCTCAGGCCCCGTACACACGGTCGGATAAAACCAATGAGAATGGACCGAGGTTCAGTTTCATCGGTCCAAACCGACCGTGTGTAAAGCCCATCGGTCTGTTTTCCTTCGGTCCAAAATTTTAAAACATGCTTCAAAACCAAACCGATGGACCGCTGACCGATCGGTCCAAACCGATGGTTAGTACAGAAAAGCATCGGTTCAAAACCCTGCACATGCTCAGAATCAAGTCGACGCATGCTTGGAAGCATTGAACTTCGTTTTATTCAGCACGTCGTGTGTTTGACGTCACCGCGTTCTGACCCGATCGGATTTTGGACTGACGGTTTGTACACATATCAGGCCGTCAGGCCACTTCAGAGGTGAAGCGATGAAAACGGTCCGACGGACCAGTCACATCGGTTTGGTCCGACCGTGTGTACAAGGCCTGAGCCACCAACAGTTCTGTCTGATTCTAGGTCCACTTTAGATTCTCATCGCAGTATTCAGATTCAGTTGGCCTTGGTCACTATAGCTATCAGCGCATTTGGACCCGATGCAGGTGAGGGTTTCCTAGTCAAACAAAATTTGCGAGGTCCTCCACTACTTTTACAAATTTAATTGACTGGTCTCCAGACAGCGCTGTTGTGTGCCAGAATAAAGACGGTGCACCAATTTAGTTGGGAGGGCTTTTTGATTTCTTTAATTCCTTCTCACCATGGTTTCACTGTCTTGGTGGATCCAAAACCCTACTCCATATAATCCATGTTTTTCCATACACTGCACCGAGGATGGCCAACAAGCCTGAAACAGCTGTATGCAGTTTGTAATAAATAGTTCTATAATATGGGATTATATTTGCAATAGACAATAGTGGTTTTGGATGTGCATTTGGCTGCTGGGGCAAGAAGGAATGATTTACATTGCTCTGTCCATTCTCCTAAAATGAGGGATAATCTTTGTTTTGATATATGTGATAGAATAAGATATAGGAATAACCTTTGTTCTAAGCAGTGGCGGCTGGTGCTCAAAATTTTTGGGGGGGCGCAAACGAAAAAAAAAAAAAAAAATTGCAGCCTCACTGTGCCCATCACATGCAGCCACTGTGCCATCAAACGCAGCCACTGTGCCATGCCACCAAATGCAGCCTCTGTGCCATCAATTGTCACCACTGTGCCATGCCATCAAACACAGCAACTGTGCCATCAATTGTCACCACTGTGCCATGCAACACAGCAACTGTGCCATCAATTGTCACCACTGTGCCATGCCATCAAACGCAGCTACTGTGCCATCAAACACAGCCACTGTGCCATCAATTGTCACCACTGTGCCATGCCATCAAACGCAGTCACTGTGCCATGCCATCAAACGCAGCCACTGTTCCATCAATTGTCACCACTGTGCCATGCCATCAAACGCAGCCACTGTGCCCCTCAATTGTTGCCACTGTGCCAATTGTAACCACTGTGCCCTTTAATTGTCACCACTGTGCCCCATGATGCCACTGTGCCCAATGTCACCACTGTGCCCCATGATGCCACTGTGCCCATTGTCACCACTGTGCCCCATGATACCACTGTGCCCATTGTCACTCACCACTGTGCCCCATGATGCCACTGTGCCAATTGTCACCTCTGTGCCCTTTGTCACCACTGTGCCCCATGATGCCACTGTGCCAATTGTCACCTCTGTGCCCTTTGTCACCACTGTGCCCCATGATGCCACTGTGCTCATTGTCACCACTGTGCCCCATGATGCCACTGTGCCAATTGTCACCTCTGTGCCCTTTGTCACCACTGTGCCCCATGATGCCACTGTGCCAATTGTCACCTCTGTGCCCTTTGTCACCACTGTGCCCCATGATGCCACTGTGCCAATTGTCACCTCTGTGCTCTTTGTCACCACTGTGCCCCATGATGTCACTGTGCCCCTTTCCCTGTAAAAAGCACTTACCTGAGGATTCCATGTCCTCCCTCGATGTCTTCTGCCACTGTGGTGAAGCTTCAGCCAATCAGGTTCCTGATAACCAGAATCCGGGAACCTGATTGGCTGAAACAGCCGTTTGTCTTATGCAAGGAGCGCAGATTGCCTGCGCTCCGAGTATAGACATCCAAGACCCGGAGAAAAGCCTATCAGAGTCGCTGGCTTTGATAGGCAGTTCCCCTCAGCCAACCAGCTGCCACTATTCGGGTAACCGGCGTCCCACGTCCGGTTATATGAATAGACCAGGCAGCTGGCAACCAACCAATAACATACATTCGTTCATAAATGTGTGTTATTTGCGAGAGAGGGTGGTGCTGCAGCGCCCTCTATAGACGGCCGCCAGAATTGTGGTTAAAATGTCAAAATTACATTTAAGCCAAATAAAAGTTCTTAAAAGGGTCCGTTTTTTTATTTATTTTTTGTGACTGTGGGAGGGGGGGCGTCACCCGTGCGTCCGTATGGACGGGCCGCCACTGGTTCTAAGAAGGTTTTACTCGGCTATGCACTGATTCAGTTACAGGGCTTTTTGACTACCTAACCAATTCCTTACACAGCCATAGTAAAATGACATGGGCAGGAACATCTCCTCCCTCCGCGTGGATGTCATATGACGTCTTCCCGCTCTCATGCACCCTCTTGGCGACCGTTTCTATTTTCTTTCAATATTTAAAAAAAAAAATGACATGATCAAAAGACTCACTATGCCTCATAGAATATACATTGGTGTGTTTGCTTTCCAAACTGAGGTTTTTTTTTGTGGATAATTCCATTGTCCTGGTGCTCCAGGGATTTCAAATGTGCAATAGGTCATTAAGGAAATTTTCTGTGTAATTTATGCTCCTAGAATGTCTGATGGTGCTTCCTGCATGTTTGACCTCTCTATGTGGGCAGTCTGTAAAAAAGTCTCACACATGTGGTATCACCATACTTGAGAGGAGTAGCAGAATGTATTTTGGGGTGTGTAACGGAACCCCAAATGGGACAGGGGTTAAATCCGTTAAAGATATTCCATTCCTTTCTTGTGAAAAAAAAAGATATTCCATTCCGAACCCAAGACAGCTTATCGACACTCCACAATCCGGCGACACGACCCATACGGATTTCCCCCCAGAAACGAGACACATAGCTCTGTACTCTGGTTCAACAGAAATAGACAATCTTTATTGAGAAGGTAGGCTCTTATATACACCAAAAAGCATGCTGCAGTAATCAAAGGGACAATGACACACTCCACCCACAACATCATACAATGGTTACTAATGAGCCTCCAATACACATCTTTTAGGTAGACATCATGACTCCGGCTTCTCTCACCTGCTATACAATACACATTCCTTTAGTAGACATAATCTACATTAGCTAATTAACTACAGCTGACAAGTCAGACATCTGACCTTTAGACTGTGCTAACTCACAACACACATCTATCATCAATAGAACTTTCACACAATACAGTGACAATTAGCATAACACAATGAAAGGTTCTTTGGAGCCATACTAAGGTTAATTTACATTACATTAGCAGACGACATTAACACCTTAACAGTCTGTGTTCCCACATTGAATGAGTCACTCTTTCAATTGACCTGTTGAGTTCAGAATCAACAAACAGTAATATTTTTAGATATCCTGAAATACAATGTGAGTTATCATTACTGCCCCATCTCATGTAGTCCAAGATATAATTTCTCAGTCATCCTATGCCCCTAGTGGACATAGGATGAATTTAGACACAAGAGTCATCGGTGAAGCTGAAACAGGAGTACCCCACACCCTTCAAGAGCCTCTGGGTCCCACGGGCCATTCCGTTACAGGGTGTAATATTTGCTATGTACATGCTATGTGTTAGACCAACTGATTGAGAAAACTATCTCTGCCACCAGTGGCAGCTGGTGCTCAAAATTTTTGGGGGGGCGCAAACAAACTGGAAAATCAATTGCTGCCACTGTGCCCATCAAAATGCAGCCACTGTGCCATCAAACGCAGCCACTGTGCCCATCAAACCAGCCACTTTTCCCATCAAACCCAGCCACTTTGCCCATCAAACGCTGCCACTGTACCCCAAGTGCTGACAGTGTGCCCCAAGTGCTGCCACTGTGCCCCCCGCCCGCCATCTGCCCAGCACTTACCTTTTCTCGGGTGGGCAGCGGGTGACGGCGGCAAGCATCGAGCGGTGTCCTCAATTTCTCACAAGACGTCTTTTCCCGCCCGCTCCTCCTCGGCTATGATTGGACACCCAATCACAGTGCCTGTCGTTTCACCCAATCAGGTGACAGGTAACACAGACCCAGTGCACCTGATTGGCTGAGAGGCAGTTCAATGTTAGAAAAGTGAATTCCTTCGCTTTGCTAACATACAGCTGAGTGAGAAGCGAGCCCACAGTGCTGTGCCCGCTTCTCAAATTTTTGGACGCCTATTAGAGCCTCTGGCTCTAATCAGGTGCTTCCAAAAAACACCCCCGCCGCTTTAATTCAGGTGCCCGAAAAGGGTCCGGACACCTGAATAGGGGGTGTCAACAGCTACCATAGATAGATTCATGCAATGCATGAATCTATTTATGGAAATTAGAGCGGTGCCAGGTGAGGGGGGGGTGGCGCTCCTGCACCCTTTATGGACGCACCGCCACTGTTCACCACTCTGCTGGCGGGGTTGCGGAGCACGGGCGACACATGCTCATGTGTGGTGGTACTGCCCGCTTATCCACCCATATTGGCTGACTATTCTCCACTGGATCAAAGAGATCTAAGGATATGAGATTCCTGACGATCCGTGGGTCATATTGCTTCATTGTACAGGCAAACCAGTGGGAACGTATAAGAAATATGTAACTCCCCATCTGCTCAATGCAGCAAAAGCACTTATCCCCCGATACTGGAAACAACCAACTATACCTACTTTATGCCAATGGCTACTGGAAGTAGATCACATATACCATATGGAAGACCTCACGCACTCCCTTAGAAATAAAGCTGATCTGTCTAAAAAAATATGGTCCTGCTGATTTGCCTTCAAATATTCACGCGTCTATGCGGAACTTATGTCTCAACTTACATAAAGAGATATGCCGCGTACACACGGTCGTTTTATGTGATGAAAAAAAATGACGTTTTTAAAAACGTCACTTTAATTGACCGTGTGTGGGGGAAAACGTTGTTTTATGTCTTCTAAAAAACGACCAAAAAAAATTGAAGCATGCTTCAATTTTATGTGTCGTTTTTCAAAACGTCAACTTTTACTTCACAGAAATTGACCGTGTGTAGCAAAAACGTTGTTAAAAACGACGTTTTTTCATCCGCGCATGCCCAGAAGCTACTTATGAAGCGAGCTTCAATGGAAAAACGTGGTGGAACGTAACCTCGCTTTGCTAGAACATTGTGAGAAAAACGATGGTGTGTAGGCAACTTCGTCTTTGAAAATTGAAGTTTCAAAAACGTCGTTTTTTACTTCACAGAAAATGTCGTTTTTTTTCATCACATAAAGTGATGGTGTGTATGCGGCATTACTTGTTACATGTGACAAGATGGTGATCGTTGTACGACCCTGGGCCTCTATGAATGCTTCATATAGGTTTAAGAATATGCGGTCTACTGAACACACCTGGTGCACACAGCGGTAACCGAATGTTATGTCATCATGAGGCCTACTCGTTGTCTTGTCAACACTTCTTTGTTTCTTGTTTCTCAAATAAAAAATGATCAAACAAAAAAAAAAAGTATGCATATGCTGTGTGTGTGAGAAATAATTAATTATGACAATTATTATGACAATTTTGTGTAAAAAAAATTATAATTATTTCTTTATTTTCCCACGAACTGTGGGGGAAAAAATTACAACTTAAAAAAACTCACAATGCCTCTTCCTAAATACCGTGGACTGTCTACTTTTCAAAGGGGAGTCATTTGGGGGATATTTGTACTGTCCTGACATTTCAGGACCTCGAGAAATGAGATACATTTTCAGTAATTGGTACCATAGCTTGTAGACTCTATGGCCCGGATTCTTAAAGCACTTACGCCGACGTATCTACTGATACGCCGCGGAAGTGCACGGATGAGCCGTCGTATCTATACGCCTGATTCTGCAAGTAAGATACACCTGAATTTTGGCTTCATACGACCGACGTAAGTTTCCTACGCCGTCGTATCTTGGGCTCATATTTACGCTGGCCGCAAGGGGCGCTTCCATTGATTTACGCGTTGAATATGTAAATGAGCGAGATACGCCGATTCACGAACGTACTTACGCCCGTCGCAGTAATCTACGCCATTTACGTAAGGTGTACGTCCGGCGTAAAGTTAAGCCTCATAAAACAGGTGTAAGTCATGTTAGGGTATGGACCAGGGAACAGCCATCGTATTTTACGTCGTTTACGTAAGTCGTACGTGAATGGGGCTGGGCGTAGGTTACGTTCACGTCGTAGGGATTGAGCTGTCGTATCTTAGGGAGTATATTCGACGTGATTCTGAGCATGCGCGCGCATGCGTCGTTCGTTCGGCCCTTCATTTGCATGGGGTCACACTTCATTTAAATGGATCACGCCCACTTCCTTCCTACTTTGAATTAGGCGGGCTTACGCCGACCAATTTACGCTACGCCGGCGCAACGTAGGGAGCAAGTGCTTTGTGAATACTGTTCTTGCCTCTCTATGTTACGTCGGCGTAGCGCATATGAGATGCGCTACGCCCGCACAAATGTACGCCGCTCTACGTGAATCCGAGCCTATAACTTTTAAATAATATCCGTTAATTTATTTATTTTTTTAACCAAAGATATGTAGCTGTATACATTTTGGCCCAAATTTATGAACAAAAATTACTTATTTGCAACATTTTATAATAGAAACTAAAAAAATATATTTTTTTCTTTCGAAATTTTTGCCCTTTTTTCACTTATGACCCTGGCCCCTTCCCCCTGTCAAGTGCTCCCACAGCAAGCAGCTTGCTATGGGGGCACCCGAGCCTGAGCCATAGCTCCGTCTATCCATTCAGACGCTGGCAGGAGAGAGAACAGGGCTCACAGTTGGCAGGAGAAAAGACAGGGGTCACCGCTGGTAGGAGAGAAGATGGGGGGTCACCGCTAGCAGGAGAAAGAACAGGGGTCACCGCTGGCAGGAGAAAGGACAGGGGTCACCGCTGGCAGGAGAAAGGACAGGGGTCACCTATGGCAGGAGAGAGGACAGGGGTCACCACTTGCAGAAGAGAGGACGGGGGTCACCACTGGCAAGAGAGAGGACGGGGGTCACTGCTGGCTGGAGAAAGTACAGGGGTCACCTCTAAAAGGAGATAGGATGGCGGTCACCTCTGGCAGGAGAAAGGACAGGGGTCACCGTTGGTAGGAGAAAGGATAGGGGTCACTGCTGGCAGGTGAGGACGGAGTCACTGCTGGCAGGTGAGGACAGGGTCACCGCTGGCAGGAGAAAGCACAGGATTCACCTCAAACAGGAGAGAGGACAGGGTCACCGCGGCAGGAGAAAGGACGGGGGTCACCGATGACAGAAGAGAGGATGGGGGGTCACCAGTGGAAGGAGACAGCACAGGGGGTCATGTTGTGTGGCTGTTAGAGCCCACTATCTTTGGTACCACAGATATGGTTATGTGGGCGGCAGCAAGTTAATACATTTTCTGTGTTTTCATGCATTACTATGTGCTCCAATGGAAGTCTGTGGGACCAAAAACTGTCCACTAAAGACACCCAGGTAATGTCAGTCATGTGGTGAAGGTGTGAGGGGAGCCCCATGCTGGGAGTAATAGTAGTAGATGATCCTCGTATGATGAGGTGGAGTGATATCCGGGATCTCCCCTCACACACACACACCTAGGACAGGCTCCGGAGGGAGTGTATGCGTGGCAGTCTCCCCCTCATTCCCGTACAGAGGGGCCGGCCTGGGTGTGATGAGGGAGGAGAAGGAGGAGGAGGGAGGACACTTTTCATTCACTCCCCACAACTTCACCAACTCTTTCTGGACTCGGCACCTCGCTCGGCGGGGAACCCAGAGCTCAACCCTCCATTCACCATGACCGGTGCCCGGCATAGGAAGGCAAATTCCACGGACAGCCAGCCGCCGGCTGTAGCCAATGATGTGCCCAAGAAGAACCCCAAACCCAGCAAAGCGGGGGCGCCCCCCCCGGGGGGTTCAGGGCTCCTCCATACTCTGCTCTCCATTGTCCGCTATGGACTGCTGCTCGCCACGGCCGCCTGTATAGGATGGTTGCTCTACTCCCTACTGGAAGAGGTCTCCACCATCAATAGTAAGCTACTACACCTCTCCCAACAGAAGGGGGAGCTCGCCGACACTGTCCACAACCTCAACAAGCAGGTAAGTCTACCACACCTACCTACCTACTCTATGGGGAGGTCAGTATATGGGGCAGGGTTGCCAACTTTCAGTAAATTTACAAACAGTTTGTAAAATCCACAATTGTTGCATCTGTCCATAAATGTCAGTTACGGACATGCAGCCTACATGTCCCTAATGGACATTCAAGGACAGATGCAAAAAGTACGGATTTTACAAACTGTTCGTAGAATTACTGAAAGTTGGCAACCCTGATACGGGACCGGCGAGCGTCGGTGTACGGGACCGGCGAGCGTCGGTGTACGGGACCGGCGAGCGTCAGTGTACGGGACCGGCGAGCGTCAGTGTACGGGACCGGCGAGCGTCAGTGTACGGGACCGGCGAGCGTCGGTGTACGGGACCGGCGAGCGTCGGTGTACGGGACCGGCGAGCGTCGGTGTACGGGACCGGCGAGCGTCGGTGTACGGGACCGGCGAGCGTCGGTGTACGGGACCGGCGAGCGTCAGTGTACGGGACCGGCGAGCGTCGGTGTACGGGACCGGCGAGCGTCGGTATAAGGGATGGGGGGGCAGTATACGGGACCGGCGAGCGTCGGTATACGGGACCGGCGAGCGTCGGTATAAGGGACCGGCGAGCGTCGGTATACGGGACCGGCGAGCGTCGGTATAAGGGACCGCCGATCAATGACAGTTTACTATTTATATTGTAAGTTTGTGTAACTCGTACCCAATGGGCTGCTGGAGAAGGTGTAAATTGCTGTAATAGTCGGCACTACTATTGTATCCAGTGACTTCTGCATAGTAACCACAGGGAGTTAATTGCCTGGCACTGCCCTCGTTCACAGAACTCCCTGTATTCTTTAAATGAACACAAGGCATTCTCTGATTGGATGAGGCGGAGTTTGTGATGTCACCTTTGCCTCTCCCAACTGTGAATAGTTTTGGGAATTACAATGGTGATTGTACAATCAGACCAGGGTTTCTCCAGAGGTTGTTAGGGGTTCCTTGAGAAATGATTAATGGACCAGCCCCTAAAAATCAGGCTGGCTCTCAAATTCCATATTAGCTTGTTCACCCATGGTTTGTGTAGATCACATGTGAGGTCCTTACAAGCACCAGAAAAAAAAATAAAAAAAAAATAATATTATATTTTTCAATTCATTCTGCCCAAGGATGCTGTAGCTGCACTCCCCCATATACACAGCAGGTTGTCCCATCTATACTTCTAGCTTCTGTCCCATTCACTATCAATGCTCAACATAACCTTTCAGCAAAGACATTTTTTTTCAGGTGTATTTTTGGATCCTACGTAAAGAAAGTTAAGTAGACAGCAGGATGTGTAAGGTATTTCTGTACATGCACCAATGCTTGGAATGAATGAAGGGCTGAACTGCCATTGGTACAGCTGACATTCATGTAGCAGATGTCTGTGTCACTTACAGGAGGGAAACAAACATACTTCCACCCACCTTCAAGATTGCAGGCAATGTATTGAAGGCAGTTTGCTGGATCTGTGCTAATATAGTAAGTTATGCAAATATAGGATGACCCCCCCTGCTACTTAAACCTGTTATACAGGAAGTTGGGTGAGCAGTGTCTGCTTCCTGGTGGGGGAAAGAAGGTACTACAAATGTCTTCTAGAAATGTAGATGTATAGATCTGTGGTATAGAACCGCTGGGCTGGCATGGACTGGGTTACAGCGACAATTTTTAAAGGGGGTTGTAAAGGTTTGTTCTTTATTTTCTAAATAGGTTCCTTTAAGCTAGTGCATTGTTGGTTCACTTACCTTTTCCTTCGATTTCCCTTCTAAATGTTTTTTCTCTTTGTCTGAAATTCGCACTTTCTGTTCCTCCTCAGTAAGCTTGCCCCCATCATCCAAGGCACTGTATTCACAGCGTCTCCCTGCAGGTATGTAGTCCCAAGGGAGGGGGCGAGCACGCTGACTAATCCCCAGCCAGAACGGCTCGGATAATGGGGGCAAGCTTACTGAGGAGGAACAGGAAGTGAGAAATTCAGACAAAGGGGGGGGGGGAACATTGAGAAGGGAAATTGAAGGAAAAGGTAAGTGAACCAACAATGCACCAGCTTAAAGGAACCTATTTAGAAAATAAAAAACAAACCTTTACAACCCCTTTAAAGTGCTTGTAAATGCATTCTGTGCATGAAGGTAAAAAACCTGTGTGCAACAGCAGCCCCTCCCCCCTACTTACCTGAGCCCCATCTTGATTCAGCGATGTGCAAGAGAACAGCAGTTCCTCTGGGTGTTTCCCCCTCATTGGCTCCTGCTGCTGTCAATCAGTCAGTGAGCCAATGAGGAGAGAGGGGGCAGGGCCCTGCTGCACTGTGTGTGTGTGTGTGTGTAAATAGACACACAGAGCAGCGGCTCAGGAGCCCCCATAGCAAGCTGTTTGCTACAGGGGCATGAGGGAGGACCAGGAGTGCTGGAAGGGAACCTAAGAAGAGGAGGTTTGGGGCTGCTCTGTGCAAAACCACTGCACAGAGCAGGTAAGTATGACATGTTTTATTTTTTAAAAAAATTCTGCCTTTAATAACACTTTAATCTCTTGCTACTAGGAGGGTTATAGCTTAACTCCAGACCGTTATAAAGGAATGCAGCCATATAATCCATGATACCTCATTACATGTATATTTTGAAATGCAAGCAGTCTAGGTACCCGAAGATGATTTGGTATTGGCCTGTACAGCAGGGCTGGAGTGCGGTAGGAAGGAGCAGCACAAGGAGCAAATTAGTTCATGTGTTTACAAGAAATGTGCTGATAGTAGGAGAGAGAGGTGAGCTCTACCTTGTGTTGCTTTCTCTTTCACTATCCAGTCTGGGGCTTGGAGGAAGTAGGTTGAATAATTCTGGCCATCAGACATCGATTTGCAGAGAAAAATTCAGGGGAAATCTCAGGAATTAATACTGCAGGAAAAAAGCTAGGTTTGTTACGTTGTCTTTCAATGGGATTTCTTAAAGGGTCACTAAAGGAAAACATTTTTTTAGCTGAAATGACTGTTTACAGGACATAGAGACATAATAGTTAACTGATTCCTTTTAAAAATGATTAAAAATAGATAAAAAAACAATCATATAATGTGCCTGCAGTGTAGTTTCGTTTTTGCTGTTGTTTGCTGGTTCTCTGATGTACAGAGAGCCACTAGAGGGCAGTCAGCCAATAGAGAGCAGTGATACTTTGTCTAAAACTCCTCAGCACCAATCCAGTTTCGTTTTACACACCGCTCCTTGATTAGTGACCACCGTGAGAAATCTCCCAGTACTGTGGTTATCAGGAAACAGGCAACCAGGAAGTGTCCAGAACAGAGAGAGATTTACAGCAACATGAAAGCAAAAACGAACAATGAGGACATGAAACCAGGACTGCAGTAAGGTAAAGGAAGCTATTTAGCAAAAAAAAAAAATTCCTTTAGTGACCCTTTAAATGTTATTTTTGACTGGAGTTCTGTTTTAGACCCCATTCACATCTAGGCGTTTTTACGCCTGTAGCGCTACGCCTCTGCCGCCAGAGGGCTGAAAACAGATGTCCCTCTATGGAGATGGTTCACATCTCCACGCCGAACGCCGGACGCCTGTCGCCTGCGGCGTGAAAAAAGGTCCCGGACCTTTTTTTCAGGCGTCTTCGAGCGTTCGGCTAGGAGATGGCAATCATCTCCATAGAGGGGGTCATCTTGGGGCACATCTAGGCGGACAATACCCGCGTTTTGTCGCCGCAAATCGCGGTACAAAACGCCGCTATTTTTACCGCGATTTGCGGCGACAAAACGCCGCGATTTCGTCCGTCTAGATGTGAATGCAGCCTTAAACCCAAACTCCACTTTTCTTGCCACCCTCCACTACATAAATAGCATCTGGTACCGATCAACCACACATGATTGGAGCCATGTGCAATCATGCAAGATTGATCACTGCTACTTCACATCCGTGTGCACCAGTTTAACGCATTTTGTGCATTTTACGTATGATATATACACCCTTTTTTACTTATTTTTTTTATGCATCTGCACCACCAAAAAAATCTGTATATGCTGAAATTTTAACCTTCACATTGCTAAACAAGACAATGTTGCACTCCATTCATTTCAACAACATTCTTCCTATTGGATTATACAGGTATGTTCATTGATAGTATATTATGCATGCTATTTACATGTAAAAACTTCCCTTGTGTAGCCTGCAGCCAAAGCCGATTGAAATGAAAAATAGACTACAGGGCCATTAAAGCGGAGGTTCACCCTAATGACATGTATATCTGACCAACTTCCTTATATTCGTAACAAGTACAGTCCGGATTTTTTTTTATGCTTTACGTACCTTGTAATCCATCTTTTCAATCTACTTCTCCCCGTGGGAGTAAGCATTTTCTATGCCTAGGGGATTGTCATCTGGAAAATCGCCCAGATGACTGAAGTCTGTTCCCCCGGCGGATAAGGCCCCGCCCCCCGTTTCAGTTTCGTACAACTTCCATAGAGGACAATGGGTGGCCCGATAGGGTCCGCCTATAAAAAAAGGATTGGTCCAATCGTGTGAAAGGGGCTTAACACACAATCCCAGTGGCTGCCAATGGGAATGTGTGTATAACCCCCCTGCTGTCAGGTCTTACGACGTACGGATCGTTCAGCAAAAGGGTTAATGCAAACTTGTGCTTTTCTACAGAGATGCTACATCATCGGTCTAATGCTCCTCTCTCTAGCAGTACATACTTGCCTTTCCTTTTATTCCCTTCTGGGACTCAGGAATATACTCAGTACTTCAGGGTTCGACAAATCCCAGGTCACCATGACGACTGGAAATTGCATCCTGGCGCCTAGTCTTTTGTCAGCCTATTTCCAGGCGTGAGCAATTCCATTTGCCCAATTCCCCAGACATGCAGTTCCGGGCGCCGGGCAGCTGGTTGTCGACCACACAGTCAGCTAGTTCATGGGAGGGCTATTGATGTCCTTCCAGAACCCCGCGCATCAGGCGTGCTCTGTGATTGCTGTGTCTTTAGGAAACAGCTGATCACAGAGCGAGGTAAAAGACCAATCACAGTTTCCATTTACTTTGTGATCAGCTTTGTTTGATCACATTGTAAATAGACTTGCCAGTTATCGGCAGGCATTTCCCCTCAGGCTGTTACAGTGTGAGGAAAGGAGAATCGGTATCCGCCAATTCTGACAGGTGGAATCAATCAGAGCTCTCAATGGAGGAACCGTGGGAGGATCAGGCTGTTGCCATTTGGTTAAGATAACCTTTCTGGCATAAAATATAAACAATCGTTTTTGTGTGTTAATGTCGCGCTTATCACAAATACCCAAAAGTAGGATAAGAGGGTCTATGCCTATATTTCATCTTCACATACCGGCACCTCCATGTATTCTCTGTGTTTAAACCTTTGTCGTGCATCTATGTACACATCTGGGATACATAAAAGAAGGGGTTTTGTTGTTGAAAATAAAGCTTTGTTTTAAAAAAAATAAAACAACCAACTTTTTTTTTTTTTTAGCTGGCTCTTAGATTTAACTCAAATTGTCAAGCTCTGTGGCAGAGCATGTGAATGATTGATTTAAAGAGGTTGTAAAATCAGAAGTTTTTTTTATCTTAATGCAATCTATGCATTAAGATAAAAAGCCTTCTGTGTGCAGCAGTCCACCTCAGCCTCCCTAATACTTATCGGAGCCCCATCTCTGTCCAGTGATGTCCACGAGTGTCACAGCCATTCGAGACTCTCCCTCCTGATTTGGTGAGACAAAGCAATGGTATCATTGGCTCCTGCTGCTGTCAATCAAAGTCAGTCAGCCAATCAGGAGAGAGAGGGGGTTGGGCATGGCCACAGCTCTGTGTCTGAATGGACACTTGGAGCTGTGACTCGGCTCAGGTGCCCCCATAGCAAGATGCTTGCTGTGGGGGCACTCGACAGAAGGGAGGGGCCAGGAGCACAGATGAGTGACCCGAGAATTGGATCCAGGCTTCTTTGTGCAAAGCCACTGCACAGGGCAGGTATGTTTGTTATTTATATAGGAAAAAAAACAAGACTTTACAATCCCTTAAACTTTCCATGTGACATCGCTGATGCTTGATGGTTCAGTGCTGTGACATGGGGAAGAAGAGACAGCCCTAATCTTGCGATCCTACCCAAAAAACTTTAAGCTTTAAACAGGGCTTTCTTCCAGGGGCTAAATGATGCAAAGAAAAAATAAGGGTGCAGCTGGGCAGGAGAGCAGAAAGCAAATCTATTGCTGTTGCCCTGCAAAATGGGGTGAATTAACTGTAACCTGTTGATATATCTACAATACATCATACCTGCAGTTATTAGATATTACACTCTCAGGCGATCTGACATTTAAGAACATTTTTTAATATATAAGCAAAATTATATTAATTTGGTGCTAAAACGATATTGACTCTGGGCTGTTTTACATTGTTTGTTTGACTTTTTTTACGTTCTGTGTTTCACTTAGATCGATATTCTTCAAAAAACAGTCGGAAGAGTTGAATTCATCTCTAAAGATATCCAGGAAAAGCAACAGAGTCATGACAATTCCATCAAAAACAGCGAAAAAGAGCTTGATGTTGTTGGTGTTGTTCTTAAGAAACTTCAGAAAGACCTGTCAAATGTTGTACAAGATGTAAAGGACCAAGGGGAAAGAGATCTGGTCCTCTTTGACAATACCATGAAGGAAAAATTCACAGAATTAAATAAATCAATCAATGACGACATAGTTGACCTTGCTGAAGTACAGAAGTCAAGCCAGGAAGAGATAAACAATGTGAAAGCTTCAATAGCTTCTTTGGGAGATGTCGATTCAATCACCAATGAACTTAAGAGGTTAAAAGAACTTTTCTCTGAGTTACAAGCTTCATTTAGGTCCAAGGAAGAGTCTGTTGACTGGCTGGTGAGCAATGCAATTAACATTGATACTGTCACCACGAATGGCAATGAAATCTCAGTTCTCAGAAGTCAGCACGACCTTCTGAAAACAAATGTTGAGGAGCACTTAGCCACAGTAGTGGAGCTGAAGGACAAAATCTTAGCAGAAAAGTCTGCCATGAAAACCGAGCTGGACAGAGTTCTTAAAGACTTTGAACAACTTTCATCTTCTGTTAGAGAAATAGAAAATAATTATGTATCAACAAACAACGATTTGCTTAAGGAAATTGAAAATAATAAAGATAGTGTTGAGTTGAGGCTGAAACCTCTTGAAAGTACAATTGAGTACTTGAATTCTGAAATATCTTCTTTGGAATTAACAACCAGTTTTGAAGAATACAACAGGAGGTTGAACGCTGTTGAAGAAGCTTTTGCTGGTTTGAAGCACTTAACTTCTGGAAACTCTGAAAGCCCTGAAGCATCTGAGACCCTGTCAACGCTAAAAGAGTCTCAAGAAGCTTTGTCCCAACAGGTCCAAGAATTGAGATCTGCCATTGTCGACCTTCCAAATGTTTCCCCAGATATTCAGAAATTACAAGTGGAGGTCACAGGTGCTCTTGAAGGCCTTAAATATGACTATGACCAGTGGAAGAGTAACCTAGGCAATGCTGGGCAATCGGACCAAGTATATGAGGGTGGCTTGAAAACTTCTATTACAAAACTGGAATCTGACTTGAAGAGGTTAAGGGAGGCAGTAGATAGTTTGATAGCATATTCTGTGAAAATAGAAACCCATGACAAAGATTTGGAATCTATTAAAGAGTCTGTAGAAGACCTTAAAGAAAGTACAGATAAACTGCAAGTAAAATTTGAACAGATACATGAAAATGTATAGCCGTGTTCGCGTTGTAAGGAAGAAAAATGTAGGATTTTCAAAGTCTAGTTTTTAACTTGTTCTCATTAAAATGTTTTTCTGTATTGTTTTTTATTGGGGTTGTATTTCTTTCTTTTATATATTTTACTGGGAATTCAAGCAATGCCAAAATGTTTAATGGCTGTTTTAAAACTGTCCATAAACAATTTAGTATAAGTTATGAAATATTTATAAAGCTTTTACAGAATAACTGCTGTATAGTAAGTACTGGCAAGAGATATATACATTTCTAGATTGGCCATGTGCAATTTGTTCGCTTTGTAATTTTACAGTGTTGGCCATATCCAGCTGAAAACCATTATTAGAACTTGGAATAAGGTCATCACTGGTTGGTTGTTTTTTTTTTTGGGGTTATCTTGTGAATAAATTGAACATAGCCAACCTAAATAAAGTTATCAGTAATAAGCCAACAGAACAAATTCATTCTTATGTATTTGATAAGGGTGTATTTAAAGCTCAGGGTTTACATGTGTCACATTTACCTTTTAGGTACAGTCTGTCTTCATTGGAAGAATCCTGAGTAAAAGATATCTTGTCTGGAACCAACCACCTAACTAAGGAACTCCAGAAAGTTCTATGTATGGGTCTGCTATATAATGAATGGGACTGCACAATTAGTTCAACAAATTGCACAACCATTGGGCAGAATAGGTTTATTTATAAAGCAGAGGTAATTACATTGATAAAGAATGCAAGAGTTAGTCCAGTGCTAACAAAGAGCACACTGATCGAAGCAGAGTGATATAGAGGGAGGGACAAGAGTGTTAATTAACTAAAGGTCTTCCACCTTGGTAGAGAGCGCTTTGCTGTGTAAATATCGGAACTAGATGCACGGAGCTATAGATTTTGTGTGCTTCACAGTGAAAAGACGTAAGGCACCCCATTTACTTTGTATGGGCTTTCAACACGTCTGAATTATTTTTACTATTATAGGTGCATTGGATTGCCATTCTGAATGACAACACACGCTAATGAATACAAGCCTGCGCATTGAGCCACGCACAAGTGTATATCTGATAACAAATAAAAAGGGTACACATAAACTGCAAATGAGGAAGTGAAAAAAGTACATCTTAAAAGGTGTTTATCCTTATTGTTATGGGCATTTCATTCTTTATGTCCCAACATTTTCTGTGTTTTTGTTAAATTTACACATTCTTAAAACTTTAATGAATCAAACGGAACAGGGACAGAGGAAGCTCCTTCTAATGGCCACAGCAGCTGTGCAGATCTCACCAACAGAGTCCCAAAGGAATAGATTAAACCGTTTGTGGTTTAACTCTGTTTTGGGTGGTCCTAAAGCATATTGGAACTCTAGAACAAAAAATTGTATATATTGCAGCTTACCAGTTCTTAAATGTGATGGTTGCATTAGTCCTTTTCAGCCATCATTCCTGCTTTAGTTTTACCTGCTTACCCTGCCAATAATGCTACATTCACACTGGCGATTTAAGCTGGGTACACCCTAAGGGCCCTTAGGTGGACCTGAACGGGCGCTCCATGCTCCTCTATGGACCCGCGGATGTCAGCGGTGACATGCTCGCTGACATCTGACCCGCCAAAGTGTTACAGAGGAAAATCCTACTTTTGCATCCATCTAGCGGATCGGATGACGATGGACTCACGGTCCGTCGTCATCTGATCCCCTACAGGGGAGAGCAGTGCTCCGACAGGTCGGTCCCTGCACAGTGTGCAGAGACAGACCTGTCATCTGCCTGCTCAGCGGGGATCAATGGAGCGATCCCCACTGAGCAAAGCAGAGCCCACACACGGATCCGCCCCGTGTGAAAGGACCGTAACAGTTTTTTTTTTGGGGTTAAATGAAAAAAAAAATGACAGCTCCAGTCAGAGCCACTGTACTAACCATGCAATGTTAGTTCAGCAACTAACTGTTGTGTTCAGATCGAGGGGTGTCCGCCCCCCCGCCAGAACACTCTGATCCGTGCTCTCTGCCATTGGCTAGGAGGATTGATCAGGAGTTAGTCAGCTGCTGGTTTTCCAGCATGCACGTCCAACAGACCGACATACACACAGGCCAAATGTCGGCCTTTTTTTTTTTTTTTTTAAGCTGGTTATCTCCCAACATTAGCTATCTCCTGTGTGCACACCAGTGTGAATGTAGGCTAACCCCTTCCAATCCTAGAGTGACAATGTTTACTCCCTGCACTGTACCTATGGTAGAGAAGTGTTGTCACCATAGGCTTATCTACTGATTTGAACTACAGACACCTCCTTTATAGTGGGGAGATGTTTTGAAATTTGTGTAAGACTGAAATATTGTTTCAGTGCACCTGAAATTATATGAACACAAGATTTCTGAAAGATCAACTGTAGTTGCAAACCTGAAAAAAGGAAAACGAATAAAGCCACCATATCTAAGGACTGGTAAGCTACAACATATGACATTTTTAAGTTAGGAGATGGCCATGTTTGGATGATTTGGTAGCTAAACAATTGTCATTATAACATTGTTTTCATTGTTTGTACTGACAATAATATGGAAACACTACATGATTTGTAGGTGTGAAAGTGACGACATGTTTTGCGTTGAAAGCTAAATTGATGTAACATTCTTTTGCTTCCTCTGTGTGATGAGACACCAAGCTAACCGGTGGGAAGCCTCTCGCCATTCACTGCGTGCGCTGCTAGTAATATGGAGTCATGTCAGAGCTAACTGAGCTTCAATAAGCTCTGTGACCGAAGTTGCCAATTTATTTGCGGTGTTGTGAGGTACGGTATCAAAGGTTAACTGCATATACAATTTCTGCAAAAACATTACCCATAAACATAAGTGTGTGGTTATCATGGAAAACCAAAATCCAGCCTGGTCATTCAGTTGTTTCCCATGGTAGGCTCAGGTAGGAGGCATAGTGGCAAATCTACCTACATCAGGTACTCCTTAATCTGACCATAAACTACAGTACCTCAGCAGGGGAGCATTCACATGTCTTTAGATACCTTTGCCTAAGACTAATTATCTTTTTTTCTGGTTATACTGTACATTCGGTTGCAGAGATTCTTCAGAGTGCTGGGAAATTTCATTTACAATTTATTATCAATTGTTATGTGTCCTTTACATTTTTCAGGTCACCTGGAGTCATGACATAGATTCCAAATATGTGTAAAGTCATGGATAATTCGCAAAGAAATATACTTCCATCTAAGAAGTCGTTGTAAATTCACTATTAATTTTGTGGGTGGCTTATTTAGCATTTTAGAATATGACTCACTTGGCCAACTACCTTTAGAAATCACTTTAAGGTGTTTAATACAAGCATCACTGAACTAGTTTTACTGCATTTTGTAATCAGGTTAGTTACAAAACAATGAGCAACACAAAATAAGTGAAGGTTGAACAGTTTTATTTGCAAGTCTCACTTGTTATTTTCATTATTGTACAGTCAATACGTTTACATATTACAGGTATTTAGAAAGCTGACAATTACATTCTGCACATTCATATCAGTCCTTGCCCTTAAGGCGCTTAGCATCTAATGTCCCTCTCTCACA
The DNA here is from genome assembly GCF_905171775.1 of Rana temporaria. Classification (NCBI taxonomy): domain Eukaryota; kingdom Metazoa; phylum Chordata; class Amphibia; order Anura; family Ranidae; genus Rana; species Rana temporaria. The sequence continues at coordinate 356,702,862 of NC_053491.1, read as the reverse complement.
TTAAAAAATGCAGACATAATAGGGCTAATTTGGATAGAAATACAGGGAGAGCATGCAAACTCCATGCAGAAAGTGTCCTGACTATGATTCGTAGAAAAGTGAGAGCAGACAAAGTGGTCCATCGAGGAGGCCTGTGTGTTTTTTTTTGTTTTTTTTTTGTACCAAGGACCCCAGTGCTGCAAGGCAGGGTCTTAAAATATAAAGATGCAGTCGCTGTTTGGTTATCCTGACAGCCGAATGTGCCAGCTGTCTGAATACAATAGCTTGGGTGAAGAAAACTGTATGACTAGCCTTGTTGATAAGATCAAGAGCTGCTAGCATAGGAAGCTGGTGTAAACTATTGAAAAAGTAAGCCAGTGGTGTCTACTTGCCCTTATATATCACGTTTTTTTGCAGTGTATTGTATACACTATCTGTATGTACAGTATGTTCTTAGTTTTTATGAGTTTCCTTCCACAGTTCCACATCGAAGTAGATTAAAGTGTATGTAATGGCAAACATTTTACGTTAATTGGACAGTTCAGGACACAAGAAAAATATTCATAGACCCTGGGGTATAGGTTCATACCTTCAGGTCATTGAACACTGGCAAGCTTTTTTTTTTTTTTCAAAATTCTTTATTTACTTACAGGAGGAAGCGTGTCCACATGGATCACACCAACATTACAGACACAGGAACATCCACGGGTGTACAAACATAACCCAAATGAGTACAACAGGTCAAAGGTAGCTGCTGGCTTTTAATAAACAGACACTTACCTGCTCCACGGCTCCGGCGACGCGCCGGCCGGGGCTCCGCTCCTCGCCCCCCCTCGCCGGCCGGCGTATTTATTCTTAGTGTGGGCACCCGGCAGTGACAGCTTTCGGCTTCACGGCCGGGCACCCACTGCGAACGCGCGAGCAGCGCGGCGCCGTCCGATTGGACAGGCGCTCGCCTACAGGGAGGAGCTGTGAAAAGGCGATTGAGCTAATCACCTTTCCAGCCCCTCGGCGGAAGGAGGAAGTGGGACAGGAAGTCCCCTTCTCCTGAAGCCCCCACTCCCCCCCCAAAAAAAATTACATGCCAAATGTGGCATGTAAGGGGGCGAGGAGTGGGTTAAGCGGAAGTTCCATTTTTAGGTGGAACTCCGCTTTAATTCTCCATCTCGCCATGCCCCTTTGGGTACCAATAGACCTGCAAAATCCTTAAATACATTTCCTGTTCATGAACAGATAAAATCTGCAATCTACAGTATGATTATTGGATCACTCCAGAAAGGATTTTCACTCTTCCCCAAATTCATTCCTCTACGCAAAAAAAACAGAGCATCTACTTGCTCCACCATGTCTTTAAATTCCAAACCTAAGTTCAGCCCTTACCTTTGACGCAACACTTGGGCCACAAACCCAGCAGGTCTTCTCCAAAGACATCTACCAAAAAAGGGGTGCCCTCACTCTTAAGAGTGGGAGGACATTGGTTACAGTTTTCCTCTCTTTGGCTCACAGACATCCCAGACCTGTGGGTTCAATCAGTGGTTTCAGGGGGGTACAAAGATATAAACCCAAAATGAAAAAAAAAATGCCTTTAGTTTTACCCCAAGAGTAATTTTGACTTGCCTGTTAATTCCATTCTTGGAAATCTTGAAGTACAGTACAGGGCATTTCATTCCTTGGTTATGCTGCATTGCTTGCTACAAAACTGAGGACTCACTCAAAGTGGAGTAGGGAAGGGCACCCAGTGAGCGTGTCCTCAAAGGCTTGCCAGTGTAAAATCACCTGAAGGTACAAACCTATAACCCAGGGTCTAGAAACACTTTGCCTTTGTCCTGTGATGTAGTCCGAAATATAGAATTTACAAGTTTTTATTGTGTCTTATTTGGGAAGACTCACCCTTTCAATTTGTTCTGAGGAGCATTGTCATTGAGAAGTAAAGTGAGGCAAAATCCAAAACTTTACAGCACCAGAATAAGTGGTAAGGGGCAATTTTCCAATGGGGACACTTATTCTGGTGACAACTGTCATCTGAATTCTCACTTTCCCAAATGTATGGTTTACAGACAGCAAAAAATTACCTGCTGGGATTCTGACCTTTCCATACTCTTTCCAAAACGAAAGAAAAAGTCTTGGCTATACATACTCTCAATGCATTCCTAAAAGTCTCCACAGTTTACCTGGGTGTGGTAGAAACTTTAGATCAGCCTTTTTTAACCAGGGTGCCCAGGCACCCTGGAGTGCCTTGAGGTTTCTTCAGGGTTGCCTTGGCAAAATGCCTAAAAATGTATCAAAAACTGTATACAAGCCAGCAGGTGGATCAAGCCTGCTTTTTTTTTCAATAACGGTTTTATTTGTACATTTTTGACAGGTACACATGCAATACAGTACATGGTTACTTAACCATTTGCTTACTGGGCACATAAACTCCCTTCCTGCCCAGGCGAAATTTCAGCTTCCGGCACTGCGTCGCTTTAACTGACATTTGCACGCCCGTGCGACGTAGCTCCCAAACAAAATTGACGTCCTTTTTTTACCACAAATAGAGCTTTCTTTTGGTGGTACTTAATCAATTTTGAAAAAAAACTAAATTTTTAACTTTTTGCTATAATAAATATCCCATTTTTTTTATATTATTTTTCTCAGTTTAGGCCAATCCGTATTCTTCTACGTATTTTTTGTAAAAAAAAAAAAAAAATCACAATAAGCGACTGGTTTGCGCAAAAGTTATAGCGCCTACAAAATAGGGGACAGAATTATGATTTTTTTTTATTATTTTTTTTTACTAGTAATGACGGCGATCTGCGATTTTTATTGGGACTGCGACATTATGGCGGACACATCGGACACTTTTGACACATTTTTGGGACCATTCACATTTATACAGCGACCAGTGCTATAAATATGCACTGGTTACTGTATAAATGTGACTGGCAGGGAAGGGGTTAACACTAGGGGCAAGGAAGGGGTTAAATGTGTGCCCTGCATAGTGTTTCTAACTGTGGGGGAAGGGGACTGACTGGGGTAGGTGACCGATCGGTGTGCCTATGTACAAGGGACACGGCCTTGGTCTCCTCTCCCTGACAGGACGTGGATCTGTTATAAAAGCATTAGATGAAGAAAAGCAAGAGACAAATGATTGCCCTGTACAATGATCTTTGTATGTCAGCTGGAGCCCCATGTTATATTGTATTGCTTTCATTAACAGTCCTGGATGTGGATTAAACCCCCATGCACTGCTCAGACTATCTCATAACAAAAAGTGACAGAAAATAGGCAGAATACAAAAAGTCCATGTGATTATGTTCCCAGATATAACAGTTACACCAGCTGTGCTTTCCAACATATTGATTTACTCCTGAGAATCTGTACATCCTCATTAATTTAATGAGAATCTCATACAGTTTGGTAGAACAGAAGAAAAGAGAGAACAGCAGGGAGTTATTCCATTGATTGTACATCATTTAAACAACGTATGCTTTGAGTATATTGAAGACTTGTCATTGTGTGGACTGAACCAAACAAGCTATTACTACAGCAGAGAAAAACTTTATTTTATTTAGTTCTTAAACCTATCCTTTCTTTAGAATATGAAATTGTGAGTCTTCTAGTATAACGATGTATGTTTTTAGCATAAATCCATAGATGCGTCAGACTCTGAAGTTAGTGAATTTTTAGGGGTGCTGTGTGATGGATTCATTGTGCATGATGTGGTTTCTTCAGTTCATGCAAACATTTCCTAAGGAGAGATGGGTGATGCCATTACTTACCTACTTCTGAAAATTCTAGTTGCTTGGCTCTTACTCTGACCAACCGACTTTTACATTTTGAGCCATTACACAATACACTAAACGTGTATGCATATCAGTAAAATCAGAAGTGCTAATCTGCATAGGTTAGTGTCACTCAAAGTTTTGAAGCAAGAGGGTCAGCAAAGAGAGCCAAACATCTAGCAAAATTAAAAATCAACAATGGGAATCCTAATTTTCCTTTCCTGATGGACTCCATGGCAGCATACGTATGGGTTAACCCCGCCTCCACTCCTCCCCTATAGGACCCCACTCCCATGAAGCTTTACTTTGAACCGAGGTCGTGTTCCATAACTAGCCTCCTCCAGACACTGGGGGGGGGGGGGGACTCCTGCTGCCATGGAGTCCCTCAGGAAAGGAAAATTACAGTAAGTATTTGAAATGTTCAGTTTTCCTGACCGACTCCATGGCAGCATACGTATGGGAACTAACTCGCCATACACCCAATTGGCGGGCAAAACTAACCCAAAGGCTTTAATTTGTACCGTCAACAGAAAGGACCTGCAAGCCAAAAACAACAGAGGATAAGGAAGCAGACTCTACACAATAATGAGCCATAAAACATATTGATTAAAGGACCACAAGGCTGCCCTACAGACTACTTTGGGAACCACAGGCTGCAAAGCTGCCCAAGGTGTAGACCCACTCCTAGTCGAGTGAGCAGACACTACCTCCAAAGGAGCCAAGCCCTTGGCTCTGTGAGCCTGTTGGATGGCCTAAACAATCCGTGCCACAATCATCCTAGACTAGGCACGTTTCTCTGTCCTTTCTGGCAAAAGAATGAACAGGCGTTCTAAAGCCTGAAGAAAGTTGTAGCTTTGTAGATATAACTTCACAATATCTGAGGGATTTCTAGAACTGAAGGAAGGGACTGCTGGGAGTAAATTTAGGATTCCCTGTCTACTAGACATGCGCTATAATCAACTAAGCCACAGCGCACCCTCTCCCACGTCTAAAGGATGCAAGTTAGAAATGTAAGGTTGGCAAAACAATTTCCTGGCTCCCATGAAAGACTCATGCAGCCTTGGGTGCATAGGTAACAGCACCGCTCGAACTAGAAAGGACGCTAAGAAAAGTCCTCCATGACAAGGGAATCAATCTATGCCAACATGAAAAAGACGAACTTGACAGAGAGTCCTTTAATGGAGACAGCCCTAGAACACTCCGCTCCAATTCCTGAGTGGGAGTTGAGAACAAGAGGGAGACTCCATTTGGAAAACCTCTGCTTACTCCAAGGTCTTAGCCTAACTGTTCCCTTGAAGAATTGTTGGACAGGAAAAGATGCTTAGATTGAGATACACCTGTGAAGGTCGATAAAGCTGACACCAGAAAACCGAGGGAGCTGACCGATAGAGTCAGATCTAAAGCCGACTGGAGAAAGTCTAGAATATTTAGAACTTCTAGGTCACTACATGATCTGTCAGCAGCAGACATGCATTTGAACCAACTTTGACTTTGTTTGTGTTTATTCTAGTATTCAAGGGAGCGGAGATGACTCTGGAGCAGGAGCCGAGGACTTCCAATCTCCAGAACCAGGCCGTCAGACGCAATCGTGCTGAACATGGATGTAAAATTGCACCCAGTGACAGAAGGTCTGGCCTGAGGAGAAGGTGCACTGGGTTCCAGAAGCTGAACTGTGTAAGCAAGGAGAATAATGGCCTAATTGGCCAACAAGGCATCACTGCCATTACCTCCAAAACCTCTGTTCGGAGTCTACTTAGAAACCCAAGGTTGACCAGGACTTGAAAAATGCACAGGTCCTACCGCATTTCCAATGATGCATTAGGGCATCTGTGCCTGAAAACCTCCACATGTAGAGACCATTCGTTGTTGTCCAATTGGATTCTAGAAAGATAATCTGCTAGAATATTTTGGACTCTGGGGACATAAGCCACCGAGGTGTAGGCTCAAATCTTCTGAGCCCAAGACTTAATTGGCTCCACTTCCTGTAATAGAGACCAAGCTGTGTGTCCTCCTTTGTCTTTTAACATGGGAGACTGCCGTAGTGTTGACCAACCTAACAGCACTGACGCTTCCTTCCTTATATGGTGAAAGGCCTGTAGGGAGCAGAAGACTCTGCCCGTAGTTTCAGAATGTTCAACACAATTTCTGAAATTGACAGCCCCGCCTGACTTGAGCTATCCCCGACAGGCAGCAAGCCTTTCAAATCTGTATTGCTAGCATTGGACGTGATTGTGAACCAGAAAAATGGGGCAATGGGATGGCAAATGAGCCAGTTTCTTCATTGCAGCTACCAGGGGATTCACTTTCATGACTGAGGTTATGTAGATGACCTTAATTCTGCTTCCTGGCTCCCACTGCTGGAGAAAAATGGAAGGGCTGCCTTCTCCAACTTCCACTTGACCCTCGAATCCGTAGATACCATAGTGCTAATCGTTTTAGACACTGAAAGGCACGCAGGTGGGAAGAAGACAGGGCCAAGAGTATTCTATTTCAGAACATAAGGATCCAGAATCAAGGCAACTGTCCCCTTGATTATATTGATCGGCACGGCACACAGGAGATTGAGTGGGCTCCAGGTGACTATTTTCCAGATTCGGTTGCCAGACGAATTTGAGGAGCATTGACAAGACCTAAGCTTTGGGCTCCAACAGCTGCCCCCTGTTTTGGGACAGTAGGAAAAGGACATCCACGTAACTATGTAGGTGTAGGCTCCTTGTTTTGATAAAGACTTATAACAACCAATAAGACCCTGAAAACACACAGGGTGATGTTGAAAGCCCGAATGGCCGAAACTGGAGATGGTCTTGACCTACAGCGTACCGAAGGAACTTGCAGAAGTCTTCTACAATGTGCACATGAAAGTAAGCAATAAGCATCTTAGGTCTATTGAAAACAAGATAGTCACCTAGCTGGACCCCCTATGAGACGAAGGTTCCAACAGTTGCCAACTGTGGCCCAGGTTGCGGTGCTATCAAGCTTGCCAAAAGATGAATATCCCTCAAAGGGAATGCTATATTATGCCTGTTAGAGGCAGGATCTGCAAGCCCAGGTCCAAGCCATTGCACTCACTTGCCGTAACTGATGAGAGCATAACCTGGGCCACTATGCAAATGATGTCAATTGGAGCCTCACCATGGAAACCGACACCAGCTCCAGTTCCTGAACTACCGAGTTTCTAAGAAACGCTCTTGAATACTGCATCCACATTTTGCATCCACATTTTCATCCTTTTCAACATGGCCACAGGAGCCCAGGCTGACTTTTGGGCTATTCACTGCATCTATCAAAGAAAAGCGACATGTTGTTTAGAAGGGAGGTATATCTCGTGACCTTGCTTTACTCATCCAAAATGATGTCCCCTTGTTCCATTAGGAATGGGGAAAAATAGAACACTCTTTTTAAGGCTACGTCTCCACTATTGCGACCCCCAATTCACACGATTTAGAGTGTGACTTTGGAGTGCGACCTTGATATGATTCTGAGTGCACCCCCGAACCAACTTTTCAGTCTCAAAGCTGCATCAAAAGTCACACCAAAGTAGTGCAGGAACCATTCTAGAATCCCTGCAACTTTAAGTTGCATAGACTGGAACAGGTGCCATTGAAATCAATGGGATGTGACTTGTCACGTGACCCTATGTGTTCAAAGTCTCATGACAACTTGCACTACAGAAAACGAAGCCCAAGGTGCTTACAGAACTTCCTGTTGCTTTGCAGGCGACTCTACAGGTTCTATCCATGTAAATGCACCCATCATTGACTTAATCAAAAGGCGTTACAAGGGTAAAGAGACTCTTCCTAGATGGATGGCTTGTTGGAACAGTTCCAGTTCTTCCTGGCCATGCTATTCAGAGAACACATCACAATTGCTGTTGAACTTTGCATGTGGATTGTATTCCAATCTTTAAGGGATTCTTGCACCAAGTGCCTCAACAGAGATTCCATTTTCTGGAAATAACCACCCCTTTCCCAACTGCCTGGGCTTAGCATAGCTTACACAAAGATTTGCCCTCTGGGACCAGAGTCCCGCATCTCCAGCAGGCTTCCTCCTTGGAGCGGCTGACATAGTGGTGGGTGCATAAAGGAGGATTCATAGCTCCTACTATGAAGGCTGGACCTTGACCTTGACTGGGACCAAATACATCTGAAAGAGAAATTTGTGACCTAATGAGGTCTTTATCATCAAGAGTACCTAGGTCAGCAAGAAAAGGAAAGGGTTAAAACCACCCTCTCATACCTGCTACACAAGGGCTGGCCACAAGGTTGGGCAGTGAAACATCCACAGTGTAAAACTGCACAGACAGACAACCTACACAGGTGATCAAATCATATGTGTTAATGCAGAGCTGTGATTGCACACAGCATTTAGGCTGGATGTTAAAATAACGTAACATAAGTCTTTCAACGTTTCTAACGTTTTTGCAATATCGTTTATTAGCGTTTTTTTTCAATGGATCAAAAATGGTAAAAACACTGGTGAGCCACGTTTTTGAGCATTTATATACGCTTATCAGCGTTTGCCATTTTTTTTGGTCAGAAAAACAACTCCTGAACGCGATTTTGGGGTGTTTAGAAAACAGCCCATAAACTCCTATACTAAATAAACGTCCAAAAACGTCCATATGTGCATGAACACATAGGATAACATAGAGGGGAGTTTATGGGCTGTTGAAAAAAACGCCCCCAAAAAAACGCCCAAACTCCCAAAAACGGGCAGTTATGAGCTTCAGTGTGCATGGAGCCATAGAAAAACTGCTGCAAGCTTCCCACAGAGAAATCACAATATCAACAGTAATGACCGCTGATTGAATTTCTCCACTGCTCACAGCGCACATGCGCTGAGCCCCTTGGCAGGAGTAAATCAGGGACACCCAGCTGGAAGAGAAAGCAGTGGCTTGGAACGCCAATGCGGTCCAGCTGCCACAGACGGGAAGACACTAGAGCCACGAAAGAAAACAGAAAAACACACAAACTGCTGCAGTGGAATGTGTAACATAAAAGTATACATCACCGCACACAGCATGAACACAAATGTGCAATTTAATCCTGCTTCCACGATCAAACCAGACCAGTTAGGCTGATCACGCCATACTTGGGGCAGATAGGGCCACCTGCTAATAGCTGGGCTATCTAGCCATTGTGTCGCTTGCCTGTCAATGGCCAGGCTTCAGCTCTACCAGCATCTCTTCTCTTCCATTTGCCCACTCCATACTCTGCTAATAGCTATGGCTTATCTGAGTATTGCAAACTGTCTTCCCAGCGGTCGGCGTTGGCCGGTCTTGATCGCGTAGAGGAAAAACTTCAGGTATTTAAAAACCAAACCTGTCCCTAGGAGAAGGACAAAAAAAGGAAAGTGGCCTCTGGCTCAGAGCAAAGATTTATGGGAGTGGGGTCCAATATGGGAGGAGTGGAGGCGGGGGTTAACCCGTACATATGCTGCAATGGAGTTGGTCCTGCTTGGAAAGAATCTTGTGCCGTCACCACGCACTAGCTGGCAGTTTGGAAGCTTGTGGCTGTGTTTGTATCGTATTTCTTCGCTGTGCTTATGCAAAATTTGGAATAAACTACCACTTTTTACTGCACTATGAAGTTCCTTCTTTTTATGAATCTTTCACATATACTGGAGGCAGGGCCGGCGCTACCACTAGGCGGATTAAGCGACCGCCTAGGGCGCACTGCCACCTAGGGCGCCCGGCCGCTGCTTATTTCCCCTCCCACAGAGCTTGCAAGTTGCACACATCCACCAGCAGCGCCCTTACATTGTCAAGCAGCCCCCCCCCGCGGCTCGCGTTCTCCGCTGCTCTGACATCAGTCACATGGCATGGGTCCCGGCTGCAACCCCCCCAGGGCACTCTCCGCTCTGATGTGCATCATTGACAGTGATTCACTGTCATGTCCTGGTGGTGTCCAGCATCCCCCATTGTATGCTCTCCGCTCCTGCCTCTGAGATGTTTTTAAAATCAGGCAGGCAGCGGTCCCTCCCTCTCCACTGAGTCCGCTCTGTCTGACACTGTGTGCAACATGTGTCCACAGTCCAGGACCGAGGCCTCTCTCCAGTGTCCAGCAGCGCACAGCGCCCCCCCCCCCTTTCTCCTGGCCGTGTCAGTCTGGATGCGATGCATCATGGGATTTGGCGGCAGCTCCCCGGGCTTGGGGGCAGGTGGAGCCAGGAAGAGGTACCGTGCTACCGACACAGAGGCAGCAGGCAGGTACACAGTATCAGAGTTGATGCAAGTGGGAACAGGCAGAAATCACAGGGTCAACGTTCACATTGGTGTGGTGAGTAAAACTGTTGATGACAATGACATTTTTTAAAATGTGTGTATGTGTATATTTAAATATCTTCAAAAAGCCCCCCGCCCCACCCCCCCCAGGGATTGATTGGCACTGGTGAAATGTCATTGATGGGCATTGGAAGGCTGTATTTGATAGATGCAGGTGAGGCTGTATTTGATGGGGGCGGGTGAGGCTGTATTTGATGGGCGCGAGTGAGATGGCATTTGATGGGCACAGGTAAGATGGTATTTGGGTGCAGAAATGGCTGTATTAGATGGGCGCGGGTGAGAAGGCATTTGATGGGCACAGGTGAGATGGAATTTGGGTGCAGGTATGGCTGTATTTGATGGGCGCGGGTGAGATGGAATTTGATGTGCGCGGGCGAGGCTGTATTTGATGGGTGTGGGTGAGATGGAATTTGATGGGCACAGGTGAGATGGAATTTGATGTGCGCGGGCAAGGCTGTATTTGATGGGTGTGGGTGAGATGGAATTTGATGGGCGCGGGTGAGATGGCATTTGATGGGCACAGGTGAGATGGAATTTGGGTGCAGGTATGGCTGTATTTGATGGGCGTGGGTGAGGCTGTATTTGATGGGCACGGGTGAGATGGAATTTGATGGGCACGGGTGAGATGGAATTTGATGTGTGCGGGCAAGGCTGTATTTGATGGGTGCGGGTGAGATGGAATTTGATGGGTGCGGGTAAGGCTGTATTTGATGGAGCGCGGGTGAGATGGCATTTGATGGGCACAGGTGAGATGGAATTTGGGTGCAGGTATGGCTGTATTTGATGGGCGTGGGTGAGATGGAATTTGATGGGCACAGGTGAGATGGAATTTGATGTGCGCGGGCGAGGCTGTATTTGATGGGTGCGGGTGAGATGGAATTTGATGGGTGCGGGTGAGGCTGTATTTGATGGGCGCGGGTGAGATGGCATTTGATGGGCACAGGTGAGATGGAATTTGGGTGCAGGTATGGCTGTATTTGATGGGCGTGGGTGAGGCTGTATTTGATGGGCACGGGTGAGATGGAATTTGATGGGCACAGGTGAGATGGAATTTGATGTGCGCTGGCGAGATGGCATTTGTTGGTCTAGCAAAGTGTTGCATGCAAAATAGAAAATAGTAGCGGTCATTAAAAAGGTGGGATGTACATGGGCAGGGCAAAGGAGGTGGAGTCAGGGGTGGAGCCAAGGGGGGGGGGGCGGCAAAATTAGGTTTCGCCTAGGGTGTCAGAAATCCTTGCACCAGCCCTGACTGGAGGAGTACCAGGCAATTTGACTGGAAGGTTGGAAAGTTACTAATCATTTTGTTGTCTTTGACGGAGGAGAGTGGTTGACGCTTGGAACAGAACCGGGTGGAACATCACAGCTGATCACTGTGCATATTAAGCGAGTTTGATCCCTATAATTTGGGGTTCATCTTGTCCGGTAAGAGGCCATCTGGCTTTAGTTTTTTTATTCACTGGCATATAAAGTACCTATCATTTGCCATCGTAGATATCCAGGTGCTGCATCAGAAGTTGTATTTGGATATTTCATCATCACTTCACTGAAAGTTTTTTTTGTGTTTGGGATGTTTATTCAACACAATATTTAACATTTATTAAATCGATCTACATTGATCGATTCACCTTTATGGTTTTCTGTGTTTTTGTATGAATATTTAACATTGTACGTGGCTTAGGTTTGAGCAATTTCTTTATTTATTTATTACTGTGACCAAAAGGAATGGGATATTGAACCGGATATCTTCTACTTGACCTGTTAGAAATGGAGGATTCCAAACATGGATATCCTGGTTACCAGATTCAACCATACCTCTGTTTGTGGCAATGACCATGAAACCTCTAGCACTGACATTGAATGTTCTGATAATTCCTTAAAGAGGAAGTAAACCCTGATGGGTTGCATTCTGTGGTGTCATGGGCAGTGGAGAAGGGCAGCTGCAGCCAGGAGGGCTGGCAGGACCTGGTTTAATGTGCTCAGTAGCCGCATGTAGGACATCTAGCACCAGAGACTTTCTATTTTGCAACACTTAGGGGCCCGTGGTCCCTGCCTGCACAGGGCACTTGCTAAGGCTGAGCCAGTTTCAGGCCTAAACACTGTACTAGCTGTGCCTGAAAATAAGAGAGGAATAGATGTGCTGGAGGAGAAAGACGTGAAGATTAGAGATGTGCAGGAGGAGAATTGGAGTGAATATACAGGACTGTATATAGGATTAGTGATATGCAGGAGGAGAATTGGAGTGGAGTGAATATACAGGACTGTATATAATTGTCCCAAGCAAGTTCTACCAATTCCCATACTTCCCTTAACCCATCCAAGTTCAATCAGCTCAATAAAATACAAAAGAACGAAGCACATGGACTGTTCTATATCTCCGAGTGTCTGAAAGGTGAATGCCAGGCTGGACAGGGTGTCAGGTGAACCACAATACTCAGCGGCTCCTACAGGGTTACTGCTACAAATATCTCTCTTATTCCTCTCTCTCACCATCATACTTCTCTCTCCATCACTATCTCACTCTACATACAGTATGCTCCCTCTATCTTTTGCTCTCTCTATCATCTTTCGTTATTCATCTCTCTCTCTCTCGTGTATATATGTGTCCCATACCTGGGACCTTCAATAGTTTATAGTTAGGGACCGCACTTATCAGCGGTTGCCTTGAGGGTAGCTTTCATGGGTATTTTCAAAATGATGCAGCAAAAATCTTAGCGAATTTGCCCTTGTCTACTCACCGCATGAGGGGGAATAACAGGGGATATCTAGAAAATTAATTGATCCTAAACATCACTCTGAAAAATACACCATTTGTCATCAATTCCTTCAGAAAGTATTGCAGTTGTGGTATGTGTGGGTGCCTAGGTGCTCATGTGATCACAGCCTCCTAGCTCTTGTAGTGTGAAAGCTGCAAATGACACTATACAATCCTATTACAAGGTTCCTTTAGCTTTTTCCAAATTATGTAATAGGAGCACACACCTAAACAACCCGTTCAATTTTTATTATATCCAAAAGGCTACTACTGTATGTAGTTGATGGTAGATCTAAAGAATACTGTATTATCATAAGTGGTTGTAAACCTCAGACATGAAATATGGACAAAGCATATAACTCTATAGTGTGTACTTGTCTCATTCCAGAGCACTAAGTGTCATTTCTGTCTGCTGCTTCATTCTTCTGCTATCAGCATTAACCACTTCCCGCCCAGCCTATAGCAAAATGACGGCTGGGCGGTGGTTCAGTTATCCTGACTGGACGTCATATGATGTCCAGCAGGATAGACCGCAATCAGGGGCGTGCAGAGCGGCGATTGGTGTTGCGGCATGTCAGTCTGACACACCGCTTCACCGATCTCGGTAAAGAGCCCCTGTCGGAGGCTCTTTACACTGTGATCAGCTGTGATTGGACACGGCTGATCATCTGGTAAACAGGAAGAGTTGTTCATTGGTTTTCCTCACTCGCATCTGACAGACGTGAGTAGAGGAGAGCCAATTGGCGGCTCGCCTAAAAGGTTGTTGTTAATTTTCCTCGGAGTTCAGCATAGTAAGGTTATATTAGACTGCTGTGCTGATTTTGGGCTGGTGCAAAAAGTGTAATTTACAAGGAAAAATCAATAACACTTAAACTTAAAAGAAAGTTTATTTAAAGTTTTTTTTATAAAACATTACATAAAAATTGAACAACACAAGGTTCCAAAGTTATTCTTCACACATGATTTTTGTTAATGATCTACACATTGCTTATTTTATCATTTAGAGCCAGAATTTCAGACTTAATCACAGTTAAGTTGTACATTTTGTCACTTAGCATATTAATATCGTTCTCTCTGTTCAGTAGATCAGCCGCCAATCTGCCAATTCTTAGCGACAGGTCGTTCAGCGAAGCTTCTAAGTGAGAAAAGTCCTTCCTCAGAGTGAATACCTTGGGCTTTAACTCATTGGCAAAGTTAACTGCCTGCAAGACTTTTAGCCGGTCACTCTCTAGACTTAAGAGTTTATCTGAGTTGCTAGTAAAGTTTCCTCTAATCTCAGTTAATCTCAGTTTGATGAGGTCTATTCGGTTGGAATTTGTAGACACTGAGTCCTTGAGTGAAGTGATTCGGTCAATGCTATGTACTAAAGCATCTCCGATAATCTGTGCTGTGTTTTTCTCTGCCTTCTCCAACTTTTTCTCTAGTTCACTGACTGAGTTTGTCAATAAGGCAACATCATCCTCCATGCCAGATATTCTCCTGACGTCTGTCTTCACAGTGGCGAGCTTGCCAGATACATCTTTAGCAATAGATGCTGTGCTCCTTTCTATTTGTGAAACAACCAGTTCAAGGTTAGTTAAGTTGCCCTCTAGATGTCCCCTATTTCCAGAAATAGTGTTTGTCCATTGTTTCATATTGGCTATGTCATATTGAAGCTGCTCTAAGTGTTGTTGGAGTTGGAGGTCCTTCAGCTTTGTCACAGCCTGTGTGCTTTCTTCCAACTATGAAAAACATAAAGATGTAATGTCAAAATACACATTAAAAATGTTACAAAGAACCCAAAGATTTAACATCAAATACAATACACACACTATATAGCCAAAAGCATGTGAACACTCCTTGAAACTAAACATTGTGTGCTTCCAGCTTATACAATCGTTTAGAGTAGGCCATTTTTGATTCCAAAAGAAATAAGTACTGTATTTATTGGCGTATAACACTCACTTTTTTACCCTGCAAATCGGTTGCAAATAGTGTGTGCGTGTTATACGGTGATACTGCAATTTGGGCTGCCTAGGAGAGAACAGGGAGGGGGGCGGGACGAGCGCCGTCAGATTACATATAGCGCAAATTTCCTGTTTATTCAGCGGCCTTTGTAATAGGAAGTCCTGTCTCCTGGGTCGGCATTGGACCAGTGCTCTGTCTATCATAGAAGCCGGTTCAGGAGGCGGGACTTTGTATTAAAGAGGCCGCAGTGTAGGTAATCTGACGGCGCTCATCCCCCCGAGATGGGCATTGATTAGGCTTCATTCATGGCAATGTGGAGGCTGCAGATGGGCATTAATCAAGCTGCACTGATGGGTAATGGTGAGGCTGCAGATGGGCATTCATCAAGCTGCATTGATAAGCAATTTTGAGGTTGCAGATGGGCACGGACCCTTATTTTGCTTCAAAGTTCTTTATTTAAAATGTATATTTTTTTCCTGAAACTTCCCTCTTAAAATGAAGGTGCGCGTTATACGCCTGTGCGTGTTATATGCTGATAAATACAGTAATTTGCAAAATGAACACTCAATTAAAAAAAATGTTTTATTATAAAGTCTGCTTAATATATGTGCAATAAATGTATAACTATCCCAATCGAATACCAAAGGACCAACGTGCTGTTATAAATAACGTGTTCTATCAAATCTTGTGATCACCACATGGACTAACACCACCATAAGAAATGGACTCTTAGGCCCCTTTCAGACTGAGGCAGGAGCTGCGGTTGCGGTATAACGCCGCTAAATATAGCGGCGCTATACCGCCGGGATTACCACGGGATTCGGCCGCTAGCGGTGCGGTATTAACCCCCGCTAGCGGCCGATAAAGAGTTAATACCGCCCGCAATGCGCCTCTATAGAGGCGCATTGCGGGCGGTATTGCCGCGGTTCCCATTGTTTTCAATGGGAAGGAGCGGTGAAGGAGCGGTATACATGCCGCTCCTCTCACCGCTCCAAAGATGCTGCTGACAGGAGATTTTTTTGTCTCCCGCCAGCGCATCGCCTCAGTGTGAAAGCCCTCGGGCTTTCACATTGAGTCTGCAGTGCAGGATTTTTTCAGGCGGGATAGCAGCGCTATTTTTAGCGCTTTACCGCCTGAAAAACTCCTCAATGTGAAAGGGGCCTTAAGGACTGGATAAATCCTATTACAGAGTCAAATCAGCCTGTAAATTATAGTCTCATCATAGTGAGGTTTTACCTTCCCTGCTTAGCTGGACTCTTGCAGTGTCTCCCACCCTCCAGTGTATATTAAAATGAATGGCAACAATATATTTCACGAAATCCACCATAAAATCAAAATAGGAGAGCCCACATAGTGTAAACCTGTATAAAACTTTTGATGCATTCAAAACTACACATATATTGTCTACAGAACAGTGCTTTTGTATAAAAAAATTAAATAAAAAAAAATTCCCATTGCAAATACTCCAAACAGTTACCAATCCAGACAGGCACGGCAACATTATGTACGTTCGCTCCGCCCCAACACTTTTCGCATAGCTGACGTCATTGTTTATGAACCTGATGACATCAGTTATGACAAAACGCATAGAGAGTTTCAAAACTGTGTGATGGTCATGTGTTTACAAACGTTTCTCCATATAAAGTATATTTAAAGTCCATCTACAGCCTAAACCTTTTTTTCAAATTTTGGAGAAAGTAGAATTTTTTTTTAGAACCTTGTGTCAGGTTTTCATCTTGATAGCCATATATACAATTTCTTTTGTGGATTTTTATGCATTTTCATCATGTAAAATTTTTCATAGACATTTTTCTCCCTCACTTTGCATATGAACTAAAAGCACCCATTTGAAATGCTCAAAATGTAAAAAATTTAATAAAAAAATATATCGGGACTTAACACACAAAAGAACAATGCAGCAAAAATGCGTTAATGCATATGTATAATTTTGCAAAAGACTTTAAAAATATAATTTGAACAAAGCAGTAATATTGTATGGTACAAAGAAAATGCTCACAGTGCAAAATGTAAGACTTTTCCAGGGACATTTAATCAAACCTATAAACTGGTTTTGAAATTGTGCAAAGGATGAAAATTAAAAAATACCCCCAACCACAACTGTATAGTGTTATGTACAAAAGAAATGCACTAAAAAAAGCCCACAACAACCAAATGTCAGCTTGCATATTTTGATCTGGACTAGAAAAATTAAAGCTAGAATCGAATTGGTTGTTGTAACAAACATATTTTGTTTGCAATAGTTATTAATAAGATGCTTTATCCTTGTTGAGACAGCAGTCTGGTATACACCACACCTATGATTCAAGTATAATTCTGTACTTGGGCTCCACCTTTTTTAATCACTTGCCTTACAACTGCTTAATAATATAGAGTAATAAAGCAGTACTAGAATCACTGTTATGCTCTGTTTAATAACCAAAGTAATTAGGAGAATGTTTTGTGTATTTTTGTGGAGAACAGATTTTTAGCTATTGCACCGTTTAAAGCGGAGTTCCGCCAATTTTTTTTAAAAGTCAGCAGCTACAAATACTGCAGGATACTTACCTGTCCAGGGTGTCCGTGATGTTGGCACCCGAAGCCGATCCGTCCCTTGGCTCTCGGGTCTGGCCGCTGCCATCTTCGGTAAGGGAATCAAGAAGTGAAGCCTTGCGGTTTCACTTCCTGGTTCCCGATTGCGATTACGCGAGTCATGCTGCACGATCCTACTGGTCCCTGCTGTCTTCAGGGACCTGTGTGTCTCCCAGAAGACAGCGGGGGGACGGAGTAGGCGCTGGACGTCCATCTCCCCATTCTGCCTAGTGACACTGACATTGATCGTATGCTCCCTCTCATCGGGAGCAGCGATCAGCGACGTGTCCCTCGTAGCCACGCCCCCCTAACAGTTAGAATCACTCCCTAGGACACACTTAACCCCTTCCTCGCCCTCTAGTGGTTAACCCCTTCACTGCCAGTCACATGTATACAGTAATCAGTGCATTTTTATAGCACTGATCCCTGTATAAATGTGAACGGTCCCAAAATAGAGTCAAAAGTGTCCAGTTATGTCCGCCACAATGTCGCAGTCACGATAAAAAATTCAATTGCTGATCGCCGCCATTACGAGTAAAAAAATAGTTTTTTTTTCAAAATTGTCGCTCTATTTTTGTTTATAGCACAAAAAATAAAAACCGCAAAAGGTGATCTATTTTTTGGAAAAAAAGGATGTCAATTGTCACTTAAAGCGCAGGGAGCTGCGGTGGCTCAACGCGATTGGCACTGCGCTGACAAGCCATTCACCTCTGCAGCTAGAGGTTCGGATCCCGATCTCGGCTTCATGTGAATTGAGTTTGGTGGTCTCAGCCCGGCTCCCGGTGGGTGTGCTATGCAAGGTAAGCCTGTGCTTAGTACGCCCACCCCCCTCCCACAAAAACCACCACACCTACACACGCACTCTAAATTGGGTTAACACACGCACTTTGACCACGCGGTCTCTAAAAGAGAGGCGAAGGACTAATGGGGCTGGTTGAGCGGGCTAGATCCTCTCACTCCCTTATAGGGAGTCCCTCTGCCCCGTTGGGCTTCAAAGCGGAGCAGGTAGGGCGGGCTGTGTGGGAGGACCCCCTCACACACCCGCCATTGCCACCCGGGGCATGGAGAAAGGTGGCAGATTGCCTCTGGGGGAGGCCTGCCTACTCCCAACTCCTGCAGTCCGGCTCCTCTCTCGAGTACACGCACAAAATACACTTTAAAAAAAAAAAAAAAAAAAAATAAAAACAATAAAAAAAAAAAAAAAAAAATTGTCACTTAAAGCGAGGCAGTGCCCAATCGCAAAAAGTGGCCCGGCCATTTGGCAGCCAAATGGTCCGGGGCTGAAGTGGTTAAATTTGTTACATAATAATTTTTTTTAATTAAAAGTATAATAAGGTAGTATATATAGCAGTAGACTAGAAGGTAGTTTTTCACGTGACTCTCACATTTGTACATGCTTTCTCTTTCATACATTGATGTTGTAATTTAGCCACCAAAGACAGTGGCTCAGTGCAATTACTCTGTCCTAAAGTGGAGGTAAACCCTAAATTGAAGTACATTTGCTACAAAAATGTAAATAAAAAATAACCATTGTTTGTTTTAAATAAAAATACTGATTTCACTGACTTGATCATAACAAACCATACGCTAATTAACCAATCAGTTTCTAACTTCAGCCTGTTCAATCACGCTTTGACAATAAAACCTGAAAATAGTTTTTGCACCAGTTTTAGTAAGTTCTTGAAGATAGTCCAGTTCTTGAAGATATTCCCCATAGAGACACAAAAAGGCAGTGAGTATTTTAGTTTGGCAACATCCAACTATTAATAAAACTATCTGTTTAGGTGGAATGGGAATCAGTGAACCCTCCAAGAAAACGACATTTTAAAGGGGTTGTAAAGGTTTGTTTTTTATTTTCTAAATAGGTTCCTTTAAAGCGGTGGTTCCGCGGGATATCGTTTTTTTTTTTTTTCTGTAATCTACAGGGCGTACCTCTACTCCCGCACTAACAGGGTGTCCCAGTCCTTAGGCTGGCCGAAGCGCTGTAATACAGTAAATTAGATGTTACATTCCTAGTCGATGGACGTTTCCATCTTACCTGTGGGCAGTGTGAAGCCGACAGGGTCTTCTTCCGGGAGAGGGCGAATGCTGGCCTCCCAGCATTCACCGCTCGATCCCGCGCATGTGCAGTGTTAACGGCGAGCGTCGCCGTCAACACTACATGGTTGCGATTACAGCACAGCGTGTCGACGGAGGAGTTCCTGAATTCGATTGACAGGACGGGGGAGAATGGACCTACACGCCCATTCCCCCACGGGGGATTTTAATTGACAGCTCGTAAAAACCAGCTGCAAACGGGTAAGGAGGACTCAGAAAAAAATAAATAAATTTGTTTGGTCATTATCTTTGCAAAGCATTTGAATAGATAAGATGTCTTAAAACAGGGTGAACCACCGCTTTAAGCTAGTTCATTGTTGGTTCACTTACCTTTTCCTTCGATTTCCCTTCTAAATGTTTTTTTCCCCCCTTTGTCTGAATTTCTCACTTCCCGTTTCTCCTCAGTAAGCTTGCCCCCATCATCCGAACGGTGGTTAGTCAGTCAGAACAGCTTACCGGAGCAGGAAGTGAGAAATTTAGACAAAGAAAAACATTTAGAAGGGAAATCAAGGAAAAGGGTTAGTGAATCAATGCACTAGCTTTAAAGGAACGCATTTAGAAAATAAAAAACGAACCTTTACAACCCCTTTAAGGATCACTACTTCTCACATTGAAACAATTTTAAACTGTTATTGGTATATGGCACAATAGCGCACTCTACTGTTGCTAACCAAAATAAAGCAATTTTGGGATACTTGCCTGAATGTTTCAAGAGTCAACTTAGAAATAGGTCATGCGTAGTTATAGGTGTGACCGGGAAGAATTTCTAATATGCATCATACGAAATTATTTGGACATGACATCTTTTTTATTGCACTATATACTGTACATACCTAGATTACAGTTAAATACCTAGCTAAATGTTTTTTTTTTAACAGATAGTGTAGTGGAGGTTTTTACCACGTTTCTGTCTTGCAAACACCTGACACCTTTTTTCCCGGTGTCACCGGGACAGAAAAAAAAAAAAAAACAAACAAAAAAAAAAAAAAAAAAAAAACAAAAAAAAAAAAAAAAAAAAAAAATCGCAGAAATGGATCAATACAAAAAAACACAACTATAGTAATTTTCATCCACATCCAATTCGCATGACATGTGAGCGTGACCGGCTCTCAATGGATCCGGTTCACACATGTTCGGCACAGCCGTGGTCCAGATTGAAAAATGGTCCCATGCGTGTTTCGGTCCGGTCTAGGTGCAAATTCAAGCACAAAATTTGTCCCTGAATCGGTGAACAGACACGCACCAGACACGAACCCGCGGCCGCACATTTTTGAACCCTGCCTCAATCAATATTACTCAAGCTTTCTGAATGGCACAGCTGATTGGAGCACTGAGCAGGGGGCTTCTCACAATGCTGGAGATCAAGATCAATGAGCTCTGTGTTTAGCAGCAGTCTGGTTCTCTAGCGTGCTGCTTGCACAGAGAATTTAAACACTTGCAGCAGCAAATAGTAGCTTAAAAAAAAGTCTATATTTATTAGTGTTTTTTGCAGCCTGACTGCACTAGAACAATAATAAAAATAAAAAAAATAAAAACAATAAAATGGGAGTATATTCCTTCCGCACACCGTACTGGAATCAACCATATGGAGAAGAGGGTGCTGCAACGCTTCCCGACTGGTCATGGTGTAGAACATGGGTAAAATATGTTGCCAGCACACCGAGAAGCTTATTTTAAAGTCCAAAGCTCTTCTTTATTGTTTGAATATATAGAAAGACGATATTTCAGGGCTGTGAAGGGATCCTTCATTAATCATTTGATAATGACCACAACATACAGAGCCATTTACAACTTTGCCCTGAGCTACATCACCAATCTCGTCTCCAAATATCACCCAAACCATCCTCCCAAGACCTCCTACTCTCAAGCTCCCTCGTCTCCTCCTCCCATGCTCGTCTCTAGGATTTCTCCAGAGCCTCTCCCATCCTCTGGAACTCATTACCTCAACCTGTCCTGCTATTCCCTACTCTTGCTACCTTCAGGCGAACCCTAAAAACTCATCTCTTGGTTCCGTTTCCGGGGGGAGTGGTTTAGGCATGGAGGAGTGAGGAGGCGAGTGAGGAGCCCTTAGCGAGAGCACCGTATGCACCCGACAGCAGACCGGCAAAGCGGAGCAAGATACCCCAGCAAGAGCGGCGTTTGTCGGCACATGTCGCGCCGTGGAAGGAGACCAGGAAGGAGTTCCAGTGCTCCAAGTACACTAACCCACTCGTACATCACCCGCTACCTCAGGGCAAAGACGGACGCTGTACTGCAGACTGAAGCAGACGCGGGGACCAACGCCAGCGAGAGAGACAGCCCGGAGACAGCAGCTGTACACGTCATGGCTGGGAGGAGGGATTCGCTACCAGAGGTATCCTCTATAGCAGCGGCAGTGACTCCTACACAGCTCGGAGGTATGTCAAGGGGGAGAGATTCAGGATTGCTGGATCTCCCTACTGAAGCGGTTGTTAACAAGGAGGGGGAGAAAAAGGTATGCCTGGTTAATAAGAGCAAGGTTACACAGACTCAGGTGAAACAGGTTCAAGAGACCATACCTGACATGAAGCAGCTTAGTGCACTCATACAGGCACTCCCCACAAAGGAGGACATACAGACATTGGCTAAGAGCATTATGGGAGCACTGAAGGAGGAAATAGAAGAGGTGCGCGCGGGGGTAGCGAAGGGTGAATGTAAAATTAATAATCTGGAAGAACAAAATAGCAGACTGGAACACAGAGTGGAGCATATGGAGGAAGAGTTTAAGAGACAGCGTCAACAGATGGTTATGATACAACTACACACTGAGGAAGCTGAGGACAGAAGTAGGAGGAACAATATTCGAATAAAGGGGGTACCAGAAAATTTGGAGGGTCCTGCTTTGAGTGAGGCAGTTATGATCATACTCAATCAAATTCTGAACAACCCCGCTGACACATTAATTGAATTGGACCGGGTCCACAAAGTCCCTACCTTCCGTCACCCGACCCAGCTGGGCCCCAGGGATATTGTTTGCAGAGTACACTTTTATAGGATCAAGGAGGATATAATGCGAGCAGCCTGGAAAGTAGGAGTAATAAAATGGGAGGGGGTAGACATCCAGATCTACCCAGATTTGTGTAGATTTACAAAATGGAGACGACGACTGTTAAAGCCCCTTCTGGAGTACGTACGTTGTAAAGAGGCTACATATCGGTGGGGCTATCCTCTGGCATTGATTGTAAAAAAAGGAGGTCAGAACTTTAATTTAAGGTCTCCCGCACAACTAACGGAACTTTTCCAGTTTTTGGGAGCGGACCCCATTGAAGTCCCAAACTGGTTAGAATTGCCCGTACAAATGGATAGATATTAGTTATAAGGAGATAAAAGGGAACTATGGACTGACAGTGGAATTCAGAGGAGATAGGAGGAAAATCCATATGGAAAAGAAGAGAAGAAGTACAAAAGGACAGTATATGGAGACTTTATTTACTTAAAAATTTTTTTTTTTTTTTGTCTTTTTGGGTTTCTAGTTTTAAGGTTTTTTTCTTTTTTTTTTTTTTTTGCCCCTGCTGCTGCCTGGGGATGAACCAGAATTTTTTTTTTTTTTTTTTTGGAAAGCCAAAATCTATATGCTAGAAGCTGGATTTGTGAGAACTGGGCGCATTGGCGCCAAAATTATTATGTAGAGGTCACTATAAATAGGTAGAGGATAAAGATCATATCCGAGGCCCAATAAATGGGAGGGGGAGGGGACAATGTGGTGTGCATTTTTTTTTTTTTTTTAGGGGGGGGTTGTTGCTGTGTTTTTTTTTTTCTTTTTTTTTTTTGGGGGGGTAGGGGGAAGGGCTTTTTTCCCTTCCTTTTTTTTTTTTTTTTTTTTTTTTTTTTTTTTTTTTTTGGGGGGGTAGTAGGGTAAGGGGTAGGGAGGGGAGGGGGTAGGGGGTATTAAAGGGCCATAATTAAACGGCATACACAGATAAGGCACACAAAAAAAAATACATATAACACGAACACTATGATATGGGGCACTTGCCCCTCCTTTATTTTTTTTTTTATTTTTTTTTTTTTTTTTTTCTTCACCATAGAAATGTCGAGTAAGTAGGAAAAGCATACATATAGATTGTACACAACACCATCACGAATATACGATTGTAACTGAGGGATCACAGAGGAAGAACAGAGTTTAGAAGGGTGAGTCAGGGTATAGGGGAAAAGGGTTAAAGGGGCCTTGGGTAGGGGAAGGATCAAAGGCATAAGGGCTAGGTTCTCAGATTATAGCTAAGATATTCTTTATATATATATGTATATATATATATATATTATTATTATTACTACTATTATCATTATTATCATAGTATATCATATTATTATTATTATATCTTTTTTTTTTTTTTTTTTTTTTTTTTTTTTTTTTTGCTGTGGCCGAGATGGCATGTTTTCTTTAAGTATTGTGTACTTCGAGTATCTGAATCTATATCTCTTAACAAGGTTTAAGATATAAATATGTATTTGAATTTTTTTAGTTGTAACAGAGGCTGATACTAGAAAGCTTATTGTTGTTTGCTTAGGATGTAACATGTCAACAAGATGAGTCGTAAAAGCAATGATGTTTTCAATATACAGATTGTATCTCCCTCCGCAGATACAGAGGAGGAGACAAGTTAAGATATAGACTTTGAGAGGTGGAAGAAAATATTTATTTATATACTTTTATTTTATTTATTTATTTATTTTTTCCTCCTTTTTCTTGGGCTCAGGATGTGTCCTTATGGAAGCTTTGCTTGAAGGCCTCTATGGGGGGTCTCCTGAATACGGGGAGGTCTTTAAGGATGAAAGCTCACACCGCTCCGATAGTGAAAGAGGAAAAGGCGTAAAAAAAGAAGGGAAAAAAGCAGAAGGGGACGGATGTGTGAGAGGGGCCAATGGATATAAGATTAATATAAAGTTAATGTGAAATGATGAAGGGGTGCATGCGGGCAAACGCAGGGGTGCTCCCGATACGCCCCACTCGCTCTACTCTGCACATACACTCTCCCCACTTAAACGCCTCTCCTCCAGGTGGAGGTAAACCGGAGGCGTTTTTTTTTTTTTTTTTTTTTTTCCTTCCTTCCTTCCCGCCCTCCCATCTCCGACAGTGGTTTGCCTCCAGAGTGTTGGGAGCTCACTGGATGGGGCTGTGAGGGAGAGGAAAGGAAAGGGAATTACTCGGGTACTCGGACGAGTGACCAGTTCCCGAGGAACGGGGGGGGGGGGATTAATTTTTTTTTTTTTTTTCTTCTTGCCCAGATCTGGGCTATTAACTCTCTCTCTCTCTCCATCATCCCCCTATATAGCCACCCCTCCGTGACGTTACTGAAGCCCGTTGTAAGGATAAGGGGAACTCTCCACATTAGTTCTGAAAGGAGATAAAATGGACATAATTAAATTTACATCATATAATGTGAAGGGCTTAAATAGCCCAGAAAAACGTACTAAACTAATGGCAGAACTTGGCAGAATTAAAGCTCAGGTAATTTTTCTGCAAGAGACGCATTTTAGAAGAGATAAGATTCCAAGATTGGGCAATCTAAGATTTCCGATTGTGTACCATGGTGCCTCACAAACATCTAAGGCGAATGGGGTGGCAATTATGTTCTCAAAACAAATGGTATGGAAAGAATCTAATGTAATTACGGACGATGAAGGACGGCTGCTAATAGTAAAAGGGGAGCTAGGGGACCAAAAGATCACCCTGGTGAACCTTTATCTACCCAATGATGACCCCACAGCTGCATTGGAAAGATACCTAGAAGTGGTGCAACTAAATAAAGAGGGGATATTAATCATGGGGGGAGATTTGAATATAGCACTAGAGCCATCATTAGACGTGTCAAAGGGAATATCTCACATTTCTAAAACAAAGCTACGCAAAGCAAGGTGCCTACTGCAAGAAGCACAGCTAATAGACAGCTGGAGGATGATGCATGTACAAGAAAAAGATTATAGTTTTTTTTCTGCGAAACATAAGACATACACAAGAATAGATTACGTTTTCTTAGATCAAAGCATTCTTTCACGACTGCGAGATGCGGTAATAGGATCGTTTACAATATCCGATCATGCACCTATGAATTGTAGTATAGAATGGGGGGAGAGGGGGCCACGAGAATGGAATTGGAGAATAAACGAGACGCTTTTAAAAGACCCGGATTATGAGAAGCAGATAGCTCAGGAACTAGATAACTTTTTTTCCATTAACGACACGGACGAAACATTGCCAATGAACATCTGGGAGGCACACAAATGTTATCTGAGAGGGGTGCTCATAGCAATGGGAGCACATAGAAAACGTACTCTGAGTGCTAAACTTGACAATCTGCTGGGAGAAATTCAATTGCTGGAAACAGCGCATAAGAAATCGCAGACGCGCCGGACTGAAGAGAAGTTGGCGGGTTTGCGGGAAAAATTGAATCTCATGCTAACGGACAAAGCAAAAGCCAAACTGAGCCGGTGTAAAAGAACCTACTATGAATTTGGAAACAAACCCAGCAGGTTGCTGGCGAATGCACTCAGAGAGACGAGAGCCCGGAATCAGATCGAAAAAATTAAAACACAGGGAGATGTGATGGTTAGATCCACGCAAAAAATAGTAGAAGCATTTAGAGACTACTATTCAAATTTATATAATTTGGATAAGCAGCAAGCAAGAGCAAGTACCTCAGGAAGAGAAGAAAGGATTAAAGAATACCTAGAGTCCTCAGAAATGCCAAAGATATCTATAGAAAACGCAGAAAAGATAGATGGCCCGATCACTGTAGAAGAATTTCTGGGAGCCTTGGGAGCATTAAAATCGGGAAAAGCGCCGGGTCCCGATGGATATACATTGCGTTACTATAAAAACTTTGCGGAAAAACTGGCGCCTAGGTTCGTCGCGGCCTTCAACTCGATCCGCGACGGACACAGGATGCCGGCGGAAACCTTAATGGCCGAGATAGTAGTGATCCCTAAGGAAGGGAAGGATCCTGCCCAGTGTTCAAGCTATCGGCCGATATCTTTGCTAGATGTAGACCTAAAGATTCTGGCGAAGATTCTGGCCGATAGACTGCTGACGTATATCCCGGCATTGATACACCCAGATCAGGTGGGATTCACCCCGGGTAGAGAAGGCAGAGAAAACACTCAAAGGATAATTAGTACAATACACCTAGCCCAACAATGTCACCAACCAGTAGTCCTGATATCCGCCGATGCGGAAAAAGCATTTGATAGGGTAGAATGGGGGTATCTAAAAGCTATATTACATTATATTGGCTTGGGGAAGGGCCTACAGAACTTGATTACGAGCTTATACTCCTGCCCATCGGCAAGAGTGAAGATAAATGAGAAAAAATCAGACCCTTTCCCTATCCATAATGGAACCCGGCAGGGATGCCCTTTATCCCCAATCATATTTATCCTCACTTTGGAACCCTTTTTAAGAACTATAAGAGCAAACAGCGACATACGGGGTATCCGGGTGAGGGAAGATGATTACAAGGTGGCAGCTTATGCTGATGACCTACTGTTTACGTTAACATCCCCAGTAACATCGCTTCCATGTTTATTAGCAGAAATAAAAAGATATGGAAAAATCTCTAATTTCAAAGTAAACTACAACAAATCGGAGGCAATGGGAGTTGAGGTGGACAGCGGGTTGCAGCAGCAATTAGCCGGCAACTTCTCTTTCAGATGGACAGATTCCCATGTAGGATATCTAGGGACTAAGATACCAAAGAAACTGGGCAGGATCTTTGAATTAAACTTCGTACCCCTGATAAAACAAATAAAATTAGATCTACAAAAATGGGACAAAGAAATTTTTTCATGGTTTGGCCGAATAAATATAGTAAAAATGAATGTGATACCAAGACTACTATACCTATTTCAGACTCTTCCCATAACACTATCGATAGGATTTCTGAGAGATCTGAGAACTAGGCTTATGAAATTCATATGGGCTGGTAAATCGGCCAGAGTCCGGAGAAACATATTGATTCTACCGAAAGAAAAAGGAGGAGTCGGACTCCCAGATCCTATGGGGTATTATGAGGCATCCCACTTAACACGAATAGTGGACTGGTGCACACATCAGGCAGATAAACCATGGGTTAACTTGGAACGTGAAGTAAGTAATATCCCTATAGAGGGGTTGGCGTGGTTAGGGGAGAAGAAGATATCCCAGAGTATAAAAAATCACCCAATGATTAAGGCCACACTTAAAGTAATAAGAAGGGTTTGTAAGAAAACTAAGTTGGTGAAGTGTATCGGCCCTATGACACCTATTTTGGGAAATCCGAGCTTTGAGCCAGGTCTAACAGACCGATGTTTTAGCAGATTAAGACGGAGAGGAGTTAGTAGGCTGATACACTTCATGAGAGGAAATCATGTGATGCAGAACGAGGAATTAGAACAGGTTTATGGAGAAGATATAGATATATGGAGAAGAAATCAGTTGAGAACGTTCCTAGGCTCCCTGAAAATCCAGGAGGTAGACATAGGGATCCCGTCCAAATTTGAAGAAATCTGTTTAAAAAAAGAACCACTGAGACACACGTTATCATACATGTATAATCTATTGATCGAATCAAATGCGCCACAGGAGCTTGTTTTTATACAGGCGTGGGAAAGGGAGCTGGGAACCAAGTTCTCAGAGACACAGAAAGATAAGATCTTCTCATTCACCCACAAAGCCTCAATCGCATCCAGGTATCAGGAGGGGGGATACAAAGTACTGACAAGATGGTATAGGACACCAACAATACTGAACCGGTTTTTCCCTAATACGTCTAAAGTTTGCTGGAGATGTCAGAAAGAAGAAGGCACCATGTTACACATTTTCTGGGAATGTCAGGGGATAAGAGAATTTTGGAAGATGGTCTCGGAGACATCCCTGGAAATTACCGGGGTGAATCTTGGTGACAGACCGGCGGCTTTCTTATTATTTGACATTCCCATATCACTGGAAAACTATAAGCAATCCCTACTACGTCATTTAATAACAGCTGCAAAGGCATGCATTCCAATTCTATGGAAAAATACTGCCCCCCCAACAAAATTACAATGGCTTAGCAGAATAAACGAGATACAGATGATGGAAAACCTTACAATGGGAATGCAGGAACGAGAGGAGACTTATTGGAGGACCTGGACTCCATACATAGAATATAGGGAACGAAACCCTTAGGGGGGGTGAGGGGGAGAGACTGGGGAAGACGCGGGGCGGGATTTATTTATTTATTTATTTGTTCTTTTTTTTTTTTTTTTTTTGTTTTTTTGTTTTTTTTTTTGTTTTTTTTTCCTGGGGGTGGGGAGGGGGGACGCAGGGTGAGTGACCAACACTCCCTCGAGACCAAGGTGCTGCTCCGAAGGTGGTAGATGAAGGCCTTGGGGCCACGAAGGAGATAGCACCCTGGCCAGTATATGGAAGATCAGAAATGGAACAGGAGGTAGTAACACAGAGATTGTGAGATGTTTAGGTGGTGATATAAATGAAGGCTACAATACTGAAGATATTGAAAGAATTGTACATGTTATCTTTCTTGTATGTGAAAAGAGAAAAGACATAAAAATAAAGAATTATAAAAAAAAAAAAAAAAAAAAAAAACTCATCTCTTTGGGGAAGCCTATCACGTATTGAACTAATCTTTTACCACTTCCATCAGCTCATTCCCCACAGTTACAACCTTTTGTACCACCTGCCCCACCCTATTAGATTGTAAGCTCTTCTGAGCAGGACCCTCCTAATCCTCTTTTATTGTATTATAACTGTATCGTTTCCCTTTTATATTGTAAAGTGCTGCATAAACTATTGGTGCTATATAAATCCTGTATAATAATAACACCAGTAACAACTATTATTAAAGTTTCAGTTGTGCTTTAGAGCAGTGGTCATCAACCCTGTCCTCAGGGCCCACTAACAGGCCAGATTTGCAAGATAACTGAAATACATCACAGCTGATATCATTTGCTGCTCAGTGATTGCAGTAGTCTAGTCTGCATCTCCCCAAGGTAATACATAAAACCTGGCCTGTTATTGGCCCTGAGGACAGGGCTGATGACCACTGCTTTAGAATAATGGGTACATTTAAAAGTGCACACTGATTTTTGTCAATCACACCATAAATGTGGACAGCCAGCCCTGCCAAGGGTGCATCCTTATCCTCAGAAGCTGGAAAACAAATCAGGCGATTTTAGAAAAGTCAGCACTTCCCTCAATATGTTCAGAACAGAAACAGGTAAGAATTTTCAGCTTTGGTATTAGCCTTGCAAAGTACATAGCTGACATGGCGGGGATTACTTTTCTCTCAAAAAACAAAAACAAAAAAAAAAACAAACACACAACACACACACACACACACACACACAGGACAGCCTTGTAAATCAAATACACATTTTGGGCTAGATTCAGGAGAGAAGATAAGCCGGCGTATCTCCAGATACGCCGGTGTATCTCTAAATCCAGCCGGTCGTATCTATGTGCCCGATTCATAGAATCAGTTATGCATAGATTTCCCTAAGATACGACCGGCGTAAGTGTTTTACACCGTCGTATCTTAGGCTGCATATTTACGCTGGCCGCTAGGTGGCGCGTCCGTATAGTTAATCGAGGAATATGCAAATGAGCTAGATACGCCGATTCAGAAACGTACGTCCGGCCAGCGCATTTTTTTACGTTGTTTACGTTAGGCTTTTTTCAGCGTAGTTACCCCTGCTATATGAGGCGTATCCTATGTTAAGTATGGCCGTCGTTCCCGCATCGAGTTTTGAAAATTTTACGTTGTTTGTGTAAGTCGTTCGCGAGTAGGGATGTACGTAATTTACATTCACGTCGAAAGCAATGACGTTTTGCGGCGGATTTTCGAGCATGCGCACTGGGATTTTTTCACGAACGGCGCATGCGCCGTTCGTAAAAAACGTCTGATACGCGGGGTCACAGTTAATATATATAAAACACGCCCACATCATCCACATTTGAATTATGCGGGATTATGCCGACATAGATAAGTTACGCCGCAACTAAGGGCGCAAGTTCTTTCTGAATACAGAACTTGCGCCCTAAATTACGGCGACGTAACGTATCTGAGATACGTTACGCCGGGCATAAAGACAGACGATTCTATCTGAATCTACCCCTTTCTGTTTTGCCCAGAACATTTTACCGATTTATCCATGAACGAATAAATAAAGCAATAGTGATACAAAAATTGTGACAATCTAGCAGTTTTCTGCTTAAAGGGGTTGTAAAGGTTTGTTTTTTATTTTCTAAATAGGTTCCTTTAAACTAGTGCATTGTTGGTTCACTTACCATTTTCTTCGCTTTCCCTTCTAAATGTTTTTTTTCCCTTTGTTTGAATTTCTCACTTCCTGTTTCTCCTCAGTAAGCTTGCCCCCAATAGCTTAAAGGAACCCATTTAGAAAATAAAACAACAGGACTCTTGGTCTGATAAATATGTTCACATGTGTCAGGTTGAGTTTGAAAACGTTGGCAAGGTTGAGTGTTAGCGTTACGCACTTGTCCTCAGCTGTGTTTCCTATGAGAAGAATGGGATGTTTTTCTTAGTAATTCTGCCTGTCTGTCATTTTGCCCTTGGGCTATTTTTATGATGAGAGTTTGTTCGTTTGGAGACGAGCCAGAATACCAGTGTATGACAGGAGGGATTATCTCAAACAACAATCAGAAAGAAACAGCTTCTGGTGCAGATCTGTGTATTTCTGGGGCCAATCCTATCCCTGGAATCTGACGCAGATTCTCCTTTGTGTTGTGCGAGACTAGAATCATACTCTTGCACTTTTAATTGAATGCAAAGTGCATGTCCTCCTATTTTGCATGCCCACAACCTTTTCTTCAAACTCTGCAAATCATTCTTCACGCTCCAGCCCTACCCTTCACATCATCCTCTAGTCCTGGCTGGTGCTCCTCTTCCAGGGTGAATGACTGCCAACATCATTTAACGCATTTCCCGTGATTCCAAGGCACCATTGACATACCCTCTGAGGTTGCGTCATCACAATGACCTGGGCAGAAGGCACGTGAGCACCATTCTTTGCAGAGTTGAGGGCTGTGCACTTGCCCGCCACAATCCAAGACATTCCTATGGTTAAACCACATTCTGCTCAACAGGTCATGCATTGAAATGGATGGAGCCATGCCGATCATTTGAAACAGGAGCCAGCAGGGATATTTTAACTTGAAAGACTGTGCAGTGCTGGGGCAGAGCCGCACAGAAAGATTGCATTAATAGGGGGCAGGCAAGTATTTAACATGACAGGCTACCAATTATTATTATTATTATACAGGATTTATATAGCGCCAACAGTTTGCGCAGCGCTTTACAACATCAGGGAAGACAGTACAGTTACAATACAATTCAATACAGGAGGGATCAAGGGGCCCTGCTAAACTTGGCAACTGTAAAAAAAAAATGACAATACTCAAGTAGGCAATGCCTGAAACAAACTGGAGTGATGTGATGCAGAGATTAAAGCCTCATACACACAATCGGACTTCCATCTGACTTTTCTCGTGGATTTTGGACCGAAGGGCGATGTCCATGAACATTTTCAGCCAACATTCACCAAACCACGTGTTTTTTTTTAGCTCTTTACCGCCACCCTTTGGGCAACTTCTGCTATTGTTGTCTTATGTTAAGTATTGGTCAGAGCATGCGCGTTTGTACTTTGGATTTTAGTTGGACGGATTTGTGTACACACGATCGGATAATCCGACATAACAGATTAATTGCCAGGGGTTTGGCGAGCATGAACAGTCAACATTTGTTGTTGTTAATTCCGCCAACAATTGTCTGATGGAGCGTACACACGGTCGGATTATCCGACACAACACATCCATCAGACAAATATTGTCGTAAAATTGGATCGTGTGTACAGGCCTTTACAGTAAATGTTAAAAAAAAAAAAAATGTACTTATATAGACTTTAATAACAATTTCACCTATCGACCTGAAAAACACAGCAAATACACAAGTGAATGTAATTTATTGAAAACATAAAATTGTTTTACCTTATACGTAAAATGTTCAATTACTTATCTAGGCATGTGAATACAATTACAATTGTGCACATAGATTCTTAATACATTATGCAGTGGTGTTCTCTATAGCAGCCAGCCAGGTCTTGGCTTTCAACTTTTAACCAACAATTTGCTTTTGGAAAATCAAATGTTGGGTGTACATTTCAGGTATTAGCGAGGTCTGTAGTAGGCTTTATTTGCTCTCTCTTTGTATGGTGACTGTGACATTACCATTTCGCTTTCTAAAGGGTGTGGCTGTACTGGGAATCTCTCATCAGTGGCATCACTGACACCTAAACACAGATTATATAACAACAGAATCGGTGCTTATGCCGCCATCTATTAATTATTTCAACAAGATCATGCTTCATAGAACACTGTGGGCCAGATCCAGAGAGAATTGGATCCGCGCAGCGTATCAGAGATACGCTACGCCGCACCTTACCTGGTGGAATTTCGAATCCTCAACGATTTCGCGCCGTAAGTTACGGCGGCGTAGTGTATTTCTGGCGGCGGAATTCAATTCGGCGATCAGGGGGTGGGTTTCATTTAAATGAAGCGCTCCCCCGCGCCGAATGAACTGCGCATGCGTCGTCCAGAAATTTCCCGCCGTGCTTTCGCTGAAATGCCGTTGCAACGACGTAATTTTTTTAACTTAGACGTGAGTTACGTCCATCCCTATTCACGGACGACTTAGGCCCCGTACACACGACCGAACATGTTTGCTGACCAGTTTCAGCAGACATGTTCGGTCGTCTGTACAGCCGAGCGGACAGGATTCCAGCGTACATTTGCCCGCCAGACCGTTTTCGAGCGGGCAAATGTTTCTAAACTTGCTTAGAAACATGCCCGCTGGAATCCTGTCCGTCGGACATGTTCGGTCGTCTGTACAGACTTACCGTACATGTCCGAGCGGCCGCCATCCCTCGCATGAGTCGAATGACTTTGACGCATGCGTGGAAGCATTGAACTGCCAGGGCCGCGCACGGCGCGGGCTCATCGCCGCGTATCGTGTACGCGCGGATTTCTGTATGATGGTGTGTACAGCCATCATACAGAAATCTCCGGGCGGGCATGTCCGCTGAAAACGGTCCGGCGGACCGTTTTCATCGTACATGTTTGCCCGTCTGTACGAGGCCTAACGCAAAAAAAAAAAAATTCTAATTTCGACACGGGAACGACGGCCATACTTAATGTAACGGATTATGGACTATTCTGCCTGGACATTGATAATAATTGCAGGATCTTGAGAGACTACAAGATGTTGGTTAATTGTGACCCCAACCAGTCAATATTCTATGACTCAGTCTAGTGACATGCTAATTGCGTCAGGGCCTGGGAGGCAGTCCATTGTCCTTGTATAAAGGTGTTGTAATGGACAGGTGTTAATCCCAGGTCTGCTCTCAGAACTATAATTATGCATGCTAAAAACTGTTTATGTGTGATAACACTGTCTCTGTATGCGGAGACGAAACGTCTGCCTAGGAGACGGAGTGGGTGAAGGTTTTGTTGTTATTAATTAAAGAATGTTTAGTAATTAGCCTTAGTGTGTGATGAGGGGGGGAGTGTCATTTGTTTCTGTACAGTTGTAATCAGATATAAGGAGGAAAAATGTGGAAAATAAACTCAGTCTGCTTGACCCTTCAAACGTAGCACGTCTCGTTTCTTGGAAGGGCGTTCGATGGGATATACCGGCGGTACCTGCATATCACAGGTTGCCAGGGAAAAGGACGTCTCCAACGGCTGAGACCCTCACACCAGTGGGTAGCCGTTACATTGGTTGGCAGCAGTGGGATGGTCCTTTTATCCAAAGAGCAAGTGCTGAATGGAGTCGCAGTACGCCAGGCTGAAAAGATCCACACTAAAAGATCTATTGGAGAGTCGTGGTAGGAGCGCCAGCAACAGACCACGGAGGGAGCTGATAGCTGAACTGCTGGAGCTGGACAAAATGGATGGATCCATGGAAGGAACGGAGCCCCTTGCACCTGTCAGCAAAGAAGATGTAATTACTGGGATTGTACAGCGGAGATTATCCTTGTATCCAGAAACGTCCGTGGAACTAATAAACCAGCTGTTTCGGGAAGCAAGGGAAGAGATACAAACGAAGAGGGGACAAGAACTGGAACTGGTAAGAGCGAGACAGCCCATTACACCTGCAGTTCCTACCCCCCCACCTGCTGCTACAGGAAAGAAAATACCGTTCACTGCATTTAAAGCTTTTGTAGAAAGTGAGGAGGAAATCGATGGATATTTGGCGGACTTTGAGAGGCAGTGCTCACTACACCAGGTACCACCAGACCAATGGGTCACTATTTTGTCGGGGAAATTGTCGGGCAAAGCCAATGAAGCCTTTCGGGCTCTTGCTCCAGAGGATATTTTACAATACCAGCAAGTTAAAAAGGCGCTGCTAACCCGATACGCCGTAACGCCAGAAGCCTACCGCCGGCGCTTCCGGGAGTCCAAGAAGATGGCTGTGGACTCCCACATGGAATGGGCCAACCAGTTATAAAGGGTGGCATCCCTTTGGGTCCAAGGGTGCAAGGCCAACACCGGTGAGGAAGTATTGCAGCTGTTCCTAATGGAACATTTCTTTCAAGACCTGGCCGCAGACATACAAGACTGGGTACGAGATCGCCGGCCCGCTAACTTAAACGAGGCGGCTCGGCTAGCAGATGAGTACGCGGAGACAAGGAAAGTAAGCCAGGGTACTACACGGCTGGCTCAGAAGGTAGAACCGCGTACTCCAACCGTCACCCCATGCCCAGAGTTTCGGGCTCCAGTCCCACCACGTCCTCAGGGGCCTAGCAACTACCCCCGGGATTCGCCTAGGGTGACGTGCCATCACTGCAGCGACACTGGACATATTGCTCGTTATTGCCCTTTGAGAGCTACAAATAACAATTGGAGACGCACAACACCCAACACAGAGGTCACTCCATCACGTCCCTCTGCGGACCACTGCCTGGAGACCGAAGGGGGCCCTGAGGAATGTCTGGGAATTTGGTATGAGGCAGACCCAATACAAGCGGCCTCTCCGGATAACCGTCAGCATCACCGTCAGGAGGTACGAGTGAATGGACAAGTAGCACAAGGCTTAAGAGATACCTGGACTACTATCACTCTGATTCAAAAACATCTGGTAAAGCCAGAGAACGTGTCCACTCACACAGTTGCCGTCCGGGTCGCAGGGGGTGCTGTATTTCGCGTACCCACCACCCGGGTGCACTTAGACTGGGGAGCCGGGTCAGGAAAGACCACAGTTGGTATCATGGACAACCTACCTGCCGAGGTGGTGCTGGGCAACGACATTGGCCCTCTGACTTCGGCTTATTTACCTACACCTGCTGCTGCTTGTGCCGTGACCACCCGCGTTGCTGGAATCAACCCACTTGCTGCTGAGAACCGGGTAAGACTACCTTCCCCGACATGTACTGTAGATCCGGCACAATATCACAGTCTAAAATGGGAATGTGACAAGTTGGCCAGTGAGAAATCAGAGATGCAACGACACTATGTCACGTATTATGAGATGTCCCGTGGCTTGAACATTGAAATGCACAAACAGGTGGAAATTGTCAAAAGATTAAATGGGATTTGCATCCAGGTGGTGCCGTATTTGTCCCAAGAGCATCAGCAACAGGTTTTGGGAGCCATTGAGAGAGCAAAGCAAGTGACTGTTCCAGAATTGAATTCTATTATTCACCGTCACCATCAGCTACCGACCTGGTAAGCCAATGGGAAGGCCGACGGACTGTCCAGGCAAACGGAACTTTTACCCTAACAGCAGACCGGACATCCCCAAGTTGATCCGAAAAGGATCAATCCGGGTCTGCCGGAGTGTTCCACAAAAGGGGGGCAGTGTAACGGATTATGGACTATTCTGCCTGGACATTGATAATAATTGCAGGATCTTGAGAGACTACAAGATGTTGGTTAATTGTGACCCCAACCAGTCAATATTCTATGACTCAGTCTAGTGACATGCTAATTGCGTCAGGGCCTGGGAGGCAGTCCATTGTCCTTGTATAAAGGTGTTGTAATGGACAGGTGTTAATCCCAGGTCTGCTCTCAGAACTATAATTATGCATGCTAAAAACTGTTTATGTGTGATAACACCGTCTCTGTATGCGGAGACGAAACGTCTGCCTAGGAGACGGAGTGGGTGAAGGTTTTGTTGTTATTAATTAAAGAATGTTTAGTAATTAGCCTTAGTGTGTGATGAGGGGGGGAGTGTCATTTGTTTCTGTACAGTTGTAACCAGATATAAGGAGGAAAAATGTGGAAAATAAACTCAGTCTGCTTGACCCTTCAAACGTAGCACGTCTCGTTTCTTGGAAGGGTGTTCGATGGGATATACCGGCGGTACCTGCATATCGCAGCTTGCCAGGGAAAAGGACGTCTCTAACGGCTGAGACCCTCACACCAGTGGGTAGCCGTTACACTTAACATGGCAAGTCTATCTATACGCTGCAATATACCAGCTTTAACTATACGCCAGAAAAAGCCGACTACAGACAACGTTAGAAAATCGACGGCCGCGCGTACGTTCGTGGATCATCGTAAATCGCTAATTTGCATACCCGACGCAGAAAACGACGCAAACTCCACCCAGCGGGCGCCGAAGTATTGCATCTAAGATCCGAAGGCGTACAAAGCCGTACGCCTGTCGGATCTTACCCAAATGCCGTTGTATCTTGGTTTGGGGATTCAAACTAAAGATACAACGCGGGAAATTTGAAAGTACGCCGGCGTACTTGCTCTGTTAATCTGGCCCTTAATCATTTACATCCTTATGCGATAATGATGTATTTTATCCTTACTAAACCCAGTAATATGTAAATAGTTATTCCGCCCCCACCACAGTGCACAGCTTATAAATCTTTTTACACTAAAATACTGCCACTATATACCTTTTTGGATGATCTATATACCACAATTACATGAAAAACTGCACAGTTTCTCCAGTGCTTAGAGTAGAGGTAGGAGGAGATTTCCACTACGGCCTGTATACAAGCTTGCATGTGTGATGTCAATATTATGTGACCTGGCTAGCTCTGAGAACAAGAAAATGTTCTCTCCACAAATGAGCATGTGCAGGTTAGCTTACCCTGCCTGTACTAGCTGTCCTTCCCCAGATAGACAGTGCAGGAGGTAAGGATCTGTGCATACAGGGTAAAAACAGCCTTTTTACACAATGCGTAGGATTAACCCCCCCCCCCTTTTTTTTTTTTTATTGCTCTTGCAGTTACTAGACACTCCTATGCCTCTCATAGCTGTATGCCTGCAGCGTGAGCTCCTCTCAGGCTACTGCTGCCAATGACTGCTAATCTCACGGTTTTTGTAGTGAGATTTTCTTGTTTGTGGGCACTCGGGACAACCCATCTGCATTCCCCATTTTAGCACCGGGGCGATGCGTTACCACAAAACTAAAATTCCTGGAGGGCCAGGAACCACCTATTTATTCTCCTATTGGTCTCTTTGTTCTGTGCCATCCACTTCAATGGGGCATGATCCGTCACCGCGGGAGATCGCGGGTGTCAGCAATACTGTGCTGCCGTTTTCCTTGCTGGAGAGGAAGCTTTACCTAAGGACCTACAGTGCAAGGACCTTCCTGCGTCTGCTTTTTCCATTTTGTGAATCTTTCTAGCCAATTTCTGATCAATACCTTATCAATCATCAGATGAGGAGTCATTAGCTGACAGTTCTGATATGAAAAAGCAAAGCCCTGCCTCTATCAAAATGTTCCTCTGCACACAGAGGCATAGTGAGGAACCATGCTGGATAGTCAGTAATAAAAAAAAGATCAGCTGCAGGAAGACCACAGAAAGTAATGAGGACTAGTTCTATGACACCTACTTGCTTTTTTATGCAAACATTCTATAGATCTGGTTCCTTTTTTACTATGTTTTCAGGCGTCAAATGGGGAATAAACATACAAACTCGAAGCATATAGTCGTTGGATTTACCCAAGCGCTAGACCTGGGGGCAATTAGCTCCTTCCCTGTAAAAACAGAAATGTCTGTCTTTCTCCAGCACCCTGCAATACAATTCTAGTGTAAATAATCAAAAAATGTGCTCCTCGCCACCCCCCTCCCCCGTCCCAAACAAACACACACACACAAACCAAGGTTCCAATGGAACAGTGAACATTAAGTCTGTACAATGCAGTAACTGCTATAATCTATAAGCAACTATAATTCTGTAGTATGTGACTCACTAAGGCATCTGCATAATTACTTGCTATGCCCTCAGTGGACAGGCGTTTCATTAAAAGCATATTAACACCAGGGGTCAAGTCCTGGGGAAAAAAAGTGTGGGAACTCCCACCCAAGATCCACTCCGCTTAGTGAAGGATTGGCTCGGGCGGCTCGGCTGCTCTAGTCCTGCAAAGGGAACTGCGTTCCTGCTGTGAAAAAAGTGCAGGAACTCCGTTCCCACGCGTTCCCGTAAGACTAGAGCCCTGAAACACTGTATATTATACTTTGGTAATGGGTACTATTTACCTAGTACTAGGCCAGTACCATCTATGTCATACATAAAAGTGTGTACACTGCTCAATTGTGATATTAATACATGTGCAAAATTGAGACTAAGAGCTTGTTTACACTTGCCATCTGTAATGCGTTCTTTTGCTACCTCACTGTGTGTCTTAACCCAGTGAAGACCACACCAATGCTTGGCAGCCACATGCATTGCATGCGGTTTCAAAGCAGTTGCAGCATGGCCCGGTTTTCTGAATTGGTCGTGTTCGGCAATGGTACTAACTGCCGAACATGACAGGGGTTTAATTTCTGACTCAAGGCATCGCAGCCATGTCAGTGTGTACAACCTCATCTGGCTTCCTTTGCAGCTTAAGGGGGAAGGTAAAACTGTGGCTCAACCAACCATTTTTACCACCTCATGGGCTATACAAGACCACAATACAAAACAATAGTTTTGCTTGTACTTAATTTAAAACATATCCAAAATATTTTATTTTGTGCCCTAAAATAAAATCTCCAGGGCAGATGTAGAACGAAGGATGGGCAGCTAAGGCCTTTGCCCAGGGTACAAAGGGTAAAGTATTTTAGTATCAAATACCTGATGTCTAGAAATATGGCTGACAATTAAAATTAAACTCTTATGCCCCGTACACACGATCTGGCTTTTGCCCGGCCAAACTCACATCGGAATTCCAACGGAAGTAAAAGAGAACATGTTCTCCATCTTAACTCAGACGGAATTCCTCGGAATATCCGATGGAAAAACTCCGATAGGGCATACACGCGGTTGGAATTTCCGATAAAAAAAGTCTGTCTGTCTTTTTCCATCGAAAATTCTGATCGTGTGTACGGGGCATTAGAACTATTATATATTTATCATAGCTGCAGATGCTTTGGGCAATTGAAAAAGAAAATTAGGCACAGAAAAATGTAAATGGTCTCAACATTATTAAAATTGGGTGTACCTAAAAAGTTTGGAATGGAGGAGGTATTATTAAAATCTATCCTCAGGGAGACAACTCCCTCCTTACCCCCGTATCGGGTCTAAGCAAATGTAAACCACTATTTGCCGTACATTACCCATAAAACAGGTATGCGTCAAAAAGTGGCCATGTAAAAGCTGTCCTATTAGAAAAAGTTCAGTCACTTGATTGCTCCTCCGACACCGACTCTTTGACTGAAGATAAAGTTTTTGTTTTCTCTTTCAAAACTGAAATTTCATTTTGCAGTTTTAGGATACTTTTGTCATACTGCATACTCTCCAGAGCATGTTGGATCTCTAACGTCTCTGAGATTATTTTCAACAACGTGTCCTCTGTATTAAACACCTGTACAGTCAACTCGTTAATCCTTTTGTCATAGTCAAGCATCTCGTTGGAGACCTTTAGTAGCGTGCGCACGGCGTTATCAATAACTGGCAAATTGTCAATGCACTCTGTTAGTTTTGGCTCAAACTGGATTATGTTCTTCTGAACTTCTTGGTTCATGTTGGCCAACTCGTTCTGCCGCGTTATCAGATCCTCAATAGCCTTGGCATCGTAGTCCAAAACGTCAGAGATACGTTGAAAATCTTCATCTTCTTGTTTTCTCACTGTTCTAAAATTCCTGGGTGTACTATCTTCAAACTCTTTAAGCTTCTCGGAAAGAACTTTTAGGGTCTGGTCAGCCGAGTTAATTTTTGAAGTCATCTGCTGATGAAATAACTTGGTCTCAGATTTTACAGAGTTCGCTTCCAGGTTCATTTCATCCAGGTTTCTCTTCCATGTATCTGTGACATTTTGGAACTTAATGTTGACATTCTGCATCATTTTGGAAAGTGCCTGCTCATTGGTTTGAATGTGATCAATGTCATTATGGAGGCTAGATATTTGTTGCTGTAAGTGGTTTACTAGGAAAGATGATGCTGTAGCTTCTGCTAGGGAGTTGTCTGAGGATTCGAGCTGCAAGAGAATGCCCATGTGCTTTAGTGGACACAAATTAAGGTTTAAAAAGAATTCAACCGCTAAAGAGGGTTGTCGAAAGAAAGTCAAAATGTAAATACAAGTGGGATATATTACATTTAGTAATATAATTGTGGCCAAATTATGAAATGGAAGGTTCCAGCTTAATGTGGGTTTGCACACAAATAAAGCCCTGCTCACTTACTTAAAGTGACACTAAAGTCTTGTTTATTTTTTGTTTAAAAATAACAAACATGTCATACTTACCTGCTGTGTGTAGTGGTTTTGCACAGAACAGTCCAGATCCTCCCCTTCTCGGGTCCCTCCCCCCTCCCCCCACAGCAAGCAGCATGCTATGGGGGCACCTGAGCCGAGCCACTGTTCTGGATGCCCATTCTCTCATTGGCTGACTTTGATTGACAGCAGCGGGAGCCAATGGCGCCTGCTGTGTGTCTCAACCAATCAGGAGGGAGAGTCCCGGACAGCCGTGTCACTCATGCAACAATGCTGGATCAAGATAGGGCTCAGGTAAGTATTAGGGGGGCTGCTGCACACAGAAGTTTTTTGATCCTAAGGCATGGAATGCATTAAGATAAAATCCTTCTGCCTTTAGAACCACTTTAAGTGTACGCCCATGCAAGGACTGCGTTTACACACACGGGGATGCACAGGTATTCTATGCATCATTGTGCAGGCAGTCCCATTCATGTCAATTGAGATGCAATGACTGCACAGACAAAGCCGCTGCTCTAAATTTGACACCATGTGGGTGTGGGACCAGGTCCACAGACAGTGTGAGCTCAGGAACACACAGCTTTCAGATTAGCAGTAGCTGTGTCCATGTAACTGCTGCACCCCAAAAGAACATCTGTGGGACTACCTGCATGGAGGTGCATGGTACGCCTGTGCATCACTCTGCTCTTGCATGGGCTTACGTTTAAGGCCATGCATGGTGGTGGGGGTGCTTGAGTTAATTCACAGATATGCTGCATTTTATTGCAGCATACCGTGCCAAATTAAGTTTGTACAAAAAAAAAAAAAAAAAAGAAAAAAAAAAGGGGAGCTGTGTGATGTGCGGAATTGCGCAATACACCGCCCCCTACCGAAGCCAGGAATGGACAGCTACTGGAGCAGTGAAGTGCTCCGGCAGTTGTCCATTCCCATGTGAATTCCTGCTGTGTGGCTTAGATCGGGTCCTAACAGGCCCTCTGCAGCCCGGGGGTTGGGGACCTCAAAATCCTTATCAGCACACTGATCGAGTACTGCTTTAGGAAAGATCATATCAAAGCTATACTGCGGTGTCTCTCCACAGTTGCAGCTATTCATGCTACTGGGAAGCCATTTTGAAATAACAGGTAGAAGGTTCTAGCTTTGCTTCTCCTTTAATATGTGTAACATCTTACATCCGTCTACCTAGTTTAAAACAGAAATATGGCCTCATTAAAAAAAAGCAGCTTCCTGTGATGGTGTGGCAACAATGCTGCACTGCTCCTGAATTCAGAGCAGAGTTGACATTCTCATGGTCACTGAGCCTGTTTGCACTACAGGACAACATGTTGCAGAGGACATGGTTATCAACATTGTCACTGCTGTTTCACATAGCAGTGGGCAGGATTAGGTTCGACCAGCTTTCTATATTGACAGCACTGTCTCTGTTGCCGAAACCCTCCGACTGTGAGCTGCAGTGTCTGGGAGGGGGAGTGTGTGAGACACAAATGGAAGGGATTTTGCTCAGTCAGAAGAGATAGGCAAGTTTTATATTTACTTTATGAAGCTGGATTGGGTATTTGGTTAGGCTGCTATATGGAAGCCTTTACTTGAACCTCAAGACAAGTAAAATAAATTGTATGGATATTCACTTCAAGTAAAACTATAAGCAAAAATCCCCCCCCCCCCAGGGTAAGGGAGGGGTATAACCCCTGTCAGATTTATTTTTCGCCATCTGTGTCCCATTGCGGAGATTTTCCTTTACTTCTTGTCCCATAGCCAAGGAAGCAGGGCTCAAGTCCTGCGGGAACGCGTGGGAACGGAGTTCCCTTTGCAGGACTAGAGCAGCCGCCCAAGCCAATCCTTCGCTAATCGGCGATGCCCAGCTCGAGTCACTGTCAGGGGCAGGCGAACCTTAGTAATCCTTTATGTTACTGGCCGCTTCCTGTATATGGATTTATCGGTAGTTGCGGGTATTTCGTCACTTCCTCGATGCCTTAATGTCTCCTGGGAGCTTTTGTCATTGTTCCCAGGAGACATTGCGGAGGTCTGCCGCGAGTTATCGTGGGATTTAGAAAGAACTAACATAAAGGATTACTAAGGTACAGTGATTATGCATATGAGCGTATCATTTTTTTTTTTTGGTGGGGGAGTGGATCTTGGGTGGGAGTTCCCACACTTTTTTCCCCAGGACTTGACCCCTGCAAGGAAGTTAGAGGAAATTCCTGCAAATTAAAAAGGAATTGATTAGGGTCAGCAGAACTTATAATGATAATGGTAAACAGGACAAATAGAGAGGGAGAACTCCCTAATGGGAGCGCAGACCGCAATAAAAACTGAGAAGCCTTCTAATCCATCCCTACTTTTACCAAAACGAAAAGAAAAAGGTTTTGTCTTTAGTTATACTTTCAGTCAACCAATCATGTAAAAAGCCAATTCCTGTTTGCTCATTTCATTTGCAAAAGACTGGATAATAAAAGTGACAATTGACACACTTTATTGTGGGAAAATTCTCAACTTCATAATTAAATTAAGTCAACTTTTTGCCATTTTAAAAAAATATTCACTACTAGTTACATGTTAGCACTGCTGATCTCCTGTAGTTTCTTTGCAGTCACTTGCAGAGGGAGAGAGGAGTGGCCACCAGACTGGTAGGAGAATGGCCAACAGGTAACCTATGGTCTCCCTGATGCTGATCCCCCCCCTTTACCATGCCTTGTTCTGCACTGTGTCTCTGTAGACATCCATCTCAAAGGCAGGGCTTTGTTTCCTTATGTCCGAGCTTCCAGCAAAGAATATGGTGATCAGCACAGTAGCAACATCACCATACCTAACTCCCAATAGTCTGGGACTAGCGGTTAGAGGCAGCAGTGCCTTAGACCTCACACAGCAGATAAACAGGCGTGCCTAGGATGCACCATCACATACAAG
This sequence comes from Rana temporaria, assembly GCF_905171775.1. NCBI lineage: Eukaryota > Metazoa > Chordata > Amphibia > Anura > Ranidae > Rana > Rana temporaria. The sequence continues at coordinate 356,658,882 of NC_053491.1, read as the reverse complement.
TGCACTACTATTTTTGAAAAGAATTATAAAAAGTAAATTTTTCAGGGCTCGGTTTAGACAAGGACACTTCAGACTTTCTAAGCAAAGGGCCAGTTTACTGTCCTTCAGCATTTAGGGGGGCCGGACTGTGGCCTGTGGAAGTAAAAAATGCCTCAGTGCTTCATCATTTGTTTTAACAGGAGGAATAGTGCCCCATTGTTGGCATCAATGGGAAGAATAGTGCCCCATTGTTGGCATCAATGGGAAGAATAGTACCCCATTGTTGGCATCAATGGGAAGAATAGTACCCCATTGATGGTGTCAGTAGGAGGAATGATGCCAATTTATTGGTGTCATTTGGTGGAATTGAGCCCCGAGGGCCAGATAAAGGCAAGCAAAGGTCCACATCAGTTTTGAGACCACTGGTTTAGACAGATGTTTCCTATAACATAGCAAATCTTAACTTTTTGAGTCTAGGTCTACTTTAAGCAACAAAAAACCACAACAAAGTGATATTTGCAGAATTCAATTATAAAGACAGATGGTTTCAGCATTACTACAAGATAAGCTGCAAAGAGTAAGCAAAGGGCAGGAAAGGACGAGGCAGGTAATCTCCTTATAAAAGTCGGTCTCTTTAATTTATATGTTATCATGGGCTTTGTACAGCATAGAGGAACGGGATGCAATGGAAACATTTATAAAGCATGACAAAATTGGGTTCTGAGTGGAGGCGGATCTCTATATTATCTAGATTCTTGAACTAGTGATGATATTATGAATTTAAAAAAAAAACAAAAAAAAAAAAAAAACATTTTGGTCCATGCGTTTGTCCTGATAAATGTAAATGATATTTTTGTTGCATCTGTTAGTCTTGAAAAAAGGGATATTTAAACCAAGTTAAGTATCAACCTTTTGCTTTTTTGAATTTAGTATTCGGAAAGGGATAGGGTTACCCACCATCGGCCAAGGCTTGTTAATACTTGCTCCCAACATATCAAAACACATTTTATGTGCATTTGCGTTCTGCCTATCCCTGCTCAGTGCTATCTATCAGTGCCGATTAATGCCACCTATCAGCGTCCATCATTGCCACCTATCAGTTCTGCCTATCAGTGCTCAATGTCCATCAGTGCTCATTAACTGCTTGCCGACCAGCTCATCAATGGTGTCCATCAGGGCTGCCTATCAGTGCTCATCAATGCTGCCTATGAGATCTGCCTATCAGTGCTCATCAGTGCCCATTAGAGCTACCTATCATTGCCACCCATTAGTGCTGCCTATCAGTGCTCAATGTCCATCAGTGCCACCTATCAGTGCTCATCAATGCCACCTATCAGTATCCATCAGTGCTCAATGCCCATCAATGCGGCCTATGAGTTCTGCCAATCAGTGCTGCCTAGGAGTTCTGCGTATCAGTGCTCATCAATGCCCATTAGCGCCACCTATCAGTGCCCAATGCAGGCTCAGAGCTGTACGAGAGAGACACTCTCATTTCAGAGGCAGACGGCACTGATAGGTGGCACTGAGCATTGCTGGGCACTGATAGGTGGCACTGAGCATTGCTGGGCACCGATAGGTGGCACTGAGCATTGATAGTTGGCACTGAGCACTGATCGGCAGAACTCATAGGCCGCATTGATGGGCATTGATAGATACTGATAGGTGGAATTAATGAGCACCGAAAGGTGGCACTGATGGACATTGAGCACTGATAGGCAGCAACATTTCAGAGTTCTGGGACTAGCAACCCCACTGCCCACCCCCTTGACAGTCGCGGAATGCCAGGGCCCGGTCGCAAGTGTGACTGTTGCGACCCTGGTAGTTCCCCCACTGTGTTTAAGTGCATTGGAAAGTGTGCTTTAAAAGTTTGTCTGGCTTCTTTTGGACGTGCATGCTGGAAAACCAGAAGCCGGCTGATTCCCGATCAGCGCTCTAAGTCAATGGCAGAAAGCGCCGATCAGAGTGTTCTGGCCTGCTGTCAGAACACAACAGCTCCGTCCAGAGCTGACAGTTATTTTTCGTTCAACTTTTATGTGTACCCGGCTTAAACAAATGTGAACATTTAGAGCCAATCAAGGATTGTAAAATATTAGAGTACAGTACATCTTAAAGCGGAGTTCCGGCCACAATTTCACTTTTTAAATATAAATACCCCTGTAATACACAAGCTTAATGTATTCTAGTAAAGTTAGTCTGTAAACTAAGGTCCGTTTTGTTAGGTTGTTACAGCATTTAGACACTGTATAAAATAGAAATTGACTGGGGCCATCTTAAGTGTGGGCATCATGAAGCCAGACTGTATGACTTCCTGGATTTCAGCCTTGCAGATCTCGCACATGCTCAGTGCTGCACAAGCAGTGGCAGATCAGGTTTCAGCACCTGTGCTGTCCAAGTCACATGATTCTTTGAGACTGGGGAGTGCACAGACTCCTGGAAAGTTACACCCACTACATTCCCAGGAGTCTGTGCGGTGTAGGTTAGGAAGCATTAAGCACCTAGGTGCAGGAAGTGGGAAGATTAACTATTCTGCCTAGCAACAACACTTTGAAGGCATCTAAAAAAAAATATTTTTTTCATAAAGGACTAATGACATTTTTTTAAAACTACTGATGTAATGTTATATATATGGGTGGAACTCCACTTTAAGCCAATTTTTTGTACAGGGTTACAGCCCCTTTTTTGTATTGCCATCTCTGTCCCTCCGTATAGGTTCATTCTCCCCATCTATCCTGGTGATTGGTGACAGTTGGACAGAAAGAGAGGGAAGTTTTTTTTTTTAGTTTTCACCAGGATAAGAGGCGAGAGCAAACTCTTTCCTCTAAGTCCCAGAGGCGATTCCTTTAAAGCAGGCCATGGGTAAGTCGAAAACCAAACAACATTTTTTGGTTATTCGTTTTTGGTATCATTAGTATGCCAGCTGCGACACACGATTTTAATGTCGCAATCAAAAGTGCCTGATCCAGCATGCTAGATTTTGTTTTAAAAATTAAGCAAATGACGGCACAATCGTATGCGCCATTTTCATTTTTTCATTAGATGGAACCGTTGGTTTTCGTCTCGTCTATTGTCTTCCCTACTTTGGAGTGTTTTCTTCCCATTTGTTGCCGAGTCTCTGGGACAAAAAACAATGGCAGCATAAAAAATAAAAATTGACAGGGGTTCCTCAATTAATCAAAAACTTGGCTTTAAATACACTTAAATAAAGATGGTAAGCATGCTTTTGTCAGTATATGAAAAAAATAAATAAAAATTAAACCCCAATAACCACAAAATTGTACTAATTTTATTTTTATTTTTTAAAATTCTTAATTACCTTCATGAAAAAGTCATATAATTGCTATACAAGCCATTTAGTAATTTAATGTTAATAAAATGCCACCTTATCCGTCCCAGAATATCCAACCCTTCTTACATGGGCAGTACAGTGGTGTACTGGTTAGCACTATCGCCTAGCAGCAAAAAGGGTCGCCGATTCGAATCCCAACCACTACCTGCCTGGAGTTTGCATGTACCTTCCTGTGTCTGCATGGGTTTCCTCAGGGTTCTCCGGTTTCCTCCCACACCAGACATGCTGGTAGGCGAATTGGTTCCTGTCTAAATTGTCCCTAGTATGCGAGTTAGGGACCTTAGATTGTAAGCTCCTTGAGGACAGGGACTGATGTGAATGTACAATGTATATATAGAGTGCTGCGTAAATTGATGGCGCTATATCTATAAGGAACCTGAAAAAAATAAAATATTTGGCAGAATGACATCTGCAAAGAGCTTAAAGGGGTTGTAAAGGTTCGGTTTTTATTTTCTGAATACGGTAGGTTCCTTCAAGCTAGAGCGTGCATTGTTGGTTCACTAACCTTTTCCCCATGCCCACACACATTGCAGACAAACTTTAGAAAAGTCACAGTAAAGCCTTCATTAATATTTCCAGAACAAGACCAGGTACGGAGCTGCAAAAAAAACTTTTCTAAAATCTTTGCAATGTAGGTTAGGAGATTTTATTTAAAATATGCAAATTACCTTCCCAAAAATGTCTCCAACTTTAGCTTCCAGGTCTTCTAGTGCAGACGATCGGGACTGCAGAGTCTGGTACTTCTGTTCAAGAAGGATAAAGTTTTGCGACTGCTGAAATACCGTCCTAAAAAAAAAAAAAAATTGAAGAAAATATGTTATTTTCACGTAACAAAGAATAATTATTAATCCACATTGTAAATTCAGTAAAAATAAAAGTGCTTTATCGTTATGGGTGTATATGGCTCATGTGGAGAAACTGTAAGGGCTAGATTCACATAGCCCGCCCTAACTTTGCGGCGGCGTAGTGTATCGTCTTTACACTACGCCGCCGTAAGTTAGCGAGGCAAGTACATGATTCACATAGTACTTGCCTGCCAAGTTACGGCGGTGTAGCCTAAAGCGGGCGGGCGTAAGGGCGCCTAATTCAAAATAGGCTGAGGGGGCGTGTTAATGTTAATTTTGTTTGACCTGACGTGATTGACGTTTTTTTGGAAAGGCGCATGCGCCGTCCGCCTACATATCCCAGTGTGCATTGCGGCAACGTACGACGCACGGGCCTATTGGTTTCGACGTGGACGTAAATGACGAAAATCCCTATTCACGGACGACTTACGCAAACGACGTAAAATTTTCGAATTTCGACGCGGGAACGTCGGCCATACTAAACATTACTATTCCAGCTATTTGATGGAATATCTTCAGGCCTGATAATGCGTTACGTAAACGGCGTATCTGTACTGCGTCGTCCGGGCGTACGTTCGTGAATAGGCGCATCTAGTGATTTACATATTCTACGCCGACCGCAATGGAAGTGCCTCCTAGCGGTCAGCCTAAATATTGCACCCTAAGATAGGACAGCGCAAGCCGTCATATCTTAGATAGGTTTAAGTGTATCTCTGTTTGAGAATACACTTAAACTTAGGTCGGCGCAGATTCCGAGTTAGGTCGGCGTATCTACTGATACGCCGGCCTAACTCTATGTGAATCTAGCCCTAAATATGTGCGGTGTGTGGCTTTTACTCCACCTCAGCATGTTGTAGTTCATTTTAGTTTGGCATTGGGCTTTCATTCCTGAGAGGCAGCGATAAATCAGAAAGATCTCCAAAAGGGAGACTTACTGCATTGTGATTTTATAGCCCATTCATAGAATGCAGGCAGTGGTGTGAGGGCTGCAGGAGGTAACCCAGTAATCTCTGCTAAGCGAAGTGGACAGAAAAACAGTGATTGGAGTAGAGGATGGTAACCACATGTCATGTAGGGTGACCACATTTCCAAACTACCATTCAGGGACACCCCCCCTTTCCCAAAAATCAGCTTGTGCTGTAACGAATCACAAACAGGGGGCAGAGATTGTGCTCCTCCAGGCATTCCCGGCCAGGACAAGTACCATCAGTGAGAAAAGCGGTGATGTGGCGGCTTTTTTTTGGGGGCATCAGATTGGCCCGGGGGTAGCTGTGTCTGTGTTTCATTCCGGGACACTGTATTGTCCTGGAATGAAGGTGCCCGAGACAGACCTGCAAAATGCGGGACTGTCCGGGGCAATTCAGGACACGTGGTCACCCTAATGTCATGTGATCAGGCCCTCCCTCCAGCAATTCTTTTTTTTTTTTAATCATTCAATAAATAGTGCTCCCCTGGCTTTGAAAGCACTGCGTTTTATAAATGTGCCATTTTTTTAAAGTAGGGTTTTATAAATGGACCGCCAAACCCCCTCTAATAATACTGGAAGGAAGACTGTGGGATTCAAACCTTCTCTACCCAAAACCTTAGGGACTGGTTCACACCACAAAAACGCACTCCAGATCTGTTCCGGATGCGTTTCTGCATGCGCCTGTTTAATGCGATTTTGACTCATTCTGGTGCTTTTTGTATGTGTTTCCAGATGCTTTTTTTCTTCTTTCCGCCTGTCTTGTTTCCCCACTGGAGTCCACTGTGTCTTTTAAGCGTTCCAGTGCATTCTGGTGCGTTTTTGGTGGGTTTGACCACGTTCCAGTACATCCCGTGCAGGAAAAATGCAGCATGTTCTACTATTTTTTCTGGCACTGCAATGCCTGGGAACTGACTGCACTGGTGTGAACTATGGCGTTGGAAGCCATATAACCTACTTTACATGCATTTTTGATGCAGAAAAAAAAACAAGCTGGACTGCATGTGGTGTGAAATGGTCCTGACATTTTTTTTTTCCCCTTTACTTGGCAATCCTGCCAGTAACACACGTCCTGTCCTGGGGTAAGAACCCTCACTCACTGCACATACTGTATATAAGGATGAGCTCCAGCATGTTCGCATGGTACACGTGCAGAGCCTGCCAGGAAGTCTGGACGGCGCTGCGCTAATCACAGCCAGGGAGACATTTCCTGATCTCTGCAGCCGAGCATCGGGACAATGTCTCCCTGGCTGTGATTAGCGCAGCGCCGTGCAGACTTCCTGGCGGGCTCTGCACGTGTACCTTGCGAACACGCTGGAGCTCATCCTTAACTGTATATAATAAGAAGCAGGACTGTCATCCTAGGACAGGTCTACAGATCACCTCCTCGCCTGATTTAAATAACATTGGGGCAGAGGCGTTGCTAGGGGGGTGCGGTCCGCACCGGGTGACACCCGCTAGAGGGGTGATTCCATCCCGTTTTTTCTTTTTTAGCTGACATGCCCAGCCTGTCCTGTGCAATCCCAGCCTGCCCTGTACCACCCAGCCTGCCCTGTACCCCCCCCAAACAGCCCTGTACCACCCAGCCTGCCCTGTACCACCCCAAACTTTCCCATGCCATCCCAACTTGCCCTGTGCCACCTTAACTTGCCCTGTACCACCCCAATCTGCCCTATGCCACCATAACTTGCCCTATACCACCCCGACCTGCCCAATGCCACCCTAACTTGTCCTGTACCACCCCACCCTTTCCCATGCCATCCCAACTTGCCCTATGCCACCCTAACTTGCACTATACCACCCCAACCTGCCCTGTACCACCCTAACCTGCCCTATGCAACCCTTACTTGCCCTATACCACCCCAAAAACTACCCTATATCACCCCAACATGCCCTATACCACCTTAACCTGTCCTATACCCCCCCCACTACACCAACCTGCCACTATACCACTCTATACTACCCTAACCTGCCACTATACTGCCCTATACTATCATTTACAGGGGCTGGTTTGGGGTGCGCCCCGTGCCCGTACGCTGCCTGCTTGGTGCTGGGCAGCCTAGACAGAGGGGGGGTGACACTATGTTTTACCACACCGGGTGACACCAACCCTAGTGACGCCACTGCATTGGGGAGGGTTGCTGTAGTCTACAGTGATAGCTGAGAACAATGTCATTTATAACAGTCAGCACAGGAAATTATCCGCTTGCAAGATATTTTTTTCCCCCACTTATCTAATGGATATAACCAGGGGTTGACAAATTTGCTTGGAAACTAGGAGCCAGCTAAAAAATTTAGGAGCCAGAAAACGCACCCCGTCCCGACGAGCTTGCGTGCAGAAGCGAACACATACGTGAGCAGCGCCCGCATATGTAAACGGTGTTCAAACGCAATTTTGAAGCGTGACATGTTGGGTATGAATTATCTTTCATAATATTAAAAAAAAATGGGGATAACTTTACTGTTGTCTTATTTTTTTATTAAAAAAAGTGTAATTTTTTCCCAAAAAAGTGCGCTTGTATGACCGCTGCGCAAATACGGCGTGTCACAAAGTATTGCAAAGATCGCCATTTTATTCTCTAGGGTGTTAGGATAAAAAATATATATAATGTTTGGGGGTTCTAATTAGAGGGAAGAAGATGGCAGTGAAAATAGTGAAAAATGACATTAGAATTGCTGTTTAACTTGTAATGCTTAACTTGTAATACCAACGGCCACCACCGCCAGCTCACATCTGGTGGTAATAACTTGTAATACCAACGGCTCACCACCAGATGGCCCCAGCTCACATGGCGACCCTGCGCCCGGGATTTGTCGATCCCTGGATATAACAAAATACTTCCAATGGTATATTTAACAGACCAAAGGGAGAAAATAGGAGATCATGGTCAGGGTTCACATATGCAGCTATACTGCGATATGCTGCAATACTTTAACCTTCATAATGGTTAACCACTGTGCAATCGTGTACATTGCATGCGTTTGCGGTAGGACCCTATACGTTTGAAAGGGTTGCATTCTGTACTGCTTCCCGAACGCGACAAGCCATTTAACTTTTGTCGTGGCCGCGAAGCAAAGCAGCACAGCGGCAGCATGGGGTCAGCTCTAAACAAGTGCACTAGTTTGTCAAGGTGGGCGGGCGGGTTGAGAGGGGGTAGAATCCCCTGCGTTTATGGCCCCCTGGCCCCCCATATGAATGAAACCTTTCAGTTTTAATTGGAGCAGAAAAAATAAGGATTATGTAACACTCACCATGTCAAAGTCGCACAGAGCGCCAAACACAAGCAGCACAGCAGGGTCCTGACATCAGGGCACATTGACTGGCGTCCAGTCCCTAAAGAGGCAGCTGCCAGCTTCCCAGGACTATCTCCATTTGCCCGCTGTCCTGCAGCAGTGCCACTCCGCTGAGCATCCTTCGCTTCCTTGGAGGATGGCATGCCACCTTTCTTCCTCTGCTTCACTTCGCCAGACATTGTAAAACACCCCAACTGCTAACTATACATAGAAAGTTATTAAATGGAATTAGATATAAAAGTAATTAAAATCTGTCCAGCGCTACCACAGCATTTTTACTAAATGCAATGTTTACATGCTCAGCCGCTATGCTTTCCAAGGGGAATGAAGAGAAATTCCCAACAAAGCTACAAAAAGTTTTTCCAAAGTGAAGTAACCTGAATCTTTGCCGGTAAAATGTAGCAGATTTGGGCTGGAAGGCCTGCGATTCCCCTGCCAGAATTATTAACCCCTGATCTGCTCTCAGCCCCAGAGGCAGCAACCCCCTCCCTGTCTATGTGGCAGCCAGAATGATCCTCACACTACACTGAGCAGCTGGATTTGGGGATAAGCCTGCTACGGTGGCAGGGAGGGGACAATCTTCCTGCATTGCAAATCTCACTCTAGATTTCAAAGTATAGATCTGTGCTTTCCTACAAATCGTGCTGAGGGCAGCAGCCGTGCTTTTTATCTAACGGATAATAAAAATATGTGAACATGCTCCATAAACTAACCTAATAATAATAATAATAATAGCAGCAATAAAAATAATAACCCACCTAAACTAATCTAAAACATATATATCAAATAACATGTGAATATATATATATATAATCTCAAAATCAATCATCATATTGCAGTCGTTCTGATATGTGCATTAAACATGAACAAAAGACGTGCAAAGTTATAGATTATGTATCATGCGCGGGGGGGGGGGACAGGTGGTTGATCTGCATTTTTACCACCTCCCCACTGGCACTGGAGTCAAGCCATCAGACAGTCCACTGGCCAACTCTGCAAGCAGTCACAGTGGCACTTAAAGCGGTGGTTCACCCTGAAAAACAAGTTTCTAGCATGCCATTCAGCATAGTAACGCGAGCTACAGTATGCCTTTATATTTTTTTTTGGCGCTGTACTCACTGTTTAATCGCGTAGTAAAGTTTCAGACTCCCCGCGGGGAATGGGCGTTCCTATGCAGAGGGAACGTGATTGACGGCCGGCTATGGCGCGTCACACTTTCCGAGAAGAGCCGGAGTAGGACTCGGCTGTTCACGGCGCTATACGGCGCCTGTGCACAGACATCAGAGCTGACTGCGCAGGCGCCGTGAAGAGCAAAGTCCTATTTCAGCTCTTCTTGGGAAGCATGACGCGCCATAGCCGGCCGTCAATCACATTCCCTCTGCATAGGAACACCCATTCCCCTGAAACTTTACTACGCGATTAAACAGTGAGTACGGCGCCCAAAAAAATATATAAAGGCATACTGTAGCTCGCGCTACTATGCTAAATGGCATGCTAGAATTTTTTATTTTTTTTTTAGGGTGAACCCCCGCTTTAAGGACGGGTTCACACTATTGCCAATTGAATGCGGGATCCCTGCATCCAATTTGCAATAGCAGGCGATTGTGGCCGGATCTCTATGGAGCCGGTTCACATATCTCCAATACGCTTGGGTGCAAATTAACTAGAGCAGAAAAAAATACGATTATGAAACACTCACTATGCGAATTTGCACAGGAGCCCTGGGCATCTTTTGGTCCGTTTCAGGTCCGAATTCATCCCAAAATTCGGGCTAAAATCGGACCTGAAACGGTAAACCATAACGCACGGGACCCCTGCTGGGAGGCGCATCGGCATTAGGTGTGAACCCACTCTAAAGGCTCTTACACACGATCAGACTTTTTGACAACAACGTGTTTGATCGGACAATCCGACCGTTTTTGGTTTTTCAACGGACAAATGTTTGCTGTGCATGCTCTCAAACTTTTCGATAACAATCGTCCGATGGAGGATAATCCGATCGTGTGTACACAAGTCCATCGGACTAAAGTCCAAAGTACAAACATGCATGCTCTGAACCAATGCTAAACATCAGCCAACAATGGCAGAAGCGGTAAAGAGCTGAAAAACCACGTGATTGGTGAAAGTTGGCTGAAATGGTTCTGCCGTGTGTATGCAGAACAAGTTCACGGCCAACACCCATTTGGACGAAAATCCACGGAAAAGTCAGATGTAAGTCCGATTGTGTGTATGAGGCTGTATACACATTGCTAAGGTATGGTCTGCAGTAAGGATGAGCTCAGGCATGTTTGCAACTCCACGTGCCCGCACCCACCAGGAAACGGACACTCCGCAACGCTAATCACAGGTAGTGAGACATTTCCCAATCTGTGCAGCCGCGGATCAGGAAATGCCTCACTGCCTGTGATTAGCGCTGCGGAGTGTCAGCTTCCTGGCTGGCGGGGGCACGTGAAGCTGCGAACATCCCTTAGCTCATCCTTACTCTGCAGTGTGACAATTTAAATGCAACACGCAGAGTCTGATGCCAATTGTGTGACTCGGCCCCGCCCCCCCGGTGGCCGCATCATTGGAAGTGATTGACAGCAGCGGGAGCCAATGACTGCACTGCTATCAATCATCCAATGAAGAGACGACAAGACCAGGGGGAAAGCAATGCGGGATCGCGCCCATGGAGATTCGGGGCTTAGGTAAGTAAAACGGGGGCTCTGGGGGTGGCGGTGACTGCAAGGTCTTTTTTCACCTTAATGCATAGGATAAGGTGACCAGATTTTTTAAATGAAATCCGGGGACATATTTTTTCTTTACTAGTAATGGCAACAATCAGCGACTCTCTGCCCATCGCCGCCCGCCTCACAGCCTCTCAAGTCTTACTGGGGAGTCTTGGATGGGGAGCGGAGGAAGATCACTCCACCAGGGAAGGCAAGGAGATAGGCAGGTGACTGGCCGGGGCTTGAGCCAAGGCAGAAGAACATGCGAGCGAAGCTGAATGGGCATGCGCCCGAAACCGAAGAAATATTCCCTCCGCTCTGACCAGCACATGATCATCAGAAAGGGGCACAGATAATGGGAAAAATACACCCCCCTATGCTAGTAGCCACGGCGGAGTGGGGGGGTGTAATTCTATTTTTTTATTTTTAATTCTGCACTGATTGTCTTTGAAATTGCCCCTGCCCCCTATTAAATCCAATCTGGGGACAAAACCAGGGACAGTGTCCTCAATCAGGGGACTGTCCCCTGAAACTGGAGATGTCTGGTCACCCTAGCATAGGATGCATTAAGGTGAAAAAACACGGTTTACAACACCATTACAGCGGAGATCTACCCAAAATTGGAACTTCCACTCATTTGTCTTGCCCCCTCCGGTGCCACATTTGGCACCTTTCGGGGGGGGGGGGGGGGGGGGAGCAGATACCTGACAGGTACCCTTCCCACTTGCGGGAGACTGGGCTGTGGCGCATTACATCAGCTTATTTGTATAGGTATATTGTTTATACTCACATCTTTTGATCCAATAAACTGAGATTGAACTAAGAACACGCAGGCAGAAATGCATTCGTACGCATCCACACTGCGTTTCTGTGGCCAAACTGGCCCCTAATACATATATGTTTGCGCATTTAATGCATGTGTTTGATATATTTGTAGATGAGTTTGGGGTGGTTGTTATATTCCTTTGAATTTGTTGGACATATATGCAAATGTGAGAATTTGCAATGTTCGTGATTGACTTTGCTACACAATATTTTTGCATGCTTTATGTCATTTGATATCTACGCTTTAGATTAGTTTAGGAGGGTTGTTGTTATTGTTATAAAGTTAGTTTATATACAGCACAGAGAACTTTCACTTATATACAAAGTTAGCTGCAAACTCCGAAGAAACACTAATCGGAGGGAAAGTTCGTTTTGATGAACGACTGTAGTGTATTCTGAAGTAGTAGAGGAAAGCTGAAGCAGAAGCAGACATATTTAATCCGGGCAAGACAATTAGACAAGTAACAATGCAAGATTCTAGTTCAAATACAGCTAATGTGTGTATAGTTAGGAGCTGCTTAGATGTAGACTGGCACTAAATCGTTTTTTTTTAATCCTCTTCCAGCGTGAACGTGTAGGGAATCTACCCTTATCAAACATGGCCGCCAAGTGCGTTCTATGGGACTAAGAGAGAGGCGGAACGTTCGCTGCTCGGCTCCTGAGCTGGTGGGAAGGTTTTACTGGCACACTGCTCAGGTCTTCCATGTGTTTGGGCTGCAGGAGAAGCTGACATGGAGGTATTAGAAGAAGAGTTTGGAGATCTCAGCCAGAAGCAGCTCTTAGCTCCTGTAGACACAGTGGAGGTGAGACCACAGGCTGCTGCTTCACTTCTACCTGCATCTGCCATATCATTCTATGGATATTTTCTTATTAATGCATTATTTTACTGTGTTCATATGCTGTCAGCCAGCATGTCAATTGTTTTGTAGTAATAATATTATTATAACTTAAGACCCACAAGTTCTGTATGCTCTGTGTTATTACTCTCCACACATGTTACAATGTGATTGTACAATCTCCTTTAGATGTATCAACAAGTAGGGCCTGCCTGATTGGCTACTTTAGGTAGGTTGTCATTATATTGCTTTGGCTACAATCTGATTGGCTACTTTTAGGTAGGTTGTCATTATATTGTTTTGACAGATCTAAAGTTAACTGTTCTGTCAGATTGTTGAATGTATGGTGAACCCTTAAAATCTATCTAAAGCACAAATTGTAAATATTTGTTTTTGTTTGAGTGTGATAGGGTTAAACCCTACAGGAGAGTTTTATTGCTGTCTGTCTTCCATTGGGGAGATTTGCCTTCACTTCCTGTCTGAGAGACACAACAGGAAGTGAGAGTGAATCTTTCCAAAGCGAGCCTATTTAGCTGTTGCTAGAACTGATGAGCCGTAGGAAGATTTCACTCACCTCTTCTTTTGATGACAACTGTAAAATGTTGAACTTTCCATCATTTAGGTCCAATTCACACATCTGTGTGTTGTGGCGTGAAACGCTCAACAAGAAAATTCCCGCGGTTTTCAGTGCTTCCTGTTCATCTGAGTGCTATGTCTCTTGTAGCTTGATAACTGTCACTTTTTTTTATTATTTTTTTTTCAGGCTGAATTGTTTTTGGCCCCATAGACTGCAGTAGGATCACCAAAAAAAAAAAAAATCGTCAATGTGTTTTTCAGACGCTTCCATAATAAAAGTCAATGGAGCCAGAAAATGTATGTGCCTACCCCCTGCTTGGCACATCACTCCTAAAAAATGCATAAAAAAGCCTCAAAACCACCTAGCTACGCTAAATGTGCGTGGCGATTTCCTGCCCCAATGGCCATGGTAATCCGGACAGGTAGAGAAGGTGAATCCTGGACGAGAAAGAACCTGGCAGGGATTCTTACCAATCCTTACTAAAGCAAAGTTTTGGCTTTATATGCATATTAGTTTCAATAGGGGGCAGTGCATCCCTCCCTGTGTTTTAATGCGCTCGGGAGGGAAAGGTGCAGCTACCTGCAGCCTATCAATGTCAATGCAGGCTGGATGGGACTAAGCGCTGTACTGAGTGGTACTCGCAGTTAGGGCCATATGCATTCAGAGACCAAAGTCCCTTGCATTTGTCCCTAAACACACGGGGCTTTAAACATGGGTACCACTCAGAATCACTGCTAGGGTTGCCACCTTTTCTTCAAGGCAAACCGAATACTTTAGCTGCGCATGGCACCCCAACTGCGGCATGATTTTTCCGCGATTGTCACCCAAAAAATTTGCTGCAAAATCATATAAACAGAATTGTGGGATGCCTGTCACCCAAAATAAGTTTTGCTTCGTGATTGGGGTGCCATTATCCCCACCCCCTCCTATTACAAATCTTCTTCCCCTACCAGCACAAATCCTCCTCCATCCAATAACCCCATGGCAGCCAACAGGGGGTACCATGGGGGGCCGAGACAGCAGGGGGATCAGAGTGGTGGGCAATTGCAGAGGAGTCAAAATGTCAGAGAGAGGCGACAGGCAGCTACTGGTGAGGACGTTTTTAATAAATTATGATTAAAAACAATCCACTTACTCTCCATGTCAGAGCTGTATGTCAGTTTGTGAACTCTGCTGTCCCATTCTCCCCTGCAATCCACACTGCTGTTATCACTGAATTGCTGGAGGAAACTTGTGTCAACTGTCAGCCTCTGATGATGGAGGCGTGGTTAAGCCTTCAAAATGCTCTGATTGGTCAAAGCATCCCAGGCTTACAGCTCACTGCAGTTTCCCCGTTGCTTTGTATCCTTGGATTCCTCCAGCGATTCAGCGGATTGGGAGAATGGGACTGCGGACTTCACAGACTGACATGTCACATGCCTACAGCTCTGATATGGAGATTGAGTGGATTGTTTTTAAACATTTATTTTATTAAAAACTTCCGCACCAGCAGCTGCCTGTCTCCTCTCTCTCCCTTATGTTTTGACCGCTCTGTAATCTTCCCCCTCCCACCGCTCCCCCTGTGTGCTGGTGCCCCTACAGGAGGCCCCATGGTACACCCTGTCAGCTGCACTGGTGTCCGGGTGTCATGCAGAGGGAAACCCGGGCACAGAATGCTAAACCTGTACTGTCCGGGTCAAAACCGGACAGGTGGCAACCCTACTTGCTGCACATTTTCACTGGCAACTTGTACACTTGCAGAGCACTTGAAGCACAAGTTCTAGTTGACACTTTTCCAAATTCTGCCACAGTGACCCCCTGTGGTGGGATGACTATTGTACAACATAACTGAACCAGAACTTGCAGAATGTTTGCAAAGAAAGTTGATCTGGAGTCATGCAATGCGGACAATTGTTGCAATTTTTTTCCCACATTTTATTTCAGTGATGGTCCCTTTTTTAAGCCTAGATTCACATTGGAGCAATTTGTCGTGTGATTTGAGAGATGACAAGTTGCAGCCTTTTGGCGGCAATGGCACTGTTCCAATCGATACAACGCCGATTTATTTATTTTTTGCAGCGCTGCACCGATTTGGAAAAGTAGTTCCCGCACTACTTTTGCTGATTTCAGGTGCGACTTCAATAGACATCTGTGAATGAAGCCACACAGATGTCTATCAAGTTGCAGCTGATATCGCACTGACCTTGCTACTTTGAAGTCGCTTGAAGTAGTGCGATTTCAAAGTAGCATTAATGTAAACCAGGGCTAAAGGCTATCATCTGCTGTACTTTGCTAAATAATAAACAGACGAGGAAAGCTTCTGTACATGTTGGAAATGCTCTGCATATTTCTTTAACTCTGTAGGTAAACTACAATCAGGATGTTGGCACTGGAAGAGACACCTTTGAGAGTCAACAATCACAGCTCCAACTTTTCTATACATTCAGCTTCAGCTTCAGCTTCTTACCTGTGGATGTCTTTTGCAGTTTAACAAATTACTTGTAATAAATATATATATATTTTTTTTGTCTTGCAGGAAAAATGGAAACTGCTTCCAGCATTTCTGAAGGTAAAAAATACAATTTTTCCATTGTCCACATTTGTTACTTTATACTATACTATGTTAATATATACCTTGTAATTTCATCATGGATTTCTTCAGGATCCTAAGGCTAGCCATAAACACATATAGATGTCAGCATGTGGAAAATCTGTAGATTCCTCCATCTACACTAAAAAGTGTGGACGAACCAGCTACCAAAGTTTTGTAAAATGATGTACCGGGCGATGTTCGTCTAGGACAGTGGTTCTCAACCTGTCTGGTGCCGTGACCCCTTGATAAAATTTCCCAAGTTGTGGGGACCCCTCACAGTAAAATTATTTTTGTAGCGTGGGTTGTCAGCACCCAAGGCAAGGCAAGAAATTTGCGCCCCTAACCCACGGACACTTAGCGCTCCCTGAGTCCCTTCCACTCATACAGTATTAAAACCCCTTATGGTACAGTTGAGGATGTACCTCTATTTCTCTTTTTTCTCCTTTCTTCCCCTTTTATCTCTCTCCATGCAAATTTTTTGTTTATTTTCCCCTTCTCTCTATAGCCGTCTTTATTGTTCTCTCTCTTATTCTTTCTCTCCCTTTTTCTTTGTTCCTCCCCCTATTTTTCTCTCCCTTCCATGTATTCTTTATTTATATTCCTTCTCTTACTCCTTGGTGGGGGGGTAATGGGATGAGTGGCAGTGCTGGCGGGGAGTTGGGCTCAGTGGCAGTGCTGGTGGGCTCAGTGGCAGTGCTTTGAGAAGTTCTGATCAGCCAAATTAGGTGCTCTTGATGAAGGTCATCTGCTGATCTGAAACCTGTAGTGGGGACTTTTAATGGCAACTGTTATCACAGGTAGTGTTACACTGTGTCAGCAGTGACACCTATGCCAAAATCCGGAGATAGGGTCTTCTCCAGCCCCTCCCACTTCACATTCCTCAAGAGGAGACGGATTAAAACTCTGCTCTTTTGATGTCATGAGACACGAAACATCAAGCGCCCAGAGGCGATTCAGTTCGCATGTGTCGCGCTATATAAGTTTTTCATTCATTTCATTCATTCATTCAAGAGTCAGCTGACCTCTAGTCTCTGCCCCCACGGGCTCCAGGAACAGACCAGCTGGGTGACCGCAAAAAGGCTGGGAGGGTGGTGCGGGCTTCAGGAACAGCCCAGGATTCAGTGACCCCTGGAAAATTGTCATTTGACCCCCGAGGGGGTCCCGACCCCCAGGTTGAGAACCACTGGTCTAGGATGTGTGTTTGTTGTATTGTCTGTTTTGTATGTACAAAAAATTTACCTTAAAAAAAAAAGTGTGGACGAAGGAATCTCCTCTGACCGCTATTTAGGCAACTGTGGTTGCCTGTATTATGACTGTATCTGATAGGATGCATTTGCTTTTCAGCCAATAATTTTTCACTGGGCTAAGTTAATTTTGTTGACCCGATGGGGCAAAATGACACGAACAGTTCAGCTCCTTGAAACGTGAAAGTTCTACTTTGGAGTGAAGCTGCGCCCACACTGTAAGGAATATTCGTTTAGGTCTAGGGGAGAGTAAAATCACTTTTACTTCCCTGATTCCCCCACTCCCCTGGCATGCAGTGCTTCCCCATGCTTCGATTGTAGACTGTCCCTCTGCATTGGTCATGTTGATGTCAAGACTTTAGACCTCTGGAGTTCAGAGGAGAAGAGACTATAGGGACAGGTCTAGCAGTGCAGGGGAGTGGAGGAACGGGTGAGAAAAATCCACTATAGCCAGTCCCCTAGACCTAAACAAGCTTTTACCCTTGCAGGTTGGGGTCAGTAGAACTTTATTTCCTGGCATTGAACAAAAAAATAAAATTTTTGCCATTGATAAGTACCGGTAAATGTTTATATTTATTTTTGTGTGTCAAAGGAAGATATGATTGTGATTGACTCTTCTGCCATTGTTTGCTCCTGACAGGTGAAAGGTCTTGTGAAGCAACACATAGATTCTTTCAATTATTTCATCAATGTGGAGGTAAGATATTTTTTTTTTTTTTTTTTGGCGCAAAAGTACTCAACAGACATTTTGGCTTCAGAGATGATGAGTCTAGTCGGCTCCATCCTAAAGGCTTGTTCGCACCATGCAGAGTAATGCAGGCTTTATGCAGGGGCACATGAAAAAAAACATGTGCATGGCATTGCGTTTTAGTGTGGGTGCTGCTGTGAACGAGCCCTAAATTTGCCTTGATGTTCATTAGGCATTGCACAATAGAGCAGCAGTATGAGAAAATACTCTTATAATTTTTTTTTTTTTTTAAATATATGTATAAAAAAAATTGATCTATTTCCCTGAAAAGTGTGTGTGTTTTTATACATACTGTGTGATACTGTGTGGTAGTAAAAGCCTTTTTATTAGAATACAAAATTGTAATATGAATACATACCTGTAATAAGGTGATCAGTAGGATGTTATGAGTGAGTGAGAAACTTATATAGCGCAACACATGCGAACTGAATCGCCTCTGGGCGGTTAGTATCCATTCCCTGAGTAAACTTTTTTTGCCCTTTTAGAAGAGATGGGTTTTGATTTTTCTTCTGTCGACCTCCAGTCGGATGCTGGTTGGTAGAGCGTTCCATAGTCTAGGTCCTTGGACTCCTTGGACTTGTTCTCCCTTGGACTTGTATCTGGCTTTGGGTATCTGGAGTAGATTTTGGTTGGTGGATCGCAGAACGCGATTGGTTTTGTGAGCTTTTAGTTTCTCGCATAGATATTGGGGGGTATTTCCTTGAATACACTTATGTGTTAGACAGAAAGTGATTCTGTCTTTTACTGGCAACCAATGAAGGGATCTCAGTGAAGGTGAGATTGATTCCCATGTTTTTTTTCCCAGTCACAAGTCAAGCGGCCGTGTTTTGAACGACTTGCAGAGGAGTGATTTGGTATTTAGGGAGTAAGAGGTAGAGGGCATTAGCATAGTCTGGAGTTGATAATTGTTCCCACCACGACTGCAATGTCTTCTTTTGGGATAAAGGGAATGAGTGCGATCCGCTGACTACTGACTCTATTTGTGCATCCATTGTCATGTAGCTGTCGGAAATGACTCAGAGACTTTTGACTTTGGTGCTAGGGGTGATGGTTTTACCCAGAATGGGCGGGGGAGTCCATGTTGTTGCGGGATGATTCTTTCGATTGGCGTGAAACAGGAGAAGTTCTGTTTTCGAACCGTTGAGTTTAAGATAACTCTTCGTCATCCAGTTTTCTATCAAAGTAAGGCATTTCTCTAGTCCGAGATAATGTTCCTTTTTGTTGCAGATGCGGAAATACAGTTGTGTGTCATCTGCATAAGAATTGTAAAGTAACTTCTGGTTACTGATGATTTCAAAAAGAGGGCGGAGATAGATATTGAACAGAACAGGCGACAGAGGGGACCCCTGAGGGACTCCGCATGACACTGTGCGTGTTTCAGAAGTGAAAGGCCCCAGTTTCACTATTTGTGATCTGTTTTCCAAGAAGGAGGAGAACCAAGATAAATCACATTCCGCGACTCCGGCTACTTCAGCTAGCGGAGTCAGTAATAGTTTGTGGTCTACCGTATCAAAAGCTGCGCTTGGGTCCAGCAGTACCAGAAGACAAGATTCTCCTTCGTCTGCTGCCTCGAGAGCGTCATCCTATATTTTGAGCAGCGCTGTTTCTGTTATGGTTAAATAAAGCATACAGTATTTATAAAGGAAGCCTGTACTAGGAGAATATAAATGCTATTTGCTTGCTTCTTATGCTGATCCAGTGGCTTCAGTACTTTGGTACATTGCCCCAGGACAAATATACAAGTCAAGAATTCTGACTTTCTAATCAAAATAGTTCTTAGAGGTCAGTGACTTTGAAAGCATCAAGGCCATAGACAGCCAGAGAACTTGCATTGTTTGTCCTGATAACCTTTTGTTCAGCATCAGTAGCCCAAATATTGTTCTTAGTTCAGATTTCTTTGAGTGTGATCCTTTACCTAACCCAGTGGTCTCCAAACTGCGGCCCAAGGGCCGGATGCGGCCCTTTGCTTGCCTTTATCTGGCCCTTGGAGCACTGTCACTCCAAATGATACGAGACACTGTTCTGCCATCTG
Organism: Rana temporaria; assembly: GCF_905171775.1. Taxonomy (NCBI): domain Eukaryota; kingdom Metazoa; phylum Chordata; class Amphibia; order Anura; family Ranidae; genus Rana; species Rana temporaria. Next base: position 356,638,912 of record NC_053491.1, on the reverse strand, counting down.
ACACCGACAATGGAGCACCATTTCTCCCACTGACACCACTAATGGGGCACTATTCCTCCCTATGATACCAGCAATGGGGCACTATTCCTCCCCCCTAATACCAGATGTTTACTCCCACTGATTCCAGGAAAATGTTCACTCCGCTGGCCAAAGTCCGGCCCTCCAAGAGACTGAAGGACAATAAACCGGCCCTTTGTTTAGACCAGAGCTGGGCAAACTACGGCCCGGCGGACCTTTTAATCTGGCCCGCGGATCGCTAGCTACTAGGGGTGCAACGGATCGTCACCGATCCGTGATCCGAACGGGTCACCCCGTTCGGATGGGCACACCACGCGATCCGCGGTGCGCTCACGGATTGGCCGCCATCGTGTGTCACCTCCAACTCAGAATGTATACCCGAGAGACAAACCCAGCGCTCTCTGGGCGGAAAACCAATCACAGAGCGGGGCTGGAAGTGTCCCTCCCGGCGCCATGTTGTGATTGGCGGAGCCGGCTGGAGGAGGGCGTGGGCGGGGTTGTTGCCGGAAGTAGCCGAGTGTGGAGTTGTAGTTACTCGGCGCTCCCTGTGTGTAGCGGGTGGCTTGAGGGGGGGGCGGGCAGCTCACCTCCATAGACCGCTCCAGTCTTACCCGGTCCTCAGTGTAGTTCTGTGTGTTCAGTGGCCGCTCAGACTGGCATAGCTCCGTGTCACACGCCCTGCCCCGAGCCTCTTCTTACCGCTGAGGTAGAAGAGTGCTCCCCTCATCTGCAGTAATGCATTCCTCAATTAGGGGGCACCTCACACTCTCAGACTTATCTACAGGTGAGTAGTGACTTTGTATAGGAGTCCTCCAGTCATCCTGTCCTGTGATATGAGAGTCCCATGTAGTGACCCCTCTCCCTATATGTCTGTTACTGTTATTGGAGTTCTCCTTTAACCTGTTGCTGATAATGTGACACACGTGTGGTGGTGGGGATGGCGAATCGTAGCGCACACATGACAGCCAAGGTTTCTGTAATGAGAGCGTGGTCACTATCACCCAGGTGACCGCACTGTCACAGACACTATGATTTCTAGGATGAGCTCCTGATCATGTGATGGCCAATCCCAGCAACTATGTGATGGAGAAGTCCATCCCACCTCCCAGCTCTGGGTCTAAGGTAGGGGTGCAACGGATCGTCACCGATCCGTGATCCGAACGGGTCATCTTGCCCCACCCCCGTGTGCTTGTCAGAGCCCAGAGCACAGCGTGACACGCCTCCCCGCCTCAGCGCGCTCACTACAGTCCCGGGACTGCCTGCAGACATGTGGAGACATCATCTGTGAGCTCTGCAGGTAGGAGCTACACCATCACCCGGGGAGCATGGCTGTCTGTACACCAGAGGAGGGGGGTGGGGGTGACACCGGAGTAATGATAGTGAATGTGATTAGGGGGCAAGTGGACATCTTTTATTACACCCAACAGAGTTTTAGATTCAGTTATTTTCATCACAAAACGGAGCTTATGTGCTTAAATAAAATATTTGTAAATGTTACATTTAATGTGCAAATCAGAGGTGTTCTGTCACATTAGCAATAAACAGTCCGTCGGATTTCCAAACACTGTATTTAAGCACATAAGCTCCGTTTTGTGTTGAGAATAACTGTTGAGAATAACTGTGAAATCTAAAACTCTGGTGTGTGTAACAAGATTTGTCTTTTTTTTTTTTTGTCGATCCAAAAATGATCCGATCCGTGACGACTGATCCGAGGATCGATCCGATCCGTGAGTTTTCTGATCCGTTGCACCCCTACTAGCTACGGTAGTGCCTGGGCCTAGTGACCTCTCACAGCGTCTCCTCCTCCTGGCTAGTCAGTGGCTGGGCCGGCCAGCAGCTAGTGGGGGGGGACGGGGCCGTAGGCAGAGCACGGATTGAGCCGTACGTGCAGGCGCAGGCAGGGAGTTGGCGTCACGTCAGCTGCCTTTCCGCATGCCTGTGAGGAGCAATCCATGCGGCGTGAATGTGAGGAGTAGACGCTGTGAGTGTGAGATGTCATTCCGGTGTAATACACAGGTGAGTCCACCCATGGCATGCCATGTATATTACAACCCTAAAACCCCTTTGCTGACAGCTGAGGGACAGGGTGACAGACCCAAGAGGCAGGGTTCACCCAGCAACTGCCAACCTGTGTCTCTTCAGAGGATGGGGAACTACAAGCCCCAGTGTTTAATACAGTACAGTATTAAAAAGTAAAAAAAAAAAAAAAAAGATATAGATATAGATATAGATATAGATATAGATATAGATATAGATATAGATATAGATATAGATATAGATATAGATATAGATATAGATATAGATATAGATATAGATATAGATATATAGCAATAGGGTACAGTGGTACTATATATATATATATATATATATATATATATATATATATATATATATATATATATATATATATATATATATATATATATATATATATATATATATATATATATATATATATATATATATATTACAAACCCTCTCTTTGAAGGAACCTAACATTTGATTTTGCCTAATAACTTTTGTTAGCTAGTAAAGAATATCAATCAATTTCAACTCCAATCTTCTTTATCTTGTTGCTACGCAGCTAGACCGCCCTTACTGAATCCATGCTGGGGCTTGTAGTTGCCCATCCTCTGAGGATGGGCAACTACAAGCCCCAGCATGGATTTGATATTAGGCAAAATCAAATGTTAGGTTTCTTCAAAGAGAGGGTTTGTAATATACAGTGTATATATATTGTACCACTGTACACTATTGCTATGTATATATTTTTTACTTTTTAATACTGTACTTATATATACATTTTTTATGCTGTACCCTATTGCTATGTGTATATATAAAGTACAAGTACTCGTATCAGTTGTCCAACAATGATATTTACTGCTTTTTATAAAGAAATACAATTGATTTTATGCAGTATTGAGTTTAGCCTTTTGGCCCGGCCCTCCAAATTATTTTTAGTTTCTCATGTGGCCCCATCGAAAAAATAATTGCCCACCCCTGGTTTAGACTGTTTGGAGACCCCTGACCTAACCTATAAGTTTACCCCTTAATACTTATGCGAAACCAGTGTATGCACTGGAACCTTGGTTTACAAGTAATGCGGTTAACAAGCGTTTTAAATAACAAGCAACTTTTTTCTTTTTAAATCCTGACTCGGTTTGCGAGTGTTGTCTTGCAAAATGAGCAGAATTCAAACTAATGGGGTGTGCAGTACTGCATTTGGCCAGAGGCGCGAGGGCGCCAGTGACACAACGGTTTCGGAGCCGTTTGGAAATACTCTGTTCCTGAACCTTTCCGAGGGTTTCTGAGTTCAGCCAAGTATTTGAGGCTCTCCGGCGCCCCCCCACCTCAAGCCAAATGCGTTATTGCATGCCATAAAAGTCAATGTGGAACAAATTATCTTTGTTTTCATTGATTTCTATGGGGAAACTTGCTTTGACGTGCGAGTGCTTTGGATTACAAGCATTCTCCTGGAGCGGATTATGCTCGTAATCCAAGGTTCCACTGTAATTGCTTCTCTTCTCTGTGTCCAGTTGTGTAGATTTTACCTCTTACCTTGGACAAGGAAAGTAGAATCTCTCTAAACTGAGGGGAAATTCCCCCCCCCCCCCCCCCAGACAACTTCTACAATGGAAGATGGGGATCACGCTTTTTAGAGGTGCCTTGACTCTGTAGTGTGGCATCTTTTTACAAGTGTATGTAACAAAAACTTAAGTGAATAGTATAATTTTATTTGCTGGCCAGCTGGAAAGTGTACTGGGGAACGTTTTGTTTTGTCCCTTTTTGGAAGCTTTCTATATTTCTGGAAACCTCCCTGTCCTGGAGAAAATTTGGGAATTTCTATCATATTTTTTTTTTTTTTTTTTTTTGTAACTGACAATGGTCACCTCACCAGGATAACTAGAAATATAGTGTATTTCGGCTGGATAGAGGCACAGGGTATTACTGTTCAGGTGTTGATAACCCTCAGTTTATATACCAAAGGATATCTATTGTACAGGTATACCCCACTTTTAAGTACACAATGGGACCAGAGCATGTATGTAAAATGAAAATGTACTTAAAGTGAAACAATACCTTTTTTCACTTCTAGGGTGTAGTGGGGGTGTCAGGAGCTGTAGTTGAGGTCTCAGGGGCTGTAGTGGGGGTGTCAGGAGCTGTAGTTGAGGTCTCAGGGGCTGTAGTGGGGGTGTCAGGGGCACACGGGAACAGGGCAGGCTATGCTCTCGGAGCTTCAGCTCTTTCTACTGCGGCTGCAAAATGTCTGTACAGTACTTGTAAGGCACTTTACATACACTTGCGGATATGTCCTTACTCGCGAGTGTATGTAAAGTGAGTGTACTTAAAGCGGGGTATGCCTGTACCTTGTATGGTACCCTACCTACCGTGTTTCCCCGAAAATAAGACACCGTCTTATATTTTTTTTCCCTCAAAAAATCACACTATGGCTTATTTTCGGGGGGTGTCTTATATGTCGAATTGTGGTGCCATTTCACGGGCAAATGTTTGAATATCAGCCCTGCGCACAACCAAAGCCTTTGCTCTCCTGTCAGCAACCCATTCACTAATCATGTCTTCCAGCTCAGAAAATAAAGGTTGCCTACCTGAACCACACTTGCGCTTCTTGGAATTTCCTCTGTCCACCTGTAGACTGAGAGTGGAGCACAGTGGAGCTGGGGTGATCTCTTTGGGCTCAGTAGCAGCTTTTCCCCCTATCCCCTGGTGTTTGTGTGGGGTGAGAGAGGTGGTACAGAGCTTCTCCTCACTTCTTTACAGCTCTGAGCTCCGCACCAGTACAGTACTACCGTATCACGTGTTGTTTACCGCTCTGCGCCGCATACGACACGCCCATTGCTACGTCTTATTTTCGGGGGATTCGACACGCCATCGCTACGTCTTATTATCGGGGATTCGACACGCCATCACTACGTCTTATTTTCGGAGGGGTGTCTTATATTTCGATCTTGCGTCGAAATCCCGCTGCGGCTTATTTTCGGAGTACGTCTTATTTTCGGGGAAACACGGTACCTGCACTACTCCTTTCCCACCGTCTTTCCTCCTCTTCATCCTCCCTTCCTTCCCTTCTTCCTTTGCCCCTTACTTACCATAGCCCTCCATTCTCTTTGTCCCTCCTTCTTTTACCTCTGACCCAATCCATGGCAATGTCGCATTCTTGGTTGCCACGTTCCCTAGGCTGTTTCTTGGACTAATCATTTTGGATTAATGTTTGTATGGCTCCTATGACCATTTATCTATGGTGTTAACCGCTTGATTTGGATTATATGTACCTTTATGTGTTCATGCTGCTGAACATGTTTTAATAAATGCAACTGTTACACAATTTTTTTTTTCCCCCCCAATGTCAGTTTGTGACATTTTAATTACAGCGATTGTAAAGGTAGAACCTTCTGTGTGTAGCAGACCCATCCCTATCCAGCGATGTGAATGAATGTTTCGTCCGTCCGGGACTCTCCCTCCTGATTGGCTAAGACACAGCAGCGGTGCCATTGGCTCCCGCTGCTGTCAATCAAAGTCAGCAGAGAGGGGGCAGGGCCAAACTGTGGGCTTTGTGTCTGAATGGACACACAGAGCTGCGGCTTCGGCTCAGGTGCCCCCATAGCAAGCTGCTTGCTGTGGGGGCACTCGAGAGGAAGGAGGGGCCAGGAGTGCTGATGAGGGACACGAGAGGAGGATCTGAGCTGCTCAGTGACATGTTTGTTATTTTTAAAGTAAAAAATAGGAGACTTTAGTATCACTTTAAGTCAAGAAAAAATAAATAAAACACTGTCTTGCTGTACAGTATATTAGGCTGCACATGAAAAACTGATTATTTTCCCGATTGGGTAATATAAAGAAGCCTTTAGAGTGGGTGCATGTCCTGAAGCTATAACACACTCAACTTGGATACAGAAAATGTGCAGTATGCTGGAAGTCCAGATTAAATTTTATTGAAGTTTTATGCAGCAAAGGAGACCCACTTCACCAATGTTTCAGGGGAGTGTAGGACACCCTTCTTAAAGTGGTTGTACACCCTCACATAAGCCCAGTGAAGGGACTATCCTTGGGTGATGCACAGAGATAAATCAAATCCTCTTTCATAAGTTACATAGTCAGGTTAAAAAAAGTCACAAGTCCATCTATCCCAACCAATAGAAGGGGGGGGGGGGGGAATCATACAATCCCATGATCCAGAGGAAGGCAAAAAAAAAACAGAAAACCATCAATCAATTTGCTCCAGCAGGGGAAAAATTCCTTCCTGATCCCCCAAGATTCAATTTGATGTTCCCTGGATCAACTTTACCTATAAATGTTAGTACCCAGTTATAATATGTACATTTAGGAAAGAACCCAGGCCTTTTTTTTTTTTTTTAAAGCAATCCACTGACCTGGGCATAACCAGCTCTTGAGGGAGTCTCTATTTTTCCCACAAATAGAGCTTTCTTTGGTGGTATTTGATCACCTCTGCGGTTTTTAGTTTTTGCGCTATACACAAAAATAGAGCGACAATTTTGAAAAAAATGAATATTTTTTTACTTTTTGCTATAATAAATATCCTCAAAATATATAAAAAAACGATTTTTTTCCTCAGTTTAGGCCGATACATATTCTTCTACATATTTTTCGTAAAAAAAAAATCGCAATTAACGTTTGATTGCTTTGCGCAAAAGTTATAGCGTTTACAAAATAGGGGGTAGTTTTATGGCATTTTTTTTAATATTTTTTTTTTACTAGTAATGGTGGCGATCAGCGATTTTCTTTCTTTCTTTCTTTCTTTCTTTCTTTCTTTCTTTCTTTCTTTCTTTCTTTCTTTCTTTCTTTCTTTCTTTCTTTCTTTCTTTCTTTCTTTCTTTCTTTCTTTCTTTCTTTCTTTCTTTCTTTCTTTCTTTCTTTCTTTCTTTCTTTCCCCTGATGAAGTCACGTGTTGTGACGATACGCGTCGGGATTGGAGGGCGAGACACACTCTAGCATCCGACGAACGGACGTACGAGTTCGCCACTCGTAGGATTGATGCAGGATTTTCGATTTTAAATGCCGTATGTGATATCTAGTCCCGGACCATACCCACCAGGACCAGGCTGACTGAGTCCAGCTTGCCAGATCTGAGGTGAGCTGCTGGGACCACCAGAGGTGTATATATGAGATCATCTTCTGTCTTTCACCCAATTTCGGATACGAGGCCTCTCTTCTGAACTATTTTCATTTTTTATTTTTTATTTTTGTGACTTTATTTTTCGAAGTTTCCATCGCTATTGATTGGATCAAGCATTGATGAACTGTATCTCTATACGGCTGGATCTTGGTGTACCTGGATCTTCTTGGCACTGTGTCCTTGATTAAGGACTGCTCAACAAACTTTTTTGCTGGTATTTTAGTGTCACCCCCACGGTGGTTTTCCACCCACTTATATACATATATATGTATGTGGTTGTATATGTATACACACATTTTTTTGTATATCACTTTACAGCGCAATAATTTCACTTGTTACATTCTTTCTTTCTTTACTGCGACATTATGGCAGACACTTCGGACACTTTTGACACATTTTTGGGACCATTGGCATTTTTATAGCGATCAGTGCTATAAAAATGTATTGGATCACTATAAAAATGCCTCCGGAGGCGCACACGTGCCCCTAGTGGCCGCTTAGAGAGCCAACGTAGTATAGCTACGGGCTCTAGCGCAGGGGAGCCGACCTGCCACCGTATAACTGCGGCGGCTGGTCGGCAAGTAGTTAAGTTAAAAAACCTTCTGCCTTTACAATTACTTTAACGAAAGAAAAAAAAAACATTTAAAAAAATAATAATAAAAAATGGGCAGACTCGTTGAACTACGCCTGTCTTTTTCTGCTGTCACTATTCTATGTGTATAAGTTTCTAGCAATAAAAACCCAACAGGGGTTCTAACTGTTCCATACTCTGTCCAAACCTAAAAAAAAGATTTTGGCTTTAGATGCCCTTTAAGAATTTAAGACTTTTTTTTTTTTTTTTTTGCTTTCTCAGGTGTCCCACTGAATTATATTTTGCTTGTATTCTTAGATTAAGAAAATTATGAAGGCGAACGAGAAGGTGACAAGTGATGCAGACCCCATGTGGTACCTTAAGTGAGTAATGATGATTGTGATGCAAGTAGCTTTAAGTGGCGGGGCTTCCATAGAAACGCATTGTGCCCACATGAAGCTAGCTGTTTCAGGAAGAAGGTTTTAAGAACAAAGATAAGAGGGGCCTATATGACAATTTTTTTTTTTTTTTTTTTTTTTTTAAAGTTATCCTTACTGCAAGAAGTCCACTGCAGATCAGATGTAAATTAAAAAACGCCGAGACACAGGACACATCTCTAAACAGACCCTGGGGGGTTATTTACTAAAGGCAAATCCACTTTGCACTACAAGTGCACTTAAAAGTGCACATTTTCAAATGCAGTTGCTGTAGATCTGAGGGGGACATGCAAGGAAAACAGCATTTCTTTTTATCGTACATCACGGGGCACAGAGTCTAGTAATTACTAAGTGGGTTATATTCCACCTTCAGGTGCTGGACACTGGTGTAATCCATTAGGAAGTTTCCTCCCTATATAACCCCTCCCATACTGGGAGCACCTCAGTTTTTTCGCCAGTGTCTAAGGTGGTATTTCATCTCGTCTTGCAAACATGGGAATTAATGGTCTGGCTGTTATAGTCCACATTCTTGTGGATTAGGGCTTTCAGAATCAGCGGCAAATTACCTTGATTCATACAGGAGAGCTGGCCTTCAGGACCGTGTATCCTAGGATCTGGAAGGCCCATGTTCCTGGTGTGAAACCAATGGGTGGCATCCTTGGAAGTGTGTCATAGGTAAAATTCTTGCCTTCCTACGTTAGGAAAGGCGATGGAGCTATCCTTAATTTCCATCAAGGTTCCAATCTCTGCCTTGTCAGTATTTTCAAAGGTCGCTTGCTTTGCACTCTTTGATCTGGGCCTTTAAACAAGGGGTAACGCGTATAAGTCCGCCAGTTAGGTCGCCCTTGTGCTCGCGGGATCGAGTCTAGTTTTGTCTGCTTACAAGGTCAGCACCTTGGGCCGATGCACCATATTTCTCTTCATCCTTCTAACAAGGGAATTGGTGTTCTTTGTTGTGGTAGCCTCCGCAAGAGAGTTTCAGTATTGGCAACTTTCTTTGTATAGAGCCATACTTAATTATTCTTAGGGATAGGGTGATGTTAAATCCTCACCCAGCCTTATTTCCTAGAAGGATCTAGTTTTCATTTAATTTAAGATATTCTTGCCTTCCTTTTTTCCAGAACCTTGTTTTGCGGAAGGAAAAGTTATTGCTTTTCTCTCAATATAGATGAGAGCAGTTAAAAATCTATCTGAAGGTTTCAGATATAGGAAACTGACGTTTTGTTGTGCTGCCAGAAGACCCTAGAAATGGGCAGGCAGTGTTCAGATCAGCTATTAAAATGGTTACACTCTCATTGGAGTAAGAAAAGTCAAGGCCTATCTGAAGCGGCTGCTCGGATACGGATAACTGATGTTGTTGCGCTACCAGGAGGCCCCAGGAAAGGGCAGGCAGCGTCTGAATCAACTGTTTTCAATGTTGTTGATTCATCAGGTTATTATTCAGGCTTGTGGTTTAAAGAAGGTTTCTCCCTGTTTCTTTTAGAGTGCACCATACCAGGATAGTAAGCGCTTCATGCGCGGTGCATAACCAAGCCTTTATGACTCAGATTTGCAAGGCCGCAACTTGGTCGTCGGTGCTTGCGTTCACTAATTTCTATCAGGTGAATGTAAGATGGCAAGAGGATGCTGCTTTTTGGCGCAGTATGCTGCAGGTAGCAGTATTGGTCCTCACGTCTGATGGCGGTCTGCGTTATTTGTGTCTCCCTCCCCTCAGTAGGCATTGCTTTGGGACATCCCACTTAGTAATTACTAGACTCTGTGTCCCGTGATGTACGATAAAGAAAATAGGATTTTTATAACCGCTTACCTGTAAAATCCTTTTCTTGGAGTAAATCACGGGACACAGAGTTCCCACCCCTCTTGTTTGGGCATATTGGGACACTTCTTGCTTTGCTACAAAAACTGAGGTGCTCCCAGTATGGGAGGGGTTATATAGGGATGAAACTTCCTGTCTAATTACATCAGTGTCCAGTACCTGAAGGTGGAATATAACCCACTTAGTAATTACTAGACTCTGTGTCCCGTGATGTACTCCAAGAAAATGATTTTACAGGTAAGCTGTTATAAAAATCCTATTTTTTGCTTGCACATGATTGGATAATTAAATCAGCAGAGCATCCCCTCAGATTTACAGCGACTGCACTTACAAGTGCACTTGTAGTGCAAAGTGGATTTGCCTTTTGTAAATAACCCCCATTGACCTGCACTAAAAATAAAATGTCCTAGAACAGTGATTCCCAAGTTGGGGTATGCGTACCACCAGGGGAACGTGCCAAGATGTTTAAGGGTACACAAAAAATGTACTGTATTTTTCACTCCATAAGATGCACCTAGGTGGTTTTAAGCTGGATACACACTATACAATTCTGTAGATTATTTTTCTTTTTTTTCTTTCAGATTTACCAAAACATTTAATATGAGGTCAAACCTTAAATTAAGTTTCAATTTGTTTGCAATCAGGCAGGCCCTTGCACTACATGGTTTTGGTAAATCTAAAGGAAATCTGACAACAAGAAAAAAATTAATTTTTAACCAAATGGCTGTGGCCGCCTGCTTGCCTCTGGGTCCTGCTGGGAGCCGCCTGCTTGCCTCTGGGTCCTACTGGGAGCCGCCTTCTGGCCTCTGGGTCCTGCTGGGAGCCGCCTGCTGTCCATGGCCTGTGGGCCACAGGCCATGACCAGCTCCCAGCAGAACCTACAGCTCCCAGTGGCCAGTAGGACACAGTGTTGAAGGCTATTTTGAGGTTACTGGTTGGACCCTGGGGAAGAGTAAATGGGGTGTATGGGGAGGGAGATGGATGAGATGTGAGGGTCAGCTAGCCCTGGGGGTGTTCGGGTCTCTCACCTCAGTGATAGCGGCTGCTAGTGCCAGCTTAGCAGGTCCTTGCACGGCCTCCTCCAGTCCTGGGGGGGGTGAGGTGATGCTCCTGTCCTGGGGTAAATCAAAGTTGTAGCCCGAGCCAGTCACGTTGGTCCTAAGACTTTCTGGCATGCTCTGCCACCAAGATCCTGGGGGAGTTGTCGTTCCCTAGCTGTGCTGGACTGCTTCTCCACCCACCGGGAGCTTAAGTGCGTGCGGAGAGGACTACAACTCCCAGGATGCAACAGTGTTGGCTAGTTGCCGGCCACCACAACCGTGCCTCCAGCCCAACTGTTCTAACATGAAGGGGCGCACAGTTATGCCTAGTGATCACTAACATTCAGTCAAAACCCAGGAAAATCACCACATGCCTTCAGCATGCCCAATCATGCGGAGGTGTGGAGCAGCCAATCCTGGGAGAGCTAGAGAAGAAAGGAGGGGGGATGTGAAGTACACAGAATGCCTCTCACACTTGTGCATGAGATAAGGAAATCGCTTGTCTGTCACAGCAAGGGGGAAGAACTGGCACATATTTCTGTGTGTCCATTTTTATCTTGCTGAAAAAAGAGAACAGGATTGCTCATAGCTGGGTTAACTCTTTGTGGCAACCTGGGCATAGATGAAATGGCATCCTCTGCTGTAACAGATATGAGTGTTAATTAAAAAAAAAATAGTTTTTGGGTTTACATCCACTTACTGTATCTTTTATTTTTTTTCTTTAAAGGTACCTCAATATATATGTTGGAGCTCCAGATGTTGAAGAAAGCTTCAATGTCACACGGCCAGTGTCTCCTCACGAGGTAAAGTCTTGTATGAATCCCTTTTTTTATATTTGCTATTTTTTATATTTGCTTTAGGTTTTATTCTAAAATCTTCTAAACCATTCTGCTTTTTGTTTTATCCTCCCAGTGTCGTCTGCGAGACATGACCTATTCCGCTCCTATCACAGTGGATATTGAGTATACCAGAGGAAGTCAGAGGATTATCCGCAATTCTCTACCAATTGGCAGGTGAAAAAAGGCAACCTTCTTGGGGAGATTTATTCTGCTGCTAATAAATGGGAACTTTTTTTATATATATATATATATATATATATATATATATATATATATATATATATATATATATATATATATATATATATATATATATATATATATATATATATATATATATATATATATATATATATATATATATATATATATATATATATATATATATATATATATATATATATATATATATATATATATATATATATATATATATATATACTGTACATTGAATTCTGTTGGAAATACCTGCAAATGAAGAATCATTTGCAGATTGTTTCCTGAATGGTCACCAGATCAGAAATGTGAACAGAATCTCTCCAGTTGGAACACAACAGCAATAAGCTGAACCCCAGTGATTTCTGCAAGCAGTGTTGTGGATACACTTGCCTGGGACAAGTATGCAGATCAGTAGTTAGAGAAAAGTCTAAACTTATCTGAATGCTTGTCCAGGGTCTCTGGCTCAAAATATTAAAGCCAGAATAACCAGGTAACTTTAATTTTCAGAAGGTCATCAGCAATGGCAGCCTCCATGTATCTCTCATGACCGGTTTCTTTTGAAGGTAGATCTCCAAGCAAATGGATTTTTAGTCATTACTGTTGTGTAAAAATACATTTCTTCTAATGAGGTGTATCCCATGGCCAATTTACAAGACTTGGCAGAAATCCTAGCCATGGATACATCTCCTTAGAGGTAACTTTTGTATAAAAAATAAAATAAAAAAACAGTAATAATGGCTGTTTGCTTGGCTTTCTGTTTAGGTACCTTGAGATAGTATCACAATTAAGGATGAGCTCCGGTGTGTTCGCATAGAACACGTGCAGAGCCCGCGAGGAAGTCGGCACCCACACTGCGCTAATCGCAGCCAGGCAGACATTGCCCGATGCTCTGCTGCAGAGATCGGGAAATGTCTGCCTGGCTGTGATTAGCGCAGCGCGGGTGCCGACTTCCTGGCGGGCTCTGCACGTGTTCTATGCGAACACGCCGGAGCTCATCCTTGATCACAATAAACCTGTGCCACCTCCTATGATCCAATGACACAACTATATAATCTGATGTGTCAGCAGTCCCGATAAGCTTCCAGAACACTTTACACATCTACATTTTGTGAATTTCTATATATGTTAAAATAAAGCTAATCTTCATTTTGGTTGAATTGCTTTCACTGCAATTTCCATCTCTTTTCTTTGACTTAGGATGCCGATTATGCTTCGCAGTTCCAACTGTGTTCTTACAGGGAAGACTCCAGCTGAGTTCGCCAAATTAAATGAATGCCCTCTGGATCCAGGTTAGAGAAAACGGTTACTGTTCTGTAGGGAAATGTGTATCTAGATACATTAGAGCAGTGGTGCCGTGGGGGGGGGGGCAGATGCGGCCCTTTGCTTGCCTTTATCTGGCGTTTGGGACACTATTTCTTCCACTGATACAAGACCCTATTCTCCCACTGATGCCAGGAAAATTTCCATTCCCACTGGCCACAGTTCGAACGCTGAACAACAAAATATAATGTACCTTTGTTTAAAAAGTTTGGAGACCCCTGTTTTAGAGGATGCTGCTGTTAGGGGGAAAAAATGTATTTGCTTGCTGCATACACTTGTGTTGTAGTTTTTTTGCCACTAGCTGAATATTAGACTTGATTGATCTCCAACCTTGTCTTCAGTCTTGCAGTTGTACAGGCTTTTCTTTTCGATACTGGAATTTTTTACTAATTTTCTGCAGCCTTTGAGCTTCTCAGTGTGCATTAGATTCTACCTGACTTTTGCAGCATCTTCTGTCTCCTTTCCTGGATGGAGGACTCTATGCATAGCCTAGCTCAGTGATGGCGAACCTTGGCACCCCAGAAGTTTTGGAACTACATTTCCCATGATGCTCCACTACATTGCAGAGTGCATGAGCATCATGGGAAACGTAGTTCCAAAACATCTGGGGTGCCAAGGTTCGCCATCACTGGCCTAGCTCATTCCTCCTCGGCCTGACTGTCCATGGACCTCCCTTCATTTATTGGATTTTTATTAGTTCTTTCAGCCATGGAAGTTTAGCATCACATGTTTGTTACCCAGGGTGGTCTGCATGGAAATGCAGCCTGCCTAGTTTAGCCGACTCCTTTAGACTGACATCCACCCATCAAGGCATTTTAATATTCTAGCTTCTTTCAAGACACAGCCCACTGCTTGCAGGGTGCTGTGATGTCTTCAGGAAGCCATGTACTGCACCATGGAATGGGTAGAGAAGACAAAATCTAATCGGATTTAACTTCAGCTTGAAAAGTCATGTCCTAAAACGACCCCTTGGTGGTTTTTGAAATGTTCATGGCACAGCATCGGTCAATACACCCATTTCTCATCACTAAAATGAAAGGCACACATGTTTTGCGCAAGAAAATAATTCAGCTGATTTGCCGTTTACATCTCAATAATTTGAAATTGTGGTGCAGTTCTGCCTGTATTTCCAAATTGCGCTTAAATTGCAACAAAGCATGCAACACAGTGCGCTGTCCACCCCCCTCCCTTTTTGTTGCGCAAAAAAAAAAAAAAGACGCAAAGTTTAGAGACAAAATGTTGTCCTTTGGTCCAACAAATGTGCATAGGGCAGCCTATTCAAGTGAATTAATGTGATAAATGATCTTCTTTGCATAATTGTTAACCAAAAATGCTCTCACTCTTATGGAGAGTATGTCGGTGTAAAAATGTTTTCCTTTTTATTTATTTTTTGCAGGCGGTTACTTCATTGTTAAAGGTGTGGAAAAGGTAATTCTAATTCAAGAGCAGCTGTCTAAAAACAGAATTATTGTGGAAGCAGACAGGAAAGGAAATGTTGGAGCCTCTGTTACCAGGTATATGCAGATCTTTAATTTCTGATGGCTATTCAGAATGCTAGTGTTAGCCTGGTCCTGTGTACCACTCATTGGTTTGTTGTCCAAGTGCTTTAAAATATTGTTTGGTAGCCTAGGCTTACTAGGGACCAGAAATGGCATTTTGTCTGATTTGTGGTTCTCTGTGACCCAAGTACTATACTCCTAATAATTTCCAAATTAACTTGTGGCCGAGAGGATTTTGTGCCTTCATAACGGTCGTGATTATATGTATGTATGTATGTATGTATGTATGTATGTATGTATGTATGTATGTATGTATGTGTGTGTATAATTTTTTTTCGAATCATCATCATCATCATCATCATATATATAGTCCCCACTATAATATCCACAGACCTCTCCCCCCACTGTATAGGAAGATTAGTGCTTGCTTAGTCTTACCAGAGAAGCCGGGTGATGACATCAGCGCACCGCTCTAGGCTCACCTAGGCCGCCGCCGGGTGGACCAAGATGACCGCCGCTCCGGGAGCCACGGCCTTTCCTATGGCCGAGGCAGCAGCAGAGCTCTGGATCACGTGGTGTCCTGATCCGTATATGGTGACTCGTTCGGATCATGGATCATTTACGATCCGTTGCACCACTAGTACCGATCAAAAGAATTTTATATATAATATATATATATTATACACATAAAATTATCCGCATTATTAGGACTGTTGATACTATGGTGTAGTGGTAACGTGTTATATCCCCGCCTTACTGCAATGTGTGGCAACACACGTTAAATGCTTTGGTTTAGATTTCCATTCATTTTTAGGTTCAATCTAAGATAACGGGTCTGAAAGAAATCTCAAACTGACGCATAAGCAAAACTTGAATATATATCGATCTCCTCCTCATTTCTACATCACTGTGTACATATAGAAAGTGCTCTAAACATCTTTTATTAGCACTAAACCTAACCATGATCCTTATGCCCGGTACACACTATGAGATTATCGGACGAATGATCGTCCATATTTTTATTTTCTTTGCATGCTTATATTGGATCGAATCTGATGGATTTGCTAAAGTCGGAATTGATGTCATGTGTTGTAATGCATTTTCGAACGACGGCTGAACTGAGTAAATGAAAATTATGCGATCTGGCAGCATACAATTTTTTTTTTTTTTCATGCATGTCCAATCAAATAATATCGGATGAACTGTCCTGATCGGCTCTTGAAAGCTCTGTACTAACGATCAGAATATCATACGATCGCAATTTATTTCTTTTTTTATACAATTTTCTGACACTGTGTACCGAGCAATAACCCTTTCACCTCTTCTCAAAGTTCGAACCATTTATTCGATATGTCTTCCCAACAAACCTTCTGATGATGGGTGTTGCAGCGCAGAAATTCACTAACAAGCGCTGCAAAAAAATGAGCTATTTTTTTTGGCAGGGCACAGCAATAAGAGTTGGTGCATTGCTGTGCATTATGATGCTCTTCAAGGCATGTCCATCGGAAGGTGTGTTAGGGTGGAATCCAGAATGGATTGTACCAATGTATTTGGTGTGCGTTGTAGTAGGAACACGTGGTCCATCTCCCTCATTGTGATAGCAAAAGGCAGGAGAACGTTTGTATACTAATAAAACGAAACAAAAAACCCTAAGGTTGGCGCTGCGCTGAATAAATTGAGTGATTAAAAAAATGTAAAATTAAAAATTAATAATTATGATAATAGTGAGCTGCTAGCATTAAATTGTGTACTAATTGTATACTAATAACTTGTATGTTAAAGACTATTAAAGTGAATCTCCAGCTAAAACTTTTATTTTTCTAGTTTTGAATAGAGGACAAAGTGTTTTTTTGCTAGTAAGATGATACCTAGAGCATCTTCTTTATTTAAGTTCAAGTTTTGCTCATCAGTGCCCCACATATGCCATCTTGGATTCAACTTTTAAAAAGTCACTAAATCCACAAAGATATATATATATATATATAAAACATTCTTTCCTTCAATGGCATGCACCTGCGTCCCTGACACTTTTGTAAAGACAACCCATCCATTTGCAATTCTCCTCCGCTCCACCTTTCATTATGAAGTGTTTGATCTACATGATCCTACTGTATGTGGGAATTTGGTCATCCTCATGTGCTAGCTCCTGAAAGGACTACAGTAATCTCGCCCACATCCACTGTCGGCATGTAATTGCACAGTAAAACCAATTGATGAAATCCATGCTACCTGCCTTAAAGGGACATGTGTGCAGTAGAATTGCCAGGTTCATAGATGGGAAATTTAAATTAAGCAGACCAATGTAGACTGCGACGCGAGAGTTTACCACTCAACAAAACTGTATGAAATACATTTTTGTAAACTGTAATGTATAGTACTCTGATGTGTTTGGAGATAAGTGAAACATATAGGTAGATTCAGAAAGACTTAGGCCGGCGTATCAGTAGATACGCCGGCCTAAGTCTGAATTTGCGCCGGCGCTAATTTAAGCGTATTCTGGAAACCAGATACGCTTAAATTAGGCTCAGATACGAGCGGCGTAAGTGTCTTACACCGTCGTATCCTAAAGCGTAATTTTTAGGCTGACCGCTAGGTGGCGCTTCCATTGCGGTCGGCGTAGAATATGTAAATCACTAGATAAGCCTATTCACGAACGTACGCCTGGCCGACGCAGTACAGATGCGCCGTTTAAGGAACGCATTATCAGGCCTAAAGGTATTCCATCAAATAGCTGGAATAGTAATGTTAAGTATGGCCGTCGAAATTCGAAAATGTTACGTCATTTACGTCCACTTCGAAACCAATAGGACCGTGCGGCGTACTTTGCCGCAATGCACACTGGGATATGTAGGCGGACGGCGCACGGCCGTTCCTAAAATACGTCAATCACGTAAGGTCACCCCCCATTACCATAAACCACGCCCCCTCAGCTAAATTTGAATTGGGCGCCATTACGCCCGCCCCGTTTTACGCTACGCCGCCGTAACTTAGCAGGCAAGTACTTTGTGAATCATTTACTTGCCTCGCTAACTTACGGCGGCGTAGTGTAAACACGATACACTACGCCGCCGCAACGATACGCCTGCCTACCTGAATCTAGCTAATAGTGTTTAGTGACACGTTAGAAAAAAAATAGGAAATTGCTTGAAAGTATGCCCACACATGCTTTGATTTTTCATAGATGTAATTGAACAATTGAGATTTAATTCCATTGCACACGGTGTGAGAACTTTATACATGAGAGCCAATATCCTCTGGTCACAATCTGTCAATTACCACCTTTTTAGCCAAATCTCATTACAGTGTTTGTAAAGGCAATCTTGTTTTTTTTTGTTTTTTTAAATGTTACACTCGCCTGCTCTGTGCAATGGTATTACACACAACAGCCCCAAACCCCCTGTTTTTGGATTCCTCGCCAGCGATCTTGGCTCCTCCTCTTGTTTTATGCTATGGGGGCAGAAGTGCGGGCTTGATCCTGAGCTGGGCTGTGTGCATCTATTGACACATACAGATTTTTGCTTGGCCCCACCCCCCACTCTCTGCACACAGGATTTGACCGGCAGCAGCAGGAGGAACCAGTGGCACAGCAAGAGGCAATCTGTGTTTTATCTTAATGCCGGAAATGCATTCAGGTAAAATAAAAAAATATTACCTTTTTAGAACCACTTTAAACTTAGATTTGAAAATCAATTTTGAGAGAAAAACTTAGAACAAAAATAAATTTGCTCTTTCAGTCAGTTTAAGCAGTTTCATGATCAAACAGCTGATAAAAAGTGAGAGAATGGTAGACGTGTTGTCTTTGGCAACCCAAAACTGATTGTTTTTTGCCATTTGGTGTAATTTTCATCTTGTGTGTCCCATACAGCTCTACTCATGAAAAGAAGAGCAGAACCAATCTGGTGGTAAAGCAGGGCAGATTCTACCTGAAGCACAACACGCTATCAGAAGATATTCCCATTGCCATTATTTTCAAGGTTAGTTATATGCATCATGGGACACAAACATTTGTTGTGGCCAACCAAGACAAGGAATTACATGGGCATGCCTGCTCCCTTTTGGGGTGCGACTGCATTTGTTTTACCTCGCTGAATCCGATTTGGGTTTCATAATTTAAAGTGTCAATTTTTATGTTTCTTGTCATTAGCAATGTTTTCTTTTCTGTAACGCTACTGCAGTATAAGAGTGTGAAAATAGTTCATCTGCTCTTGCTGTGGCCAACCATAATATG
Organism: Rana temporaria; assembly: GCF_905171775.1. Taxonomy (NCBI): domain Eukaryota; kingdom Metazoa; phylum Chordata; class Amphibia; order Anura; family Ranidae; genus Rana; species Rana temporaria. The sequence continues at coordinate 356,619,772 of NC_053491.1, read as the reverse complement.
AATTCTTCACTTTTGAATCGTAAACAAATATTTGAAAGACATGGATGGTCTGTTGTACAGTTTCTGCATGTCCTTTCCCAGCAGCTAGAGGACCACACTTTGTTTGCTTTTCTGATTTTATGCTTTATTCAGTTTTGCCACTAGAGGGAGCCGTAGTCACATTTCTCTTTTGATTCAGGTGGAAGACATAATATTTGGCATTTACATCCCTTATTGGTGACCTGTTAGTAAAGTTTGCTTCCCTTTTTACGTTCGAGTAGCAGACGCGTGGCCCTTGGAGAAAGGATAAATCGAGCTGGAAAGCCTGTGTAATAGTTAATTGTGCTGAACTTTGTGCTTCCTCTAAGTCAGGGTGTCAAACTGGCGGCCCTCCAGCTGTTGCAAAACTACAAGTCCCACGAGGCATTGCAAGGCTAACAGTTACAAGCATGACTCCCACAGGCAGAGGCATGATGGGACTTGTAGTTTCGGGACAGCTGGAGGGCCGCCAGTTTGACACCCCCTGCTCTAAGTGTTCCTAACTTCTCTATGCAGACTCTTAAAGGGGTTGTAAAGGTTTGTATTTTATTTTCTAAATAGGTTCCTTTAACCACTTAAGCCCCGGACCTTTATGCAGCTAAATGCCCAGGCCAGGTTTTGTGATTCGGCACTGTGTCGCTTTAACAGACAATTGCACGGTCGTGCGACGTGGCTCCCAAACAAAATTGGCGTCCTTTTTTTCCCCACAAATAGAGCTTTCTTTTGGTTGTATTTGATCACCTCTGCGGTTTTTATTTTTTGCGCTATAAACAAAAAAAGAGCGACAATTTTGAAAAAAAATCTATATTTTTTTACTTTTTGCTATAATAAATATCCCCCAAAAACATATATAAAACATTTTTTTTTCCTCAGTTTAGGCCGATACGTATTCTTCTACCTATTTTTAGTAAAAAAAATCTCAATAGGCGTTTATCGATTGGTTTGCGCAAAATGTATAGCGTTTACAAAATAGGGGATAGTTTTATTGCATTTTTATTAATTATTTGTTTTTTACTACTAATGGCGGCGATCATCAATTTTTTCCGTGACTGCGACATTATGGCGGACACTTCGGACAATTTTGACACATTTTTGGGACCATTGTCATTTTCACAGCAAAAAATGCATTTAAATTGCATTGTTTATTGTGAAAATGACAGTTGCAGTTTGGGAGTTAACCACAGGGGGCGCTGTAGGAGTTAGTGTTCACTTGTGTGTGTTTACAACTGTAGGGGGGTGTGGCTGTAGGACTGACGTCATCGATCGAGTCTCCCTATATAAGGGATCACTCGATCGATGCAGCGCCATAGTGAAGAACGGGGAAGCCGTGTTTACATACAGCGCTCCCCGCGGGAATCCGACCGCCGCATTTAGCAGGGGGGGCCTCGATCGGACCCCCCACCCGCTAGAAGGCAAGGACGTACATGTACGCCCATTTGCCTGTACGTGACATTCTGTGGACGTACATATACATGCGGCGGTCGGGAAGTGGTTAAGCTAGTGCATTGTTGGTTCACTTACCTTTTCCTTCGATTTCCCTTCTAAATGGTTTTTTTTTTTTTTTTTTTTTTTTTTTTTTTGAATTTCTCACTTCCTTTTTCTCCTCGGTAAGCTTTCCACCATCATCCGAGCCGTGGAAAGTCAGTCAGAACAGCTTACTGAGGAGAAACAGGAAGTGAGAAATTCAGACAAAGAAACAAAGCATTTAGAAGGGAAATCGAAGGAAAAGGTAAGTGAACCAACAATGCACTAGCTTAAAGGAACCTATTTAGAAAATAAAAAACGAACCTTTACAACCCCTTTAACAGTTAAAGGCAAAGTTCACATTAAAAAAACAAAAAAAAACAAGAGTGTGCATTTATTTATTTTTTATTTTTTTTTAGTTCGTTTTTATTTTTCACAGGAGCCTTTACAGCATTGCAGTCACAATCAGCGGATCGCGGGTGCATTGTCAGGCTCCTGCAATCTTTCTCCAGCTCCCTGCTTATATCTCTGTACAGGCTTTCAGTTGCTGAGCAGGAGGAAGTGTCAATGGACTATGAGCGCAATAAACCCTGCACTTGTTTTCCATTGAGAACTACAAGTCTGTCTGCCGTGGTGGAAGATGGAGCTTTTTGGTTTATTCATTCACAGGTCTATTAATTTTATTTTGCTTCTCCTTGCTTGATTTTTACAACTCTGGTGACTTGCAGCTTACACCGGGATATGAACTCTGCTTCCAGCACTGAATGGAGCAGCAGAGAAAAGAAGGAAACGTCTGGATAATAAAGCAAACCTTTTGCTTGGGCCTGAATGGTCAGAGTGCAGGTTTGCTTTGTTTAGCTGTGTAAAAGTGAATTATTAGTACAGTTTTTAATGGGACAAAGGAGTAAGTGGATTAATGTACCTTTTTGGCATATCATTTCGTAATCTGAAGCTCCAGATCACTTCTGAAAATGTGCAGACACTGTATAAACAGTGTCACAAATGCTTGTCAGTGCTGTGACCTGTGTTAATTTTGACACCAATTTTGAAATCGGTCTTTTGACTAAAATGGCATTTTTGTTTTGGTTGGACTTAGTCGACTAAAATCTGCAGTACATTTCAGCCGACTAAAATTTCCTACATGTTAGTCGACAAAAATGTAATGGGTTTAGTAAAATTTGAAATGCATTATTTAAGCATTTCTCCAAAAGTATATACCCCTGGAGTAAAAACATCTAATATGTTATTTATAGTATTAAAGTGGGAGTAAACTCCCATAGACAATTTTTACCTATAATAAGGCTTACCTATAGGTACAGTAAATATCTCCTAAACTGTGCACGTTTAGGAGAGATTTACTTGTCAAGCTGCCGGTGACCTCGCCCGCGTTCCTTCAGAACCCTGTACCGTGAACAGTGGCTCTTGCGTGCATGCATGGGTTTGATCTCGTCCAATCGAAGGACCGAAGCCTGGTGGTTTACTACCACTTTAAGGTTAAAACAAACTACACAAACACTCTTGGACAGTCATCTGAGGAGGCCTGTAATGCACACAGTGCTCTGGAGGGTCATCTGAGGAGGCCTGTAATGCACACGGTGCTCTGGAGGGTCATCTGAGGAGGCCTGAAATGCACACAGTGCTCTGGAGGGTCATCTGAGGAGGCCTGACAGCACATCAGTGCTCTGGAGGGTCATCTGAGGAGGCCTGTAATGCACACAGTGCTCTGGAGGGTCATCTGAGGAGGCCTGAAATGCACACAGTGCTCTGGAGAGTCATCTGAGGAGGCCTGAAATGCACACAGTGCTCTGGAGGGTCATCTGAGGAGGCCTGTAATGCACACAGTGCTCTGGAGGGTCATCTGAGGAGGCCTGAAATGCACACAGTGCTCTGGAGGGTCATCTGAAGAGGCCTGTAATGCACACAGTGCTCTGCATGGTCATCTGAGGAGGCCTGTAATGCACACAGTGCTCTGGAGGGTCATCTGAGGAGGCCTGTAATGCACACAGTGCTCTGGAGGGTCATCTGAGAAGGCCTCTAGGTACAGTCGCTACCTTGCTTCCTGCGAGGGAAGCACTCACTGGGGGTTACAGGTGGCGCTCCAAGAAAACCAGAAGTTCACATGGATAAACATCCCTCCCTCACATTTTTGTTCGTTTTTATTTTTTTTATACTTTGACGGAAATGGAATTGATTTCCGTCAATTGATGAAAATGTGGGGCAATTTTCGTTTAATGGAAAAATGGATATTACCGCGCTTATCAAAGGAGGGGAAACAGAGAGGGGAAGAAAGGGGGAGGGGAAATGAAAGTGATGAGAAGTGGAGGTACAGCTGCGGCACTGGAAGGTGTATCAAACCATAAGCAATTGAAAATGGGGAGGGTAGTGCTGCGCTAATCAGTGGTGAATGGATAAGTGAATAAACAGGTGGGGGAGGGGAATGAAAGTAGGTGTAATTGAAATGAGGAGCAATATAGCCCAAATGGCATCAGCATAAAAATAAATATAAATGATCAGTGAACAATAACAGTAATGGTGCAAATCATATAACTACACAGGTTCCTCTTAATGTGATGAAATACACTATAAGTAATGGTGCAAAAAAATTTTTCAGGTAACTGTGCTAAGTGACACTCCTATATTGGTGATAAACAGTCCATCAACAGAGTTTGAAAAATATTAGCAAAAAATATAAGTAAAATTTCAAAAGTCCAAGAAAGCAAAAGTGCAAGTGTAGGTCCGCAATATGGAGTGAGAGGAAAATGGGTATCCAGTGATCCTTTTAGGGTAAGTAAGGATGTCCCCTTACCTTACTGCTGTAAGGTAACAGCATATAGATCCAACCACATTAGATGGTTCACTCGATGGGCTCTGATCCAACAACGGCAGGTCCTCCTTGGGGTTCTCGTCCCAGATTGGTCAGTTTCTCGCCCCAAAGAAATAAAGCATCGATGGTGTGATACCGTTTTAAAAATTTTTAATTCTCAAAGAAAATAGACAGGGGTACTCACATAATTCAAAATACAATTGAGCATGTAAAAAAGAGGGGCAATCTGTCGCCAACGTCACCTCCGATACCTCTCAGTGGACTCATGCGCATTCGTCACTATCATGTGACTTCCTCAGGAGTAGTGAGAGGCATAAATGGGATCCTTTTTATAAGGTGACTTGTTTAGTAGGCTGTAAGTAAACTCAGCTGTTTGCCATGTAAATAATGCAGCTGCAGCCATTTTCCCGTAGTCTGCTAGGCATTTAATAGTAAAATCAAAAAATTTCGCCCAGCATATAAAATATTTAAATTAGTAGCATTCAGATGGTGGGTGACAGATATGACATCTCATTTATATGGTTAACAATGAAAAAAATTGAAAAAACTTAAAAGCTTCAGCCAGGGGACGGAGACCATGGGGGGGGGGCAAACACAGAAGTCCCATTGTACCATCATAACATTCTGTGTTGACAGTACACAGCATTCTACAGGAAGTCTGGCAGCCGCCATTTTGTTGTAGCTCAAAAGTACCATCATAACATTCTGTGCTGACAGTACACAGCGTTCTACAGGAAGTCTGGCAGCCGCCATTTTGTTGTAGCTCAAAAGACGTCCCCAGCATCTCACAGAGCGCTGGGGATACGTCTTACAAAAGTGAGCCATTCTGTCTGATGTCTGGTCGGGGGCCTGCATGGGGCCCCCCGACCTCGGCCAGCATCACAAATAGGCTTCCATCACGTATCGGCGGCGTCTATCAAAACGAGCGCCGCCGGAAGTGGAGCTGCAGCCACCTTGCAGCCACCGGAAGTGGAGCCGCGGCCATTTTTTTGAAGCCAATGCTTGTTAAATGGTGACACACGGCATCCTCACAAGGGAGCACTCGAGGGAAACAATTAAAAACACAGGGGAGCAGGAATTTATGTGTATATACACACTCATAATGCACCGAGAAGATTGAGGCTCAATTGGTATATTAAAAAATATTGAGAGCCAGAATAATTTGTTAAAAAAAAATATATATATGTTAAAAAGTATAAAAAATTTAAATGAATGTATGTCGACATATTTAATTTCATTGAATGGATATGCCACATAAGGTTAAAAGACGTAGATGACGTGTGCGAACAGATCCACATATACAGATTAAAAACAATCTACGTCATCAATATTAGATAGCGAAAAGGAGAGAACAGAGAGGGTAAGTGAAGCAAGAAATAAATCAAAAAATAAAGTCTTATCGGTCACTTAAAAAACAATTAAGATCAAAATCTATGTTAAGACCTCGGGGAGCAAAAGTATCCAGAGTAAATATCCAGCGAGATTCTAACTGGCTCAATGTTCTAACTTTATGCCCGCCTCGCCAGTGTCTCACATAGGGCTCTATGCCCCAAAATTTAAGATGTGTCGGATCTTTATTGTGGTGGGTAAGGAAGTGTCTTGATACACTATGTTTATCGAAACCTTTAAGGATGTTTTGGACATGTTCTTTTATACGCACTCGTAATGCTCTTTTTGTCCGGCCTATGTATTGTAGACCGCAACTGCATTCGAGTGCGTATACAACTCCCTCTGTGTTACAGCAGATAAATTCTTTTATTTCGTATACATCTCAACTAGTACAGGAGATGTATACGAAATAAAAGAATTTATCTGCTGTAACACAGAGGGAGTTGTATACGCACTCGAATGCAGTTGCGGTCTACAATACATAGGCCGGACAAAAAGAGCATTACGAGTGCGTATAAAAGAACATGTCCAAAACATCCTTAAAGGTTTCGATAAACATAGTGTATCAAGACACTTCCTTACCCACCACAATAAAGATCCGACACATCTTAAATTTTGGGGCATAGAGCCCTATGTGAGACACTGGCGAGGCGGGCATAAAGTTAGAACATTGAGCCAGTTAGAATCTCGCTGGATATTTACTCTGGATACTTTTGCTCCCCGAGGTCTTAACATAGATTTTGATCTTAATTGTTTTTTAAGTGACCGATAAGACTTTATTTTTTGATTTATTTCTTGCTTCACTTACCCTCTCTGTTCTCTCCTTTTCGCTATCTAATATTGATGACGTAGATTGTTTTTAATCTGTATATGTGGATCTGTTCGCACACGTCATCTACGTCTTTTAACCTTATGTGGCATATCCATTCAATGAAATTAAATATGTCGACATACATTCATTTAAATTTTTTATACTTTTTAACATATATATATTTTTTTTAACAAATTATTCTGGCTCTCAATATTTTTTAATATACCAATTGAGCCTCAATCTTCTCGGTGCATTATGAGTGTGTATATACACAAAAATTCCTGCTCCCCTGTGTTTTTAATTGTTTCCCTCGAGTGCTCCCTTGTGAGGATGCCGTGTGTCACCATTTAACAAGCATTGGCTTCAAAAAAATGGCCGCGGCTCCACTTCCGGTGGCTGCAAGGTGGCTGCAGCTCCACTTCCGGCGGCGCTCGTTTTGATAGACGCCGCCGATACGTGATGGAAGCCTATTTGTGATGCTGGCCGAGGTCGGGGGGCCCCATGCAGGCCCCCGACCAGACATCAGACAGAATGGCTCACTTTTGTAAGACGTATCCCCAGCGCTCTGTGAGATGCTGGGGACGTCTTTTGAGCTACAACAAAATGGCGGCTGCCAGACTTCCTGTAGAACGCTGTGTACTGTCAGCACAGAATGTTATGATGGTACTTTTGAGCTACAACAAAATGGCGGCTGCCAGACTTCCTGTAGAATGCTGTGTACTGTCAACACAGAATGTTATGATGGTACAATGGGACTTCTGTGTTTGCCCCCCCCCCCATGGTCTCCGTCCCCTGGCTGAAGCTTTTAAGTTTTTTCAATTTTTTTCATTGTTAACCATATAAATGAGATGTCATATCTGTCACCCACCATCTGAATGCTACTAATTTAAATATTTTATATGCTGGGCGAAATTTTTTGATTTTACTATTAAATGCCTAGCAGACTACGGGAAAATGGCTGCAGCTGCATTATTTACATGGCAAACAGCTGAGTTTACTTACAGCCTACTAAACAAGTCACCTTATAAAAAGGATCCCATTTATGCCTCTCACTACTCCTGAGGAAGTCACATGATAGTGACGAATGCGCATGAGTCCACTGAGAGGTATCGGAGGTGACGTTGGCGACAGATTGCCCCTCTTTTTTACATGCTCAATTGTATTTTGAATTATGTGAGTACCCCTGTCTATTTTCTTTGAGAATTAAAATTTTTAAAACGGTATCACACCATCGATGCTTTATTTCTTTGGGGCGAGAAACTGACCAATCTGGGACGAGAACCCCAAGGAGGACCTGCCGTTGTTGGATCAGAGCCCATCGAGTGAACCATCTAATGTGGTTGGATCTATATGCTGTTACCTTACAGCAGTAAGGTAAGGGGACATCCTTACTTACCCTAAAAGGATCACTGGATACCCATTTTCCTCTCACTCCATATTGCGGACCTACACTTGCACTTTTGCTTTCTTGGACTTTTGAAATTTTACTTATATTTTTTGCTAATATTTTTCAAACTCTGTTGATGGACTGTTTATCACCAATATAGGAGTGTCACTTAGCACAGTTACCTGAAAAATTTTTTTGCACCATTACTTATAGTGTATTTCATCACATTAAGAGGAACCTGTGTAGTTATATGATTTGCACCATTACTGTTATTGTTCACTGATCATTTATATTTATTTTTATGCTGATGCCATTTGGGCTATATTGCTCCTCATTTCAATTACACCTACTTTCATTCCCCTCCCCCACCTGTTTATTCACTTATCCATTCACCACTGATTAGCGCAGCACTACCCTCCCCATTTTCAATTTTCGTTTAATATTTGTCACTGGAAATATGCCGCCGGCGAAAATTATGACATTTGTCTACTATATTAAAATATTATTAATATCATCATAATAATAGTAATAATAAGCGCAGCATATTGTAAATCTGGCATATGATGTACAAGCCTTTTTTTTTTTTTTACGGCTTTGGAATTATGCTGATGTGCGTACGATTGTTAGGCAGAGTTCTTTTCCAATTGGTATAAAGCTCCTTGCTGCATTCTGTACTATACTGTACGTGCTCCCTTCACTTTAAGACCTCATCCTCCAGTAATCTGTTATTGATCTTTTGTGACTGTTTAATACCATTGGTAAAGACTTCAGGCTCAGTTTTTCGTCTGCTGGAATAATTCATAGACTTCAATTGGCATTTTTTTTCTGAAAAAGGAAATGTTCTCTACAGGTCCTATTTCTGTTTAGCATTTTTATACTGTATATGGATTTCTGCTGATTCAAGTCACCCATTTTAAAGTAAAACATTTTGTGTGTTTTGCAACCCAGGCTCTTTTGTGTTGATAGGACTGAAAATTAAATGTGTGAATATTTGTATTCTTTTAAAAGGTCCCTTTTGGGATTTCCACATTGCTATATGGTGACATGGTCACTACCTATTGGCTGTCTACTAGGATCCTGAAGACTCCATTATTTGTATGATGACATTACATAGAGGGCCAAAGAGGAATGGCCAACGGGGGATCCAGACTGCAGTTGTTGATCATTGCTGGAGGAGGGCCCTCTGTGGATCACATGATCGAGAACTTGGGAAGATAAACAGCTTTTGGCTGGAATTTTGCCCAAAAACAATTATTTGAGAAGGCAAGGGCTTTATTCATGTAAGGAGGCAGATCAACACCTGAAAGGTTCAGGGTTTTAAAGTGGCGCATCAGCTTCATAAAGCCAAAACCATGCAGGTGGACAGGCACAGTTGCTTCATGTTCAGTGATGTCGTTTAGCTCCAGCTTAATGCAGATACATAAACTTTCATTTTTTTCATATGTTTATGTCGAGGCGGGAGATGCACAGATTTTTCTTGCTATAAAGCCAAGTTCCAGCTTTTGGTTAAGTTTAAATAGTTTGTTTGGACCATGGTGGTCCAAGAAAACGGTTTACTTCACTAAGCAGCTCTCGGCACTGTATGTAGCTACGTCCCATCCCACACAGCAAATTTCAGTCAGGCTGAGCACTGACATGGCTCGGCTACATACAGTTCATAGTGTGGTTAGAGCTGCTGTATCTCTTAGTGAAGTTAATAGTTTGCTTGAGCCAGCTCCATCCAAACAAGCTACTTAAACTTCTCTAAAAGCTGGAGATCAGATTTAAATTGGAGGTTCACTGAAATTTCGGCCACTGAAACATATCTGCTGAAAACTGTGGTGTCTGTTTTTTTCATTCTGCCTGAAAGAAATAAAGGCGCCGATAATGGCACTGAAAAGTGGGCGGTCCGCCCTGGGTGCTGCATATTGCTGGGTGTCATCCTGGCACACCCCAGTCCTCCCCTCCCTCTTCCTCCTTCTCCCAACTCCTGTGATAGACGGCACACTGATCCAATGCTGGGAAATTAAATTTGTGTGACGTGTAGCACCCTGATGTTTAGCCAGGGTTGCAAGTAAATTTACCTGCCAGTTGGCCAATTGATATGGAATCAATTGATTTTGCCCTAATTCTGGAATTGCTGCACTTCTCTCTTCTGTCACTAGATGGCCGGGTATCTGGGGGCATTAGACAAGAAAGGGGCATTGTAAGGACAGATTAGGAATGGATGGGGTATCTCGGCCAATGGGCAGGGATCTTCTTGGGTCCCTTGGCCTGCTGGGAGAGCCTATTTATTTGGGTGAGGTCAGGTGATTGGGGTCCTCCTGTGCCACCTGGATGGCTGTCTGGGTGTACGTGTGTTGTACTGCCCCGAGCTGCTAGGCCAGAGCCTGAGGCCTACCCCTGGGACATCTGGCTTTCTGAGAGCCTATCCAGCTACAGAAGAGCAGCGCAGGGTTGGGACTGCGGCTTTTAGTCTAACCAGAAGTGACAGTTCTGCCAGCCGGAGAACCTGTCGTGGTCAGGTAGAGGGGAAGCTGTCGCCACTAAGGGACCATCCACCTTGTTACCAGGGACCACTGTAAGTAGCTGAAGCAAGTACCGGAGCAGTATTCTCACCAACCGGCAACAGTGAGAAATTGGGAAACTTCAGCAGGTGTCAAGCCAGGGACCCAGCCAGCGGAGGTGACACTTGCAGAGCAATCTTGTGTGCCAAGCCAGGGACTGAGCAGGCCAGTGGGGAGACTCTTAAAGAGGATACTCTGTGAAAAGATTAGAAGAACTCGGGAGATGCAGTGGATCAGCGGCTCTCGGTAATAGATTGGGATCTCAGTTGAGTGAAGATCAAAGGAGGAGATTGTGGAGGAAGTGAAAGAGTTCATTGCAACCTTTTGTTAGAAACTGTTCAAGATTGTTGCCATAGGAGACAGCGTGTCTACACATGCAGATGTGGTGTCCGGCTGGCTACCTTTTCCTACATGGCTGTCTACCTATAGAAGTCTCTGTATCTGCCAATTAACATTGCATCTACTAAAAGATGTCCTGACCCTAACTCTCTCTCCCACAGTTTTGTTTAAGAGACAATAAATCTCTTGTCTATCCTATATAGGGGAAGATGTAGAGAAGAGACACACGAGATATGTTCCCAACAGCAAAACTGACATGGCAACATCAATCAAAATATGCCCAATCAATTCTTATACCATTTAGAACAGAGTAACATACTATATATAGGCCGTCAACCCTACAACGATAAATGCTGGTCCCCAACAGAGAACAAATAAGCTGAATGTTTCCTTAACCAAACATACAGATATAAAGGGTAAATTAACCCCAGCGTGACCTGAGAGGGAGCCATGATGGGTCACCATGGGCTGTTAACAACATGCTCACTGAACCAAAATCACAGGCAACCTCTCGGGTCATAAAAACAATACACGCATCAATAAACAAACATCGCCAACTTCCCCTTTCACAATCCGAAAGTCACATGATACAGAGAAAAAAATGATCATGTATAATATTGGAGAAAAAAGAAGGGTAAATTAACCCTAGCATGGGAGAGAGCCACTATTGGCTTCCAACAGCTTGCCCTCTGAACCAGAATCACAGGCAACCTCTCGGGTCAAAACCAAAAAACACAATGTTTTTAAGTTAAGAGATTGCAGACATGATACAAGAGATGGTTAGAGACTGCAGACTGCATTTTCCTGATCGTTTCTTGCACTAAAGGTGCCAATAATTGCAAACAATAAATTCATAATTTATTTAAAAAGTCTATTGTAATACAATTGTATATATTAAAATTTTTACTTTTTTTTTTTTTTTTTTTTTTATTTAAACTGCATCCTGTATTTTTGATTTCGGCACTAAAATCTCCATTTGGTGCACCTCTATTTTATAGTGGTTGTAAAGGTTGTTATTTAAAAAAAAAAAGGAATACTTGACGCCACTGTGCTGTTCGTTTTGCACAGAGTGTCCCCGATCCTGCTGTTCTGGGGTCCCACGGTGGCTCTCTTGGCTCCTCCCCGCAATAGCTAACCCCCTCTGGGAAGCTCTCTCCCGAGGGGGTTACTTTGCGGGTGCGCTCCCGTGTCATACATTTGGCGTCCATACCTGCTGAGTGTATGACTCTGTCCCGCCCCACGGTGGCCGCGTCATTTTGATTTGATTGACAGCAGCGGGAGCCAATGGCTGCTGCAGGCTCAGGTTGGTAAAACGGGGGGGGGGGGGGGGGCTGTAATTGCCAGATGATTTTTCACCTTAATGCATAGGATGCATTAAGGTGAAAAAACAAACCTTTACAACCCCTTTAAATATTTTTCAAGCAAGACTACTTGGAAGGCCTAAGTTCCTGATGCTGGCCCCCAGGTAGAGAATACAAGTGAATATCGGCCCCCACTCTACTCCCTCTAATTATTTTGACAAATTAAGTGAAAAGAGTAGATTTGGTGTTTTACAGTGCCCCTTCCTACAGGCTTTATTTGATGGACAGTAAAACGTGTATAGTCAGCGTGTGTTGGGGGAAAAGTCGTCCTTGCAGGGAATTTGCAGATCTTGTCTAGAGTTGGATTAATGCGCTGCAGCATTAGCTTGATGAAAACGCGATACGAGTACAAGCTAGGTTTGTTACAGTATATGCATCTTAAAGGGGTTGTAAAGACAAAAATATTTTCCTCCTTAAATTAAAGTCTGACAGTAGCTGATAAAGTAAAAAGTAATGTTTTGCATTATAACTAGTTTGATACCTGTTGAAATTGAGCGGTTTTATTCACCTCCGTCACTCCTGAATCGTTATTCTCACTGACTTCCTGGTTTGCGGTGCGCATTCATTCTTGCTACATCACGGCCTAATGGGAACTACAGTTCCTATTAGGCTTAGCCTCCATGCCTGTGAGGGATAAGAGGGCATCTTCACGCAGGGCTGTAGTCATAGGCCCATTTCACATTAGCAGACCGTTGTCCGTTTATTACAAGTCCGTTTACAGACTTGTAATGCATCCCTATGGGATCGCGTCCGTTAGCGGATGGAGCATCCGGTAACGTCCGCAACCATCCGCGTCCGTCAGGATCCGGTTTTTCGGATGGAAGAAAACCCTATTTTTCTTCCGTCCGGCGGAACGGATCGGATGAAGACGGACAGACGGTCCGTCTTCATCCGATTCCCCATAGGGGAGAGCAGAGGAGAGACAGGGCGGTCTCTGCACAGTGTGCAGGGACCGCCCTATCCGCCGACAGCTCAGCGGGGATTACGGAGGATCCCCGCTGAGCTTTTGCGGACACACGGAGCGGACACAAACGGTCCACTCCGTGTGAAAAGACCCATAGGGAGGGGGTGAGCACATTCTGCTTTCCACCATGCAAAACGGCTCAGATGCTGGTGGAAAGCAAGAAGAGGAGAGACAGGAAATGGCATTTTCAAACCTGGATTACTGTATTTTGGAGGTCAAAAGGAAAAGTGAGGTAAGTGATATTTAAATGCTCTTGCTTACAGCAATCAATTGATCTAATAAAAAAAACTAACCTTTAGTGACCCCCCCCCCCAAAATAATGACAGTCCCATCCTCTAAAGAAATCACTGCCTTGAAAAGCTCTTGTGTGAACTTTCCTATAGGTCTGGGCTCGAGGGGTTGACTTGCAACACTCTCTTGTTTAGCCGTAGTGCACCCTTAATATAATTTGCTGCACTGTAATTTGGGGTTTAGTTGGACTTCTCTCCACCTAAAGAACACCATTAATAACATAAGTTTTGTGTCAAAAAATCTCATTGGCTGTTTGCTGAGCTGTGCCTGATATTCCAAGATATAAAATATATCAAGTTGTTTTTGAACACTGCAGCTTGGGGGGAAAAAAATACTTTTACATGATCATTACAGTGTAAGCACCTCTCCATTGAGCAAATATGTCATCCAGATTTTTTGCGTTTTGTTTTTTTTTCCCCCCCCCCCCCCCCTATTTTTACTGCAGAACGTCTGTTTTCACATGCCTGAAGGTTTAACCTCCAGCATTGAAACGGCTTTAATGGTTCAGGCTAGCCCATTATTCTCTGTGCCTTTCCAGATGTCTCAGTTTTTACACATGTGAGTCTGATCAGAGCCAGCAAGTCATTCCAGCGAACAAATTATGCAACGATCACATAGATGGTACTGAGAAGTGGTGGAAGAAGGATACAATTTTGACGCCTCTTAAAAGGCCACGCCTCTTAAAACCAGATTGCTCACCGACTTAAAGGGGTTGTAAAGGAAATTCTTTTTTTTCCCTAAATGGCTTCCTTTATCTGAAAAAATATCTCTTTGGATCTACTCTGGATACTAAAATCAAGTGGCTGGATTCAGATATCTGAGCGTGTCTTGCCGGCCGGCGTAACGTATCTCCGATACGTTACGCCGCTATAACTTTGGGCACAAGTTCTTTGTTCAGAAAGAACTTGCGCCCTTAGTTACAGCGGCGGAATGTATGTGTTGCGGCGTAAGGCCGCGTAATTCAAATAGGGATGTAGGGGGCGTGTTTTATTTAAATTTGGCTTGACCCCGCGTATTTGATGTTTTTTTTTTTTTTATTTTTTTTTTTTTTTTAAATTATGTTTATTGAATTTTTCAAAATATTAGTGTACAAGCATTTTCAATAAAGCATTACACATCAAACTTTTGCGTTGAGAAACGCCAACTTCTTGTCTTACATAAGTTTAAATGAACTGACATATTATAAACTTTAATAAGTATATATATTTAAAGCAGGACTTAAGTAAATGGGGAGGGGAAATGATAAGAGAGAGGAGAGAAAGGTTTTTCTGTTTACTGAAATGAGTAAATAATATTACGTATCAATAGGCATATTCTATAATTTCATTTTGTTATGTGTTGACTAAAAACGTCCAGAATAAAGGTCAATTTTATCTAGAACAATCCATCAGGACTCCAGTAAGGCATGACATTCAGCGGAATTCACAAAGTGTGTCCAACAGGACCATTTATCAAGATACGATCTTGAAGAGTCCCTAGATTGATGAATTAGTTCTTCCATTTTGGAAATATGGTTTACCTTACGTATCCATTCCGGAATGGTAGGTGGGAGATTTTGTTTCCACTTTGCTGGTATGCAAAGCCTCGCTGCGTTGATGAGGTGTATTATAATGGTGTCTTTGTAAACGGAGTGAGAGAGGCTAGACAAGTGTAGTAAGTATTGTCCCGCCGTGAAATCGGGAGAGTAAGTAGTTATTTGTACTATCAATTTATGTACTCCCGTCCAAAATTCAGCCAATACATTGCATTCCCACCAAATGTGTATCAAACTTCCCGGCGCGACCATACATCGCCAGCAAAGGGGCGATGTGTCGGGGTTAAATTTGTGAATGACCAACGGGGTCTTGTACCATCTTGAATAGATTTTGTATCCGTTTTCTTGTGTACAGATGTTCAATGTGCCTTTGTGCAATCGTTTAAATACATTCGCCCATTGATCATTCGTCACAGAAACTTGAAGGTCCTTTTCCCAGTGAAGGTTTGTGTTGTCCAATTGAGGGTCTACGTCAGAATTTAGAAGGTTATAAGTGAAGGAAATGAGGTGGCTCTGAGGGGATTCCCTAAGGCAAATTGTTTCAAATGGTGTCTTTGGCCTATACCATCCACTCATTGGTTATAGCCTTTTTCAAGAAATCTAGTGATTTTAACATAATTGATATTGGAGATTTTACAATTAGGGTCAGTAGTTTGGAAGGATTCAAGAGACAAAAGGATAGTATTCTTAAAGAAATCTGTAGCTCTGTATAACGTTACTGGAAGAGTATCGGATGTCGATGCGTTACTGTCAGGAAGATAAATTTTAGGATTTATTGTGATTGGGGTAACTGGTCCATACATGGAAGACACCTTCTTCGTCTTACATAAATTCCTGAATATCTTCAGGGACGCTCCTACCATGGGATGTGTTTTAGTTATACGAGGGATCTTTTTGGGGTTGATCCATGGTAGGTGTCTTATAGGTGCACTTGAAAAACAGGAAAGTTCCTCCAATGCTATCCAATCTTTGGATCGAGCATGCACTTGCCAGTCAATTATCTTGGATAGGTGGCAGGCCCAATAGTACTTGCGCAAATCCGGAACTCCGATACCTCCCAGATGCTTGGGTTCCACCAATTTGTCCCATTTAATTCGAGGTTGTTTCCCACCCCATATAAAGTTTACACAAATCTTACGAAAGGACGTGAAAAAAGAGCTGGGGATACAAATAGGCAGTGTCTGAAATAGGTATAAAAATCTCGGTAGGATGTTCATCTTAATTATATTCGCACGACCAAACCATGAGAATAGTCCCTTATCCCATCTTGTTAAATCGGATCTAACCACATTCAATAATGGAACAAAATTATTAGAGTATATGTCATCTAAATGGGGGGACAAATTAACGCCTAAGTAGGACAATACTCTATCTTCCCAAACAAATGGGAAGTTCTTTTTGCATAGATTAACCTGGTCTGGAGGTAGGGAGATATTGAGGGCTCTGGATTTTGCAAAATTAATTTTCAGGTTGGACATGTCTTGGAAGATGGAAAAGTCTTTTAACAGATTGGGGAGTGTAATGATAGGATTAGTCAGAAATAATAGCACATCGTCAGCGAATGCAGCTAATTTATATTGTTTATCTCCAATGGTTATCCCCACAATGTCTTGATTGGCTCGGAGCCTACATAGGAGGGGTTCCAATATTAGAACGAAAATGATCGGTGATAATGGGCATCCCTGTCGAGTTCCATTGGACACAGAGAAAGCCTCCGACAGGCTGCCATTTATTTTGATCCTTGCTGTTGGGGAGGAGTAGAGAAGGTTGATATATTCAAATACAGTGCTACCTGATGTGAAAAAAGGTATCAAATGTGATATTAAGCAGCGCTCAAGAGAATAAAAAAAAAAAAAAAACACACATATAATATTGCTAGACTATTAAGTGAAAAATAATGAGTGATCCACCCTCTATGTGAAACAATATATCAGTGTCAAAAAATAGGTGTCAATAATACACCCAAAATAACAGGTTGGCAAAAAAATCCCCATGATTAAATCAGTATGATGAAACATGTCGGGGCGTGGGTACTAAGTTACAACCGCATACCTTAAACTGAACTGGTCGGGCGTGGAACGGTCTATCTGTCACCAATATAGTCATCTGAAGAGCGACTCCAGTACACCTTCATAGGGCTGTGAGTAAACCTGGGCTATTTGTTGGTCCGCCGTGACCACTGGTTCACCTGGAGGAAAATTTTCGTTTGTGTTTACACCGTGTGATGTTTGGATTTAATCACTGCTTATGACAAGAGTCATTTTTGTGAGTGCATCTATTGGGAGATTTTTAGTGTTTTTATTAAAAGTTGTGTTGCAATATCACACTATTGTGCTCTCTTCATTATACATGTGGCTGTCATCTTGGAGTTTTTCCTTTTTTCCAACGGATCTCCATTTATTTAACTGAGTGCTCCAGTTTCCAAAGAGGGAGTTCCATCAATTAAACTGAGTGGTTCAGTTAAAAAGCCTGTGTGCCTTAACACGAGAGTGTCAGGCCATTTATTGTGGTGAGTTTGCATTCTGATGGGTGGTGGAATCACGCAGTCACTGTGGTGTGGTGAAAGCACTGTCTGAAGATCGTGAAGGGACTTCTTCTGTTCTCCATTTATGAACTTCATTTACGTTCACACAATCGGTTTATGGATTTTTTTTGCCAACCTGTTATTTTGGGTGTATTATTGACACCTATTTTTTGACACTGATATATTGTTTCACATAGAGGGTGGATCACTCATTATTTTTCACTTAATAGTCTAGCAATATTATATGTGTGTTTTTTTTTTTTTTATTCTCTTGAGCGCTGCTTAATATCACATTTGATACCTTTTTTCACATCAGGTAGCACTGTATTTGCATATTACATTTTGATTGTTTAACTTTTAGAGCAGCAGCTCACATATATTTATTTATTTATTTATTTATATTATCAATATCACTATATTTTCACTTATATTCTCCAGTTACGCGCAGTGGGGGTGGCTCAATTAGACGGCCCTTATTTCCACCTTTTTCCCAAGGTTGATATATTGTAGCATACGTTCGTTTAGTCCCATAAATCCCAATGCTGCGTGCATATAATCCCAAGCTATCCTATCGAAGGCCTTCTCTGCGTCCAATGAAAGTACAAATCCCGGGAACTTCGATACCAGTAACCAATTTTGAATGTTAAGGACCTTGATGGTATTATCCCTGGCCTCCCTCCCAGGAGTGAATCCCACTTGATCCAAAGAGATTAGGTTATTCAGGAGGGGTAATAGGCGGTTCGCTAATATTTTCGCATACAGCTTCACATCCACGTTCAGCAGTGAAATGGGTCTGTAGTTGGAAACTACTACTTTTTAATGGTGCATGCGCCGTTCGTCAAAACATCCCAGTGCGCATGCTCGAAAATCCGCCGCAAAACGTCATTGTTTTCGACGTGAACGTAAATTACGTCCAGCCGTATTCGCGAACGACTTACGCAAACAACGTAAAAAAATTTA